>NC_136787.1:8974804-10174804 GCF_947034865.1 Barbatula barbatula | reverse complement strand
TTGAAATATTTTTGTTCTGTGTGGGTGGAAGTGCAAAGTGGATAGAGAGCAAGCAAGAGAGGTTTGTGTTTATTGATTGGGAGATTTATGCAGCTTAAGTAATGAAATATGAAGTATGAGAAGCAATCACTCTGGGTTTCAGTGCTCTCAATTTCCTTTTTAATCCTGTATCTGTGCTTTAATATAAAAGTGAACCTTAAATGATGACAGTATGACAATATGTTTGAACATGCTGTGCACAAATAGTAAAAGAAGAATTACTATTAATGATATCAATTTTATGAATGAGCTAAATGCGTTTGGGAGTGTTGAGTGTCTGAAGGAACCACTGCAAGGCTAAAGTTGGACTGAAAGGAGCTCACCTACTGTAATCAGTTTAGAACAGCTGCAGTGAGGTTCAGTCCTACGGAGATGCTACGGTGACATACCTCCCCCCACCCCGTATCTGTTTTCTGCTGGATGCATCTGTGTCTGCGATGCATCCAATCTAACCGCATTCTGAAGTGGAACAATTTACATGTCCCACAAAACTGTATTATTTATGTTTATGTGTTCCTGGATGACTGAGCATTTGTCCATGCGTAAATAATGTGAATGTTTCAATAAATCCATATAGTGGCTGCTAGAGAGAGGTAGAATAGCCTTCTTAATATGATTTTTGTTAAACACAACAAGAGATACAAACATCAGCTCTCTATTTCATTATTTATGTAGAATATTACTATATCAGACAGGTAGATTCTCAGACAACATTTATGAGAGCATTTTAAATGATCAGTAACAACCATGTTCACTTAAAGATCCAGTTAGTAATATCTAGAGGCTAAGTTGAGTATTGCAACCAATCCACCCCTCCCGTTCGAAAAACTACGACGGCTGACTGAACATGGCAAAATATGCAAGGGGACCCGGGGTGTATGTAGATAGAGATAGCTCATTTTAAAAACCATGACGCTTCATTGTTTTAGCTCTTTATACACATTTGAAGGCATAGCTATGTATATTATATTGCATTTCTATCAATAGATCATCCCAACAATTACACACTGGACCTTTAACAGATTGACTTTTATTATCAAAACATTAAAGCGACATTTCTCCCCAAAATAACACTTCTGTCATTATTTATTCACCCTCAAGTTATTCTAAATCTGTATGAATCTATATATTTAGAAGAATCCTTGTAACCACCACTGACGTGGTAGGCAAAATGACAATGGTAGTCAAAAGTGCCCCAGAACTGTTTGGCTTCCTACAATCTTCTTTTGTGTTCAACAGGACAAAGACATTTATACAGATTTGACTAAATAATGAAAGACTTTTTAAAATTAAAAAACAATTTAATGATAGCACATGAAATACTGGCCAACAACAACCACTAAAAAATGATATGAGTCGACCTCTAGTCTTGATTAACTGGTCTCTAGAGCATTGAGCAACAAAACATCTGCTCCCATATGTCAAAACTAATTTCATAATCTGTTCTGATCACAATGACCTCACACTGCTCCTGATCATCCAGTGTGCCCATTAAAGATGGCATCCTGTTCTGTTCAAGGCTCTGCAACCTTGAACATTTCTCCTTGCTGTTCACTCTCACAGACTCGCACTAGACTCATCATATGCTTTTGCCATTACTTCACACTGTCTGAGCATACCCATCGGAGGCTGTTTTTACTGCTAATAATTTAATGAAGCTAGTGCCACGGCTTACATTAACAGACAGTAAGATACACACGCTTAGGGCAAGCAACTGCACTTAGCATTGTTGAATTAACCTTTAGATACATCTTTAGCTCTCCTCTCGCTGAACAATGCGCTCTTTTCATTCTATACAAAAATATAATATTTATAGGAGGATCTAAGCAGTACTTGTTAATGTTAATATTAACAAAATTGTGATTATGAGCTTGTAAGTGTGATGACACACTGTTCCAGCTACAAAAAGCCTCTTCTTTTTGGCAAATTAAAGGGACAGTTCACCCCAAAATGAAAATTCTTTCATAAGAATCTTTCATTCTTTACTCACCCTCATTTCAAAACGTTTCAAACCACTTTATTTCTTCTGCATTACACAAAAGAGATATTTTAAAGAATATTGGTAACCGAACAATTGCGGTACAGATTGACATCGGTGTTGTGTGCATACAATAGAAGTCAATACCGAATGTAGCTTATGACTACAGATAGTTGTCATCTGCAGCATTAAGCTATTTTTTTAAATAAATAATAATACTAAAATCATTATAATTAACAGTAATTTACATTATACATTGGTATTCATATACATTATATATTGTTTATTCTGTACTTTTATTTATTATCTGAAATTGTCCATTTTACTGTTAAATGTAAATGAGAATTCGGTTAAATTTTCTCTAATGCACTGACAAAAGTTGACACGTGTACATTTGTTGTGCTTGCATGATGACAATAAAGCTCTCTATTCTATTCTATTCTACTCTATTCTACTCTATTCTACTCTATTTTTACTTATGTAAGTTTAGCATTTTAAATGTTCCTAGGACATCAAGTAGTATTTTAGAAAATAAATATGTCATTTTTTTTTAAGATTGGATCAGATAAACTACTGACATTGGCCACAAGATAAAAGTAATCTCCTTCTCCCTATCAAATTATTTAAGGCCTTTGTCCTTTCAAGAACATTTTACTGCACCTCTTGCATTTGTTACACTACTCCATAGGTTCATAAATTGAAACAAATGGTTTCTCTGCATGCATTTTAGTTGAAACAACTCTACCCTGCTCAAAACATCTATGCACTGACTGCCAGAAACAAGTTCAAGACAATATTCTCTGACATTGAGATATCGTAGTCACCTTACCGAATCTCTTCACACAAGGTTTTTTGTCCATACAAATACATAAATGGATAAAGATATGTCAAAAAGCTGACTCATTCACAACAGCAGCCTTAACACAAGGTTCTCTAAGATTCACCTATACCTCTTGCCTAAGCTGTTTTCTACCAACACCTTCTTCACTCAGCTCATACTGTTATATTTAAAAGCACCTTTCTTCAGAACTTGGTTCCACAATTTGTCTGTTAATTGTAAGTTTATCTGACTTTTGTCTGGTTCCTGCAACAGTATCTGCTCTACATTTGCAACTGCAGCAGTTTTGAAACTTTGAATCTTTCCTTGCTTGACAATTGAGATTTAACCTTAGACTATAAATTAGACCTGCTGAGAAGATGAACTTACTGGGAACCAAATTTGTTAACAAAATGGTTAACCGCGGTGGTATTTCTGGTCAAGCTGGTTTCTAAACAAAAGAACCCTCCTCTGGTTATTGCCAACTACTCAATATATGCATTTCCTTGTCTGTTGCTTTGCAAATGTTAATATAATGTTCCCCCCATCAATATCAGTGAATTCAGTTTTTGCTGTTGTGCGTATGGGAGAGCAAGAGAAAAAAGTTAATGATCTAGAGAGAGTTAATGTGATAGAATGAGGTGCATTACCTCCTGAAACGGGAGGTAATGATAAATGTAGAGTAATATATAGAGGGGAGATAATACATTAGACATTATGATATAAAGGAATAATTTGCTTCCACAAGTCAAAATAATAGAGCTACAAAGTTCCTAATGGATTAAACACCACTGTCTCCCCACTATCCTGCTACTCCTGAAATGCAGTCAGGGAAAGCAAGTCTCCACATCCTCAATTTAGCACAGGGTTATACTGTATGTGATAATGGACAAAGCCTGTGGGATTTAAGTGGGTTGACAGATTGCAAGTGTCAGACAGCTGTGGCACCAGATCTTGAAATTCAACTGGAGGCAGGTAGTATTTAGTGACAAGATATGATTCCAGACAACATTATTAAACTGACAGTACGGAACACATATAGTGAAAGCATAACAAATTGATGTTGTAATGGTTTGGATGTGCGCATATGGGTCACTTTTGCACAATTGGGATGTGACATTTGGAAACGTCATTGTCTTATCAACCTCATCACCGACTCTTGTTCCAAAATAACCTCAAGCCTTGTTATGGTTGGACACCAGTAGCGGCTCCTCGGAATAAAAGATGGCGGTAAAGATGTTTGACAGGTTTCATACCAATTCAACTCTTTGCACCTGTTATGTTTTGAGCCCAAACTAACTCAGATACTGTAGACATAATAAATATATGCCCTTTACGTTGCACAATGCTTAACTTTTATAGAAACAAATAAATCAATTATCATGCAAATTAATTAAACAATTGAATTCTGAATGTTTGAAGTTGATTTGATACATTTATCTCAAAGGCTGTTCTCATTTAATGGATATGTACGTGCTTACATTAAAAGTTGTAATTTTCTTCTGACCATTTTAATAGTGGTTTTATAGCATAGTGTCTAGTTAAATTGTTTAATTAATTTGCATGGTTAATTGATATATATTTAGAAATGAAGACGACTTCTCACCGTTCTACTTTACCGTTGTAATCCTGTGAAATTCAACCAATCAGATGACGACTTTGAACGTGCTGAAGTGTTTCCAGAAAAGTGCCCAATTAACATTTTGCGTCTTTTGCATGCAATAGGAGAAAGCAATACCCTGATTTGGAGTTTCCAACTCCCACCCCTATTTGGAGCACTCCGGGCTGCAGAGATACCCCTCTAGAGAATACTGACATTTTCTGGTGTTATTTTTTTATTGGTTGACACACCTCCAGGTCGAGGTGTGCAGCTTTGTCTCTCAGGCCAAGAAACTGTTATCAAAACGTAGTAATAAGCCGCCCATTATCATAAACATGGACACCTGTAGGTCTATTTCTTTTATTTTCTTGACTGACAATTTTTTTATTAGTAATGGATTGGTAAAATATAAAACGCAGCATTCACATTTACTCATTTGGCAGACACTTTTATCCAAAGTGATTTTCATTGCATTATCCTATACATTTGTTTCTAAGTATGTGCAATCCCCTGGGATCAACCCACAACCTTGACATTGTTAATGCCATGCTCTTACTACTGAGCTACAGGAAATGTAAAAAAAATAGTGAACAGCTATTTAACCTCAGTGACAGCTGAATTCCAAAAAGAAACTCAGGAGTGATATAAAATCATCTAACAGCAACGTGAAGACACATTCAAAATGTGGTTAAAATATGGATTTTTCCCAATAATATATTTTAAATATCCTAAATATATGTAAAATGATTCCTGTTGTACTGTACCAGCTTTCAAATGGGCGAGAAACAATCCCCTAACGTATCTGCAGGTGGTTTTCGCGATATCGGTATGATTGGGACATCAAGGCCATCCAGATCGGCCTGATTAGGACATCAAGGCCATCCAGATCGGCCTGATTAGGACTTCAAGGCCATCCAGATCGGCCACTGAGGACACAGGAGAACCTCCTATGTTTGGATAACAAATTAGTTGAAACAACTACGTTGGTATTCGAACATTTGTGTTGTTATGCAACAAAGAGAGACTTTCTGGTGACTAACCTGTTCATTGGAGCGAGTTTAGATGCCCTTGGTACCCCAATGTCTTTGTAGCGCACATGGGCGCCAAAGGGCACAAGTTTGCACAGCAATTAGGTGCAGTGTGTGCTCTAGGGCAAACTACATATTTCCCACTTGTCCCGTACCACTAGGCCTTTCTTTCCGAGGGTATTGAACAGGGTGGTGTGCCACTGAGGCACATTGCCAGCAGGAATGTAACGTTGGAGGCCTCAGTGAGGATCTGTAGTGCGTGCTCTAGGATAAAGTGCAGATTGCCTGAGGTTAGTTAGTAAGTGCCCATACACACTTGCTGTTCAGAAGCTAAAAGGTAGAGCAACACAACCTCCTTTTTGCACTGAAGTTGTCCGTGCATCTCTAGGAACACATGGATTTCAGCACCATGGAGAGTGATAAAGTATGCCTACCACACTAAACACTAGTCATAGCGCAGATATTGGTGGGGTTCTGTTAGAGTAAAATGGAGATCACAACAGGCGTTGCTACCCTTATCTTGTCTCCGTCTTTTTTTGTTTGTGATACGGTGCCCTCTGCAAGATTAGGACCGAGGTTCCCAGGCAATGTCCAAGCCCATTGAGAACAATGGACACAAAATGGAAATAGGCGTGTATGCTCCATGACTCAAACAGTATAAGTTGTGTTTACTTGCTTAGTCCCCCACCATATCCTTTAGGACTACAGCTCAAATGTGACATACAGTAGTAGAAATCTTACAATTCTGATTTTTAAAGTGGAGGGCCAATCTTAAGGAGGAAATAAATCAGAAGAACGACTATTACATGTGTAAGTGAAATTGATTTGGATTCCATTAGTTTTTCTGCTATATTTATTGTACAAGGGCATTTAAAAGATAGTACCCATTGTATTGCCATCTCAGTTGTAGACTGAGGCCGTATACTTTTGAGTTTTGTTTGTAATTTAAAAGGTTTTGGTGTGTTTGACAACTGTCTTTGAATGATTTGTGGGTCCTTGTGCGATTTGGTGTTATTATGCAGCATTGAGTCTGTATATAGAACTACATTTGTAGATATAATATTTTAGTTTTTCTTTTTTAATAAATCTGCAAAAATGTCAACTTCTGTGTCTTTCTGTCAATATGGGGTGCTGTGTGTACATTAATGAGAAAAAAATGAACTTAAATGATTTTAGCTGTTTGGGTCTGTTTATGTTCTTATTTGTTTCGTGTAATATAATCTGCATTATTATCGGTTATGTTTATTACGCACTACTGATGTACAGTGACGATTCTCACCGGATCACTGTCACAGGACAAACACGACTCAAAACATCAGACTCATCCGCGCAGTTGAGCAGTTCCGAATCACAACTCGCGTCAAGAAATTCCTCCGCACATCATTTGCAGTAGCAATTACAAACTGAGAAGACGACAAAGAAACCAATCTTAAATTGCCGCTTAAGTTGACTCAACTTTTTTTACAGTGCAGAATGCACTTTTTGGTTCTTGTTCTCTCCCTATGCTCACCATCCTGCCCCCCTGATATCTATGAAGACGAAGAATGGCTAGAGCATCCAAATCCTCCTCATGCATTTGCTGCCAACATGTGGTGGATATTTGATAATTACCCGGCCAAAACAGTCCTGAAGATCCATGTTATGTTTGTACTTTGTTTAGCAGTAGTGTGAATCATGTTCCTGCTATAGCGCTTCATCTGAATTCCACTGATAAAATCAACTGTATCATTCGAATGGTGTCTAGGGAAGATTGTTTTGACTCCTTAGACAGTGGTGCAATGTCCTATGGCCAACCGATTGTGAGACATCTACAATTGTTTGCACGAGTATCTGTAGTTTCCAACATTCCTAATGATTTAAATAGCGTTGAATGAAAGTCCAGTGAGAAGAATGCTGTATAACTAGGCTCGCTCCCAGAAGACGACTGTAGAATTATTTCAAGACATTGCCCTCAGAAGAATTATGATTGCTTTGAGAAATGTGCTACTGAATTGCCTATAAAGTATTCTAGCTCTGTGAATCCATCTCGTCTTTTAATTTTTAATGTTGAGAGATGTCATACCCAATGTGATTACAGTTCTTCTGACTGTAGCATGAATTTCCCAGGTAGACGTGGTAAACTCATTGTGGGTGACTGGTACTGGTTATGTGTCCTTGTGGTTTGGGTTGGCCTTTGTGCTTTAGTTCAACTGTTAGGACAAACAATGGTAATCTCATATCAAAATCATACTGCAGTGTCTGACCGCAAAACGAGATCATTAAACCTGATTGACTTTCAGTCTGTTAACATTCACAGCCAAAGCCTTAAGTCATATTTGCTTTGGTCAGGCACTGACAACTTGAGGGTGACAACTTGAGGGTGAGTAAATTATATTTGGGTGGACTATCCATTTAACATACTGAACGTGAAATGTGTGACTATGAAAACAACTTTACCCCAGTTTGACTTTGCATCTTGATGCAGCATAACAACAAAGCAAAAATGAATGAGGAAATTGGTGACATCTTGCATCTCTTGTTTTCGATTGTATGGCTAGAAGCGCCAGTCATGGAGTTATGTTCACAAACGTAATGAAATCATGTGGAACCGATGTACATTTTTAAATTGAGTAATTCCAACAAACCTTTTCAGTGTAACATGGCTGCAAATTACCAATTTATTTAAATTAACATTGTTTCAAGGGGACTGTATCTACCTAAGGCTTTAATGGACTGTTTATATAATAAACAATTAGGATTGAAAAAGTAATTTAAACCAAAAAAAATACTGAATAATTGTGGTATTTCCTGTAAAAAAATCCCTTCATTGTGGTGTAAGGCCTGTTGGCCTGACTGTACATTATCCATTACATAATGATTGAAGAACTAATGCAGCCAGACATTGGCAGGTCTCGGGTCTAGCACTCCCTATGTTGTCTGTGTTTTCCTGTCTTTTGTTATGTTTGGCACGTGACGCGGTTCTGAAGCTCTCACAGGTCTGGTTTCCACGTGTTTTCTTTTCCTGCTAGTTTCATTGTAGTTAATTCGATTATTTCTCTCACCTGGTCTCTCCTCTCCCTCATTATTGCACACGGATGGTTTCTTCTTTTCTCGTTAGTCCCGTTTCCTTTATAAACGGTGTTTGCCCCTTGCCTGTTGTCAGACCTTTAGTGTTTAGACCAGACCTAGTCTTGCGAATATTACCTAGTTTGTGAATTTATTAATATCTAGTTTTCGAGCCCTCTGGAGTCTCCAGTTCTACTGTGCTTTCCTTTGACTCACCTTGTCCTGTCTTGACTCCAGGTTTTAGCGCACTTCCGGGTTGTTGGGCACCTCTCTCTCCACTGTTCTCAGCGACCGCTGCCTGCTATTCCGGCCGGATTAACTGCCATCTGCTGGGTCCTCTCGGAGATGTGTATACCCTGGGCCCAGTTTTTCAAAAGGTTTAATCCGGATAAAATTGATCCGGATTTAGTAATCCTTTTTTTGCGATCCGTGATCACGTAATCCAGTTTACTTTTGGAGCCAGTTTTTTAAAGCAACATCAGATTGGATCAATCTGATCCAGATAGGAACTTTTCAGGATCACCAAATCTGAATAACCAGTGCTCAAACAGGATAGGAACTCGCAATGTAGAACTATAGATATGTAAAGAGCAACAAGTAGAATAGCCAATGTAGGGGTCAATATAAGTTTATTTTGATTTGAAATGAAAACACACACATTTAAAGAAAATAAAAACAAGAAAAACCCCACCCCATCCTCTTCCTGCAGTCCGCTCATCTGACACCTACAACACAAACACTGTACATTGAGGATATTTATAACAAGTATCAAGTACAGATATATTGAATAAAAAAAAGACTTACTGTCAAATACTCCACAATAATTTCAGACTTCCTCATCTGATGTGGAGAGACCAGCTTGTCTGAGCGTAGCCTTTAGGATGCGGATCTCAAGTCTAGCCTTGGTTTGCTGCAGTTTGGTCAGAGTCAGTTGTTCCTCTGCCAGACGAAGCTGTGCTTCTGCCCTTTCAGTCTCTTTTTGCAGAAGTGCCTTGTAATCATCATCTTTGTTTGATGAAGGGCACTTCAAGCCTTTCCTCTGAGATCCTGTGGCAACTACCACTGGCTCAACCAATGAGGATCCAGCTTCTTCCTCAGGAACAGAGCTGAGATTCAATATAAATACGCTCTCTGGATCAGCCTCAGGAGGAACTGGCAGATTCTCCTCCTCAATCCAAGGCTTGCCATCCCCTACAACACCTTGAATACCATGGAGAGCTTGCGACTTCTCACCTCCAATGATGTCGAGGACCACATCTGTGTAATCTCCCCTCTTAAATGGCTTGTTGCCTGTTTGTGGGTTTTTGGCTTCAGCATGGTCCTTTGTTGCCCTGGCCTTAAGATTCTTCCACCGCCATTTGATTTGTTCTGTGGTCCTCTTCTGGCCAGACCCTATGGCATTCACATTTTCTGTGATTAAAATCCAAACATAATTTTTCTTTTTGTTGGTATCCTTAGCAGAATTAAAACTTCCCACTATTGCTCCATAATGGCACCTGAAAAGACCAACTACACAGCCATATAAATCAGCCTTTCTCAGAGGATTCACAGAGAGACAGTGAAATGGCCGGTGTTGTCCACCGCCACCACCACTTTGCCAGGAGAGGATACCGTCAAAGGGTGTATGTTGAACGTACCAAGCCACTGGAGCAATACACCACTGAGGAGCTGTATGTCCGGTTTCGCTTTGGGAAGGCTGATATAGAGTACCTTGTAAACCTTCTCAGGCCAAAACTTCAACACAGAACCCAAAGGAGTCACGGTCTGTCTGTGGAAGACCAGATCCTCATTGCGCTCCGATTTTATGCATGTGGGACTTTCTATCAAGTTGTTGGTGACTATATGGGAGTGGTGAAATCAGCTGTGTGTGATGTGGTGAGAGATGTGTCAATCGCACTGGCCAGCCTGGTCAATGAATTTGTTTCTTTTCCAAAGGACAACCAGATTGCCCAGGCCAAGCGCAGCTTTTTTCTTTTGGGGAATATGCCCAATACTATTGGAGCATTCGACTGCACACATGTGCATGTACAAGCACCTTGTGAGAATGAATGGGAGTTTATAAACAGAAAGGGCAAGCACAGCATCAATGTCCAACTTGTGTGTGATGCTGACCTCATCATCACCAACTGCGTTGTCAAGTGGCCTGGGTCTGTCCATGATGCACGCATCCTGAGGGAGAGCGCTCTATATAGAGACCTCCAAACCAACCGACCGGATGGCATAATATTAGGAGACAGTGCCTACCCACTCCTACCATGGCTGATGAATCCTTTTCTAACAGCAAATACACTGGCGCAGGCACGCTTCAACACTGCTCATTGCAGAGCAAGATGTGCAATTGAGCGTTTTAAATGAAGTTCTTAAGAGGCGCTTTGCATGCCTTATCTACCTGAGAGCGGAACCACAGAAAGCATGCAACATAACCCTTGCCTGTATTGTCCTGCACAACATCGCTACTAAGCGCAATGTCCCTCTCTGTGCTGACAATGATGCACCTGAGCCCCTTGGAGACACTAACCAACCGCCTGCATTCTGCCAGAACGAGCAAAGAGGACGTGCAACAAGGGACGCAATAGTTAGACACTATTTCTGATTTGGATTTGTTTTGTATTTCAAAAATCATTGTGATTGCCATTCTTTGCATTTTTTTGGTTATTCTGTAATCATTGCATGCATCACTAATAAATATTCTAAAAACAAAAATAATTTTGATTGTGATGAATATATATATCAATTAGTGACAGAATAAAATTTATTGTTTTTGGTCAATTTTGACAGCTGTTTGGACAAACTCTTTCTACTTTGCTGTAGGCCTATACTGAAAGGCTGAATACGTTAAAGCCTACCTAATCACTGTAGCCTGACGGATGAACAAATAAAAATAAAACCTTATGAATAAATAGGATATCTTGTAAAATACTGCATGATCCAAATATAGTATTATTTGATACTTTTTTAAAGTTTTCATTACATTTTGGGCATGAAATCCACGCTGAATCCACCCTTCTGATGGGATCAATTGAATCCAGATTTTTTGGATCAAAGTGATCCAAATCCTACAAAAAAGTTCTGAAAAACCCAAACTAAAGGTTTGATCAGGATCAAAACCAAGATTGGATTACATGATCTAATCCGATTATGTGATCCGTTTTTTCTTTTTGAAAAACACATTTTCAAGATTTGATCCAATCCGTTATCCAAAATCCTAGTGGATTACTTTTGAAAAACTGGGCCCTGGTGTTCGCGGGTGCGTCAATTCCAGGGAATCCTACAAGTCATGGGACACTGAACCTCGCATCACTCTCGCTGCGCTCTATTTACCCACCGGAGGAATTATACGGACTACAGACACTGTTCTGGCGGGATTTATCACAGAGTAAGACTCCAGGATTACTTGCCCGACTCTGTGTGTGATTACCTCCTCCATTGTGCTTCCGCCTTTTGTTTTGGAAGCATTTATTGCGACTATTGGGACTTTCATTAAGAACGTTTGACCTACAGTCCCGGGACTTATTTTGACGGTAGCTCTGTCTGTTTTTGACTCGCTGTACAGGTTGTTTTTTGTTTGTGTACTGGCCGAGCACTCGTGCCCGTTGTCTATCCAGAGTTCTCCGCTACAGCGGTCATATTTCTGTGTTTAATAAATCTGTCCCATTCTGCATCTGACTCCCGTATACTCCATAACAGACATGTAGGGTAATGATACTGGGGAACATCAAACCTTTTCTCTTACTTTGAGTGCATGTATGCCCCGATTGAAACCATGTAATGATGCTATCTTCCTCCACACTCCCCGGTCTCCCCCTCATCTCCTTCTGTTTATTCTCTACAATGGGAACAATTCTAGAGAAAATGCAATGAGTTTTTCACTCCAGCTCAGCAATATACCAGTTATTTGTCTGTTATGTGAAAGGTCCATTTAAAATACACAGTTCTATTCTGACTCCATTGGCCATGAATCCTAGTCTTGCACTACAAGTGACAGACATTAAATTTTTATCACTTATATTTACACACACACACACACACACACACACACACACACACACACACACACACACACACACACACACACACACACACACACACACACACACACACACAGGCAGTTGTTTTCTATTAACTTGGGGACAGACAATGTAAAGAGAGAACAGAATAAGTGCTTTCTTCATGCTCAATAAGACTATTTCTTTGACCGCTGGTTGGTTTTAGAAAGCAAGCTTAGTTTTTATGTGTAAATATGCAAATCTTTGCCTTACTGAATCAATAGACAAGTTGCTCCATCCTTGTTTCTGAAACTCTGCATGTGGGACTACAGTCTTCTGAGACTAATACAAATTTTCATTAGCTGTAAAATGCATCTTGTAATGCTGGTAATTCCATTTTTGTCTTGTAAAATATATGGCCGGGATTGAACCTGACAGTTAGTGTTACCTGAACATTGCAGAAGTGCTCCATAAGACTCTACAACGATTGCCGCATTGTGTCCTTTGACCCATTACATTTCAGCTGCCCTGAGGAGAAACATTGACTTCATTATAATTTCCCCTTATTGAGCAAAACAGAGCAGATTTTTATGGTCATTAATTATGAAACATTGAGAGTAAGCATTGAATATCCTGGCATAAAGGACGTCTTTATAAAAATCAATTCTGTGAGGTTCAAGGGCTGTATAGATCCAGAAGAAAATGTTGTGTTTAAGGTTAGAGTTTCACGTAGAGAACAAACATCAACACTCACGCTAACACTCAAATGCACAACATGGTTATGTAACATAAGAAGGGAGACAGCTTTTAGACCGCAGTGTTTCATACCTCACTGGGCAAAACACATTTTCTCTCTCTGCCTTTGTGTCACATAGTACATCATGTTGTAGTAGTTGGTTATGACTGGAATAACCCTGAATGATAAATGCGATCCACAGTTAGTGTCTATGTTGAAAACCAACCTATATTAGCATAATTACTAACTACATATTAATCCACTTCCTAATGCTTTGTTTCTACATTTTCAAAATCTTAAATCATATATTATTTTCTGATCTAAAGACATTCTTTGGAGGTCCAATATAATGACATGAATGCATGGAGGTCAAGGTGTGCTTCTTAAGCCCCTTACAGCCCCACTCCTGTCATTAGTTACTAAAACCAAGACCATAAACTGTGTACTGTACTCAAGAAAACTTCATGCTGTCTCCTCTTTCGATCTTTGTAACGACCCTGCCAACAAAATCAATGATGTGATGTTCTCTCTCTTTCGGCTTTCATTTCCAGATGAGTTGTGTTGTATGAGAAAGAGCGTAGAGGTGACTTAATTCAATATTTCATAAATGATGCATGGTTGGGTTCCAT
Source organism: Barbatula barbatula (assembly GCF_947034865.1). Classification (NCBI taxonomy): domain Eukaryota; kingdom Metazoa; phylum Chordata; class Actinopteri; order Cypriniformes; family Nemacheilidae; genus Barbatula; species Barbatula barbatula. The sequence continues at coordinate 10,160,946 of NC_136787.1, read as the reverse complement.
ATTGGTGCCACAAATTAGTATTTGCGGACTAAAGGATAATGATGCATAGGCAGATTTGTGATCTATGATGAATATACTACAAATGTATGTCTTAAGCTTCCATGCTTTGTGTTGTGTGTGTGTGTGTAATTTTGTGTGGAGTGAAAGGAAATTTGCTGGAGCCTTGTGCTGGGGCTCAGTGCTGTCAGTAATAATCATTTATTTACGGGCCCTTGTCTCCAGTGAAGCAGTACTATGGCAGGTTCTCTTGCCCTCAGATCCCCTCAGATCTACTGTAACTGTAGGTGAACAGAGGGTAATGATGTGGAGCTGTAAATGAACTCGAACTGTAAAGGGCAACAAATGGGATCAAACCATTAATAACATCCCAAACCTCATGAGGTACACACAGTAATAAAAGCTTTAGTTCGCTTTAATGTGATTGGCTGACTGGTAATTATTAAATGTATGCGTTCATGATTATTACAGAGTAAAGATAAGACTTTTAAACATATGAGAGGAACCCAAAAGCCCTGTAGTCAAAGGAATGAGGTTCCTGTTCGAACAAGTTCTGTTCTGTTATAAATTAGATATTTCAATAAGCAAGAACTTTGTCAAATATTTGTTAGTATTTTTTGTGTGAGATCGTTAGTTTTTGTTTCTTTCATATATATATAAATCATACTTTTCCCCAAAATAATTTTAAGCTTTACTTAAATATTACAGTGGGCTACAGGCAAAGTTATACCGCCACCTGTTGGTTTTGTGAGATATTGTTATTAAATGTAGCACCGAAACTTACACCAACTTTTCAGAAATTGCAACCACATGCGGTAGAAGAAATGTAAAGTCCACGCGCACTGTGGTTAATTCGCAATTAAAATAAAATAGATGTTAAGTAAGTTTTATTTTTATACTTTGTGTAACTTATTATAATATATAGCCATATTTAGCACAATTCGCATTATTTCTCATCAAATTGTCTTTCCACAAATTCTGTATAAAACATATGTATATAATTTACAGCGCTATCCTTTATTCTTGTAAAAACCGGATGTCCCAGTTTCATGGTAAAACGCTGAAACGAAAGCGAAAATAAACTGCGTGTGTTTTACAGTACACCGTGACTCGACAGCCATTTCTTCATTGTTCAAAAGTGTCAGGATGGAGGAATATCCTTCTCCCATCGTTGTGGAGGGAGACTGGAGCCCTGAACAGGCAAAAAGTTTGAAGAATAAACTCCAGATTTACTTTCAGAGCAAGAAGAAGTCTCAGGGAGGAGACTGCGTCGTACAATTCAACGAAAAGAGCAGCGCGCAAGTTACAGTTCTGTTTAAATCATCGGACAGTAAGTGCTTAGTGCTTAGTAGGTTAAGTTATTTAATAGTTAGGTTTTACGCAGCTGAAACACGTATTTTAAAACTTACATTTACATATTTACAGTACGACGTCGCTGTTGCGCCGACTGTCAATAAAATAGCTTACTTGTGTCACTTGTTTAAAAAGTGACTCGTTGTATCTTAATACAAATTAACGTGTCATGTTAATTGTTTTAAAACTGTTGTGATGTATCTAACTAAGTCTGACTGTTGTTCCAGTCCGAGATCGTGTTCTCTCCAAAACGGACCACGTGATTACCATTGACAAAGACTTGATTAAGTTAAAAGTTAGCAAGCCCGGCAATGTAGCGAAAGAGACAGACAACACTATACAGCTGGTAAGAATAACCTCAAAGTATACTGTATTGTGTCACCACGTAACTTCTCAAATAAACACATTTTGACTCACTCCCTGCTTTTTATTTCTTTTTAGACGGAGCAAGCTTCTGGATATCAGGAACCCAGTGAGTCATTGGGCTTCAGGCATTTATTTACACGTGATGTTTTATTGGTTAGGTTTATTTGTGATTGCTGATGAACTTGCGCACATGTGCCGTGGTAAACATATCAGATGTTTTATTTATTTATTCCAATGTTCATTATAAGCTTTTATTAGTTGAGTTTTAACTCTGCGATGGCTTTGCATTTATTTGCTGTCACTTTTATTTTGCCTGAAGATCAAAATGTCCCTGCTACTGGAAGTGAAGCAGATGTGAATAAGGTTCAAGAATCATTAGCTGTGGTTCTGGAGAATGTTTCAGATGAAGCGGACAAAAATATTCTGGCTCTTTTGGTGGAGAATGTCTCTAGTGTTCCTGAAAAGGACTTCAGCATGGAACTAATACCTGAATTAAAAACAGCAGTTGTCACCTTTAATAGCCCCATTGGTAAGTTTCTTTCTTTTATATTATTTTATATATACAGAATTACTTAAAAGTACTTAAAGTTTGTTCCTTCATTTTCATGTTAAGTCCAACATTTTAAATCAAAGCAGCAGTTTGAAAATATGGTCTATATGGATTGGGAGGAAAATCTGTTTACATAATGCAAAGAATTTATAATGAAATTATCAATTAGATTTGCTTTTATTTTATGTATAACGTTTCTATCTACATTGAATCTGTCAGCTACACTGTGTAAAATAACATTTCTGACAGCCGCAGGAAAGTTTCTTGAAGAGAGCAAGACACACAAAAAGTTCAAGGACTATGGGCTGAAGGCCCGTGCCCTGGAGAGAAGCACATGTGTGCGGGTGGAGAATCTTTCAGCTGAGGGCAATAATACAATGTTACTTGACCTGTATTTTGAAAAATGGGGCGGTCCAGTAGAAGAAATCATCATAGTTTCATTGGAGCAAGCAGCCATCATAACCTTTAAAAAGGAAGAAGGTAAATCAAATCTCAAAGGGGCATCCTTTTTTTTGCGTAGCCAGTGACCTTTAGTGAACCTACTAAACGATCATTCTGCTTTCTGTCACGCTGCTGTTTTGTTTCAGTTTTTGCCTTAAGATTATTTACATAATTACCCTTGCATTTAATTTTTTTGTCAGACAGGGATAAGGTATTGAAGATGGAGCATAAGATCAGCAATGTTCCAGTTAAGATATACCCCTACTATAAATCCCTGGATACAGCCTTGTATGGCAGCAACAGACCAACATTGAAGCTGCCTGATGCCATCACAGTCAATGTGCATCCTGCCATCAGGAAGTTCCTTCTCAAGAAAAGGCTAATTTCTTCTATCAGTGATAAGATGAGCAATCAATTCTGCCAAATAGACATGGAGAAACCTGAGGTTCTGCTCGGTCCGGATCCAGCATTGCTGAAACAGAAAGGTGTAACCAGAAGACACATTGATTGCTGGGCAAAGAATGCCACAGATGCCTTTAAGACCATTATATCCAACTATTCAGCCTGTGAGTTGCCAGTGTTGTACTCCGTGTGGACCAAAGCGGAAAGTGACATCAAGGAACTTTTAAAAGATCAAGTTTTTATAGAAATTGATGCGTCTAAAGGGGCCCTCACAATGGCTGGTGCGACCCATGACATAAATGGGCTGAAATCTGTTGTGGGGAAAATGTTAGATCGCGCATCGACTCAAATGGAGAGAGAAAGGAGCAGTGTCACAGAGGTTATGGAGTTGACACCTGCCATATACTCTCTGTTTCAACAAGATGGTCTGCAAAATGCCCTAATTGCTTCTCCACAACTGCATCTTAACTACGACAAGAAAACGAATAAATTACATTTGTCAGGCCTTCAAACTGAAATTCTCACCTTCAAGAATTGGGTCCTTGAAAAGAAATTAAGTATGAAAGAGAAGCCTTTAAAGATTGAGCGTTCATTGCTAGATTTCTTGAGATCTGTGGATTGTGATGAGATGTCTAAAGACCTGTTCATAAATAAAGGAATAACTGCTGTCTACACTGTAGATAATGAAGATCTTGTTTTGATTGGAAGCACAGGACAAGCACTTTCTGATGCAGAGAAGATGTTGAATAAGGTTCTTCAGTCTAAAGACATCATTGTAGAAGATCAGGCTGTGCTTGCTTTTCCAGAGTGGCAAGATCTCGATAAACAACTGCAAAGTTTATACAATACATCCAAGAAGAGGATAGTGTTGATTAATCTTTCACTGCAAAGAGATAAAGTAATAGTGTCTGGATTCAGAGAACCAGTAGAAGAGGTCAGCCGCAACTTAGCCGACTTCATAGAGAAACACACTAAAGTTGAAGATGCGGTTCGTGTTAAGTCACATGCAGTGGTCGAATTTATAAAAGACAGAAAATCACATGACTGGCAGAATTTTATGAAGTCTGATGAGGTGACAGTGTGTTTTGATTCCATAAGACCCAGGATCAAACTGTCTGGAGAGCGCAGGTTTGTCCAGCCAGCTTTGAGCTTCTTCAAAAAGATGGCGGATGCTCTGCACACAGACACGCTGATCATTAAAAAGGCAGGAGCAAAGAAATACTTCAAGGAGGAAGGTAGATATATGTTGTCATTCTTGCTGAAGGAAAAAGGATTTGTGATTGTTCTCCTGGAAGATCACATGCTGGAAGAAGAAGAGGAGGACAATAAAAGTAAAGATATCGAAGAATTTGGGCAGTGTTGTGAGGTTCAGATGTCAGGTGGAGTTACTGTCAGAGTCAGACAGGCAGACATTTGCAAAATTAAAGTTGATGCTGTGGTCAACGCAGCTAATGAAGATCTGATGCACACTGGTGGAGTAGCTTTAGCTCTTCTTCTAGCAGCTGGACCATATCTGCAGGACTGCTGTAACATGTACGTTAAAAAGAATGGTCGTCTAAGGGTTGGAGAAGCCATCATCACTGAGGCTGGTCGTCTTCCCTGTAAATATGTAGTGCATACCGTTGGTCCCCGATACAGTAGTTCAGACAAACCTACTGTAGTGAGATACCTACAAAGTGCTGTGAGGGAAAGTTTAAAGCAGGCTTCAGGCAAACACTGTTCGTCCATTGCAATTCCAGTTATCAGCTCTGGAATTTTCGGCTGTCCTCTCGAACTATGCACCGAAACAATTGCCAGTGAGGTGCGGAAGTTTATCTTGGATCATGACTCGAGGAGTACACTTACTGAGATTCACTTGGTTGACAATAACGGCAAGACTGTGAATGCAATGGCTCAAGCCGTCAGAAAGGAGTTTGCTGCGTTTAGCCCCAAAATGAATGTCCCCCTTCGTGAGAAACCTATTGGGCATGGAAGCTATGGACAAACAGAACAGGGTTATCATGGTCATAGAAATCAAGGAAATAGAAACCAAGAATTCGGAGATCACAGTTATGATCATAGAAATGTTGAAAGGCAAGCACAACGGAGAGAAGATGCTGACTATTCCGGTGGCAGATTAGCGAGGTATGAGGGATTGACTGTTCTTGAGACCAAAACTACAAAGGAGAGACTACAAATCTTTCTGAGCAAGGGGAACATTCAGGATGCAAAGGTAAGTAAATCCTGGTTTACTTCTGTACCAGCACACAAGTCAGCTTTGGTTCAATTTGTATGGAACATTTTCGATAGTAAGCTTTGATGAAACTTTGAAGTATTATTCTGTTTTCTGCAGGCTGATGTCATTGTTAACACTATATCAGAAGACATGGACCTTAATAAAGGTGCCATTTCCAAAGCACTCCTTGAGGCTGCTGGTCATCGACTCCAAGAAGAGGTCACAGCTGCTCGTGGACACCGACTGAATTATGGACAGATGGTCATCACAGATGGTTATAAGCTGAACTGTGCAAAAGTCTTCCACGTAGTCTGCCCATTTTGGAGCAGTGGACACGACTCAGAAGATAAACTTAAAGTAACGGTCTGCTTTGTGCAGTTTTCATTTAACAAACCTCAATTGCAAATGTGACACTTTTTTTGTTAAAAGTGTTTACTTTAGAGATGATAAAAGGTTATAATACAACATTCTTTTGTATTACAAGGTACTTGGTCGAATCATAAAGGATTGTCTGAAAGAAGCAGAAGCTCTGCGGATGGAATCGGTCTCCTTCCCAGCTATTGGAACTGGGAACCTTGGCTTCCCTAAAGATCTGGTGGCAAAGATCATGCTGAGTGAAGTCCAGGAATTTACTCCTCGAAACCTCAAAGAAATAACTGTGATTGTGCATCCCTCTGACAGAGAGAGTTTAGGAGTAAGTGTTTACACTACTTCTAAACTGTCACTAATTTAGGATTTTTTTTCCTTTGAGAGAATAACTATAACTTTATTTCTGTACTTTTTCCTTCTTAGTGCTTTACCAGAATCTTCAGTCATGGGATTACAAGTCCAGTCACAAAAGGGTCGCAATCGCACCAACATTTTATACCTAAAACAAAGCCTTCTAGCAAGCCAGCACAGACATTTGGTAACTTTTTGTATCTCTGTTCATCAGTGCCTTAAGGTTTCAGTGTTGTCATTAAATAAATAAATATATGTTATAATTTTACATTTACATCAGGCCTCCTGGGCAATGTCTCTACTCCCTCTCTCGGGGTGATCACTATGCAGGTGGGTCAACTGACCCTGGAGGTTTCATCAGGAGACATAACTAAAGAAAAAACTGATGCCATTGTCAACTCCTCAAATCATACACTTTCTTTGAAAACAGGTTTATAAAATTTGTATTTATTATCAAACATAATGAAATGTAACTAGGTTGCTAGTTAAAGTGTTTCATTTAACAATTTCTCTATTCCAGGAGTATCAAAGGCAATTTTAGAGGCTGCAGGGTTACAGGTGGCACAAGAGTGTTTACAAATTGGTTTGTATGCCTTCAATTGTATAATTTAATCTCTGCTGCTAAACATTTAGTTAAACCAGAAATGTAGCCGTACAGCTTTTAGGTAAAAAGTGTATTGTTTTTTTACATAGTAAGTGCACCAAATTTCCAGCAAACAGAGATTGTGACCTCAGCTGGCCAGCTCCCATGTGGAAAAATAATCCATATTGTGGGCCGTAATAAACCATCTGAAATCAAAGATGTTGTTTTGTCTGTTCTGAAGATCTGTGAGGCAAACCAACTGTCCTCTGTTGCCTTCCCTGCTCTTGGCACAGGTAATATTTGTATGGTTACCGTAGGGTAAAACATAAAATAAATCAATACATATTTAATACACAAATGTACACATCTTAGAAATTATGATTTGTGAAATGAATTGTACTAACAGTGAAAAACATTAATTTGCAGCATTAAAACTGGTTACTGCATATTCAAATAACCTAACCTATTAGTCAGTTATTCTAACATTATTGTTTTCACAAATTTTAGCATTTTAGGGTTTTTAATTAGTTCTTTTTTACTATATACTTTTTGCTTAGCTCATAATATGAGCAACAAATTACTTATTTACACTTCATTTTTTAAGAGTAGAAATTGAAAGCGTGTTCATCATAAAACACATTACTGAGGCATGTCTTTAACCCTTTAGGTCAGGGCGGAGCAAACCCAGCTGATGTTGCAGATGCAATGGTTGATGCTGTTGTTGACTTTGTGAAGAAAAAGAAACTGTCGAATGTAAAGCTGGTAAAGTTCCTTATATTCCAGGCGAACATGGTGAAAGATTTTCACCAAAGCATGCTCAGAAAATCGGGTGAAAAAGTGGAGGAGGAAAAAGGCTTTATAGACAAGCTAAAAGGTCAGTAAATCAACTAATTTGATTCGGTTTTGTTGTGTTAGGTTTAATGTAATTGTATCCTTATTTGTTTCTTTCTGTCACACAGGCTGGACAAAAGAATTAATGTTTTGGGACACTTCAGAATCGCCTAAAAATGAAGACTTTGTTATGGTGGTTGAGAAAATTGAACCAGCCGTGTTTCAGTTGTGCGGAGATTCTCCACAGGAATTGAATAAGGCCAGAGACATGATCGACAGCTTGATATTAAAGGAGTATGTGAAAATTCCAATTAGTGATTCGGCCATTGGTCATTTCACAAAGGAGGATGCAGAAATGCTGAGCACCATGCAGAGAGAGTTCTCGGTGAGCATTAAACTTGAGAGGAAAGATCAAGACCCTGTCATCACATTAGAGGGACTGACGAGAGATGTACACACTGCTGAAAGTCGTATTCGGGACATGATCCGTAGGGTGGAAAGGCATGAAAGCAAACGACGTGAGGCATTCATAATCAGCAGCGTGGTTGAATGGAAATATCTGGAACATGGACAAAACCTAAAAAACTTTGATATGATGACCAATTATGACCTGGAAAAGGCCTTTCGGAACAAACAAACCTCAATGAAAATCAATATTGATAATAATGAGTACACTGTTGATATTGCTCGTCTACAGGCCAATAGAGGCAATAGGTCGATTGAACTGCAAAGAGTAGATTTGACTGGTGAGTTTATCATAAACTCATGTTAGTCTTTTAGACATTGATTATGTAGTCCTTATGTACAAAGATGTCTAAAATGTATTTCAAGTTGAAATTTCTTGTATACATTTTTAGATGCTCAATATTCTTTGCCTTCACACTGGGAGGACATGAAGGGACAGTCAGTTGATATGGTAAAACTCACAGAAGGCTCAAAGGAATATGGAGATGTGGAGAAAGAGTTTACGAGAACCGGAGCCACCTTTAAGATAATTCAAGTAAGACTAGACACACATTATTACACCACACCTAGGTAGTACATGCTATTACAGCTGAAAACATTTTTGATGTCCACACCGCAAATGAAGTTTCTCTGAAATGTATCTTCTTCAGATTACATTCTTTCAATTCATTATCATCCCGTGTGGAACTCTAGGGATTTGACAAATAATACCTGATGTTTCTCAATGTCTGCACACTCCCTCTGTATGTTTGATGCATGATGAGCAGTAATATAGTTCAAGGAATATTTGGTATGGGTGAAAGTATCAACAAAATGATATGCAAGAAAATGTATAAATAAACAAAATACCATCGCTCTTGCGTCTGGTTAGTACATACAAATTTGTCATTTCAAAAGCGATGGTCAAAAGTATTTCTCAAACACTTTCTCACTTAATTATTCATTTTTCCACATTAGAATAGAAGTAAACTCAAAACTATAACCAATATTAAAGGATTTCCCATCTATCCTGAGCTTTAAATGGCTGTTCTTTCATTATTTCGTCAAAGTCATCCATTTAAAGAAATGAATCGTTAAAATCTAACTGATTTATTTTCTAAACAGATTGAAAGAGTGCAGAACCGCACACTTTGGAAAAACTACATGATCAAAAAGGAAGAACTGGAAGCCAAGAACAAACATAAAAACAACGAGATGCTGCTCTTCCATGGCACTGGCCCTGATAAGACTGACCATATCAACCATCATGGCTTCAATCGCAGCTATGCTGGAATCCATGGTACCTGCCAAAATTCAAGTGTAATTTTTGTTAGCAATTGTTTTTTATAATTAACTCTATTCTGTTCTGTTTTAAGGAGCAATGTATGGGAATGGTACATATTTTGCTGTGGACCCACGCTATTCAGCCAAGGGCTACTCTAAACCTGATGCCACTGGACATAAACGCATGTATCTGGCCCGGGTGCTTGTTGGAGACTTCACTCAAGGAAAACAAGGTATTCTTGTTCCACCTGCAAAGAGCTTAAACAGTGCTGATCTCTACAACAGTGTGACCGATAACATAAACGGCCCAACCATGTTTGTCATTTTCAATGATGTACAGGCCTACCCAGAATACCTTATCACATTTCAGTAAGGATTCAGAATTCTGTTTGTAAATGTTTATTTTATTGTTCTGACAAGAAAAGTGGCCACACATAATAATAAAGGTTGTGGCAACTTGCCTATATGGCAAAAAAGTCAGAGGCCACAAAATAATCTTTATTCCTTTGCTGAAATATGATCCTGAGAATGACTTGCATAGCTGTTTCGCTAAAGATTGCTCATAGTTGTGTTAAATATACTTTCTTCTCCAATAATATAACATTATGGATCATAATGATTAATAAGAGCAAATGATAACAAAAAATAATTTTTTGGTAACTGTTCTTTAAACATTTTAAAAAATTGAGTATAAAAAAAGGTTCGCTGACTGGAATAGAATGTAATCGAGGATAGATAACACATCAATGTGGAACTGAGATTATAAATCACATTCTTAACATATTGTAAAACATTGCTGAAGAATTATCTATTTTCAAGCGAAATTTTTTTATAGCTGATATAACTAATTCTAATAATTTTATGTCTAAAAATGTTAAAAAGATCCACTGTAATGGTTGTCTGCTGTTTTTTCTGTACTCTAATTATAACAGAACTGTGCAAAATAAAGGTTTATATCTGGTTAAAAGTTCTGGCAAGTTGTGTCTGGTTTACCCATGCAATTTTTCAGTAAATGTTGGACCCATTTTGTCAACTGTGATGTACAAGTTTTCTCGGTTTAAGTAAAGCATTTGTCAAGTAAAATATAGGGGAAAACTGAAAAAAGTTTTTTTCAGATGCAGAGATTCAGTTGATCTTTAGATTTTTGTAAAAGTTTATAACATAAAATTAGATTAATAAATCCTCACTCTAAATTGGGACGAAAAAGTTACTTTTATTAAGGGGTAAATTTTGATAAGATGACAAAATTGTATTTGTAAATGTTCAATAATACCTTTGTTTTGTCACTTAATAATAGGCCTGTTCGTAAATGGTAGTTAATGCCAATGCAATATATTAGCTTCTTTTAAAAGTTACAACTTGTATAAATATATTAATAAATGCTGAAATTAACATGAACATTTATATAAATGCTATAGAATAGGCATTTGTTCGTTTTAGTTTACAATAAGGTTGTTTTCTTAACATAAGGAAAGTGTTACCAGTTATCTCTGTATCTTTCTTCTGTGTTTATCCATTCCATATCTGGACTTTTGTATTTCTAACCAGCAAAACACACAAATGTTGAAAATGATGTAAGGGTATAAAGGAAAGCATTAACTCATTATCATTCCCGCCTCGATGTAGACATGTTTAATTCTTTGGATTTGTTCAAATAGAAATGGTCATATATTAATGGTATTTTAAGATATTTATGAGCACTTTTTGAGTTTCAAAATTCAATACCATCAGTAACATTCATGACCATATGTAATGATGTTAAAAAAATTAGAGGTGAAGTGTGTCATTTCCAAGTAATGCATCACAACGTATATGCTGTCAGGACTATGTCTTTCCTGTCTCGAGTTTTCTAGCTCCCTGGGTAGAGTAATGACATTGCCACGTCTCTCAAGTTTTTGTTGTGTTATGTGTGGAGACATGTGGCTTTTGTTGTTACTTGGTACCACGTGTCCTCCTGTCATGTCTCTCAGCCCCATGTGTCCTGTATAAATGCTATTAGTGTTTAGTCTGGTCACCGCCCCTTGTCTATCTTCCCCTTAGTGTTTCATTTCCCTCACCTGGTCCGTGCAATCCAACTATTTGCTTTCCCTTAGTGTTTCATCCCAGTCACCTGCTGCCACTCTCCCTGTGTAATCAGTCCTCATTTGTGTCTCCCTTTTATATCGCTCCAGTTTCCATATGTCCTTTGTTGGTGCATTGTCTTGAATATGCTGTTATATACTTCCTGTTTATTGTATTTCGTGTTTTGGATTGGAGTATAACTTTGTATTGATTCAGACGAAGCATCAATAGGCCGCTTATTTACAACCCAGTAAGTCATCATGTGGATTTAGGTTTGTTTACTTATTTTGTACAGTAAAGATATCACATGTTTCATTATATTCTATTATCACTACTAAAAGTAATGTTTAATGGTTTTACTTTTAATGAGTCTTTGCCATGTCAACATTGCTGTTTAGAATTTGTTTGCCTGAAGATCAAAATGCCCCCACTGGAAGTGAATTGGATGTAATCAAAATTCAAGAGAAAAGTTATGGCTCTGGCGAATGATTCAGATAAAGCTGAAATTCTTTGAAATAAAATGCTCTTTTGGTGGAGAATGTCAGTATTGTTCCTGAGAAGGACTTTAGCATGGAACTAATACCTGAATTAAAAACGGCAGTTGTGACCTTTAATAACACCAGTGGTAAGTTTTAATATTATTTATACTTTGTTTACATGATCAAAAAGGAAGAGCTGGAATTACCACAAATACAACGAGAAGCTTCCCTTCCAGGGCACTAGCCCAAAAACACTGACCAAATCAACCATCACGGCTTCAATCGCAGTTCCGCTGGGATGAATCCAAAACCAGTGTAATCTTGGTTTGTAATTTTAAAGTGGTTTCAATTAAGTGGATTAGATTTAACAATCCTTTCACAATTATTTTTCATTTTAAGGAGCATTGCATGGAAATTGCCATTTGCCCAAAGTATTCAGCTCAAGGTTACTCCCCACCTCATCAAAAAGGACAGAAGCGCATTTATCTGGCCCGAGTGCTTGTTGGCGACTTTACTCAGGGAAAGAAAGACCTTCCAGCTCCTCCAAAAAAAACGATAAAATGCCATTATTCTCTATGACAGTGTGACGGATAACACGAAAAAGCCGTCCATGTTTGTGATCTTCCATGATGTGCAGGTTTACCCAGAATACTTAATCACTTTTCAGGAATCAAACTGATTGAATCTGACACTGAATATATCATTATCTAAACATAATAAATTCACCAGACTTACAATTAAAAAAAAAATTTAAATAGTAAACTGGATTTTTGTTTTCTAAGTAGCTTTATCAATTTCTTCAGTGTCATAAATTAAATATAATAACCTTTCTCTCTATCCTAAATATGGCTTTTGTTTACATTATGCTGTTTTGCCTTGAACTTAATATTCTCAATATTTTAGCCCTTCTGCAGTGAAGCAGCTGGCTGTATGCCTGACGGAAATCTCGATTCAGTGCTGGGTACAGAATGGGGTTCAATGCAGAGTTAAGGTATCCCAGCCAAAGAACCACGGAGTGGCTGAGATCGGATGGGTGTGTCTCCCTCCACATGCCTACATATGTGAAGTAGGTAAAATAGGGGAACCAGCAGAGGACAAATGCACCAAGCACTGAGGCCAGGGTCACTGTGGCTTTGTGTTCTCGCACAGTGGCTGCTGCAGATGCAGATTGAGCACATGATGGAATGGCTGCCCGGATACGACACACCTAGAAATGTGAAGAGAACAAGTATTATGACAGTATTTTTTTAAATAACAGGCCCATCCACAATTTCCATTGTGAAGAATGATTATACCAATGGAATGTTCTTTTTGTAACAGAAAAATGCTTGAATGTAATCTGCAGCAAATTATTATTTATTGGTTGTTGACGAGAATTCGGAGGACACGAGGTGTATCCTTTGTTGCGAGATAACCCACGATTCAACCCAAAACCCACGATTCAAGTGACGATCAAATGTTAACATTTCACAATTTGTCTCACGTTTTTTTTATCTTATGAAGCATATGTATTAAATAGGTTTACAAGTGTTTAGCGGTATTTAAACATTTTAAAACAGCGAGGAATAAGGTGTGAGTGTGAGTGCAACGTGTTGTCATAGCAACGTGGTACTGCCCGTTTCTTTTTCTGCCAGTCCTACCAAACACCTCTCGTTTCATTCTAAGTTGAGAGTCCTCCATATACCGCATTCTTTAGAGGATGCTCGGCAAGACAGTTTTGAGCAGCCCCAGGCACGTGAACTAAAGCGACAATCTCATTTGTGGATTTTTGGGGTATGTAATGGAATATCCCATAGCAAAAAGTTCGCTAGTACGCATGACGTTTGCGCGTCGGTGTTAACACTCACATTGGCGCCCTTGGTTTAGTCACGAGGCATTAAACGTCGACGATAAACGCGTGCGACTGTGTGGACAAGCTCTCATATAAAATTTTGTGTTATAACGTTAATGATATAGAGGAATACATTTAGCAGTAGCCTACGTTTTCAGGATATTTGACATTACATAAAGAGTAGGCTACTGTCCAATCCACATTCAAAATACAGTATATATGTACTATAGAAAAAGAAGTGTTTTTAACCTTACAATGCCATAGTATTTATTGCAGTATATTTCAGGGGTTTTTGCAGTTAATCCATTCACCAATACTTCAAAATACTCTATGCATTAGTCAAGTAAAAACAAATAATATTTTTTATTGTTTACAATTGACGGTTTACTCTTGTAAATGCTAAAGTATACTACAATATTTGTTCATGGGGTAATATGTTTTTCTGTATAATTTAAATTTAATTTCATATTTGATATTTAGGTTTTTCATTTTGTTGGACAGCAAAAATACATGTCAAAATACCACAGAAATCCATTTGTAGTTTTTAAGCTAAATTATATTTTAATGTTCAATTATATGAACTATTTGTATTTAATATTTCTAATTAACTCAATCAAAACGTAGTAGTAAAGGCAAAATATAAAACATTTTATTTTCTACTAATAGAATTATATAAATCAATAAAAATATATTTCTATATTATATGGGATACTGCCTGTGAAAATCATTTTATGTGATTTACATACTATGATTTGACATAATGTAAAGAACATTCTGTGAATGTTGTATTGACTGCATTAGGAAATATTTAATTCAAAGTGCCAAACTTTAATGCTCCAAATCTCAAAGTTAGATTATGAGACTTTAGCCTGGATTTCACAGACAGCACATATAAATGTATAAATTGTGCTTTTTACCCACATACCGTACCTGCTCTCGTGCCACACAGAATATGCGATGATAAACTCCACACATGGCCAGCAGAGGGAGGTAGAAGATGCCAAAGGAAAACAGCAGCACATATTTGTTATTCCATTCATAGCGGCAGGTCCTGCTTTCCTCTCCCTCATCCCACATCTGCCAGTTCAGGTTCTGAACTCCGAAGTCAGGTGTGTTCCAGCCTAGGTTAACAGGCAGAAAAGACACAGCCATAGAGCACATCCAGATCCCTGTCAAAGTGATCACCACACGTGATGGCGTGACTTTCCTGGGATAGTTGAGCGGGCTTGAGATTGCAAGATATCGATCAACACTGATGGCAAGCAGAGTAAGAATGGAGGCAGTGCACAGCATCACATCCAGAGAGATGTAAACATTACAAAACACTCCCCCCAGAGGCCATCTCCCATTGTGTAATTCCAGCATGGCAGAAAATGGCAGAACCAGCAAAGCCAACAACAAGTCAGCCACAGCCAGAGATACAATAAAACAGCTATTGATTTGGTGCAGACGCCGGCTGGTGGCCACAGCCAAGCAGACCAGAACGTTTCCACAAATGGTCAGAGCGATGAAGGCCAACAGGACCATCCAGCGCAGGACAGTAGACATCATTGTTCTCGACTGAATAGCTAAAAAGTTATTTGTCTTTCTACTTCAACAGCGTAGTTCAGACACAATTTGCACTTCATAGGTTTTTATTCAACATTGAATGGAGCCATTTGATGTCCATTTCTTTGGAAGTGGAATTTTGATGGATAAAACCTATTGTTTATTAAGGTGAACACCATTGATTGTATCCCATATATCAGTCAAGGGTCATTCCTAAAAGAAAGACAACAGAGTTATTTTAAAATCAAACACACAAGCTGCCAGTTAGGTGGAGCCCTTATTAACATATGCCACAAATCTTTTAAACTGAACAAATTCAAATGAGAAAATGGCATCAGACGGCAGAGGCATGTACATAAGAGGTTATTTACCGCCATTCATTTTTTGAAACTGACGTGTTAGCCCAGAAAATTGTTAATGAATGCACTTGTCTGATTTACTGTGGTATTATTTCTTCTGGAAGGTCACCAAAATAAATTGAATGCAAATTTGAATCTAAATTGAATGCAAATTGAATGCAAAACTTTGGCCCCTGTTTACCGCAAGGACAAAAAGTTCAGAGTTTTAAGACCTTAGAGAATAAGATAAAAATAGAAGTATTTGCATACTTCCTTTGGTTCCTAAAGATCTATTTTTGCCATGCCTTTAATATTCATTTGGAGAATAATTTATTGTGGTGCTTGATGCATAGTTTATTTTGGAAACATTTGAAGCTATCATTAAGTTATCTTACTACATTTAATTTAATATGAAAAAAACCTGTCTCATAAGACCAATTGTTTGTATTTTTCTGTAATATTAACATGAAGTCAAAAAAGTGCAACAAGTTCAGATCCATTTGGGTTATTTGATACATCCTTATTAAATAAGTGATACCATCAATCATGCAAATGGATAATATGGAATATCCCATTACATACCCCACGCAATTTGGGGCCGAGAAGTTCAAGACATTTTTTATTTCGTATCATTTAATTTATAAGGTTGATGCTGAGCATTCATAAAATCCAATTTTCTTTACATCAGGCCCAATTGAGAGCCGGAGTAATTGTATCAGTGGTAAATTATCGAGGAAATGGGGCACAAATTACATAATTTACAATAACCCACTTGTAGCACTGATAAGTGAATAATCTTTAACCACGACAATGGTTTTGTAAAAAGCCAGGTGACGAATTTTAATAGAAATACATTTAAATCAATGCAAAACCAAACCAACAAAAACAAATGTATTAACTGTGTGTATTATGCTATTAAGTTAAATGTTTTAAGTCAAAGTGGTTTATCAATGCATATCTATTACAGTTAAATACAAATGCTGCATAATATCACCCTCTCGTCATTTAAAACCTGTGTGACTAATTTTCTTCCGCAGAACACACAATATGTTTTGAAGAATGTTGTTAACTAAACACATTGATTTGCATTGTTTTTTTATTGAGGTGAATGGGTGCACCAAGATTCTTCAAAATGTATTATTTTGTGTTATACATTTTTGGGTGAACTATCACTTTAAGACTCCCTAGATCTCTTATTACCACAGGAACGCGTTTACACAAGAACAAGCATTTCCATTTTACAGAGGTAAAAATGGCAGGTTGCAAGGTTTGCACACAAAGATTAATGCAAGACAAAGGTAAGCCAATAGTAACGATACAATTAGACACTTTCACTAAGCATTCTTTGCAGTGTAGAAACATGGGTTGAAATACGTTTCCATGACAAAACTCCAAGAACACCACATAATGTTACACAGCACGTTATATAGTTATTTGCTTGGTGTCCATGCACTAAGATGTCAAAAGATCAGTTTTTTTGTCATACATAGGTGAAACAAACATCATTTTACATGACATTTTCTTTTTCACATGAAGAGAAATGCATGTTTGTGCAGTGCACACATTGAATCATGCTCAAACGAGTGATCTGATGATGCAAGCGTGAAGCTGATGAATCAGATCCTTTATTATTTACTTGATTTACAATAAATCAAATCTGGTGGGAAAAGTCTACCAGGAGAAGAAAAAACTAAATGTTTATTTTACACTCTCAGGACTATCCATCTAATGTAATAACAAACCACTTGCAAAATGAATAGCCTAAATATAAAAAAATGTAAATTAACCGAATATCCATTCCCAATTTACAGTCATAAAAGCAGATGACAGATTCTTGGTGTGCGGTCTCACGTCAAACAATTCATTCTGCATTCCATCCATCCACTGTTTAGCATCTTGGCTTGGAATTCCAAATAGGTTACCAGATAGCAGTCTGCAGATTTTCCAAAGGATGAAACACGCTCTGCCGTATATGACCACTCATATAAACTCTTTAAACAATAAAGATGCTAAAAAGGTTCTTGACAGCAATGCCATACAAGAACAATTTTTGGTTCTTAAAGCAACAATTTCTTACATTTTATAGCCTGAAGAACCTTTAAGCACCTTAAAGAAACTTTCATACAACAGAAATATTCTGTGGAGGTTGAAGGTTCCCGAAAGATGTATTATTTTCAACCCTGCCTTGGGTCAAAAAGAGACGAACCCAACCACTGGGTTGTAAATCAATGTTGGGTTGTTTCAATCCTAAATGGCGTGTTTTTTAACCTTCTGGTGTGTCAAATTCTGGGTTAACCCAACTGTTGGGTTTGTCCCTTTTTGACTCTATGCTTAAAAATGTAATAACAGCCTGACAAAGAACATTTAGGAACCGTTATTTCTAAGAATAACTCTTCTAACTTCTAAAACATTTGAATGTTTAATATGGTTCTTAGAAGGTGACATTTTCATTACATTTTTTAACTTGAATATGTTAAAATAAAGCTTGTCTTACTGTAATATTAGTGAAAGTAAAAAACTCACATTCTGCAGGTGTTGAAACTCCAGATTCCTGTATAAGCTGGTATGCACACTGCTTGTACAGTAAGTACAGAATGAGGTCCCATACTCCTGTGTTTCTGCTCCTTCACATCTCGTTTCCACTCCCTCTTTGCCTCTTAATTTACGATCTGTTATTTGTCTTTATCTTATCACTAAACACTCTCCCTTAGTTCTTCTTTTCTCATGGTACAACATGCTACTGTTTCGGACTGTACTGTATACAGCTTTGATGTCAAATCTGCGATGAAAGCAACATTTCCCATCGGGGTAATGGAGCAATTATTGCTGGGGATGGCGCCAATGTATACTGTGTATAACAGAGAAACTATATTCTGTGACATAATCTAATAAAAGCCAACAAGTGTAAAATCTATCAGACTCTGTTGACTGAGTTTAAATACTTATACTTTATTTAAGGGATCGCGGGGGTCTAATGAACAGGTTTAACTACGTCAGTCATTTCCGTGAGCACAAAACTTAATGGTAGAGCATACAGTAAAATTAGAAAAATAGTTGTGTGTTTATAATTTTAAAGCAACAGTTTGTTCAGGGTCCTTTTCTATTCCAACACGGCAATGTCCCTGTGCACAAAGCAAGATTAAAAAATAATGATTTGATTCACTCTTGTGTTGAAGATCTTGACTGGTCTGTATAAAGCCCAGACCTGAACACATTTGAGCCGAACTCTCATCATCCAAACCCATCAATAACTTGTACACATGGGTTCAGTAATTTCAGAATCCCTTTAAAAACTGTCACAACAAAGTTAATATGGTATGGTATAGTATAGCATTCAAATTGGTTTGGATTTGCATATCTGGAATAGATAAACATACTTATTGGAATGAAGCTTCCCAAAACCTTTGTCCATATAAAGTTACGTTGACCATTTTATAAAAAAATGATTTGATTAGTTTCATTAGTGAACCCATAGAATTTTAAAATGGAAATTTATATAGGCTTCTCACAAAAGTTTTTTCAAAACACATATTATGTGATCGCACATTGTGAATTTCTGTAAGGGTCTTCATTAAGCCCCCCAGAATTATGCAACCCACGTACATTTTTCTAGTTCTGATGACTCTTATCACAGCATGTGTTTATGCATTAGAAACACTGTCAGTTAGAGATTTACGTATTGCTTACGCACTGCTCATACAGCATACAGCCTATGCGCTAGTTATGTTCTGTTTGCGCACATGGTGTGTTTTTAATCAAAATGATAAGGATTACACACACACACACACATACACAACAATTTATCAAGTTTGCTAATTATTAGTTGATAAGGTGTTTGACATCAGCCTTAATGATTGACAGCCTGGTGATGAATTATTGTGATATGTTTTTTTATCTGTGTAATTAAGGAGCACACAGTGTGAACTGGTAAGAAATGAGTCATATGATATCAGTTTTTATTAGAGACACAAAAGTGCTGATATATATTCCTAAGGTGACTGTGTTAAAAGCTAAACAACATATGTTGCTTGTGTTGATGATGCTGAACATGAGATTATCAGCATGCCACAGCTATTAACTCTGTATGGTGGCCCATATATGCACAACACAACAGAATAAAGGTGTCAGTAACACAAACAAATTACAAAGTAAAACCAGTTTTTCCTTGTATCTATAAATAAATAAACAAAAAAACAAATAAAAAAATAAGAAAACAATGAAAAAACAATCAATTTATAGTTATGCTAAAATACAGTTTTATACCACAGCACATTTTCATTTGCATGTTTACAGTTGCTTTTATCTTTCCAAACACTATGTAGATTTTGCTTTTTTTACAGACTATAATGAACTAGTGACCTACATTTTGTTTTGTTACTTGTCACAAAACAATAGAGACACTGATGACAAAAGCCAGAAATTTGTAACATCACCAGTTCAAACAAGCAGTAAAGAACCTATTCAAAACAACAACTGCACAAAAACACTATCAAACCATTAAACACGGTTTTCAGTGTGCTACATGAGACATCTGAAAGGCTGTGACCCTCTACAAAATGAGCCTGTTTGTTTCTAATAACTTGGATTTTAGCATCTGTGTCGCATGAGCGTGTTTGTTTGAAGGACGTTTCCTGTCAGCAGGATTATTTTCGCTCAGTGCCTCTTCTGGGCCAATTAACAGGGATTCAAAATATCTTCTGGTGCTTAGATCCTGTCTATGTATATCATTCTCATCGTTGTGCGTGTGTGTGTGCGAATAAGTCCAGGAGGAGCCTCTACTCTTTGCCTGTCATTAGCCAGCCCAAGCGCTAAGCTTGATGTCAAGGATCTCCAGCCACGTCTGTTCTCTGACCTTGTCTAGAGTCACCTAGCAACCCAAGACCTCCACAACCTCCTCCTTCTGCTCTCAGAGTGTGAACGGCAGAGATAAACTGCTGATTTGAGATGAAATTAAGACCAAGAGCAAACAATGGCATAGCTAACTGACTCAATAGCAAGTCTCCCAGACAACAAAAAGCCATGTTCCACTAATTTTAAAAGTAAAATTAAAAAGCTTTAAAATAAAATTAAAAAAAGATTCTGTGCACCCTCATGTCATTCGAAATCAGAATATGACTCTTTTTTTTAGGCACATAAGATAAGATATTTTGAGAAATGCATCAGTGGTTTTGGGTCCATGCAGTAGTCAAGGGGTCAATCTTGGTTACAAACATTCTTCAAAATATCTTCCTTGGTGTTCTGCAGAAGACACAAAGTCAGTCATGTTTGAAATTACATTTTGGGGTAAACTGACCCTTTAACTAGGCTATACAGGGAGAGAGCTATTAAAGCTATGCGCATTTTATAATTGTATTACTTAAAATGTATCTTTAAGGATTAAAATAGCATGCGTAAAATGTTCTTGTGACAATATTTTTTATGGATTAAAAAATGTAACTTTACACCCTTGTTGTTAAGTATTTAATATTCATTTAGTATTATGAAAATAAGTTCCCGCCTCCACTCAATCACATGAGCTCAGTCAATTCAATAGTGGCAAGATGGCACTGTTGAGCTTTTGGGATGCTAGAGTCGTCAGAGTAATTTCCAATTGTATAAAACTGTTGGGAAAAGGAGGATTTTTGGCCAGTAAATATGACTGTTTTTAAGATAAAAAATAATAGGGTAATATATAAGCGACATGACAAAAAACCAAAACAACTTGATAGTGTTATACGACTGGAATTAGGCCGCGGACTCTGGCATCACAAAAGCTCACCGGCGCCATCTTGTGCAACTAGCTCATTGATGTGTGTTGCAGAAGCAGACAAATTAAGTCATATGATGTCACAAGTCACACCACACAAGAATACAGCAATTACCAACAATTTCCATTCTGGGTGAATCATCACTGTAACTGCAGGTTGCTTGTAACAAGTAACAAGTTGCCTTTAAATAAACTACTCACTTATATAACAGGAGAGCAATATATTTAAACAGATGGTTTTAACTAAAGTGATGTATGCTCAACTGACGCATTCCACTGAAGCAGCATGAGCAGCATGAGGTTAAATGTTGCAAAACGGTGACACAGGAGCACTGTGATTTCAATGACTCTTCAACTGTTTGCTATCCTCACATCTTAGCGACCTTGGCACCAAAAGTACAACCTCTCCAGAAACAGCTTGGAGCCGTAACCCTAAGCTATCATCAACCCCCAGGCCTGTCAAATCTTTCGGGAATATTTGGAGATATTTAGAGCAGCAGAATTAGTGAGCTACAAACTGATTTCAGGTCAGTCTCTTCAATGGCGCTACTGTTAGACTGAAAACATTACGAATATAAGACATTACTAAGGAAAATACATAAATACAATTGTTATGGTATTATTGTGTTTACAAATAAAAATACATAATCATGATGAGACCTTGCATTGGCTCTGCTTTTGATGAACTCATTATGAGTTTTATGTTGATTAAAAGAAAAAAGTAAATAAATTTGCCTTAATAATCCCAGAAAATGTGCAAACATTAAGAAGAGCATGGATTTACATTGGACCCAAACACAGTGATGGACTTCGTCATCTAATTTTAGCCACTGTTGTGGAGCTGTTGTTCTCTGTTGCATCTTTGTGTCTCTGTGTGTGTGCATCTTTAGTGTTTCTGTGAGCATGTACTGTATGTGTGAGTGTGTGAGCGGTGGCCCTCCACTGGGATCTGTCATATCATATTGTCATCCTAGCAAAGGCCGATCTCATATCTCCAGAGACACATGCTGCTCCGATCTCAACTGCAATGGGGAAAAACAGGGGGGTTTAGAACAATCTCCTGTCCCCCCCACAAACACAATCTCCCCTGGGAAGGGTCAGAGAAAACACAACACTTTGCAGTACAGAGTACAGAGGCACATCTGCTTTTTAGGGAAGTGATATACATAAGGGGCACTTAGAAGAGAAAAAGAGAGGGAGGGAGTCATTTTTACCAGTGTGATCTACATTTCATTGCATCTTTTAGCTAGCAACAAAATATTACATTTGTCTAACTAATTTGTCTTGACATGTAGGGTTTAATGAGTTTGATACTTACGTTGACTCACATATTCAAGAACCCAGACAAAATAATGAAATGTGTGCAGAACACTAACGAAATTTCAGAATTTGGCGCCAACCCTAAAGGATCCTAATATTTCTGCTTTTTAAATTCCGGTATAGCATAAACCTACAGTATATATTTAAGAATCCAAACTGTAGGTCTTAATAGATTTTACAGTAAATAAATTGATAAAATACTACTGTTAGACAACAAAAGCAATTTTAAGGCAGTGTAATTTTATCTGCAGTGTAGAGAATGGATGGATGAATTTGCTGTTTAATGCAGCATTGCAATATATATAATTGTGTGAAACAAAGCATCACACACCTGACTGAAATAATTCTCACAGAAAATTGTCCCTTTTTTAGTTGACATATACGGCCAATAAGATTGTTATCGCAATACCATGACAAAGCATATAGCAGCCTCACCTGTGAGCTTGAGCAGAGAACAAATCCACCTGTTTTCTGAGGCCTTTGTCCACTGCAAATGATAAGTACAACTTGATACAACTGAGGCACTTGGATTGATTCACATTTGGCAATAGTATTTTTATTTTTAAAAGTATAAACCTGGGATAGAAGTGAAGAAACCTTTCATGCTCTGCACATCACAGTTAACCAGGATACACACTCTTTAGAACTTTTACCCGTCATGCCCAAACATTTAAAATGTTGACCCTCGAAAAGGATGTGTTAATTGATAGCATTTTTTGTGTTATTTAATTTTAACACATTATGTGTCATTTTAACAAATTCTGTGTAATTTTGTGTAGATCGTGTGTTAAATAAATGAAAGGTACAATATAAGGAGTTCAAAGTAACACAAAATGTTTTGTCCTTAGACACACAGATACAGTATGTTCAGTTAACGGTAGAAGTTATTTTTAACACAACCTTTTTAGAGTGTTTTTCTTTAAACTGGAAAAAGGGAGTAGGCTAATATTTAGTTGTATTTGTCAGTAATTGCATTGAACTTTGCTTTTTCCCCACTGATAACACATACATCTGGGAGACGTCTTTCTGATGTCTGCATCTACGTCTGCAAGGCGTATTGTCTATCCGTCTCTCAGACGTCTGTTGTCAGATAACATGTGGACATCCAGAAAAATAGAAAAATGAAAATCAGGCATCAAAAATGTTGTTACATATTTTTTAACCATTTAGATGTAACCTGAGGTCTGATTTGTTTTACAATGTATGATTTCCTGCACTCTATTATTATGCTCTGGTTAACACGCAAGTCTAATACAATTGCTCTTTGCAGTTGCAAATTTCATCACCAGTTTTTGTTATGAACTTTGGGATATTCTCAGCTACATCCCCTTTAATCTCAAAGAGCCTGAAATTATTCATCTTCTAAACTAAATCATACATTATATAAGATAATTAAAGTTGCAACTTCACTAACAGCACACAACCTCTTACAAAAAAATCTAAAATGTACCATAGTATTAATATGGTGATATTGAAGTGGTGCCATGTTAGAACCAAGGAATTGAATTACCATGAAGTACAAAATACCAAAGTGCCATGGTATTATGAACTAAAACCATCATGTTACCAAAGTAAATTTTTTAGGAGGCATCAGGAAAGTGACCTCATCTTTCTGACATACACACACTCATACATAGGTCTTGACTTGCTTAGTAATTCTGCCCTTTTCGGTTTGTTGTATGTCACTGGATCGTAATGGGAGTATATTACAATAGCTTAAGGTACAACTCTTCTCTGAAGGGTAGCTGTGAGGTCCACTTGCTCTTTGATACAGAGAAAGAACCCACCCCTTGAGCACCGCTGTGAAGAAATGCTGACATTTGGGTCTACTGTCACATTACACGTACTGCAGAGATTTACTTTTTTGCAGATTCTAGGTTGAGACAGAATCTAGTCCAAAATAGTATATAGCCCCTGGCAGCAGCTTATTAATCAAATAAAGCTAGCAGGGCATGAACGGCTCTAGAGTCGATTTAAAAGTGCGGTTACATATAAAGCCACGAGGAAGCAAAAGTTAAAGTTCTTTATGGTTCGCAAATCTCCCCCTACCAAGCATCGATTGACTCCCAAAGCCTTTAAGAAAACTGTAGGGCCATAGATTGTTTTGGGCTTTGGAGACCTCAAACATGCGTCCACTTCCGTGCTGCAAGATGTGACAGTAACTTCTGTTTGACCATGAACATTTTATCTGCAAGAAAAGATGCCAAAGACCTTTTTTGTTGCTTAACCTTGAATATGCGTTTTATTTAGCTAAATCTCAGTGGCTGAAGTTTCACATGTCAGTCCTATAAAACATCACCATTTTAAGCCCTAACAGATGATAGCTGTCCTCTTGGAAGATCACAAATGAAGTAATGTGTAGCCTACCACATACTCACATCATGCCCTTTTTTTCAGGGGGGGAGCCCTTTATGTTTAGTCATGGCAATTGTCATGTTATTTCAAACTCTGGTGCATTTATAGTTAAATAGTAATGTTGTACGGTTTTTGGCAAGGTAGTTCTAAATCACAGAATGTCAGGGAATATTACTCCATTCCAAAATAGATAAATCAGACTTCAAACTGCCTTTAAACCAAAAGGGGTTGTGACTTCACATACCAGAGGGTAGAAAGTCATGCATGGAAATCAGACACTTTGCCTGACATAGTCACTTCATTTGGATTTTGCGGGGTAGCCAGCCGAACAGCTTTCTGTATAACTTCTTTCTTTTACTTTTCGCTTTAAACAGTGGATGATTCTGGGGGTTAGATTCGATCTGAGGCTGACACTGAAACGGCGGCATAATCTGATATCGAGCTTGTGTCTGAGACAAATTCTGAGACTGAATTTGATAGATAATCTGAGACTGAGCCTGAGATTTAATCTCTGGCATAATATGACACTGGCTATGGGATGGAATCTCAGATTTGCTATGAGAAATTATGTGAGATTGAGACTGACTGTGAGAAAAAGTGTGAGGCTGACTCTGAATCTGAGACTGAGTTTGAATCTGAGAAATAATCTGAGCCTGAGATTTAATCTCTGGCATAATATGACACTGGCTATGGGATGGAATCTCAGATTTACTATGAGAAATAACGTGAGATTGAGACTGACTGTGAGAAAAAGTGTGAGGCTGACTCTGAATCTGAGACTGAGTTTGAATCTGAGAGATAATCTGAGGCTGACTCTGACTCTCAGATTGCGTTTGGCTCAAAATGTTGATACTGAGTTGATGTAATCTGTGGCTTTGAATGAGTGTGGTGAGTAAAGACAGAGATTCTTCGTATCCCTCTTCTCTTCTCCTCTCTGGGGATTGAGGGCACAGGCTCTGCAATAAATCCTTGAATCGTCTTTCCTGTTGACGGAAATCGTACTCCACACTAGAAAAAACACAGCATCAGAATAGTGGGTGTGAGGTAGAAAGAGCAAAGGTATCTTTTTTTAAGTAGTATATTGTGTCATTGGTGGTTGTCACCTGTAGACGGCACATGCAGTTTTCTGACAAGTGGGACAGTCACTTAGGTCTTGGCCAGTACGGAAACATCTCCGACTACAAGGGGAGCAACAGGGAAAGGACATAAATGTAAACATTATTTTTAATTTAATTTAATTTAATTTAATTTAATTTAATTTAATTTAATTTAATTTAATTTAATTTAATTTAATTTAATTTAATTTAATTTAATTTAATTTAATTTAATTTAATTTAATTTAATTTAATTTAATTTACTCTTTGGCTTTCGTGTTGCGTACACTAGCATTTACAATTCACCAAAAGCATCCGTTACCGGCCCCCGTTTTACATTATCCCAAAGAGACTTTACATTCGCAATATGTATTATTTATACCTAAAAACATTAAGAGCATTTACTGTAACGTTGACATTGGTCATGTTTTGCTTGTGAAAGCTCACGTAAAAGATTACAACACAATGAAATCCCATGTCGTACCAGTATACATTTCTCACATAAAAAAGCCATCATTTCAAATCAATTAACATATCATAGATAGTAACACTTCTTATTTTCTACTTTAAAACTCAGAAATTGCAAACTGGGGATAGCCCAAATTTTTGTGCTGTTTACATTAATTTAATTTGTTAAACATTAATCTAACTTGTTTTTTAACAAGATGACCATGCATGAGAAGCCAGTACGTTTGACAGTTTGAAGAAGTCACATCACATCTTATGATACCACACCTTTAATCTAGAAACAGAATGGATTTATGTGTTTTCAATTAAATTTGTGTTTACTTTATTCTCTTAACATATAAGTCTACTGAATTATAGTCTACTGACTTTAATTTAGGCATACTAATTTTATTTTTGTAATTTATTTGACTTGGACCTAATCTTGCCCTCTACTAACTCATACAGTCCCTATGCATGCAGTCAGTGTCCTGCTAAAAACTGCTCATTTACAGGAGTTATTGACCTGCCCTTTCAGAAAAAACAACATCTACAGAAAATTAAATCATGAATGCCTTTTTTCACAGCAACCCCACTCTGGATATTTCTTACAATTACCTCTAACACATCTTGTCCTCCATTCGCACTTGTCTATTATTGGCTAATCTTAGAATGTCTCTCACCCTTTGCTAAGCGCGTGGCTCATCTCCAAGTCCTGAATGACGTTGAGCAGAGTTGTGATTCTCTCCTTGTTGGCCTGCAGATTCGCCTCCACTGTCTCTAATCTTTGCTTATGGTCCCGTGGTCTGCTGCAGTGAGGCGATGCGGGCAGCAACCAGACAGCAGAAGGAGGGTGGTCGTGCGTTAGGGAACACCGTTCATTTGGGACAGACTCAATAGCCTGTGAGATGGAACTGAAATGAAACTCCATCTGTGGTTCGGCATTCTTAAGACATTCTACATTGTGTATGTGCTGCATAGGCGCATGTCCGAGGGACAAATTTCGTGGCAAAGTGTCTGAGGGTGATGGAAGTGGGTGTCGATTAATGGCTGCATTTGGGCCGTTGTCACTGTCCTCCATTACAAGTTTAAAAACTGGAGCTGGTGGAGGTGCGGATGAAGGCTTTGGAGGTGCGTTTTGTGCTCTCTGGGTCATAGAAGGGGGTGGTTTGTTTGGAGGCCTAAGCGGTTGTTTGTGTTGCGAGGCATTGATTGTTTGATGGTCTGGTTCTATTGTTTTTGAATCCCCTTGAGTCCTTGACTCTACGTCCCTTAAAAACTTAAATCCAGTCTCAGCGTTTGTGTCATCTGGAGGAAAATCCCTAGCGGATGTAATGGCCAGTAATGAGGACCCAAGAGTGCCATTAATCAGCGGATTCAGGACAGAACGTCTGAGAAATTCGGGCTCTGTCTGCATGCACGGTGTATTTGAATGAACAAGTAAAGAGCACGAGGCTGTTTTAACCCCAGGGCTCGTTCGGGAACGTTCTTTGGTGTGCGACTGCATCTCCACCTCAGTCTGAGTGGCTGTTAATGCATTTGAGAGGTTTTGATGGTCGATTGTTTGCGTTTTAAGTGGAGCCTGGTGATGGGCTGACGTATTTGGGTCATGTAAAAACAATTGAGTGTCATTCTGGCTTTTTGACTCAGGGTGAGGATATGACAGCGTGCCTTTATTCAAGGTTATACCCCGCAGGGATGCGCCGCTGGTGTTTTTTCTGTAAGTGCTGGCATGAGAAGATGTGTGGGAAGGGTGCTTGTGTGTGTTCGTGTGCGAAGACGCGTTTTGAGATGGATTTGTGTCGGCCCGCATTGACGCGGGACAACACGAGTGTACTTTGCTGTGAGGCCCTGAATGTGTATGTGTGTGATTTACCAATGGAACTTGTGAATGTAATTCAGGAGGAGAGGCGGCCGAGGATTCTTCGTCTGTGTCAGTACAGATTTGCGTTACATTTTGAGGCTTAATGCTCGTGTGCGAGGACATCAATGGTTTAGAGTGTGAGTCGGATTTGAAGTGTAACCCGTTTGGGAATTGATTCTGTTTCGGTACATTTGAAGCAGTGGAGGATATGATACCTTTATTTGCACAACTCTGCAATGTAGTTTGATGGTTAAGGTTTGAATGTAAATGAAAAGATGCGGAGGATTTAGTATGCGATTTGGAATCTGTGCTTATCTGATTTGACTGTGATGTATCGGAGCATTTAAGAAGTGTGCTAGTATTTTCTAAACTTTGTTGTTTCTGGTTTTGCAATGCGCACGTGGTCGTTGTGGCTTTCGGGTTGGTTTGAGGGAACATTTGATAGTTTACTGAGGTTTGAAAAGGTTTGATGTGAGTCTTATTCTGTGGTTTGTGTGTGCTCTGAGATTCAGACTGTGAGGGTGCCGGCTGGTTTTCTTGGCTTAACTGTTTCTCATTAAGGTTTGACTGTTTAGTTGATCTGACATGTGCGTTCACATGGGGTATGCTGGTTCTTGTCACTTCTGTACTTGTCCCGTATTTCTCAGTGTGGCCATCTTTGGGCATGTGGGTAGGGTGCGGAGTCACTGGGGGTCGGGGTGGGCATGTTTGGGGATGTGCAGAAGGTTTCTGATTGTTCAGGTTCAAGGGTGGGTTTACCACCCTTGATGGAGTTTTGTCCTCTCTCATACTAACAGCGAGTGTGTGTATCTGTGGAACTGATGTCTGACCGGTGTGATTACTGTGTGTGTCAGCACAAGATTCCCATTTGACCGTATGATGATTAGTAAGGTTTGATGCTTCACTCTGCTGAGCAGGCAGCAGAGATAAGGGCCTGTTCTCGTTTATGTTCACGTTGAGGTAGGAATGAAGGTTAGGGGTTATGGGACGATGGTCCAACCGTGCAGTACTCCGATCAATTTGGCTTTCACTTTGCATGTAAGAATGGAACTGCGATCCCAAAGAACCAACTGAAGTTGGTGGGGTAATTGTCTTTGTTTGGCTGTAAACAGCAGGAGGTACTGGATTCTGCCTTCCTCCACAAGTGCTGCAGATGGTCATGGAGCATAAGGTTAACATTTCCTTTTGACAGCGAGGAGGTTTCTGTCCCGTAGCTGGCTCCTCCCCTTCGGTGACATCCCTACTGATCCCTCCCATTACTTCAGAGTCAACCACGCTCCCATTGGTAAAGTGACAATTCCACTTGGATTTTACTTTGCTGGTAGCTACGCCCCTCACCACAGGACTGGATTTAATTTGTCCGTTTGTATGCAAAGAAATATCACTTTCCAGTCCTTCAAAAGTGACGCCCTTTTTTATCTTGTTCTCCAAACTCTTTCTTTTATTAATGATGCTTTTTGTTTTGTCTTTTACAACATCCTCGTTCATCACAGCCTCATTTGGCATGTGGCCATTAGGTGGCATGATTGTGTCCGTTTGTTTGGCATCCAGATGCGACTGATTGTTTTGTATCGCAGGTGACGTCTGCACCCCAATATTACAATGATGAGACAGTGTCAGAGCCGCCATACTGCTGGTCCCATTGGTTACTTTCCTCCAACCACGTGTCCCCACCAGCGCAGGCTCTCCAAGAACTGGCACAGGGGTAGTGTAGTCAGCTGCCCTTCTACCCATTTCAAGTATATCTGGCTCAGGCACAACTGAGTAGAAATCAATGCATTTGACAACTATAATGCACCTAAGGGGCAAGAAGAAGATAACTGTTAAAAGTCCATTGATTGATAAAATGTCATGAAAAACGAAGACGAAAGGCATTAAAATCCCTTGTTATTTACGTTTGTAATCCATATAATTTATGGTTGGGTAGATCTTTCTTAAATAACAATGACCGCTTAAAGGAACAACACAGGGTTTCTAGGAGGATCTATTGACGGACATGCAATATAATATATATGCCTGACTTCTATCCCTCTTTTTATACTTAAATTTCACAGACCAACAGACATATTTTATGTAAAAAATAAGATATCGCTCTTTCTACAGTCTTTCTAATGCCTGCATGATCTCTTCCCTGCATCAACATGAGAAGATACGCCAACATATTTTTGTACTCTGGTGGCCACTGTCGTGTTTGGCCTGAGAGAAATGTTTAAAAATGGAGTTGTCTATCTTTGCAAATTAGCTCTTCATACATACCCATCGAAATGAAGGGAGACATGCAAATTTAGTATATTTCAATAAAAATAAACTTTTGAAACAGATATTACTTTCATTGTATAAAGAATAAAATCTATTTAATTATATCAGTATACCAGTAATTCATGATGACATACACCGCACACGAATGGCTCACTTTTAAGAGAATGACCCATATACAAAAATTGCTACCATCTGCTACCGCATGCAGAGAGAAGTACAGTATATCAAGACATGTTGAAAGAGCAGACTTGCAAAAGCTGGGGTACAAAAACTCTTGCAGTGCTTCAATAATGGCAGTGCTGTTTCAGAACGCATTGCCTGATAATAAAAAACCCAAAAGACCTTCCTACCTCAACTAGATGAGTCCAATTTTGCTGAAAAGATAGATAGAGAGAGGGAGAGAGAGAACAAAGTGAAATTCAAAGAACAGGGTGAAATCAAATAGAGGTAAATATAGTGTTTGTCTGAGTGTGTGTGTGTGTGTGAGAGAGAGAGACATCAGTACGATTGTGCCGATTCAATCACATATGATCTATTATACATATAAGTTTTGACATACAAAGAGAATATGTGGTCTCTTTGCTTCGAGTTTAACCTTGTCAACACAGGTGTGTGTATGTGTGCGGGTGACTAATTAAATATTTCACACACTGCTAAACGTTTTGTTCTAGTCTGACATGACTCTCTCTCTCCTTTCCGCTGATACACCTGGACCCCTGCCAGCCCGGCTATCTCTCTCTCCGCCTCTCTCTCTCTCTCGCTCTCTCTCTCATTCAACCCACCTTGGGCATCTTGATCATTTCTGCAATCTTGTGACAAAGACAGTGTTAATCAACGAATGACAATAGATTTTCTAATGAATCACTGTTTCAAAAACCTGTTTGTGGGTGGGTGATTTTTTGCCTACATTGTTGTAAGTGTCCCACAAGGATAGTAATCCCTGAGGATCAGCCAGTGGTTCCCATTAGAAAAACAATCAAGTAAAAATTTTTGCTTACATACAATGTAAAAGCTTTCTGTGAATGCCAAGTACAGAAATATGAAATACAGAACTTATTACAAGGTCCCTATCATTAAACAAAAGTCAATGTGTGGGTGTCACACATAAAGAAATATGATGTGAAGAATCAATTTGACATGAAGTCTTTGAAGTCCCACAATGAACATTGTTACTGTACTGTGATCAGTAAAATTAAATAAACCTTTCATCTCATTTCAATGAACAACACAAGCTCCCTCAGCCTTCAACGTGATTTCACATCATCTTTTTGTTCAGTCTCTCTCTTGATGATCAGTTGTGGATGAACTGACCTCTCTGGGTGGCACCACATGTGACAACATGACAACAGCCCAAACTCACTCACGAAGAATGCTCCTAGTTTATGGAGTATACGAAAAACTATTTCCATTAGATTTTACTAACATTTTTATGGCTAAATACACAAATTAGAGAGAAACGTTAATGATGAGGAGGGTTTGATAAAGAAACAATACAGTTGAACATGCATCCCCCGAATGAGCAACACAGCTTGATGGATCAAAACACACGCATTAACTGCTAGGCCAGAGCTCAGAGATTTGTTATTAATAGATACATGATGAAATGAGATGAAAACATAAACAATCAGCAACCTACCCTCACTTACATCTGAAGACCCAAACTCCAGATCTTCTCGACATGTTGCAGGTGTTTATCTGAAGGTTTCAGTATCCAGAAATCCATTTGTCCAGTATTGTGGGGACAGCAAGGAGTCTCTATAAGATTACTCAAATCTGCAGTTGAGATTGTATTCAAACACAGCACCTGCCTTTACCGTCACTTCTCCAGCTCTCCGCAGACAGTAATTATGGTCCCTCACATGCTGATTGGATGCCGTTCCGCCGCGTCTCGCTCCTCTCTGGAGGCGTCTGCTTTTGATTTGTTTTGATTTGCTCTCACCTTCGATTGCTGAGGCAGCAAGTACAAAGATGCATTGATCAGTGTCCTCAGCTTTGCGCACTCTCTCTCTCTCTCCTTCTCTTTCTCCAATGTACACACACACTGTCACTCTTTCTCTCTCAACCTCTCTGCCTCACCCTCTCTCACATATGTATATCCAGTGCTGGGTCAGTGGCATCCTAAATTCAGCTGAAATTAGGCAGGGTGGGAAGAGAGAGAGAGAGAGAGAGAGAGAGAGAGAGAGAGAGAGAGAGAGAGAGAGAGAGAGAGAGAGAGAGAGAGAGAGAGAGAGAGAGAGAGAGAGAGAGAGAGAGAGAGAGAGAGAGAGAGAGAGAGAGAGAGAGAGAGAGAGAGAGAGAGAGAGAGAGAGATTCTGCATGCCAAGGGGCTGTGTGAAAATTACTGACATTTTACAAAAACATATTGAGGTATAAGGGATATTTGATTCTATACATAAATATTTTTTTGCTTGAAAAGATAACTATATAATTTACATTTGAAAGTGAAAGAAAAAGAATATATGTATCATGTAGAGGGACTTTTGATCACTGTAACTCATATTTATGTTTATGGTCAGTTTTGAGTTCAGATACAGTTGTAAATAAGATTATGTATGATCAGTAGGGGTGTGCATGCATTATCATGAGTTATTAGGAATGCAAATATATGATTTTAAACTTCTGTAGTGTGCTTGGATGAAAAAAATGTTTTGTTAAGGAAATGTCCATATTACTTGTGCCAAACATGCACATGTTAAAAGGTCGGGACAAAACACTCTGATAGGCTATGCAAAAAAACATGTAGTCTAGAGTTTCAAAACCATTATTTAATAAACTTAAAGGGGTTATATTGCGCGAATACATGTTTTCTGTGGCTTTGGTGTGTTATAAGTTGCCCATGCATGTATTAGACACGTAAAATTGCTAAAATTAAAGTATCGGAACAAAAGATGTCACCCAGACCTGCCTGAAACACCTCGTGTAACCACACTCCCACAAATCTACGTCAGTTTGTGGTATGATTTGAGTATGACCACCCAAATGTAAACGCAAGGTGAGCAACCTGTCAGTACAATTTCTTTGGAACCTGATGTTCCAAATATGAGAATATAAGGGGCGTTACCCTACAAGATTATTAATTAGCATTTTTGGGAAAATGGAGGACATACAGATGTTATACTTAAGGGTGAATAATTAATGGCATCATTTAAATTTTTCATCGGAGTAACCCTTTAATTGAATGACACTTTACACTTCAACTTGACACTTGATGCAGACTTTAATGTTTACCCATAAAGTCCATGAAACCGCAGCGTGTCCCGTTTGTCATTGCTCACTGCCCCACCCTTGATAATATATGTATAGTAGTAGCTAAATCATTTTTAATGGTTAGTAATACTTACTTGCGTTCTCTTTCATCAGCATATCCATCTTGACAGCTCAATCATCATATCTCTCACATCCCTTGCTTCAGTCCAGATGTTTGGTAAATTTCTCTGCAGCCTCCAAATATAGTGCATCACTGTCTTCTGCATGTAGTGACGTTGAGTACAACAACAGCAGAGTGAAATTCTCTTTTTTATCCTCTGTTTATACATAAAAACTCTGGTTAATCAGCTTAAAATAGTACTGTAATAGAAAGAACAACACCATACATGTGATCTGATCTTCAAATGCACCCACACGTATACTATTTTGATATCATCATTTAATCAGTTAATCACTCACTTTTGAATTCTCCTTGATAAACAGCTATAGGCCTATATCAGCAAATGTCAGGGATCAGAGATTAAAGTTGTATTACTCATTACTCACTTATACTTGTAGTAAAAATAGTGACTAACATAAAACAAGCTGTAACATATCCTGCAATTAATATAAACTGTGAAATGTCAATACCACTAGATGTCGCCATTTACCTACAAATGAAACCCAGACTGTCCAATTTGACGGCGGAGGGGGGAGAGAGAATGATCATGATTTTGAGCAATGATCTTGCATTTATTTGGGGTGTTTATTAGCTGGCTAATGAGTGCACACTATTGTGAACTCTCTTTGTTTAGAATTTCATACATTACTTCATATAGGCTACAACCTATTGTTTGTTATGTATAAAAATTATATTATTGAGTCATTATTAAGTTTTTAATTTATTGGTATAGCTGTGTCATGGTATCTACAACTTTTTGTATTAAACAGAATCCTGCAAACAAGCAGGGACTGAATGAGATGTTGATTACAGGGAAGGAATAACAGTTATAACAAGAAAATGATTGTAAGCTGTCATACAATATGGACAATTGTTATCACAACAGAGGTAAGTCAAGTAAAAGATATAATTTTCGTCCCTGCCTCTCTTACCTCCATAATTATGTCAATTCATTTGATACAAAATGACCATAGTGCAGTGTCTGTTTCAGAAAAAGTGCCATATATTCACTGCAGTCGAGTGCTCCTGCCTGCCTGATGCCCTTGAGGCTCAAGCGCAGCTCTTTAAGATGCAGAGAACGTTGCCTGCATCCGGCTGCAGCAGAATACTGTAAAACTCCTCATGTTTTTCTATTACATGACCGGTTCAATCAATCGATTATATTTTACAAAAGCATTATTTTCTAAGACTAAGAAAATGTTCCTCGCAATTAGAAAGGCTGTTTTAAATAAACAAAGATTTAGTAAAATGTTTTTATTGAACACCTATAGTCATTTGTATCATATAGATAGACAAGGGAAAGGGTAAGCAAGTGTTTAATATTTAAGTATGATTCTCAGTTTCATCAGTGTAGCTTGTTCTGCACTGTTCTGCTGTTCTTAGAGTGAGTTTAAGACAGGGGCTCTTAATTTGTAAGAATGCACGAGCAATGCAATGCAATGCATCAGGAGGACAGAAGAGTACCAAAAAGTCTTAATACAAAGTAAGTACAATGAGTTAAAGCAAAAATAATTCAATTAAAATTACAATGTACAAATTCCAGATATTATCAGCAAAAATATTGCATACATTTAATGAATGAATATGCAACATGGTGCTGGATGTGAGAATTTGGATGACCGAGGATTCTGATGCACGATTATTCCTTTTCTTTTCAATAATTACGATGCTAGTATCAACAATTAAACTTTTATTAGGATATAGTGCTTAAAACTGGAGCAGACAAGTAACCACGTTGCCCTCACACATGTTTCTTCTTTACCCCAGCACCACACCCTTCAAGAAAGACAAAAATAAAAGTCCATACTAGAATGAGAAATAACCATAATAAATCACATCATTATGAAATAAAACACAAATGAACTACAAAGTTATTCATATTAGGCCTATATATAAACATATATTAAAAATTCTGCTTCAGAGTTGAAATATTGCAAATGTTCTATTACGTGTACAGCAATAGTATCTGTATGAATAATTGTCTGTAATAATTATCTCATAGATTTCTTATTGAAAAGTGAGCATTTCTCAGGGACAGAAAGAAATTTATTGAAAAAAAATATTATATACAGTATATATATATATATATATATATATTGTATATTTTAAAGTGTGAAATCAGTTATTACTAGTTAATAATCAGTTAGTAAACCAGTGTTATTGGCAGTATGTTTTTGAACTATTAGAGGATTGAAGGCACACATTTGATCTGTTTGCATGCTTCCTGAATTTTTAACCAACTGCCATTGCACTTGTATGTTTCCAATTGTTGTTAAACAAAAATAATTTGAAATAAAACAGTTTTAATCTATTGTTTAGAATGATAATTTTTTCTTTTTTATTTGCCACTTTTGTCATAATTAAGGGCAGATAATGAGGTCCAATAATTGCTGTACAGCTCTTCAGCAAATACAAAGAATGATGGCAGCAATAATAGGCTACCTTTGTTTGTTTCCATCACTCCATCACTAAATGAGACTATGATACTGTAATAATACTGATCATTCTATTATTCTCAGGTAAATTATTTTGATCAACAGGCGATATATTTTGTTTCCGAAAATGATTTAAATGCAGATTTTGAAGTCTTTCATTCATATGTCGTGCAGATTCACGTGATTACATCAATTGGCTTGACTGACTTTGCTTCTAAATAATATGTGCAAATAGGCTAGTTCATTTGGTTATTTTTTATACATAAATCAAATCTGTGTGGAATAAAATAGAATAAATAAAAACATGTATCAGTGTTTGTGATTTTATTTTTTTATCATTAGTTGAGGATGTTCTGTTTCTTTTGCACAGTTTTTTACAGAAAACTAAAAAAGGTATATAAAATAAAATGAACACTTGTAGTTGCACAAATCAAACGCCAGATGTGCGCAAGTGAGTCGCACTGAAACCCCACCCCCTGGGCGGGCTTCCATTGTCTGCTCCGCCTATTTCCTGCTGTAGTTCCGCCTATTTTTTCCCCTTCTCGCGGCCCCGCCCGACCATCTGCCACAATGCCGACATTTCCTGCACTCCAGCTGCCAGCCCTGAGTTTATTCCCTTCCTGCTTTTCTGCTGCTAACAGGATGAAAGGATCCCATTCATCCATCGCCCCCCTCCTCACCCCCTTCCTTTATTCCGTCTCCATGGGAAACAAGCAACTCTGGGGCAAAAGAAAATGCCGCATATGTGCTGTCCTCACGCCAAGCGCGTCAGCAAGCAGAAATGTATTGTTTGGGGTTTTAAAGTTTAAAGAGACATAGTACGAACACTTCAGACATACAAACACTAAGTAGCCTGTCATTCGAACTACAAACCCCAAACTAATTGAGCCCAACTAGCCTGTCCCTTTAAGCTTTTGCAGTATAACAAATTACATGTAAATATGCATTCTTGATTTGGGACCTGTGTGGGGCATTAACTGATGGAATAAAGACAAATAAGAAAACTTTATAAACTGTATAATAGAAATTTCTCAACAAACTAACAGGGAACAAACAGTTATAATCGAACCAGAGAAAGCACAGTTAAAGTGGAGGTAATACTAGAACATGTTTTCCTCACCATAAGAAATACAATTCTAGGTCACCCCCTCCTTTTGGCATCCTGAGTAAGTCCACAACTCAAGGCCTTTTATGGGAATAAAAGAGTCAAACAGAGGAGAGAAAGTTGAGAACAGACAGAACTAATATTGATACACAGAAGCGTATATGATTAACTACA
Source organism: Barbatula barbatula (assembly GCF_947034865.1). NCBI lineage: Eukaryota > Metazoa > Chordata > Actinopteri > Cypriniformes > Nemacheilidae > Barbatula > Barbatula barbatula. Next base: position 10,123,340 of record NC_136787.1, on the reverse strand, counting down.
GAAGTTTCTCGGTCATGAGATGAATGCAATGTGTTATTTGTTTGTGTCACAAGTCAAGAACTATCTTGTGAGTTTAGCTTTAGTTAATGGATTACATGGCCTTTACAGCTTGTCTATAGCTTGTGGTTTCTTGCTGTAGGCTAAGTGCGCATGTGATTTGTTGTAATGAATGCACTGTGCTGTTGGATCACATGCCATTCGTTTGTATCTCTGAGGAAAACAAATTAGTTAAGAATTCCTTTCTTTATGACCCACACACACACACACATATCCACACACACACTATCAGTGTGTCAGTAGGGGGAGCTATTGAACCATGGATGGGCATGTTGTGCTTAAAGGTTTAGCCCCCATTTTATATTTCTAATCCAAATTCTCTTTTTTAATACTATACTACTCGTGCTAACCTAAAGGGACTGGTGTTGTGTTCTCAATAATAGCATAACTTTGATTCATTTTTAATCCTCCCACCCCCCTGCCTAATGTGAATCATGCCTAGTCACCCACACACAGACTGACACGAATTTGGCCTGGAAGAGGGAAAGGAGGTTATGGGGGCTGTAAAAAGGGACAGAATCCTCCCAAGACACAACTTAGCTGAGGATTAGTAAACGCAGCCATCTGTCTATCTCTGTATCTGCACAAAGTGTGTGTTTGAAAGAGACAGACAGAGCTTAATGCTATTCTATTCTATTGTATCATTTTTTATTTTTGGTCTTTTCATGTTATAGTACAGCCCTTTGGGAGACACTGGTTGTATTATAAACCAATGTGTAGTTATATTGGTTTACTTCTTGAATTGTTTTACATTGTCTTTTTCTTAAGACCGACATTTTGGTGATCTGTGTTTGGGGGTTGGGGTGCTTTTTAGAAAGAATGCTGATGGATGCAGTTGCTGGTTTGACCTCTGTAGTGTCAGGGTTATTCCTGGAGCAGCTGCCAGTGAGTCTGGTTGAGAGTGGGTGGCTGGATGCAAAAAAAGGCCAAGAAAGTTAATTTGTAACACTGAACTGGTCTGTGCATCTGTTGTGCTGTTTGTCACTATAGTTATGCTTACATGCAACATACTGTATCTTTCACTGTCAGCGGCTGTGTAGATCACGTGCTTTCGGTATTCAAAACATCTTTTTGTTTTTTAATGTGTTGGTATACTTCCTGTGTTATTGGCTGTGCTAAACAAAGCCTGGATGCTTTATTACCTTCTCTTCTCCCACAATGTAAATCAGCTTCTGCATGTGCCGTGCATTGGGTTTCATAGAAATATGTTTGCATACAGACCTACATACTTTGCAAATGTGCAAATGCAAAAAAGGTATTTGCATTTACATTGGGTACAGTGCCCAAATGAGGCATGGCTGATTAACTTCAAACAAATACAGACGTTTTTTACCTTTCAAGCTGTGGCCTTTTTATTATCAATATCAGTTTTCGGTTAAAAATGCAATTTTATCTCAAACGTTCTTTCTCAGTATGTCTGTATGTCCATCACAATCTCTTTTGCAGTTGTACGATGAGGACAGTTGGGGGCACTACAATATCATTGCATGTCTTTCTGTGGCTGATAAAGGTGTGTGTGTGTGTGTGTGTGTCAACAATGGTTTAGACAGAACCCAGATGCATGCAAAAGGGTTAATTTAGAAAACTTTTATTAAATAAACAGTGCTAGAAAACTTGAGACAGGAAGGACAGAGTCCTGACAGTGTGTGTGTCTCCTCTCTGCTGTGACACTGTGCTTTATTTGTCAAGAAAGTCCTTGGAAAATAATTCCAGAAGTTTATCTAATCAGAGCAGGCCTCTGTTGTGATGCGTTTATGGAATGTGTATGAAGGATTAGGGTGGCCACACTGGGATAGATGAAAGTGTTCGGGTGTGAGGTGGAAACTTATTGTTCAATTTATCTGCTGTAGCCCAAAAAGAGAGCAACAGTCTCTCAAAGCCCTTTAAGAAAGAGGAGACGTACAATTACAACTATGAAGACCAAAATACAGCACATTTAACCCATTTATTCTTCTGGAGATGAGGGACTACATGGAAAATCTGGGACTCTTGTAGCTTTGCGTGACACGTGAAAAACCAGGAGATTTTGTGTCTTTGTTCAGAACAGCTCTGCAGAGATATTACAAGACCCTTTATGGCAATCCTGCTTTCTATGTATACTGGGTTTAGTATGTGTTTACATAATATGTCTGTGCACTGTGCATATTAATTTTGTATTTCCCTGTATATATTTAAAAAATACATTAAAAAGACTAAATGTTTATATATTATTTAAATGATTTACTTATATCAATATATACATGCAGATATTTCCTAAATACAATCATTTATGTGTATGTTTTTATAAATACAAAATTAAAATGCACAGCGCACAGCCATACAGTTTATAATGTAAGTATATAATTGAAAACACAAACCTTTATTCTGGATGCGGTTAATCATTGAACGCTGCTATTTAGGCTAATGTTCAACTTTGATACTTGTAAAGTAGGCCTACACTTTAAGCTCTTTGTCAAGATGTTACATGCTCTCCTGTTTGTAAGTCACTTTGGATAAAAGCATTAATAAATGTAAACGTAAGGGTTGCAGAATTTTATACAATAAACTATGTCATAACTTATTTAAAGTTTTTTCATAAACTTCATGCAGTGCAAGTTTTCGATGTGTCTTTAAAGGCTAAAACAGAGTTTTGGTGTTTTTGTATTTTACCTTTTACATTTTTTGTGATGTTTGACCTTTTACAGCGATTTTGCCTAGCTTCAACTGTAGGTTTAATTTCTTTCGCAGTTTTGCATTCAGAAACCTTGTTTCTATGTGGCTATGCACATCTGTTTCTAATCAAGCTGCCATGGTCCACATTCCTCTGCGTTGTGTGTGTGTGTGTGTGTGTGTGTGCGAGTGTCTGTTCCAGCTACCCTTCTCTTGTTCCACATAAAAGTTCACATAAAAACACATTACTTATTACTGTGCAATAATTCCTGTTTGTTTTTAATGAATCCTAGAATAAAAATATATAGATTGTATAGCTTTTCCATTATTTATAATAGTGTATTCTAACAAGAGGAATTCCTGACCTCCCCCCATTTCTTGAGTCAGAATTTACATTGTCTGTGTGATTGCTGACCAGCAGAGAGATGAGAAGAGGAAAGAAAACCCTTCTCTGAAATGTTTAGTGACTTATATATCGTGTGCATGTTTTTCTCATATTGAATGACACATAGATGTAGTTTTCTGCTCTTACCAGTAGAGGTTAGTGTTGTTTTGTGGAGAGTAGATAGCTCAGATTATTATAGTGTGTATGTGAGTGAATGATTGTGTGAGGGGGGGGCACATGTGTGTTAGTGGGTCAGCTGTAGTTTCACCGTGTTTCCTTTAGTGGTCAGTGTTGTCGATGAAGCATTGCAGCTCTTCTATGAGTTGTGTGACTGTGGAGATTATCAGCCAGATGGTGCTGCTATTGTTTCCACAGTTAAAAACTGAATCCATCCTGTTTAAAGTATAAACTATATTTGAATACCAGGTGTCATAATCCTTGACTAATGAAAAAATGATGTTGTATGGGACCAGGTTTGAATTTATTTAGTCTCTGTTGCTTTCATCTGTTTAAAATGCATGTTTATGGATAAATGTACACACCTTTGAGTTTGCAATCATATTTAGAATGGTATAAAGCTTAGAATCAGTGACATGAATCAATATAGTTTTTTAGTTATGTAGTTCCTGTATTCAGTATTGTATAGCAAGTCTCTGTTATTACATAAAATAAGTTACTGGATTCTTGTTGTTACCGGATAGTTGAAATATTTAGCTAATAAACAAGATTTGAGGTAAACATTTCTTGAAATATATACATTTATATGGAATGTAATCTTAGCTTTATTGCATTTTACTCTAATTATAGTTTGCATACACAAAATATGTGGCAAATTAATTTGGACATTTAAAAAATAAATGGATATTATATTGAGTGCAGAATGTCACAGTATAAAACACTGATAAAACTGCTTCATATTATGAAACTTGAAAATATTTGTGCTTCTGGGGCATGGTTTTTAATGCCATGGTGATGCCCACTAGATGGGGTGTAAGATCTGTACTACAGTCAGAAAGTGCTGATGTAATTTGGAGCAGACCATCAATGAGATTGTGGTGGGGGTAAGCTGCCTAAAAGTGTGTCAGTAGGGGTATTGATTCAGTGTAGAATGGGTAAAGGAAGAAAGAGGGAGTGCATGTTTTCACATTAGATATTTTATACCAGGTCAAAATATCACATTTTAACATTTTGCACTATATAAGCCTCTCCCATTTAAATCATGGCCGTTTAGAAAAGAATCCACATTATAATTATATGTATTTTCAAAATTGAATCAACTTTCTCCTTTGTAATTAGAATGTTTAATGTGCAGGAGAGGTGTGTATATGATCAAAAGTGACATGAAGACATGGCTTACTGCAATCTATTGCTCGGCAAATCCATCAGAATCCAGTGAATGTGGTTTTATGGATTAATATGTATTGCTTTTTGTATAGAATTGCAATAGCCACACTTTTTTTCTAAACGACAGGACCTCGGCAGAATATATTCAGTTATTTCAATATTTTTATTTTTAAAAAGTCAATGTTTTGGCTATTCTGTATGTGGCAGACTGAAACTAAACAATGTCTTTGTCTCATTGAGTTTCTTTGTGTCCTTGAGTGCAATTGTTTGTTTTTGACCTTGTCTAATGACATAAAAAGCACAACAAGAAATACACTTTCTTCGTTTGCTTGCAGTTGAAGGCCAACAGATGAATAAAACAATGTCGAGCTTATTTTGGAAAGTCGGGCATGTGTCATATATTTTCATTACAGCATCTACAATCACTGTGTCTGTGGTCTCTGAAATGTATTTGGATGGTAGGCATGATGAGCCAGATTGGAGTCTTTATCAGATTACAGACCTGATTTAATGATCTGCCCAGCAGCAGTACCGGATGAGAGTGTTGTCTGGCTGGCACTTTGGGTATAATTGCAAATAAACAAGAAACAATATGAGTACATACTTTGTTCTAAATATGTTTAACAGTTTTTCATTGTTTGGCGGATCGTAGTCAGGATTGCTCAAAGAGGAAGACTTCTATAGTTGCTGCATATTAAAGTAATGATAATTCTGCCATCTTTAACTTATCGTATTTATTTTAGTGTTACACATTTCTTTAAGTCTGGAGAGAAGGAAGTATGTTAATATTAGAAATGTTCCAATGTGTGCTCTTTGTTATTAAGATCACATGGCCATTTGTGCACATAACCAAATTCCCCTTTTCTGTATGTGGCATGTAGATCTCTTGTGCCACACTCTTTGTCCTTATTTATAAGACTTCTATATTCCACTCTAGCATAACAGCCTCCCAGACACACTTCCTCTTTCACACAAAAGCGGGATCCATTTCCCTCTCTCCCCCAGCTTTGTGGAAGAGAACAAAGGCTGAGCGTGTGCCATCGCAAACTGTCTGGCCTTCTGTGCTGGAATGTGGCCTGTTTGTGTGTGTGTTAGTGAATGATGGCTGTAGGTCATATATTAGTGCCAAAGGTCTCTCAATAAAGGGACATCTGCACAGCCATAACACAAAACAACAATTATCATTATAATGGTACACAATCACAACTATTTAAAGAAACAGAACGCTCAAAAATAAAATTGAGACATGGGTTATACCTTCCAAAAGTAACATGGACTGTATTTATAACACTTTTGAGGTGTTTTTAAATAATACATCTTTAAATGGACAGTTCGCCCCAAAATTCTATCATCATTTACTTACCATCAGATTGTTTTCTGCTAAACACAGAGACACTAATTTCATTTCTGGGACATCATCCACCAACATAATAGAAAAACAAAACAAAATTCAGTTCTGTTGAACACAAAATTTGAAATTTTGAAGAATTTAGGTAAACACACATTTCACCTTTGACTACCATAACATTTTTTCTAGTAGTCAATGATGTCCCACTAGTGAAAATTACATTCTTCCAAATATATTTTTCTGTGTTCATCAGAACAAAGTAATTTATACAGGTATGAAATAAAATGGGGTGAGTAAATAATGACCATATTTTCATTTTTGGGTAAACTATGGCTTTAAAACTTTGTGTTTCTACTTGTATTAACATTTTTGCAGAAAGGATAGCCTCTAAATGACTGATCAAGTAATGCATGTTACATGTTGCTGCTGTCCTTCTTAAACCTTGTAGAACCTTTTTTTGATTTACATTTTTAAAAAGTGCTTGTCTTTGCAAAAGTTCAGATTTTTCCATTCCCTGACAAACAGCGGAATTTGGACATCCGGAGCCTTATAGACAATAAAGAAATATTTCCCATTCTGATGTTTTTTCTTTTGGTACTTTTATGAACCTTTTTCATTTGTCTGCTATACAAATAGATGTAAAATGTAAATGTTCTCTGATGTTTTGGTCTTAACTTCATGATCCATTTTTTTCTTTATGTCTGTCTTCAAAGTGAAGCGCTTTAAAGTTAAGTCCTCCAGTGTATTCAAGCCTGACTCACTCTATACCGGGTCATTTCTTCAGAATTCAATTAGAGCTTTTCTTTTTTTATGCTTGCGTTTTAACAGAGTGTTCCTCACAGGAACAGAGTGTTAATGGAGTTAGAACATTGTCACATCCCAGAATAGATTCTTTAAAAGCAAGTTACAGGCAATAAATGTATTATCTCCCCTCTTTCTGCAGTTCGCATGGCGCCATAGGCAACCTCCCTGTTTCTTTCTACAGATAGAAGTAATGCTTAGTATTGCAGGGTTTTGTCCTGCTTTGCTTTGGGTTTGTTTGAGAACAGATGGACCATTTGTGAATTCAGGCTTCACCACACACTGCATGGACCAAATATAATCAGTGGGTTGATAGCGGAAGCACAGCCTTATGAGACTGCATGATACCACATGCAGGTGAACACCCATCACACACATGCACGTCGTAGGATTACGAGATGACATATATATTGTGGTGGTATTGAAACTGCAATACACAAAGATAACGCTCGTTGGTATCACCTTCGATCAGCTTTATTATGCCTGCTTTTTTCTTTTATCTTCTGGTTTTCTAATACCACATTTTATGAGCTGAAGTTGTGCTTTGTTTATATGATTGTTCTGCTTAATGTAAATCTGATCTAAATTGGACATCTGTTCCCTCACTTTTGGCCAACAGACTCAGTCTCTCACATGTAGTTCGCCTTACTGTCATGCAAAGATATCTTTTCAGGCATAACCATGGTTGCCACTATCTCCAATCTTACAGAGGAGCATGGGCTATCCGCTTTTATACTCACTGGCAATAATATTCTCTTCTGCCCTCCCTGTTCCTCTCCTTCGCTCCTACCCTCCATTTCGCACATGCACACACAGCACGGCACTGCAGGGGTTAAAGAAATCTGCTTCACCCTGACAGAATCTAACTCTGACCTAAATAATCCAAAATGGCTGCTGTGTAGCTCAATATAAATGTATCTCATTCTTTCTTAGCTGCTCATTGTCCATCTCTATCCTCCATCTCACTCTGTCTTGATCCAGTACTGTATGACTCTGAAATAAACAGTTACACTCTATAATAAGGACTTATTTATTAACATTTGTTAATAACTAACATGAACTGACAATGAGCATTTATTAAGTTGTTAATGTTAGTTAAAAATATTCAGTTGTTCATTGTTTGATTGTTAGCTCATTGTGTGTTTACTAATGTTACCAACGTTTGATGTCAAGAATGTATTTGTAAATGTTGGATTTAACATTAAGATTCTTAAATGTGGTTGAAATATTGTTAATTCCTAACCAATGTACTTAACTAATGATAACAAAATGAAACGTATCGTTAAGTGTTACCATACATATAAAGATGCGGTCACCAAATTTCAGACCTGCGGTCTCTGTCAGAATCATGGTGTTAACAGTAGGGTGTGTTGGCTGTGTGATCACTGTGTTACACCATGTGTTCCTCTGCAGGGATGAGCTATGCTAATCCTCCGTCTCTGAGCTTAGCACAGATCAGATCAGCAGTTTGTTTTCTTTGTGTTTTTCAGCACCTGCGGTTAAAAGTTCAACCTCAGGACGGTCACATGTGTGTCAGAGAGTTTTGAGGATTCTGGGCATGTCCATGAATACTTTCACCGATTTGCTCCATTCCTTAATGGAGCAAATAGGTGAACTATCAATTCTATTGCCAATGGCAGCTTAAATGTTGGCATGATAGTTGTACTTTAGTTCTTTATCTGTCATGGTAGGAGTCAACATTTGTGGCTTCAGTATTTGTTAAGTCTGAGGAGAAAGTGGGTCTGTTTCTTCCCTAGAACTTGAGCTGATGAGTGGTTAATTATAAAAATCAATGAGAAATGAAATGTCATTTGATAAAATAAATGAATAGATGCAGCTTCATAAAAGGAAGATGGATTTGTGGGCAATAAAGTACATGAGAGACCAGTGGATGAAAGAGAATTTTTAGACGACGTGCGTGCTTCATCTGATGTTAAAATGGTCTCACAAGACGTGTTTTGCATTAAGCGAAGCAAAACAAGTCAGGTGATCATTGCATGAGGTCACAGCTAGATCAGACCGTCTCTAAACTGCCGTCCCACTGCTTCAGTCATCACTTAAATGCATTATTCTGCCCAAGGGCAAAGTCAGCCAATCAGCTTTAAGAACTACATGTAAGTAGAAGCTGATTGGAGGAAGTGTGCACGAGTCTCCAGGTAAAACAAGTTGCCCTTGTAGGAAAAACAACACCCCTGCCACACTGACCCTTTGTTGTTAGATTAGATGGATGGATGGATGGATGGAGAGAGAGAGAGAGAGAGAGAGATAGAGATATATCTATATATATCTCTATATATATATATATCTATATATATATATATATATATATATATATAGAGAGAGAGAGAGAGAGAGAGAGAGAGATAGATAGAGAGATAGAGATAGAGATAGATAGATAGATAGATAGATAGATAGATAGATAGATAGATAGATAGATAGATAGATAGATAGATAGATAGATAGATAGATAGATAGATCTTCATCTGTGTTAAATCACAGTCACCCTCATGCAATCTAAAACATACGATGGCATTACATGGATGCATGTAAATCATGTACAGTGTGGAATTACACTTCCATGGTTGTTTAGAGCAGAACCAGAGAGAGACGTCTCATCACCCTGCCCTTCATCTGTCAGTCTGTCACAACTTAATTAGCTTCAGGCTAACCGTACAAAATGGCGATACAATACAAAATCACCACACATCAGTGCCTCATGCTTTAGATGGAAGCATAGTACTTATTTTTACATCAAAGGACACCATACACTGCTTGGGAATTTATAATTGTCATAAGAAACAAATCAAATATCTTCAATATCGGTTTGCTTACAGACACAATGTAATAGCAAAAATTTTGATGTATTTGTTAAGGCTACAACTGTGATGCAAATGCTTTTTACGACATGAACTGTATCATGGCTAACAATGAATCCCTTTTTACGTCAGCAAAACATTTTCATAGATATGTGACATGGGATGTCTTTTATATTGTGTGGAATTTTCCACATTATCTCCTACAAGCATGACACGGCTATGAATCACTCTTCACACCCACATTTTGATATTTGACTGTGGTCCTATGTATAAATCTAGGGCACGTTTTATGGTCAGTATAAATCAGACTGACATGATTGATGATGATGGTGGGGTGGGTCAGTCTACGACCTAGAATGTTTCTATTTGTATGTGTAGTTCTGTCTGTATAAGCTCTTGCTGACTGACAGTACTGGCTTACAGTAGAGTATATTGTCTCGTTGTCTTTCTTCACAATCTCGTATGAACTGTGACAGCAGAGCAGTCAGTCGCTCGACCCACATCAGTGTGGCAGACGGCATGGAGGAACAATTGGGCTACTGTCAGGAAGGGGGAGGCCTACACAAACAACAACACATTTCTCTAGTGACCAACTAAATGATTATCTGCCGAATTACTGCTTTCTTCAGCCTAGTAGGTCCTGCCCACTCATCCCCTGAGTGCTGTTTATTCTAATCTTATAAAAAACATTCAGTCAGTACAACAGAGAATGAAACGCTATGCAGAAATGTGACTGAAATAGTGCATGGATATGTAGTGGATGTTTTGTTTCCTTTGTTCAGTGGGTGGAATAAACTTCTAGATATTTGGCATTTCACATAGAAAAGACTCACATTTTAATACAAACATTTGATTTCATGATTCATTCATGCTTTCATAAAACAAAAACATTTGCGATTGAACTGATTTTAAAAGGATCACATATGATCATCCTGAATATGACAAATAATTATATTGTTCTTATTTGAAAGCGAGACCGGTTAAAAATCAACACTTTCGTCCTTTTGTAAACCATTTTCTTCTGCCATTCCCCCTATAAAATGTCGTCATCTCTTCTTTGTCTGTTGCCATGGTTACCTTGCTTCTTGTTCATGATGAGGTTCCTCTCCCCCAGCCTGTGTGTGCATGTTTGTGTGGTAGTGTAATATGGCATGTTTGTTAATGTACTTGTATTCCATCCATGGTTGCAAAATAAAGAAAGAAAGAAAGAAAGGAACAAAGAAAAAAGTATTAAATATTAAATTCATTACATTATTAAATTAATTTAAAATGCATAGTAAATAAGAGCAGGGGAACGGTGGGTGTGTGTGTACGGAGATGACTGTAATCTTCTTACAGTGATGACACACTGTGCAGCTTTAAGCATGATAGTTTTGGCACAGGAGGAACAAGAAAAAGGCAATAGGAATGATTGAATCAGAGAGAATTATGTGATACTTGCATACAGATATAAACTTCTGCATAAGATCAGCTTAGGCTTTTAGTACTATTTTTACTCCAGCGACCTGGAAAAAGCATTGCTGTTGCACTGGGGGGTTAAAGTTGAGCTACGACCGCATAGTTGGCAAATCTAGGTTTAGGGATGCAAGGTTGCTATAGAAACGGCAACGGCTGATGGAAGTTGGGGACAGACCCGTTTTATGAACCCACGCTCTGCAGAGCCTCTGTGGTGCATAAATATTATATAGGACAAGGACCCGCTGCGCTGACATGAATCTATAAATATAGACGAGCTTTGAAAGGAACGATGTGTAGTAGGAAAAGAAATGGCATGTTTGGATGTAGAAAGAGGAGGAGGGAGAATAAAGGACTGAAGAAGGAAGAGAGATGCTGGTGGGGGTTTGGTGGTAAAGGTGACGTCATGTTGCATCCCTTTGATGGCTGTGAAGTGGGGCAATGAAGCGTTTATATTCTTAGCAGACCGTATGATTTTTTCACACTCTTTGCAATCTGCAGGCATGTCTAAAGGAAGGAAAATAAACTCTTTCTGTAGAGTTTTTTGTTGATGGAAGATATAGCTGCATTTTTTTCTTTATGGTAATGTCTATATATATATATATATATGTGTGTGAGTGTCAAAATAAATTAGCTTGCCCTGTCATCTCACTAGTGCAAGTCTTCACATTCCCATAGATGGATTTTATTGACTTTTTAGCACAGCAGCCCGATGACTAGATGAAGAGAGAGATAAACGTTCTCCTTTTAAGTCTCTGTGTTCAAAATGTCGTTTTCGGATGCTCAAAATCTTCTGTGCTACCCTTGTGATGGTGGGAGGGCTTTGTCGACAGCCTGGTTTCCATGACAACGGCAGCTGCACAGGTTTTGTGTGTGCTGCCGACTCTATATTCGCTCTGAGCAGGGTGGGGGAGGTAATAGAGTTGGGAGGAGGTGGGGTGCGGATGCTTGTTCGCCTGGCAGATGGAGTCCTTTTATTCCGGCGGAAATACTCACTCACTCCTGTTCTCCCTCTGAATGACTTGAGTGCTGCATCACAAAGCGAGGAGAAGCAACAAATCTGTTACCAGAAACACAAACCTTACTGTCTGGAGGTTTTGTGTGCAAATTAGTGCACAGAAGCCAATACGTTTGAGCAGTAAGGTACTAAAACCCATTGATGGTGATCAGGTTATATTTAAAGAGATGTCTTTAAAGATGCATTTCATTGTCCGCTGATCTTTTGCAAGTACATTGGATTCAGTATTTTAAACCGCCAACGGGTCCAAAATTACATCATAAAAGTATTCCCTTAATGTTAACATGTACTTCTGTAACTCTAAGCTTTCAAATGATCCCACATTTGATAGTTTCTGGAGAAGTGCACCATTTTGGCATTTATTGTAAATTAAAATTTTTCATAATGCTCAATGTCCAACATGTTCAAGTTATGAAGCTCTTATTCTACAGATTCTAGATCTCCAGTTGGATTTATTGATATTTTACCACAGATCGAATGCGAATTAATTATGATGTATGAAATTGATATTTGTAAACAAACAACACATCCATTGAATATCTGAGCTAATAACTGCATCCCACAATTACACTTTGCCACAAATGCTACACAATCTTTTTCATTAGGGTATGTTTTCTACAAAATACGTCCATTGCTACCTCTTTCGTGGTTTTAAAAGTTAATTATCCGCTTCCAATATCTCCCATCAACGTGCTGCGTCAGCAACATGATATAAAAACTTGTATAGTTAGAAAATTCTGTAAAATATCTGAACCTCTGTCTATCCACATAAGAATCAGTGCATCCGGAAATTCACAGCGCTTCACTTTTTCCACAGCGCTTCATTTTTTACAGCCTTATTCCAAAATGGATTCAATTAATTATTTTCCTCAAAATTCTATAAACAATACCCCATAATGACAATGTGATAGTCATTATGGGGTATTGTTTGTAGAAGCTCTATCGGAAGCTCAGACTCTGACCTCTACATAGACCTTCATTTGTCCAAATAGGCAAATCAGAGGCTGAGATATGGCAATGCGCAAGAGGGGAGGCTGACCAAAACACAATATAGCATGTTTGTGTTCACCACGAGAAAACTCAACCCCAAGTTTGGCTTGTAAAATGCACTTTCAGCCATATTACATGCAATTTTGAGAGGTTAACTGTAAAAAATATTCAATTTACACCAGTGTATGTGGTTCTGGGATCTTGGTATGCCAAATTCAGGCATAAATTACAAAAAAGGACACTTGAGTTGCTTTGGAATAATAATTGAATACCACATGATAGAGACAATGTGATTCCTCTATTTGTTGAGAACCTTTGGAAGTAATACACTTTCAAAAACAGACTTAAGAATCTTTTTTATCAAAAGCACCTTTATTTTTGTGTCTTTTACATGGACTGACAAAACATACAATGTTTATCACTTTCAGCAGTTTATTATGAAATTTGGATGGGTTTCCTGGAATATGCAACATTTTGTATTTACACCACTGTATGTGGATATAGTGTGCCTATAAAATTCAGTATGCCAAATTCATGCGGAAATCCCCAAGAAGGGCTCAGAGTTAAACGGGTTAAATGAACTGACCTTTCTCTGATGGAATGACCCGTGGCTTGGTGTGATGACAGCTGAAAAGACCATCTGCCCTGCAAGTGATGCTTCTGTGTAGGTCCACAGGCTCTGATCAATGACCTTATTTATGCTGGTTAACAGACAGCTCTGATTGAACTGCGTAAATGGGGCCATTGAATGTTGCTGCATGGTGAACTCGGAGATGAGAAAAAAGCTAAGCTTCTTATGCTCTTATGCTTATGCTTGTAGTTTTTATTTTCTATTTTGAAGTTACGCCAAGTAAACGTTGTTTGCTGTCAGGCAGCAGCAGTCATTCAAGAAGTTTGGTACTGTAGATGGCTGCATAATCTGGGATTCAGAGAAAATGAAGACTTTAACACTGAAAAATCTGCTTTAACACTTTAACACTGGAGATCTGCCTGTCTGATGATGCTTAATTTGTGCTTTTTCTCTTGAGAATTTGCAGTTATTAGAAAGTCATGCGTATGACCTCTAATCCAGCTGTAGCCTCTCTGAGTCATTCCCTGCGGCGAGATACTGTCTCAGCCGCTTATGCGCTTCTAAAACCCTACTGCAATTCCACAGTTATCTGAAGACTGAGTATAGGTTTTATCTATATATATATATTTTTAAAGCACAGTTATAACAAATAAGTTTCACTCTTCTTAATAGTCTGACCCCTGTGAGATCAGTAATTTTTACTATTTGATGTTTGTGCCATTGTATGCATTTCACCTGACTGACTGAAAGCGCATGCTGCTGTTTCTCAGAATATTGGTGCCTTTCTCTCATCACCAAGGCAACCACTGCAGTTGTGTGAGGGGTCGGCCATTTTGTGGGAAAGAGGAAATGGCTTCGGTGAGAGCAGCCGGCCTGCTTTAATTCAATGGAGGGTTAAACCTTTAAAGAAGCTCATCTCATTTGACCGTGTTCTCAGCTTTAGTCGATACAATCTATAATGTTATTGTGTAAGTGCATTAAAGAACACATGACCTTGGGTTTCACGTTGATGGTGCTCTGCGAACTGCAATTTGTAACGTTGGTGTTGAATCAGCATTTTTCAGTTGCGTCACTACAATCACTTTAGCACATAAGGTAAATTTTTGTTTGTGACAGGCACTTTGACCAGGACAATTGAATGTATTAAGCTATTTAACAGCCGTTGAGTCAATGGCTTTTAAAGTTGAAATGAAATCAAGATCAAGAATACAGCAATTTAGTGTTTCTGAACAAAAAAATGGCAGATTGGGTTAAAGGTTTTGCGTGATAATCACATATTTCTGTTTTATTATTTGCTTGTTTTGAGGTGTTGATAATCTTTATATAATGCATGACAAAAAAGCATCACCAAAACACTAATTTTGCTGTGTTTGTGTCTTCTGTGTTTGTGTCTGCCTCTGCTTTGGAAACGAGAATTTAGACAATGCCCTACTTTCTAAATCTCTTTTTAGTAACAAGGTTTCTGAATCAACATAATGCTTAAAATGGGTCATATGTTTTAAAGCTACAGATGTGCTCATTTAGATTAGCTTTTGTAGGTCACTGTGGAAAAATAAGCACCAACTTATTAGTGTGCATTGTTTTTATTTGCACTACAAAACTAGGAAACTAGGAAAGAACTATAAGTTGTGTGAAGTATGAAAAATGTTCTGAATTCATTAATATTGTCATCTTTGCATGCCTGAATTAAAATATGTTATTTCTTTTTAACCTAGTGGTGATTTTCACAAAATCATATCACATTTCCTGTTTTTATATCATTGTTAAATCATACAAAACCGCACATCTGAGTATTTCCTGTCATGTTCGCAGAACAAGTAAACGAATAAAGCAATGATTACAGCTCAATCCCGACTTTGAGTTCTGACAAAATTTTATTTAAAATGTAAGTGTTCCAATAATAAAGTAAAACATAAATCAACAGCAATATAAATATTAGCTTATAAAATCATAAATGTGAGATGAGGTGCTAAGCATCGCTTAAAAATAATCACAATCAAATACAGAAAGGAAGCCAAGCAGCAGACAGACATTTATATATATAGATAGATATTCATAGTCAAACAGACAGGGGTGGCATTCCAGTATCATAATCGACTGGTTGGAATTACAAGCACAGAAAAGTACAGTTAGATGTGGGGAGGGTTGGTAGTCTAAACATTAAGTGTTGTCTGTTATTTTTCAAAGTTTAGGTGACTGGAGAAGAGGAAAGAAAGTAAAATCCAGGGGGAAAACACAAAAATATGCACATACTTCACAAGCTACGATTGCATGATTGAAAATTGTATGTACAGTTTGGTTAGTTAATGATCTTGAAGGTTTTTATTCTACAACACTACACTGTATCTTTTTCTATTGTCTTTTTTCATCACATTTTCTTTAAAAATACTGAAACATTCCTGTAACAGCCAGCTTTCGTGGCTCTAATGTTTGTACAGGCAGGTTACATATTTTATATACATTGCGGCGGTGATTATGGTGTAAAACAATGAACAGAATCCTTTCACGATCAGAGATCCATTCAAGTGCAGTGTTGTGTGTACAATATCCCTTTGACAATCCTTAGTGTGCCTTGTATTCATTACTAACTAAACGTTTACAACACATTGTTACTGCGTAGATCTTACAAAGTCCTCACCAATCCACTTTCTAAAGTGTTATACAAAACACCCTTTCACTGTGACCCAAATTATCCTGACTTGACAGAGGCTGGGACATCAGTTATCTCTTCCAAAAACACTGTTTACTTAATGCATTTCCAAAGGATTCATATACCACGCTAACAGGTAAATGATAACAATGAATAATAAAACTATGTAACCCTAACATTAAGCTCTGATTTACTGCCTAGTTAATAAAAAGACTGAAATCATTTTTGATATCATGCCAACAGTCCAATATCTCATTTAATGCATTATCTTACTCTGAAAACAGACATAACATCTTAATATGCTTAAGCGTGTCCCCTTATTTAGTTGTTTGTCCTCTCCACTGCATAGTTTAGCTCAATACTCTTGTTTGTCAGTCAGGGTATAGGTTGTGGCACATTATAAAAGCCTAACAGCATTTTATTATTAACCACAAAAAGCATCTACTTTGCTTTAATCAAAAGAACACAAACGGCCTAACACGTGACATTTGAAAAAAAATTATACTTGGTGTAGTAAAGCTATTTACAGGACAGAGTTTTCTGTCTGAGATAGAGCTCATGGAATCTGAACACATCACCTCTTTGCCCGTAAATCGCTGTCCCAAGAGGACGATAAATGCTCTGAGAACTCTCAGCTTGGGTTATTGATCAAGAGACCAGATACAATCAAAAACACATTGAATTCAAAGAATGGGAGAACCCAACAAATAAAATCCACAGCATTTTTAAATGTAGGCTTTTTTGATTCTTCAAATCAACGGACACATTTTAAGGGGGGAAATGCTCAGATCCCATAATTCTGCAGCTTCCGTTGTCTTACTTCTTGTCTTTCTTGGTGGGCTTCTTCTTGCTGGCTGGTGTCTGAGCTGCTTTGGGGGCTTCGGCAGGGGGGAGGGCTTGGGGAGGAGGGAGGGCCTGCTGGGGTACCTGCTGCTGAGGGTTGGGTGTAAGAGTTGCGGTGCTGCCCGGGATGTAAACGTTCTGACGGTAGTCTTGGCCGTACTGCAGGTTGTAGCGAGGTCCCAGAGTCGCGGTGGCTTCACTTGCTTCTGACAGAAACAGGGCAGCATCAAAAAAGAACAAATAGAAAAGAAGAGAGAGACAAGTAGAGCTTTAGAGTGATCTTTTTCAGAACAGGGCTCAAATCTCACACAGCCGCTCAAGAACTGCATTGCAGCTTCTTCAGTAACCTGCCTCTGCCTGCCCATCCCCCCATGCATTATGTATGACGTAACATTGACGTACACAAATCACACACTCAGCACCGCTCTTACAAGAACAGCATACGCACATGCACGGTATTCATACTTCCTGTAAAAAGCACTGAGGAAAGTGACTCTATCCTTTAAAGGCATGTTATGTCTTTATGCTGCAATATATTACATTTGTGTGCATTCATTTATTTTGTCACAGTAATTTTCGATTTCACCAATCAAACTACCATTCAAGTAAAAACATGACAGTGAGTTTTAAACATGGTCAGTCTAATCCAGTCCCAAGTCATAAATAACCAATCGGTATTTAATGGTTCATACCAGTTCATTCATAAAACATTTAGTGCCGTGTTACTAAATAAGCACATGCTAAATTAATCTCTGAATACACTCACAAACTCCTGAGATTGTGTTTAATAGAAAGATAATGGTCATGTTATCTAGACAAGAACAGCAGCACAGAGCTGTCGTTCGGATTGCAGCTGCTGAGACGGAGAAAGACTCGTGTGTCTCTTTATACTCAATTAGGTTGACTCCATAACAGTCAATGACTGGTAAGGTCTATTGTACTCTGTAGAAGCTGCACTCTCTCTTCCTTTTCCGGCTTCCTAACACACTTCAGTATCTGATGGATCAAAAATCCTTGATTTATCATGTGTATGTGCACATCGTCTTAGCTAAAAAGACCACCAATGTTGTGATTTGCCAATTCGTTGTTTAACTGTTCAAACCAGTTGGATTATTATAAACACCTAGTTTATGATGTTAGCAATAGTATTCTTTTGTCTTGGCTAATCTGTAAGGTTTGGCGCAATTATCCGTGTTTTTTATTTGTAAAAGTGTTACCATTCGTATCACTGTTAAATGCTGTCAAGTTCGGGTTAAATGTGGAAAAACCCAACCACTGGTTTAAACAAACCTGCTAGAAAATGCTTACAATTGCATATTTAACCCAACCATACAGTAGGTTGATGCAATCTAGCATATATAAAACAACTGAACAGTTGGGTTTGTCCGTATTTTACCCAACCAAGTATTAAAAAAAACAAGCAATTTGTGCATGGTTTAACTGATGTCCAAATGGTGGTTGCTATGATTTTACTACAAACTGAATTTATAATAAAACTAAAGTTGTTATAGTGGTTGTGCATGTTTCATTTTCATTAAAGGTACTCTAGCGAGGAAATCTATGACTGCTCAAGGTGTTTGTTTCAGCAAGCTTTGCTTATGTGCTTTGTAATGTGTTTCTCTATTTTCTTTCAACTGATGATTTGTAAAAACAAAACAGGCGAAATGCTGAGACAGAGGAGCAGTAGTGATAACGAAAAACAGATATGCCTTAGAAGGGTGATGGAAAGTCATGAATTGAGATTCACCGTTTGCTGCAGCCATCAGAGCCTGGAGCTGTTCGGCTTCGGTAGGGGGGTTGGGCCATGGTCCTGTTCCAGCAATGACACCAGGACCGGCACCTGCCTCATCAGGACGAACTCCAGCCCTACACAAGAGAGTGGGGGTTAGTGACTGAATACGTACACAAACAGACGCTTTTACATATGCTTAACACAATGCCTTCAGCATTTTCTCTCTCTCTGCATTATTCTACCTCTCACACATATGAGAACATCAGCCCCCGAGTTTGCTAGCAGAAACACACTCGCTTTATTAGCTGAGACGGCCATTTTGTGTAAGAGGGCACGGCAGGACAGTGCAGTCAGAAAATGAAGGCTTGGGTAGGACACAGCAGAGGTTTGACGTGGTGTAAACAGACAGGAAAGAAGATTGAAATATAGAAACAGAATTGTTGTTTCGTCTGATTACACCACGTGACACGTGACAAGACCACAAACTGCAAACTTTGCCCTTCGTTCAAATCTCAATTACTCCCCACAAAAAGCGTACGTTTTTTCAAAGTACGTTTTGGTTAGCTCTCACTTTTAGAAATCACATATGCTTAAATGAAGATCGATTCCATATTCCACCTTGTAAGGACAGACTTCACAGACTTGGCTCTACAAAGCCGAAATAAATTAAACTCAAACAAACAAGTATTTACTAAGCACAGGTTAACACAACGCAATGACATCCTGCAGAGCGAGATGCAACAAACAGCTATCAGCGATACACACACATCCAAACGTATTCTCCTAAAGTGAGCTGCATGTAATATATGTTCACATTTATAAGTGTAGACGCACTCTGGGAAACATTGGACAGCATGTCGCTGGAAGCTGCAGAACATGTATTTGGAAAGACCTAAACACAACATTCCACTAGAAGGCTACATCAGATAATGCCAAGCTCTAGCACACTAATCTTCTCCTCCACTCTACCTGGACTTCTCGTATGGAGTCCATCTCTGCTGCAGGGTATGGAACCTGTGTTGGCTGAAACATAAGCACAGCAACATGCAGCCGTCACTCAAGCACCCTACATCCCATCAGGACGAGACTAACCCGCACATTGGATATGTGAGATGGTCTTAAATGTTGTCAAATGTTTTGTAGGCTTATCATTTTTTGCAGATGTTTCTGATTATTTATTTTGTCATTCTAAACACAGGGGGAGGAACGCTGTAGGAAGGAAGGTATAGATATTTTTATTTGAGTGCTGTCCTAGATTTCTAGATTATTAACACTATAGTCTAACCTCCAAAAGGGTTACTTACTGGCCTCCTCTTCACCTTGTCTAATTTAAAGTGCCTTGCATTCAAGTACGATTTCTCTCACATTGAATAAAAACGTTCTTGTGTCATCATAAATAGCTGTGTTTATTAAGCAACCCAATGGTTTTATTTTAGCTCATCATAGATTTTGATATGATTTTGTACCAACGGACTGTAGAATATCCTCATACAATTTCTGAATCTGCACAGGGGCAAATTAACTGAACACTCACCCGCTTGGTCCGGGCCTCTGGTTGGGGGGAAACCTCCAGTCAGGGTTGGGTGGCTTTTGCTGAAAATGATAAGAAAAGGCATTTTATTAAAACTTTTGTTCAACACAGAAATTCATAAGCACTAATAGCCCGCTCTGGAGTCCTCCATGCCATCATGTTGGTCTGGGATTCTGAAACACAAACTAGTCTAGTCAACAACACAGTTGAATCAAAGCACATCTTCTGTTTATCCCCCGAGCTGTTTCAAATGGCACCTTTTACCAAAAAAGCTGAAATAACCAGAGCAGCAAAAAAGTGAGGTAGGAAGCAGGTAGAGAGATAGAGTGTGTAAATAATTGATCAATCGATTATGTTGCTGACATGCATGATTGAATGTACATGTGGCGAACACACACCGGTCTGTATCAAACAAAATATGAGCTCACCAAAATATGATGTGGATTATAGCTAAAACCAGGAAAACCGTAAATGGTAAAAATACAGTATATCACAACAATTAAAAATATTCTGCATATAAGAATGCATACAGTGTTGATTTTTGGCTTGCAGTGTTTATTCAAGAGAGTCTCTCAAACGTAGATTGCACTCTCCAAACTACCTCTCATAGACAAACCATTATAAGCCACAGTTTTTGTTATAATGTACAGTATACAACCTCATTCAGCTGTTTACGCTATGTAAACCATAATCACAAAAATATCTACCTCTAATCTAATTTAAGATTAGAATTGAATTCATATTAAACGTTCCTTGAAATAGTGTGGATCTGATGGTCTACCTCTTAACACACTTATAGGATTGAATAGTCAGAAAGATGAGTCATAATGACCGGAGCTATATTCTGAATGCCTTTCAGAGGACTAGCTGTTTTAGTACAATTTCCGAGAAATTAATGTTGCATTAAAACCCTGCAAGATTTATATAATTTATTATCAGGATTGAATTGTGGTTTATTTTAATAAAACAAATTATTTCTCACCTTCACAAGTGAGTGAGTGAAGAGTCTTTTTGAGAGACGCATGCTTAGAGTGCTTTGTGGGGCTTTAACAAACACAAAGTCGCTCCTGCTGGAGATGCTGGCATAACCAGGTGCGTATTTATCCCGCGAGGCCCCCACAACCTCCATGTATCTGACTGGACCGTCTGTGTTTAGCTGGAGGTGAAGGTTGTGGTGTTGGTGCGCATGATGTGCCTTCCTGAAACCGAGTTTTTGCGTGAGGAACGTAATGTAACTGTGATGCCCGAGCCAGCGCACCACAATAGCAATGATAGTCAGGACAGAGAAGCCGATAACAAAGGACAGAGTGATAATAAGGTATAGGCCGAGATCCGACTCACTTGATTTTTCAGAAGTAAACCTGCGTTCAAAGGAGATATCTGAGGATTTCCCCCCCAGTGTGATGTTAACCGCTACGCTAGTAGAGATAGAGGGTGTGCCATTGTCTTTAACAATCACAATGAGACTAAAGACAGACTTGCCCTCCTCTGCCGCCAGTTTATGTGCTGTACGCAGCTCTCCAGTATGAGCACCAATGTGAAACATTCCTGCATCAGGCCCTGAAAGGCTGTAGAATAACCAAGCGTTATGCCCACTGTCACCATCAACAAATGCTATCCGATTGACTAGATGTTCAGTGTCAGCTGTGCTAGGTACCATAAACTGCAGTGTTCTGTCAGATGGAAGTGAAGGGTAAATCAAGACAGGAGGGTGGTCGTTCTTATCTATAATAAAAACATGCACTGTGACGTTGGAGCTCAGAGTCGGTGTTCCCTTATCAAAAACCTGCACTACAATTTGAAATGCATTAATTTGCTCATAGTCAAATTTTCTAATGGCATATATCTGGCCGCTCTCTGAGTTTATATAGACATATGAAGACACAGAGGTACCAAAAGCTTTACTCTCCATGATTGAGAAACAGATTGTGGAATTCTCACCCACATCTGGGTCTGAGGCAGACACAGACAAAAGTGGAGCATTTGGGGCATTGTTTTCAGCTATGTCCACTGAATAGGAAGGCTGCGAAAAGACTGGGGGGTTATCATTAACATCTGAAAGACGTAACACAATGTATTCCTGCGATGAACGGGGTGGGGAACCAAAGTCTGTTGCCGTCACGCTAATGTTATATTCAGCCACAGCCTCTCTGTCCAGAAAGCCATCGGTCATTAAGGTTAGGAATCCCTTATAGGGAGAACTCATCTTAAAAGGAAGCCCATAAGGGATCTGAACATTAACTTCACCATTTTTTCCTGTGTCTTCATCTCTTAATCTGATGAGCGCTATGACAGTACCTGAATTTACATCTTCATTGATTACAGGAGAAACCAGATTAATGCTGATTACAGGAGTATTGTCATTCACATCGATAATCTCTATTTTGATAGTCCATGAGCTCTCCATTGAAGGTGTTCCTTTGTCCTTAGCTAGAACCGTGATGTCATAGATATGAGTAATCTCGTGATCTACAAATCCTGTAACTCTAATTTTGCCAGTAAGAGAATCCACACCAAAGAGTTGCAATACATTATGGGGGGTGTATTTATCAAACATATACGATATTTCTCCGTTCAGACCATGGTCAGCGTCAGAAGCGTTAAGAGTTGTAACTAAAGTTCCAACAGGTGAATTTTCTAAAAGCCTGACTCTTTTTGCTGGATTATAAAACTCTGGCGCGTTATCGTTAACATCAAGAATATGCATAATAATGGCAGTATTTCCAGATTTTTCTGTGATACCACCATCCACCGCAGTCAAAATTAATCTGAATGTATTCTTCTTTTCTCTGTCAAGTGGCTTGTTTAAGACCAAAACGGGAATTTTACTTCCGTCACTTTTAGTTTCTACTTTCAGAATGAAACAATCATTTTGACTAAGAAAGTAAGCGCGCAGTGAATTTGTTCCCACGTCAGGGTCGTGCGCGCTTTCTAAACGGAACGTCGTCCCGGGTGCAGCCGCTTCTGAAACTTCCAAAGAAGTGTTTTTGTTTTGAAACAGTGGCGCGTTGTCATTAACATCCACGATTTCAATTGTGACGCTATGCATTTCCAAAGGATTTCGAAGAGAAATCTGAATTCGTATATAACAGTGTAAACGTCCTCCGCACATACTCTCTCTGTCCATTGTTTGTTTGACCACCAAAGCTCCAGTTGTCAGGTCTACGTCAACATATTTGTCTTTATATTCCGAGATTATTTCCATGTCCCTTGGAGATATCATTTGAATGTCCATCCCTATATCTTTAGTCAAGTGTCCAATAATAGTTCCTTTTTTAGATTCCTCGGCTGTGGAGTATAAAAGTTCCGATGCATGCGTTGCAAATAATAACACATGCAGAACAATCCAAATTAAAGCCCAATCCAATGATCTATGAAAAATCTCCTTCCTCTCCATTTTAGGTGTGCATTTTTTAACACTATAGACTCCTTCGGGACATAATTACATTGTTTATAATCGTTGATTGTGCCGCACTGAACACCTACACAATTTGTTGTAACTCTATAAAGCTCGAGAGATCAACAAGCGTGTGTGGGACGGGTGAAGGCGAACACGGGGTGGAGCTTAAAATAAATGTTTTGCTATTGGCTGAAAGTTACTTTGCCCAGACAAAAAAAAACCCACACAATTTCCCTGACCGGGCGCTGTCCTCAACAGTGGTGCTGATTCTAGCGTAAATGCTTCTCCCACCAATCATCGCTCAACTAAAACTAAGTAAATCAAGGTTAAAAAAACAATTTATTTATGGAATTTAAATATTTATGTCTCACCTGTTGGCACTCGAACGTCCACGCGCTGTCTGGTAATGACGCATCAAGCACATTTAGTGTGTCTGTGAAGTTTGTCGTGCTACTTGGTTTGAGTAGAGTAAAATCACTAAATTCTGACATTGGAGAGAGATAAGACCCGAAAGACTGACTCTGAGACATCATGTCTCCTCCAAGTACTTCCACGTATTTAATGGGTCCGTCAGTGTTTAGTTGAATCTGGAGGTTTTTGTTGGGGTTCCTGTAATCAGAATCAGTTCGTCTGATACAGCATGTTGAACTTCCTCGCGCACACTTCACTAGTAAGATAAAAAACGTCAGCAAAGACAACAACGACACAGATGCCACAGAGATGATCAAGTACAAAGTAATTTTTCCACTTTTTTTGCTGGGTTCTGCAGTTTTCTTATCATAGTCTGAGATTGGCTCATGGAAACCATCCTCTATTAGTATTTCCACAGTCACCGTAGTGGACTTCTCTGGTTCTCCATTATCCTTTATTTCTATTGTCAGTCTCTGGGATGAGTCATCTTGCTCTGAAACAGAGCGCTTAGTCCTCACCTCTCCGGTATGTAAATTCACATTAAACAGAGACATGTCCGTGGCATCTGCGATCCTGTATGAAATCCAAGCATTGTGACCCGAGTCAGCGTCCACCGCTGTTACTTTTGTAATGAGATGCCCTGATTTAGCAGACCGAGGCATCCTCTGATGGGATACAGACCCCATGACTGTGGAGGGGTAAATTACAGCAGGGACATTGTCATTCTGGTCCAGAATAAACACATAAACTGTGGCGTTACTGGTTAGAGATGGAGATCCATGATCTCTAGCCTGAACTATGACCTCGTACACCTTTATTTTCTCAAAATCAAACGAATGCATACTAAATATGCTACCGTTTTCCGAGTTTATATACATATATGATGATATAGGTGTATGAAATACTTTAGGGTTCTCAATAGTATATGAAATTTTACCATTTAAACCGGTATCAACGTCTGTGGCGGATACTGAACAAATAATGGATCCTGGAGTATTATTCTCTCTTACGTATACATAATACACATTATTAGAGAACGCCGGGGCATTATCATTAACATCAAGAATTTTAACTGTAATTATAGTTTTGCTACTTAAAGGTGGTGAGCCTGAATCAAATGCTGTGATTTCTACGTTATACTCTGGAAAAATTTCGCGATCTAAAACCCCATTTGTAACTAATGAATATTCATTTGAGAATGACGGTTTTAAAATAAAAGAAAGGCCAGAAGGCGTATGCAGTGTAACTTTTCCATTGACACCGGAGTCGATGTCTCGTGCGCTTATTAAAGCTACAACCGTACCGCTTGGAGCATCCTCGCGGACAGGGCTTGGTTTAGACGTAATAACTATTTGCGGCGGATTGTCGTTAATATCTGATACTTCAATTTCGACTGTACAATGGCCTTCCATTTCAGGAACCCCTTTATCTTTAGCGCTTATTTCAATGTTGTACATAGGAGTGGTCTCATAGTCCAAGTCCCCATTCAAAAACATTTCTCCGGTTTTCTCATCAATTCGAAACAAAGAGCGCAGAGAATCAGAAGTGTGTTCCCCTAAAGAATACTGTATCTCTCCATTTGGCCCTTCGTCTAAGTCTGTTGCTTCAACCTTTAAAAATGACGTGTCCCGCTTAGCGTTTTCGTTAATAGCCACTTTGTATGCAGTTTTCTCAAACACGGGATTGTTGTCATTGATATCCAGCACAGTGACATTAATTTGTAAACTTCCAGTTTTAACCGGGGTTCCTCCGTCTAATGCCGTTAGCAGCAGCTGATGCATACTTTTCTTCTCGCGATCAAGGGCTTTCTCCAGTACTAATTCAGGTACCTTTCGGCCATCTCCAAGATCCTTTACCTTTAAACTAAAGCAATCGTCTTTGCTTAAAGTGTACGATTTCAAAGAGTTACTGCCGACATCTGGGTCTACTGCACCCTCAAGAGGAAAGCGCATACCTGGTACGGTCGATTCTGCTATTTTTAAAACACGATCCGTTGACTGAAAATGCGGGTAATTGTCATTAATATCCTGTATGTCAACTTCCACTCGATAAAGTTGCAAAGGGTCCTCGATAACGATTTGGAGAGGTAACAGACAGAGCGCGTTTTTTCCACAAAGACTCTCTCTGTCGATTCTCTCATTAACCACAATCTCGCCTCTGCTTAAATCCACGTTGAAAAACTGCTTGCCTGATTCAGAGGTTATTCGCAATTTACGCTCATAAAGCTCAGATATTTTCAAGCCTAAATCTTTAGCAATATTTCCAACGACAGCGCCAACGTTAAGTTCTTCTGGAATGGAGTAGCGAGTCTGTCCTTCTGTCATAATCCAGAAAAGAATAAAAAGAAAACAGAAAAGCCAAAGACGCTTCCACCCTCTCAATACAATCCTTTTCGTCATTTTGATTTAAAATCCAGACGATTCACCGTGCCAATACAAACTTCGGATCCCACCAAAAAGGCGATTTGCTTGTACATTTTTTCTCAAATATATATTACAGTCCATTTTGCCCGAGCGATTAGAGCATCCCCTGTTTCTGCTTGGTCTGAACATTGTAATGTCAGTGTGGGGGAGGGAGTGGATCTCTTTGTACAATTCTGCATGTCATTGGTGGAGAAAGGAACTGCAATAACCAATAGCAACGGAGCAGTCTCTTAAAGGAACACGTTATACAGAATCTGAACCTGCTGTCAAACTCCCAGCAAAGAACCTTTATATATTTTCAAAGTAAATACATACTTTAGAAAAAAGCCCGAAAATAGCAGATTTTAATTAATCAGCAATGTAATTTTAAGGGGGGATGAGTAGAAAAACGTCCAATAATAATAAAACATACATTATAATAAATCATAATCTTTATAACAAAAGCACAGTTTAAAATGCCTAGCAAATGAATGCAAAAACAAACTTTTTTTTGTTAAAGGATGTTTTGGCTGTATTGGTTATTAAAATCTTCTATAAATCAACTATTTTGGATGCTCACCTGTTGACTTTCAAACGTCTACGTGCTATCGGGCAGAGAGGAATCAATCACGTTGAGTGTGTCTGTAAAGTTTGTAGTGCTGCTGGTTTTTACCCGGGTTAATTCTCTGAATTCTGACATTGGAGAGAGATAAGATCCAAATGACTGACTTTGTGATATTATGTCACCTCCTAGAACCTTCACATACTTAATGTCAGTGTTAAGCTGGATCTGCAGATCTCTGTTGGAGTGCTTGGAACCATTATGGGTCCATCTGACACAGCAGTTCGATCTGCATCTATTGCTTTGTGCGCCTTTCACCTTTGAGAGGAAAAATGTCACCAAAGACAATAAAGACACAGAGGCAAGGGAAATGATAAGATATGGAGTAATTCTGCCACTTTTTTTGTTGAGTTCTTTTAACAACGATGCACCGGACGGGTTATTTTCCTTTATGTAAACGTTGTATGACGTCTGCAGGAATACGGGAGGGTTGTCGTTAACGTCCAGAACTGTTAAGTTAACAACTTTTACTGATTTTAGTGCAGGTAAACCAAAGTCGGTGGCTATTACTTCTATTATATATTCTGCACTGGCTTCACGATCTAAGAGCTTGTCCTTAACTAAAGAATAATAGTTATCAAATTATTGTTTTAGTTTGAAAGGCGAATTTGGAGAAACATATAGTTCCGTTTTCCCGTTTATACTAGAATCTTAGTCCTTGACGTTAATTAGGGCAACCTAATGCAACCGACTGTTGCATTTTCTGTCACAGGATTGGGTGAAGATGTTAAAATAATATCTGGAGGGTTGTCATTCTAGTCAATAATATCAATCGGGGCAGAAGAGTGACCTTCTAACTCTGGATTTCCTTTGTCTTTAGCGCATCAAACATATATGATTTCGTCGTCTCGTAATCTAGGATTCGATTCACTGTGATTTCTCCATTCTCTCTGTGAATACTAAAAGCTTACCTTACAGAATCTGGCGTGTGCGAGTAAGACTTTAAACTGTTACTGCCCACATCTAAGTCCTCAGCACTTTCGAGGGGAAGTCGTGCGCCTGGAGCAATTTATTCTGATATTTTTAATATGCCGTCTTTGGTATCAAAATTGGGTGCATTGTCATTTATATATTTTATTTCAATCTCAACGTGATGCAACTGTAAAGGAGTTTCTATAACAACCTGCAGTGGCATCAGACAGCTGTTTTTTTGTCCACAAAAGCTTTTCTCTGTCTATTCTGCCGTTGACAACCAGCTCACCCTTCCCTTCACACTAAAACTGTCTGTCCAATTCAGAGGCTATTCGTAACTTACGATTTGTAAGATCTGAAATGTCTAAATCGAGATGTCCTGCGACAAAACCTTCTTCCAGTTCTTTTGCTATAGTGTATCTGAGCTTTAATTGTATTCCACAAGAGAGAGAACCCAAACAGCAGAAGTGCTGCCTGATTCCACCCACGGATCCACCTATGTCTCATTTCCCTGGTGCTTTTAATTTTCCAATAGAGAATTGTGCCTTGCAGATCCACATTTTGAAAAATGTCAGATCAATTTTAGTCAGCTTCCCAACCAAGAGTGTATCGTTCAGCTCTCAACATTCTGTTTGGGAGGGAGTGGATCCCTTTGTGTTCTCTCACATCATCGGTAAAAGGCTCACCTGGCTTGTAAAATGGGTTGGACGGATTCTCTAAAAAGGCATGTGATGTACGTTTCTCTGGTTTTGTACAGTGTCTGTGGTTTTAATTATTATTATAAGTAGTAAATAATAATAACGAAGTTTATAATTTGCAACCATACATTTGTCAGTTGTATTAATATTATATAATAAGCCAACACAAACCATATAGTTAGTTTAGAACGCAGCTGCCAGAGTTCTAACCAGGTCCAGAAAATACGATCACATAACCCCAATTTTATCAACCCTTCACTGGCTACCCATTAAGTAACGTATTGACTTTAAAGTTCTTTTAATCACTTATAAAGCCTTAAAGGGTTTAGCCCCTACCTACCTAACAGAGCTTCTATCACACTACAACCCATCACGCTCTCTAAGATCTCAAAACGCAGGACTTTTGATAATACCTAGAATAACTAAATCCACCAAAGGGGGTCGAGCTTTCTCATACGTAGCACCTAAACTCTGGAATAGCCTTCCTGATATTATTCGAGGATCAGACACACTCGCCAAATTTAAATCTAGATTAAAGACACATCTTTTCAGTCAAGCATTCACTTAATGCAAAATATGCTAAATAAACCACCAGGAGATGCTGACATTAGATATTATTTACTTGAATAATTTGATTTATTATATAAAACACCATGTAGTGTGTTTTACCCTTTCTTGGGTTTTTCGTTTTTCCCCTGTAAAGCTGCTTTGGAACAATGCAAATTGTGAAAGGCGCTATATAAATAAAATTGAATTGAATTGAATATCTTTTTCTAAGTGACTATTGTTTTAAATACTGTATTTGGCTCACCTGTTGGCTCTCAAATGTCCACGCGCTGTCTGGTAAAGACGCATCAAGCACGTTTAGCGTGTCTGTAAAGGTTGCAGTGCTGCTGGGCTTAATGAGCGTGAGATCACTAAATTCCGACATTGGAGAGAGATAGGAACCAAAGGACTGACTCTGAGACATCATGTCGCCTCCTAGAACCTCCACATACTTAATGGGCCCGTCAGTGTTGAGCTGGATCTGAAGGTTTCTGTTGGGATTCGTATATCCAGAATTTGATCTCTTAATGCAGCAGTTCCCAGTACTGCCTCGTGCGCATTTCACAAGTAAGATGAAAAATGTCATCAGACACAACAAAGACACAGACGCCAAAGAGATGATCAGATATAATGTTATTTTGCCCGTTTTCTTGTCGGCTTCAGGTCTGATTTTACGGTAGTCTGAAATGGGCTCATGAAACCCATCCTCTATTAATATATCCAATGTGACTGTGGTGGACTGGATTGGCTCTCCGTTATCCTTTATCTCTATTAACAGTTTCTGAGATTGGTCATCCTGCTCTGAGACAGAGCGTTTAGTCCTCACCTCTCCCGTATGTAAATTCACATTGAACAATGACACGTCCGTTGCCTCCACAAGTCTGTAAAAAATCCAAGCGTTATGGCCCGAGTCAGCGTCCACTGCTGTTACTTTTGTTACTAGATGTCCTGATTTAGCAGAATGGGGCATCCTCTGATGCGACACAGTCCCCGTGACTGTAGAGGGGTAAATTACAGATGGGGCGTTATCATTTTGGTCCAGAATAAACACATGGACCGTGGCGTTGCTACTGAGGGATGGAGAGCCATGGTCTTTAGCCTGCACTACAACACTTAGCAGTTTCACTTTTTCATAATCAAAAGAGCTCATACTGTAAATAGTCCCATTTTCTGAATTTATATAAAAATAAGATGATGTTGGCACATTAATTGAACTTGAATCCACAATAGAGTACGTCACAATAGCGTTCTTATCCTTGTCAATATCATTAGCGGTTACAGAAAACAAAGACACACCGGCCTGTTTGTTCTCTTGTATATAAATGTTATATACGGACTGTGAGAATAGTGGAGGATTGTCATTAATATCAAGTACTTTCACATTTAAAATCTTCACAGTTTCTAAAGGTGGTATACCGGAGTCCGTGGCTTCTATTACTACCTTATATTCAGAATTAACTTCACGGTCCAGAAAAGATTCTGTGATTAACGAATAATGGTTAAGAAATGAAGGTTTCAGCTTGAAAGGAACACCCGGAGAGACCGAAACCTTAACTTTGCCATTGTCACCGGAATCCAAATCTTTCACGTTAATAAGAGCCACTACTGTTCCAACTGTCGCATTTTCAGGCACAGGACTCGGAGAAGATGTTAGGATAATTTCTGGTGGGTTGTCATTCTCATCTACGACATCTATCTGAACAGATGCCTGCCCCTCTAGCCCTGGACTCCCTTTGTCTTTCGCGCAAACATCAAACGTATATAACTTTTTTGTTTCGTAATCAATTTTTCCATTTACCGTGATATCGCCAGTTTCAGCGTTCACACTAAAAGCCGATCTTACACGCTCAGGCGTGTGAGCACCGAAAAAATACTCTATTTCACCGTTAAGACCTTCATCTAAATCCGTCGCTTTTATTTTCATCACACTCGCGCCAATGATAGCTCCTTCTGAAACAGAAGCTTTGTATGCAGCTACGTCAAAATTGGGTTCATTGTCGTTTATGTCTTGAACGATTATTTTCAATAAGCATGTGCCAGATTTAACTGGATTGCCTCCATCAAGGGCTGTTAATATTAGTTTGTGTACGGAGAGTTCCTCTCGATCCAAATACTTATCTACCACAAGCTCCGGTATAATTCTTCCATCCTTTAGACTTTTTACATTTAGACGAAAAAAATTGTTATTGCTAAGTGAATAAGTCCTTAGGCTATTGCTGCCAACATCTAGGTCTTCGGCACTTTCAAGGGTAAATCGTGCGCCTGGCGCAACTGATTCATGTATTTGTAATATGCCATCTTTCGTGTGGAAGTTTGGCGCATTGTCATTAATATCTTGTATTTCTATCTCGATCCTATGCATTTGTAATGGATTCTCAATAACTACCTGCAATGGCATTAGACAACTGGCGCTTTGTCCACAGAGCGTCTCTCTGTCAATTCTTCCATTAACAACCAGTTCACCCTTCCCTGAATCCACAGCAAAATATTGCTCACTGGACTCGGATGATATCTGTAACTTACGCTCGGCGATATCCGAAATGTCAAAACCAAGATCCTTAGCGATGTTTCCAACGACAGATCCTTCCTTTAACTCTTCAGGTATTGTGTAGCGAATCTGAGCTCCAATTTTAATCCACAATAAAGAAAAAACGAACAGCCATGGCGCTGCCCATTTCAATGCACCTATCCTCCTACGTCTCATTGCTTTGCTGGTAATATTCCCATCAATAAACGTTCCTTATACTTCCACAGATAAACTAAATGTTATTCCTCATTTCAAATTGCGACCACTCAACGCGTCTTCATCCCCATAAACCGTGCGTATTTCCCTTCTCTACAGCTCTCATCATACTCCTCCTCTCGCAAGGGGAGGGAGTAGATCCCTTTGTGCGGTCTAATACCTGATTGGTATAGAGCTCGTTGCTCTCTCGTCCAATAGACGGTTTTCTGGTAATGGCATAACCATGTCTCTGTGCTTTGGGTTACACGTCATGGTGAATTGCGCTCTGTTTTGTGGTAGCCACTTCAATATGTATTTCTTGGTTACCCAAATATTTTATAGCCAAATATTTATTGCAAAGTTTAGATTATTAGCATAACATAACAGATAATGTTGTGCATTTCTAATTGTTTTAATGTTTTTTATTAGCGGGAACATAATTAATCTTATTCACTTTTTATAAAGCCTTTTGTGATTTACTAATAAATAAGGTCGTATAAATTTATATATAATTTATGTTTCAAAATAAGTATACTGCCGTCATTACCCATATTTTTGGGTAATGCTCTTTATTTAGATTATCATCAGCCTAAATGTACACCATTTCTTAATGTAATGCAAAAAAGAATTTCTTTGGTAACATTTTTATTTATTATAAATACATATTATTATTTAAAGGCTTTAAACTTCACATACACACATGTACATATTTAAAATAAATGTATTTATGTGATTGCACGTGACGTGGGAGCTGCAGTTAGTACTGTGCCTTGAACGAAATCAGCACAAAACAGAGTGACAATTAATGAAATTAGAGCTTTAGCCAAACTACTCCACGAATCTGCATTACAATAAATAACAGTTCACACATTCATAGATCGTCCCTGCAGTTTTAAAGTTTGACCTATGAGACCCATTTTTTTGTTCAGGGTCACATATAAGCAATTATTTAATCTGAAGTGAAGTGCAGCTCTGACCTAGGCTGCAAAGTTTTTATTTATGGATGGGAAGCCCACTCCTGGAGCTGTCCATGGTTCTGAAATGAAACTGTAGCTATCTTAAATTGAACAATTAGGATTAGGCAGTGCTTCTAAAATGATAACGTGCTATTGTTTATTGATGTATATTTCAGTTAAATTATAATTTGCTCACCTGTTGGCTTTCAAATCTCCACGCGCTGGTAATGATGCATCAAGCACGTTTAGCGTGTCTGTAAAGTTTGTAGTGCTGCTAGGTTTAACTAACGTGAAGTAACTGAATTCTGACATTGTAGAGAGAGTTTTTCAGTTTCCTGTTGACTACTGATCTGATCTTATGATGATCTGAAATGGGCTTTATGAAATGCGTCCTCTATTAATTTATCCACTATGACGGTGCTGGGCTGGATTGACTCGCCATTGTCCTTTATCTCAAGTAAGAGTCTCTGAGAGGGGTCATCCTGCTCTGAAACCGAGCGTTTAGTCCTCACTTCTCCCGTATGCAAATTTACAATGAACATAGAAGGGTCTGTGGCATCTGCGAGCCTGTAGAAAAGCCATGCGTTATGGCCTGAGTCTGCGTCCTGCTGTTACCTTAATAATGAAATGTCCAACTTTAGCAGAATGCAGAATCCTCTGATAGGAAATAGATGCCATGAGTGTGGAGGGGTAAATTACAGCTGGGGCATTATCGTTTTGGTCCTGAATAAACACATGGACCATGGCGTTGCTACTGAGAGATGGAGAGCCATGATCTTTAGCTTGCACTACAACACTGAACAGTTTCACTTTCTCATAATCAAATGAGCTCATGCTGTAAATTGTCCCATTCTCAGAGTTAATGTAAAAATATGATGATGCTTGGATCTGGTATGAGCGTAAGTCCAGGATAGAGTATGTCAGTATAGCGTTCTTATCCTGGTCAACATCAGAAGCAAATACAGAAAACGACGAAGCACCTGCATGGTTGTTTTCTTTTATATAAACGTTCTATTCGGACTGTGAGAAGAGCGGAGGATTATCGTTTACATTTACTTTCACATTTACATTTGCCATAGATTTTAACGGTGGTACACTGGAGTCTGTGGCCTGTATTTTTACATTGTATTCAGAATAATCCTCACGGTCTAAGGAAGAGTCAGTAACCAACGAATAATGGTTATCAAAAGATTATTTCAATTTAAAAGGTGCACTGACATTGACAAATAACTCAACTTTGCCATTATTCCCCGAGTCCAAGTCATTGACGTTAATCATAGCTACTACCGTTCCAATTGTAGAATTTTCAGACACAGGGTTGTGTTAAGATGTTTCATCAATAGATGCAGTCATTATCATCTATTACATCAATCTGAACAGATGACTGCCCCTCTAGCTCTGGATTCCCTCTGTCTTTAGCACAGACTTCAAAATTGTAAGACTTTACTGTCTCGTAATCTAGTTTTCCAATTACTGCCATCTTTTGTGTTTGGCGCATTGTCATTTATTTCTTGTCTTTCTATCTCAAACTTATGCAACTGTAATGGATTCTCAATAACGATCTGCAGCGACATAAGACAACTGGCGCTTTCTCCACAGAGCGTCTCTTAGTCTATTCTTCGATAAACTACCAGTTCACCCTTCCCTAAATCCAAACCGAAATACTGTTCATTTGATTCAGATGCTATCCGTAATTTACACTCGTTGATATCTGAAATGTAAAAACCAAGATCCTTGCGAAATTCTCAACAACAGATCCTTCCTTTAACTCTTCAGGTATCGTGTAGCGTATCTGAGCTCCGATTGTATTCCACAATAGACAGAAATCAAACAGCCAAAGCGCTGCCTCTTTCCATCGTCTGACCCTCCCGTGTTTCATCTCGCTGATAAACCTGTTATTCCCATAAACCAATTTTTGCATTATGTTCACAGAAAAAGAAAACGTTATTCTTCATTTTCGAATTATTATGTCTGCTTAAAGCATCCTCATTGTGGTAAATTATTAAGCCTATCCGTGTACGTTCCTTAGGTCTCTTCATTGAACAAATCATCTGGTTGGGGGAGGGAGTGGATCCCATGTACACTCTAAACCATAATTGGTAAGAGCTAAGCTCGAAGTCGTCCAATAGGTGCTTTGCGGTGGCTTAAAGAAAACAAGTTATTTTTGGGTAAAGCATCCTAAAGATTTGTTGTAAGTAGTCTCCCAGAATAATTTTAAACATATTCATAACCATATATATATATATATATATTTTTTTTTTTTCTTTAAGATGCATTGAAGAATAATTTAAGCAAACTGCAATATGCCGTGTTAAATTCTGTAATGTTTGTAGACCTCAATTTGATACTTCATCAATACTCGACGATTAATTAATTATTATTAATGTGGATAATGCAATTTCTCAAGACATTTCTCAAGACATTCACAATGGACTTAACTTTAACGACATATAAAATAACAAATCTGTAGCAATGGGCATTCGAGCAATAAAGCATTCTTATACTTGCAGTTAACTTCACGCCTCAGTGATACACGCTTTCAATCGGACTGATTGTTCAGTTAAGCTGACAGAAACGCAAGAACATATTCAAAAACACAAACAAGGCACCGCAAAATATATTTCGAGAGAACAAAAAAACGCTAATTGTAATTTCAGTTTCAGAAATGTATTTCCCTCCCTATCCCCTAAGTGGATTAAAACTTTAAACAGTTCAAATATGTGTTTTCCAGAAAACAAAATAAAAACATTATTTAAATACTATTCTGTATCTCACCTGTTGGCTCTCAAACGTCCACGCGCTGTCTGGCAACGATGCATCAAGCACGTTTAGCGTGTCTGTAAAGTTTGTAGTGCTGCTAGGCTTAACTAATGTGAAATCACTGAATTCTGACATTGGCGAAAGATATGATCCAAATGATTGACTCTGAGACATCATGTCGCCTCCTAGAACCTCCACATACTTAATGGGCCCGTCAGTGTTGAGCTGGATCTGAAGGTTTCTGTTGGGATTCGTATATCCAGAATTTGATCTCTTAATGCAGCAGTTCCCAGTACTGCCTCGTGCGCATTTCACAAGTAAGATGAAAAATGTCATCAGACACAACAAAGACACAGACGCCAAAGAGATGATCAGATATAATGTTATTTTGCCCGTTTTCTTGTCGGCTTCAGGTCTGATCTTACGATAGTCTGAAATGGGCTCATGAAACCCGTCCTCTATTAATATATCTACTGTGACTGTGGTGGACTGGATTGGCTCTCCGTTATCCTTTATCTCTATCAACAGTCTCTGAGATGGGTCATCCTGCTCTGAAACCGACCGCTTAGTCCTCACCTCTCCCGTATGTAAATTCACATTGAACAAAGACGCATCCGTGGCCTCCGCGAGCCTGTAAAAAATCCAAGCGTTGTGACCCGAATCAGCGTCCACTGCTGTTACTTTCGTAACAAGATGTCCTGCTTTAGCTGAGCGTGGCATTCTTTGATGTGTGACGGACCCTGTTACTGCAGATGGGTAAATGATAGAGGGAACATTGTCGTTTTGGTCCAGAATAAACACATGGACCGTTGCGTTGCTACTCAAAGATGGAAAGCCGTGATCTTTAGCCTGCACTACAACACTAAACCGTTTCACTTTCTCATAATCAAATGAACTCATGCTGTAAATAGTTCCATTTTCTGAGTTAATGTAAAAATACGACGAGGCGGGTATATGATTCGAACTTAAATCGAGAATTGAGTAACTGAGGAAAGCATTCTTATCTTGGTCGATATCAGACGCAGATACAGAAAATAATGATGCTCCCGGTGGACTATTTTCCTTTGTGTAAACGATATATGAGGACTGTGAGAAAAATGGGCCGTTGTCATTCACATCAAGCACTTTTACGTTGACCGTTTTTGTTGATTTTAAAGACGGTACACCAGAATCTGTGGCTACCAATTCTATGTTATATTCTTCATTGGTTTCACGATCCAAGACAGAGTCAGTAATCAAAGAATAATGATTATCGAACGCTGGTTTCAGTTTAAAGGGAAGACGTGCGGATAGGTTTAAATGTACTTTTCCGTTATCACCGGAGTCCAAATCTTTGACGTTAATCAGAGCTACAACAGTACCAACCGTCGCATTTTCGGACACTGGACTGGGTAAAGACGTCAAAATAATTTCTGGGACGTTGTCGTTTTCATCAACAATGTGTAGCCTCACTGACGAATGGCCCTCTTGCTCTGGACTCCCTTTGTCTTTAGCGCACACATCAAACGAGTATAATTTTGTTATCTCGTAATCAAGCTTTCCAGTTACTGTAATCTCTCCCGTTTCATCGTTGATATTGAAAGATTTTCTCACGGAATCTGGTGTACGCGCACCAAAATAATACCGTATTTCACCGTTAAGACCTTCATCCAAATCAGTCGCTTTTACACTTAAAACATTTGAACCAAATTGAGCGCTCTCCAGCACCGACGCTTTATATTGAGATTGTTCAAATTTTGGCTCATTGTCATTAATATCTTGAACGAATACTTGTATCAAACTAGTTCCTGATGTCACTGGATCTCCACCATCTAATGCAGTTAAAATTATTTTGTACATAGACTGTTTCTCTCTATCTAGTGGTTTGTCAACTATCAGTTCGGGTACTTTTTTACCATCTTCAAGTGTTTTCACATTTAAACGAAAAACTGCGTTGTTACTCAAAGAATATGAACTCAGACTATTTTTACCGACATCTAAATCCTCTGCACTTTCCAGTGGAAATCGTGCACCCAGAGCTACGTTCTCAGCTATTTTTAAAATGGTCTCTTTTGTTAGAAAATTTGGTGCATTGTCATTTATATCTTGTATTTCTATATCAACGCGATGTAGCTGCAATGGGTTCTCTATTACAATTTGTAAAGGCATCAGACAACTGCCGCTTTGTCCACATAGCGCCTCCCTGTCTATTCTGCCATTGACTACTAGCTCACCAGTCCTCGTGTCTAAGCTAAAATACTGTGTACTAGAATCCGAGGCTATCCGTAATTTACGATTAGCGATGTCTGAAATGTCCAGACCAATGTCCTTTGCGACGTTTCCAACAACAGACCCTTCCTTAAGCTCCTCTGGTATGGTGTAGCGAATCTGCGCTTCAGAGTTGTGCCATAACAGAGAGAAACAAAACAGCCAAATTGCTGCCCGTTTCCACATTCGGATGCGTCTCATTTCCACAGTATTTTTAACCGTTCCATCAAAGAATGCTTCGCTTAAATCCACAGATAAACGTAGGTTTTCCTCTCATTTTAAAATCGTAAATCCAGTCCGATTGTGCGTTCGGTTTTGTGGTGATCAGCTTCATAACGTGTGTGTATGGGTCTGCATAGCTCTCAAGTCATTGTACCGCTGCCCAACTAGGGGAGGCAGTAGATCCCTTTGTAAATTCTTGAATCTCATTGGCGCTGAGCGCAGTGCCCCACTGTCCAATGGATGACGAAATCTCTTTTAAAGGCACACGCACACTGTCCATGGTCCTGAAATGTACCTTAACAAGCTTAGCGACAGTGAGCCCCAACACATAAACATCTAGTGTTTGCGAGCAACTCACCCTTGCCAGAATAGCTAAAGCTATCCTTAGAAGCAATCTTCTTCTGATAAAGTGTAGCGAGTCTGAGATCTGACTGTATTCTAATTATCATATTACCGAGGCATACATCACACAGACATACATGGATGTGTTGAAAGAAGCAATGTATTCGGAAATACCTTCACAAAGCTTTACCATTGTTCTTATTTTTATTGCAAGACAAACCGAAAAACTGTGATTAGACTATATACTGTTGGTACCCAAAACTAAATTTGATCAATGAGTGAACGTAATGATGAAAAAAGGACAAATTATATTTTTTATAGCTCCTTCTAAAAATTTGCCTTCACGTTGAAAATAAGTGGTTATTTGGAAAACATAAATTGTATCTGTCTATCACCTTTTTCTATTGAGATATGGCTGCACTGAAAAAAACAAACAAATAGTAGGATTTACCAAAAAACTATGTGCAATGATTTGGCACAATTGTTTTTAATCTTACTAGTATTATTTTCAGTGTAAGGTTAGGATCATGTGTAAAGGGTTTTATTGTAGTATATTATAATTGTTTTAATACTAATTTTGTTTCATATTTAAATATATATATATATGTATATATGTTAATTACTAGTAATTATATTCAAGAATTGACAAAGTTTTACTGAATGTTCCGAACTGAAGCGCAATATCAAGATATAATGACGTTTCAGTGGTGCAATGAAAATACACTTTTCATTTAGTGCCCTATTGAGTCACGCTGTCCAGGCATGTGGTGCTGAAATCGACCAGTGGGTGTCGACGTTTTCTAATTTTTCTCAAACACAAACATAATTATTTGCGCTAATATACCAAGTGTATACAAAATCCAATCAAAACATCATCCATTGAACAAATACACAAAGTCACGCGCTCACCTGTTGGCTTTCAAACGTCCACGCGCTGTCTGGTAATGACGCATCAAGCACATTTAGCGTGTCTGTAAAGTTTGTAGTGCTGCAGGGTTTAACAAGCGTAAAGTCACTGAATTCTGACATTGGAGAGAGATAGGAACCGAAGGATTGACTCTGAGACATCATGTCGCCTCCCAAAACCTCCACATACTTAATGGGACCGTCAGTGTTGAGTTGGATCTGAAGGTTTCTGTTGCTACTTTTGTATCCAGAATCTGCGGTTCGGATACAGCAACTCGAGCTGCCACTATTGCTGCGTGCGCATTTTATTATTAAGATGGAAAAAGTCATAAAAACCATAAGTGACACAGCGGCCAAAGAAATAATCAAGTATAACGTGATTTTACCATTCTTCGTATTGGTTTCTGTGCTTTTTTCACGAAAGTCTTTTATAGTTTCAGGAAACGCATCCTCTATAATTATATCCACTGTGACAGTCACCGATTTCACCGGGTCTCCATTATCCTTTATCTCAATCACTAGCCTCTGAGAGGAGTCATCCTGTTCTGAAACCGAACGTTTAGTCCGCACCTCTCCCGTTTGTAAATTCACATTAAACAGAGATGCGTCCGTTCCTTCTGCGATCCTGTAAAATAGCCAGGCATTGTGGCCCGAATCAGCGTCCACTGCTGTTATCTTGGTAACGAGATGTCCCGTTTTAGCAGAACGGGGCATCCTCTGGTGGGAGACAGACCCTGTGATTGTAGAGGGGTAAATGACAGCAGGGACATTGTCGTTCTGATCCAGAATAAACACACGGACAGTGGCGTTGCTGTGGAGAGGCGGGGAGCCATTGTCTTTGGCTTGCACGACAATTTCAAACACCTTCATTTTCTCGTAGTCAAAAGAGTGCATGCTAAATATGCTGCCATTTTCTGAGTTTATGTATACATAAGAAGAGACGAGTACGTCTCGAGCTTTAGTATCGAGAACTGAATAGACAATTTTGCCATTTTCTCCCATGTCTAAATCTGACGCTGTCACCGATGCTAGAATCGATCCTGGGGCGTTGTTCTCTATTATGTAAACGGAATACACGGGTTCAGAAAAAACAGGAGGGTTATCATTGACATCTAATATATTAACTGTAATATGTTTACTAGATACAAGTGAAGGTGTTCCAGAGTCTGACGCTATAAGTTCAATATGATACAAAGGGTACTTTTCTCGATCCAACTGGGCATCGGTGACCAGTGCGTAATGGTTTGAAAATGTAGGCTTTAATTTAAAAGGAGTACCAGGCGATATGGCAAGGGTTACGTTTCCATTTAGCCCTGAATCCAAATCTTTAATATTTATTAACGCTATCATATCCCCAGCTGGCGCATCTTCTGGCACATGTTTGGGTGAGGAAGCTATAGTAATCTCAGGTGCATTATCGTTTATGTCTATAACAGCCACCTGGATTCTACAATGCCCTTCCATAATCGGCGCTCCTTTGTCTCTGGCGCGAATGTCAAATTTGTACGTGGAGCTTAATTCATAGTCAAGACTTCTTAATATAGTTAATTCACCGGTTTTTGAATTCATAGAAAATACATGTTTAATTGGTTCGGGTGTGAGTGATCCAAACGCATACTGAATTTCACCGTTTACTCCATCATCCAAGTCGATTGCTTTAACTATCTGTATAATCGTACCTGGAGCGGAGTTCTCTGTTACTTTAATTTCGTACAAATCATGTTCAAATGTAGGCGCATTATCATTCGCATCTAACAATCTTACAGTTATTTGGGTTGTGCCAGATCTTGCTGGATCACCTCCATCAATACCTGTTAAGATTAAATGATGTATTGACTGTTTCTCTCTATCAACCGCTTTCTGTAGAACAATTTCTGGGACTTTAGTTCCGTCTTTGTCATTTTTAACATTTAGGACAAAGAAATCGTTTTTATTTAAAGAATACGTGCGCAGAGAGTTTGATCCAACATCTGGGTCTTGTGCAGGCTCCAAACGAAATCTAGCCCCAGTTAGTGTGGACTCTGATACATCAATAATATGTGTATCTGAAAGGAAACTTGGAGAGTTGTCATTTATATCCTGGACGTCCACTTCCACACGGTAGAACTGTAGTGGATCCTCGATTATGAGTTGTAGTGGTAACATACAACTCGTGCTTTGTCCGCATAACGTCTCCCTGTCTATAATTTCATTCACAAGTAGCTCACCATTCCGCAAATTCAGACTAAAATACTGCTTACCGGATTCAGATGCTATCCGCAATTTACGGTCAGATATCTCAGATACATCCAATCTAAGATCTTTAGCTACATTTCCAACAATAGATCCTTCCTTCAGCTCCTCCGGAATTGTAAAACGAAGCTGCGCGTCTGTATTGCTCCAAAGGACAGCGAAACAGACCAGCGCTTGCCAGAAAATAAATTTCCTTTGTATTTGAGTCCTCATTTCCACACACGATGGATTGTTGTTAAGCACTGTGTCCCAATATACATCTTACGTGCGTAATCGATGACAAAAATAATTCACTATTTTAAAATCCATAAAACACCAAAATTGTTTTAGACTGTAATACATTGCTGCAAGTGAACTGCATGTTGTCTCTAGCCTGTGCATTATGATTTCAGCATTCCGTCTGGGGGAGGAAGTAGATCTCTTTGTGCACGTCAGCCCTGGTATTGGTTGAGCGCTGTCCAATCATGACAAGGGCTGCTTTAAAGGCATAGTTCCAAACAAAACGCCCAGCAGAAAAAAATATTTTTTAAATGTGAAGCAAGAACAACAAACTGTTATCCTTTCTTAAGATGACAAATAGTAATGCAAAACATTATTAATAATTTTAAAATAAATAAACTGCAACTTAAATGTGATAAAAAGAGCCCAAATTGCATTTAATGTAAATAGTAAAACAGGCTACACACACGAATGTGACTTTGCTTAGCAACTTCCATAATTACATCCAACATTGTGGGTTCGATCCCAGGGGGATTGCAGATACCTATGTATAGGATAATGCTATGTAAGTCGCTTTGGATAAAAGCGTCTACCAAATACCTAAATGTAAATTATTTCCAAATCCTGCTCTCAGATGCCACCCCCAACGAATTACGCTACGTTTTCTTATCTTTTACATCGAATAAAAATCAATAAACTCATTAACAGAATACCAAAAGTTCTGGGTGTGTGAGATTAGAGAGACCCCACAAACATGTCTGGACTAAAACAATGCTAGCAAAGAAATGTATAGCGTGTATGAATACCGTTAAAAGTTATGAGACAAACTCATCTGAGTTACCAAGATACTTAATTTGCTCACCCGTTATGAATGGATACAAAATAGCACGCGCTCACCTGTTGGCTTTCGAATATCCACGCGCTGTCTGGTAATGACGCATCAAGCACGTTTAGCGTGTCTGTAAAGTTTATAGTGCTGCTGGGTTTAACCAGGGTTAAATCGCTGAATTCTGACACAGGAGAGAGATATGATCCAAAGGACTGACTCTGAGACATCATGTCGCCTCCAAGAACTTCTACATACTTAATGGGTCCATCAGTGTTGAGCTGGATCTGAAGGTTTCTGTTGGAATTCTTGTATCCAGAATCAGTTCGCCTTAAGCAGCAATGTGAATTGCCCAGGCTGTTTCTAACGCATTTCACAATTAATGTAAACAGTGTCAACAGCGATAAAACGGACACTGTGCCCAAAGAAATGATCAAATATAATGTGATTTTACCACTTTTCTTGTTGTTCTCCGTAGTTTTCATTCGGTAATCCGAGATGGGCTCATGAATGCCTTCCTCTATTATTATATCCACGGTCACTGTTGTTGACTGAATTGGCTCTCCATTATCTTTTACTTCAATTAACAGTCTCTGAGAGGAGTC
Source organism: Barbatula barbatula (assembly GCF_947034865.1). Lineage (NCBI taxonomy): Eukaryota > Metazoa > Chordata > Actinopteri > Cypriniformes > Nemacheilidae > Barbatula > Barbatula barbatula. The sequence continues at coordinate 10,080,122 of NC_136787.1, read as the reverse complement.
ATCCTGCTCTACAAAAGAGCGCTTAGTTCGCACCTCTCCCGTATGTAAATTCACATTAAACAGAGAAGCATCCGTGGCTTCCGCGAGCCGGTAGAAAAGCCATGCGTTATGGCCCGAGTCAGCGTCCACTGCTGTTACCTTAGTAACGAGATGTCCGACTTTAGCAGAACGGGTCATCCTCTGATGAGAGACAGATCCCATGGTTGTTGAGGGGTAAATGATAGCCGGGGCGTTGTCATTTTGATCCAGAATAAATACATGAACAGTGGCGTTGCTACTGAGAGGAGGGGAGCCGTTGTCTTTGGCATGCACGACAATGTGAAACACCTTCGTTTTTTCATAATCAAAAGAGTGCATGCTAAATATGCTACCATTTTCGGAGTTCATGTATACGTAAGAAGAGACGGGCATGTCTCGAGTATTAGTCTCAATAACTGAATAAACGATTTGGGCATTGTCTCCCGTATCTAGATCGGATGCCGTCACCGATGCTAATATTGATCCTGGGGCACTATTTTCTTTCATATAAACGGAGTATACAGTTTCAGAAAAAACCGGAGGATTATCGTTGACATCTAGTATATTAACTGTGATGAGTTTGCTCGATAGCAGCTGAGGTGTTCCAGAGTCTTTCGCTTTAAGCTCAATTTGATATGTAGGAAAAGCTTCTCGATCTAAAGGCTCGTTTGTAACGAGTGCGTAATGGTTTGAAAACGTTGGCTTTAATTTAAAAGGGGTGCCTGCTGACATGTCAAGTGTTACGTTTCCATTGACTCCCGAATCTAAATCTTTAACATTTATTAATGCTACCATAGTCCCAGTGGGCGCGTCTTCTCGAACGGGTTTTGGAGAGGACGTGATGGTGATTTCAGGAGTGTTATCATTAACATCTAAAACAGCCACTTGGATTCTACAGTGACTCTCCATTGCAAGTTGCCCTTTGTCTTTAGCACGTATGTCAATTTTATATGAGGTACTAATTTCATAGTCAAGATGGTTATACACGACTAATTCGCCTGTTACTGGATTAATAGCAAACAAACTTTGAATTGTTTCAGGTGTATGTGCACCAAATGAATACTCAACCTCACTGTTTGCACCGTCATCAGAGTCAATTGCTTTAACAGTGAGTATTATTGTACCTGGGACTGTGCTCTCCGTCACTTTAATATCATATAACTCTAGTTCAAATATAGGAGCATTATCATTTGCGTCAAGAATTTTAATAGTTATCTGGGTTGTACCTGAACGCGGGGGATCGCCGCCATCAATACCTGTCAAAATAAGATGGTGCACAGACTGTTTCTCTCTGTCGACAGGTTTTTCTAAAACGATTTCTGGAACTTTAGTGCCATCTTTATCGTTTTTTATTTGCAAAACAAAATGCTCGTTTTTATTAAGAGAATATGTGCGCAATGAGTTTGTTCCGGCGTCAGGATCCTGCGCAGGTTCCAATCGAAACCTCACTCCCATCAACGTTGACTCTGGTACCTCAATAACATTTATTTCCGAAAGGAACATTGGAGAGTTGTCGTTTATATCCTGGATGTCAACCTCAACACGGTAAAACTGTAATGGATCTTCGATTATGACTTGCAGTGGTAACACACAACTCGTGCTCTGTCCGCAAAACGTCTCCCTGTCTATAATTTCATTCACAAGTAGGTCGCCATTCCGCAGATTTAGACTAAAGTATTGCTTACCAGACTCCGATGCTATCCTTAATTTTCGATTAGAGATCTCCGATACTTCCAAACCGAGATCTTTAGCTACATTCCCAACAACAGATCCTTCCTTGAGCTCCTCCGGTATTGTGTAACGAAGCTGCGCCTCTGTATTGCTCCACAAAACAGCGAAGCAGAACAGTGCTTGCCAGAACCATATTTTCCTTTGTATTTGAGTCCTCATTTCCACGTACGAGAGGTTACCGCCGAATCTAATATCCTGACGTTCATCTTATGAACGTAATCGGCCACAAAGTGAACTCAACATTTTACAATGTGACTCCTATAATTCTATCTTGCTGTTACATTCGTTGCTGTTACAAGCGTCTGTGCGCTATGGCTTTCTGCATTGGGACTGGGGGAGGGAGTAGATCCCTTTGTACAATTCTGCTGCGTTATTGGTTGAGCGTTCTCCAGTCATGGCAAGAATCAGTTTTAAAGAAACAGAGTAAGGCTCTGTTTAAAGAAACAGGGTATTTTCTCAAATGTTCAATTTACACAGAGAGAGAAGGCGAGAGAGAGAGAGAGAGAGAGAGAGAGAAAGAGAGAGTTTGCAAAACATCAAAGAGCTGCTGCAGAATTTAATGTGGATGGCTTTATAGACCAGAATCAAAGTGACATTGATATAAAACTTCTATAAACACCTATACACAAACTTTCATTTATTATTACTCATAGCGACATTTAATACATGTAATACACATAAATACATGTAAGCAATAAGCTATATTAAATTCAAATGTAATGTACTGTACAGTAATGTAGGCACTGTACATTAACTTAATAACGAATTTATTGTACCATATAATTAATCTTGTATTTTTGTCAATTTATTGTCAACGTTTATTTAAAAAATGTTAATTAAAAAGACGTTTAAATTAAATAAATGAAATGTCACCCACAGATTGACATCAATAATACAAACTATAAAATTGCACGCGCTCACCTGTTGACTCTCAAACGTCCACGCGCTGTCTGGTAAAGACGCATCAAGCACGTTTAGCGTGTCTGTAAAGGTTGCAGTGCTGCTGGGCTTAATGAGGGTGAGATCACTGAATTCTGACATTGGAGAGAGATATGATCCAAAGGACTGACTCTGAGACATCATTTCGCCTCCCAGAACCTCCACATACTTAATGGGTCCGTCAGTGTTAAGTTGGATCTGAAGGTTTCTGTTGGGATTTTTGTATCCAGAATCAGTTCGTCGTACGCAGCATCCAGAATTCATCATGCTGTTTTTAACGCACTTCACAATCAGCGTGAAAAATGTCAACAGAGAAAAAACGGATACCGTTCCCAAAGAGATGATCAAATACAAAGTTATTTTGCCGTTTTTTTTGTTGTCTTCTGTAGTTTTCAAACGATAGTCTGAGATGGGCTCGGGAAACCCGTCCTCTATTAATATATCTACTGTGACGGTGGTGGACTGGATTGGCTCTCCATTATCTTTTATCTCTATCAACAGTCTCTGAGAGGGGTCATCCTGCTCTGAAACCGAGCGTTTAGTCCTCACCTCTCCAGTATGTAAATTCACATTGAACAGAGAAGCGTCTGTGGCCTCCGCGATCCTGTAGAATAGCCAGGCGTTGTGGCCTGAATCAGCATCTACGGCGGTTACTTTAGTAACAAGATGTCCCGTTTTAGCCGAACGAGGCATTCTCTGATGCGAAACAGACCCCGTGACAATAGATGGGTAAATAACAGCGGGGACATTATCGTTCTTATCCAAAATAAACACGTGGACAGTAGCATTGCTACTTAGAGATGGGGTGCCATGGTCTTTAGCCTGGACGTGAATCTGAAACACTTTGATTTTTTCAAAGTCAAACGATTGCATACTAAATAAACTACCGTTATCTGAATTTATATAGATATAAGAGGAGACTGGAACGTCTTGAATTTTAGAGTCCAAAATGGAATACGATATTTTTGCATTTTCACCCATGTCTGGGTCATGGGCTGAGACTGAGCACAAAATTGAATCATGGCCACTGTTTTCCTTAACATAAACTGTGTAAGACTTATCCGAGAACACTGGAGGGTTGTCATTTACGTCCGAAATTCCGATTGTGACCACCTTCCAACTAGATAGAGATGGCGAGCCGGCATCAGCCGCGTTTAAAACCACTTTATACTCGGAATATGACTCCCTGTCTAGGGGACCATATGTAAGTAAAGCGTAATGATTGGAAATCGTGGGGCTCAATCTAAACGGTGGTCCGGGTGTCAGCGTAAGCCTCACTTTCCCGTTTTCTCCAAAATCGGCATCTTTTGTACTAATTAATGACACTACTGTACCATTAGGGGAATTTTCAGGTATTGGACTTGACAGGGATGTAATTGTTATATCAGGTGCGTTGTCATTTACATCATTAACCTTTACTTTAACACTGCAGTGGCCCTCCATTTGTGGATTTCCTTTGTCTTTTGCAACTATATCAAATTTATATAAGTTCGATTTTTCATGGTCGAGCTTTCCTTTTACTGTGATGGCTCCCGTTTGTTGATTAATATCAAACAATGTTGTATCTGAAATTTCGTCTGCAAAGAAATACTCTACCTCTCCGTTTAACGCATCATCCAAATCTATTGCTTTGACTCTTAAAATTTCTTTTTGAATTGTTTCGTTTTCATCAACAGTTGTCTCATAAAAGGGTTTTTCAAATTCAGGAGCATTGTCATTATTGTCTAAAACAAAAACTGTAATTTCGCAAGTACCTGTGCGCACTGGAACCCCTCCATCAGATGCCGTTAATATTAATTTATGAACCGGCTGCTTTTCTCGGTCAAGAGAATGTTTTAATATTAATTCTGGGATTTTTACCCCATCTTGCGTTTTCACGTTTAAAATAAAATTATCATTATTGCTCAGACTGTATGATTTTAAAGAGTTGGACTGTACGTCTGAATCAACGGCACTCTCTAAGAGGAATTTAGCACCCGAATTAATAGATTCCGGTATATTCAAAATGCGCTCATTAGATTTAAAATTAGGCGTGTTGTCGTTAATATCTTGCACTTCAATCTCAACTCTATGCATCTGCAGGGGGTTTTCTAAAACAGCTTGAAGAGGCAAAACACATGGGACATTATATCCACATAGATCCTCTCTATCAATTCTCTCATTCACAATAAGACCACCTTTTTCGACATCCAGGATGAAATACTGCTTACCAGTCTCAGATGCTATTTGTAGTTTACGATCTATAATCTTAGTTACATCCAAACTGAGGTCTTTGGCGATATTTCCAACAACAGATCCTTCGCGTAGCTCCTCTGGGATTGTGTATCGAATCTGAGCTTCTATTGTACTCAAAAGAAGAACATAGGCACAGCACAACCAAATTCTCCTCTTAAAGAATATAGATTTCATCATCTCTGCATCCAAGGCTCTTGACGTTTTATCCAAACTTCCTTAGGATTTCAAAAAAACGGAACCCATTACATATTTCCAAGCAGTATTTTGATGACATATTTCCATTTAGCGTGGTCCTTTGATAAAAACGAGTATTCACGCTTTCTCTATGCTCAGAAGGAGCAACTGTGGGGAGGGAGTGGATCTCTTTGTCAAAATCCCTGTCTCATTGGTGGCCTGCGCATATCACTGCAACCAATCCAGTTCTCTGAATGTCTTAAAGGGGTCGTAGGCAAACAAGCAAAAAGATTCAAAGGTAAAGTGCATGAAATAGTACTAGTAGTATAAGTATATTGCAAACAAAATATAAATAGATTGCTTATTAAAGACCGCAATTTATTAATGCAGTTATTGGAATTCGGATGTTTATAATAATTTATAAATATAATCTATAATTATGTACGCTTGTCGATATTATTATTTTGTTATTGTAGTTTTTTTATTCTGATGCTTATATTTGTCTATAAACATAATCTCTAAATATTTATTGCTTTCATAATTATTATAAATTTTTTATAATTGTTCTGCTTATTTTAATAAACATCTCAGGCAAACATTTTAGTCTCCATTCGGAAATTGTGCCGAATGTGCCGTCATGTGGTGACAGAGAAGCGCTGCACTACCCGCAGTGTTGGAGAGACGTGCATAGTGTTGTGTGAGAGAGGTGGGGGCAACGCTGGAAGCTTAAGATAATGTATCCTACATATTAAATTAATATTCTCAGTATTAATTAATGTTACTGCTTCTAAAAAGGGCAACTGAATAACAGTAGTGGTTGTATTATTATTCAAAGGCTCATATATAAGTGCAATACTGCATGGCTCTTGCAACAAAGGACACAACACGAGCGGAGGATACGGAGTGAGAGGAGCAGCCGCAGAGTAAACTGAGCGTTTCAGCACCACGCGGGTGAACAGCGCCACACAGGCGGCCAGATTCAGCACCTACACTCACATGTTCGCAGTGAAACATTTTTACTTAAAAACACAGACTGTTTTTGCTTAAAATAGCAGGTCTTCTGAAGTCGAATGAAACAGGCAACAATATTGGGATCCTTTATCCCTCATTCCTAGAAATGTCCTTCACCATAAGCACTTACCTTGAAATTTGCAATTTAAATCTGCTTATTCCTACGCAGTCAAGAGGTTTGTTTACACACAATGCTTATATGGTCAATTAGAGACACATAGTTAGGAACCTTAAAATGTTCATTAAGGTTTGCTGCAAAATATTAAATATATATATATATATTTAATGGTATTCAGTAGTATTAACCAACAAATTAATGTTGGCCACAGGATAATCCTCTGTTGTGTCCGTGACAAGAGGCCTGTTTTTCTTTTTTGTTCACAGCCTGTTTGCAGTGGATCTTACAATATTTTACATCAAAATATAATGTGTGTTGTGTTTAAAAATGACAATAGACAGCAAGTCATTCTAACATATTCACCATATACATTTAATTAAAACATTCAAGTGAATGTTATTAAATGTTTATGTTAGGGAAATAATTTTGTGTAAGATACAATGCATTAAGTAAGTGTGATTTCTATAAAAAAGACAGGTACATCCAAAATCTGTATGTGTGTTATTGTGATTTACTTGCGGATAAATACATTAACAAACCTGTTTGCTTAGCCAACAGCTGAAACATTACATGTCAGAGATGTTGACCTTTTGTATTAGGGACATGCATTTAATACAGAAAAAGAGTTTGCTCTTACCTTGTTAGTGAAAGCCGTGAAAAACAGAGGTAGGATGTGCCCAACAAAGAAAAGAAAAAAATATTGTCAGTTACAATGTATTTGTCATCAAAAGTTTCTTTTAACAACGCTATTCAAAACATAATTTTAATTAAACTAAACGCAGATGGACAGTAGGTAGCTGGAAAGTGTCGTATATTTTCTGCTTTGAATAGAATAGATCTTGCCAAATGTGTAATCATAAAAATATCACAATAAAACATTTTTAACAATTGGAAGTGTGCAAAATATATAACTTCTTGAGAGAACAACACTTATAATGTCGACACCTTCACTCAGCACAAGAGGGAGCATGGGAGAAGCAGGAGAGCATATCTACTAAATCCCCCCATTATTAAATGTGCAAGCATCCCACCCCTCTAACATGAAAATGGAATAGTCTGTGACACTGCCTGTTGTCATAGAAACACGTGTTGTCAAGGGAGTAGTGTGTGTTACAGAAGGAGAGAGTGTATAGACATCTATATCTATATATCTGTAGGTGGAGTGGGCTGTGTTCAAGCTGTCCAAGGGAAAAAGTCAAAAGAGAAAAATAACATTTATTGTGAAGCACTGCATTTGAACATTTAGGCAGCAATTGTAACATTTTAAGTCTATAAATATATACAGAAAATAAGTGTTGAAATCAAACACTGCATTTGTTGGCACAATTCAAGGTCTGTTTATCAGCATTTGCATGCAGTCCAGCCCTGGTAGGTGTGCACAGACACAGGATTGAGAAGGCAAATATAGGACAAAGAATCTCACTGCAGAGAGAAATCCCCCCCCCGCCTGAGAGTCAGCATTCTGCCCAACACTAGCACAGCTCAGAGCTGCACTCAAAACATCACCCTGTGATTCTATCTTCATGATTCAAATCGACTCCTAGGCCTTGTGCAGTTATCTCTATGTTGTTGTTAGAGATTTTACAAATAAGATAATATTTTATTATAAAGGAACAGCATCACCATGACCAAAAAAGCTAGACGAAATGTCTGCCCCATTAGTCGTTACTGGAGAACTATTGATACAATTTTAAAGCTTTAAATAATCAGCTATTAAAAACAATAAGCAATTAGAAAATAAAGTTGAATTAATTAAGTTTGAAATGCTGTAAATATTACAGAAAGTGATGCTTAACAAGTGCTCTTGGTGTTTCCTAAAACATAACAGCATTTTGAGCAGTGGGCTGCGCAGAACGGATTAGTGTTAATTGTGACACACATTTGGTGCTGAATTAAGTTTTAGATATTTGCAGAGATGCCACTCCCTATTTGAATCTAATCCTGATCTCACACATAGCTGTGTTATGTGTATAATTATGCAGCTGTACAATCATACTGTTCTTTATCTGCATGACTCTTTTGGTTAAAAGGAAACGTTCAAATGTACCAGTTAATGCAGGGGTGTCTGTGCATCAGAGCTAACTGTGTAGTTTCAAATCAGCTTTAGGAGACACAAGATACAGTGTTCAGAAGCCAAATAGAACATCCCTTTCTCTCTGTGTTTTGTAAAACGGCCATGCTGTCTTTGTATCTAGTATATGTCTATATGTGTGTGTGTGTGTGCATGTCCACAAACAGTATGTAAACAACATGTGCAAACATTGCTGTGTGGATTTACATGTTGATTTACTTATTTTACATACTGCAATATTGGTTATTTTCCAGGGAATATAGTGCAGAAATATATTGCTTGAATACACTGTAAACTGGATAAAAGTCAAAGAATTCTGTATACTGTATGTAAATGATAAATTGCAGAACAACTAAACCAACGAAAACAGTCACTTTATATACTGCTGAGCCCCACATAGATATTAAAAATTACTTTGCCAGACACAAAATTGCATTCAACACTAAACAAGAAAAGGCAAAACAAACTAGATCAGAACACACACATGAAGGAGAGAGCTAGCGAGGAAGATTATTTACCTTTATGTACTTTTTGTTGCTCTAATGTTTTAAATCACCCACAACATTTTGACAAAATGTTTAAGTGTTTCTTTGAGTGAACAATTTCTTTAAATGACAATGCCAGTATATCAAAGGGAGCACTGTGGTGTTTACATTAAAGAACATACAAGAATTGTATTTATTAGTCCAAATACCATCTAAACAACATTGTGCAGTAAAATACTTGACAGTCAAACAATCCCAAATACATGGAAATTTCCTCTTAATGCAGACATTAAACTAGCTGACTCAGAGCATTGACCTTAGGCTGTGCAAGATCGTTTGAAGAGGATGTACAAAAAGCACCAAAAGTATTAATATTGGCTAACGTTTACTCTTCTGACAAAATTACGCATCAGTGAACAAAATGACTTGCTTTAAGTTTATATACTCCAGTATGGAAGCGAATAAGAGACATAATGTTTTGAAATTTAACAGCCAATGAATACTTGAGTTTGAATTATTTTACTTTGGAAACCTTGTATCTGAATTTATTTGTTTCGAATTTACCTCTATGAAATTTAAATATGAAAATTCTTGATTTTTCATTTTAAAAACTGGAATTTAATGCTCACAAATTCAGATACAAAACAAAATCAACTTACAGAATTTCAGATAAAATACATTCAGGTTGATCAAATTCGATTGCTCTTATTCAGATCTAAAATTTCAAGTTAATATTTTTCAAAGAAAACATATGTCTAATTCGACTGCTCAAATTCAGATCGAAAAATTCAAGTTAAATATTCACATGGTAACATCCGGGCTACCCAGGATAGGAAAAACAGTTGAGCCCAGAGCCCGTCTGCAATTGAACCGCACCGACGTCGGGCGGCCTATCAGAGCACGTCAACCTGACTGTCTGTCATGACTCATGATCCAAGAAGAGGCAAAGTCACGTATATTAAACCTGTAAAGAAGATGACTTCTAGGGAAAACGAAGGCGATCCGGTAGTTTGCTGTTTATGTACAATCAGACTCGACAGAACAAAAGTATGTTGTTGCTGATTATTTTTTGGAACACATAACTGTTAGCTATGGTTTGTTGTGTGACTCGTCTCTCTATGTAGGTAAGTCAGCTAGGCAACACGTTATAGCCAGCAGGAAAACTTCTCCGGTTACTTTCGTAACCTCGGTTCCCTGAGAAGCGAGAACGAGACATCTGTATAGGTGTCTGTGGCCTAGTGGTTAGAGCGTTGGACTTGTGATCAGAAATTTGCTGATTCGGATCTCAGTGCCAGCAGGTCATGATTGAAGTGCCATATATGCAACATTCTTGTCTTTCACGTGCTTATTTGTACTTTTTCACGTTTTGGTATATAATTGCAATGTTTTTCACTCATGTCTATTCAAAAAATATATAAAAAATAAATTACAACAAAACGAGCAGTTTGCTGATCTTTGTCTTTATTGAATATTACACATTGTTTGGTCTGCTTTGTAATATGACTGCAATTAAAATCTCAGCGCTATGCATACATGACTGCCTCCATATATGATTTAATAATCCCTTAAGTACTTCATTCAGTTCTTTTCTCTCCTTGACAAGTTACAAACGCTGTCTACTGTTGTTAGCCGTTAGCACTAGGTATAAGGAGGGGCTCTGGCATAGATAAGAAACCCTTATTTTAGTTAGATCGAAGGGTCTTTAAGAGAAAGCGTAAAAGCGAACAAAACCCATTGACATCCGTTTTTAAAAAACTAGCCTGTTGTCTCCTTTGCTGTGTTCCGATGAAGCCAAGGTGATAGCATTAGCCGTTGCGCTTTTGGTTTTGGCGTGAGGGAGGAGCTGAGGAGATTAAGTCTCACATCACACAACAGCAGATTCGACTAGGAGCAGGCACGATTCAGATATCTTAAAATATAATTGTGACTAGTCGAAACTGAATTAGAGATATCTTTAAATACTTTGCGTATTTGTGACGCGATAATTTTAGATATCTATGAGGTCATTACAGATATCTAAAATAGAGTTTTGACTGGTCAAAACATATTTACAGATATCTCGAATAATATTTCTTACTAGCGCAATTATAAATGCAGATATCTCTAATTATCAATTTGACTAGTGAAATTACAATTATGACTCGTCGAAATACATTTAAAACTATCTAAAATATATTTTATGGATAGTCAAACCCAAGGTTTTTATGTCAAAACGGCTTGTCGTAAGAAGTCATCTTCTTTACAGGTTTAATATACGTGACTTTGCCTCTTCTTGGATCATGACAGACAGTCAGGTTGACGTTCTCTGATAGGCCGCCCGACGTCGGTTCATTGGTTCGGTTCAATTGTTCGGTTCAATTGTTCGGTTCAATGGTTCGGTTCATTGGTTCGGTTCAATTGTTCGGTTCAATGGTTCGGTTCAATGGTGCGGTTCAATTGCAGACGGGCTCTGGGCTCAACTGTTTTTCCTATCCTGGGTAGCCCGGATGTTACCGTTTGAATATTTAACTTGAATTTTTCGATCTGAATTTGAGCAGTCGAATGTTTTCTTTGAAAAATATTAACTTGAAATTTTAGATCTGAATAAGAGCAATCGAATTTGATCAACCTGAATGTATTTTATCTGAAATTCTGTAAGTTGATTTTGTTTTGTATCTGAATTTGTGAGCATTAAATTCCAGTTTTTAAAATGGAAATCAAGAATTTTCATATTTAAATTTCATAGAGGTAAATTCGAAACAAATAAATTCAGATACAAGGTTTCCAAAGTAAAATAATTCAAACTCAAGTATTCATTGGCTATTAAATTTCAAAACATTATGTCTCTTATTTGCTTCCATACTCCAGCACACAAAATACATAACTTTTAAAAACTAATTACAGTGAAAATTGTAATTCTAAATTAAATTCACTAGACAAGCCTTTTACAGTCTTTGATTAAATCACGTTATCAAGTTAAAGGGATAGTTTACACAGAAATGAAAATTCGAGTTGTTTCAAATCTGTATAAATGTCTTTATTCTGATGGACACAGAGAAAGATATTTGGAAGAATGCGTATAATCAAACAGATTTGCCCCCATTGATTCCCAAAGTAAGAAAAATGACTTCATCATTTTTTAAGTTCTGTTGAACATGAAATAATATATTTTGAAGAATTTAGGACAGGAAACTGTTCTGGGGCACTATTGACTACCATTGTATCTTTCTCTTTGTTCATCAGAAGAAAATCCTTTATACAGATTTGAACTCGAGGGTGTGTAAATGATGACAGCATTTTTTCAACATCTCTCTCTTTGTTTCTCTCTGTGTGTGTGGGTGTACCCTGGTGCATCATGTGTCAATACTGCAATATATAGAAGAGAAGTGGTTCACATCTCTTGTAAGCAAAACAATAAAACACAATTGTATACACACCTGTAATACAATGAAAAAGAAGTCTGTCAAAACGCAAATAAGCTTTTGGCAAACTTTTGCTGGTGCCACAAACTTATAAAAGACTGTCTCACCTCTAAAGTCAAGTCATCATTCCCTTCCTGTTTTTCCCTCTGAACTGTCCCCAAACGGCTTTGGCTCACCAGTGTGTTTTGACTGTAGGGTCTGACAAACTTCACATCACTCATCCTTGAGTCAGTGGTCCCGCACATTTCATAATTATACACTTGCTGTAATGTGCCATCCGCATAAACTGGTGGGTAATATGGAATGACAGGTAGATTTCCCCCAGATTTATAAAACAGCTTATTCTGCCTCCATCTGTAGATTTTCACTGAAATTATTGCAATAATTGAGACTATAAAGAGCAGCGACACTACAGCAAGAGCCAAAATCAAATAAAAAGTCAGATCGTTGTTATATTCCTTGTCGTGTGTAGAGTCTGTGAATTCTGAAAGCACTTCAGGAAAATTATCAGCAACTGCCACATTAATGGTGACGACAGCTGAGCGTGAGGGCTGTCCATTATCCTCCACAACAACAGTGAGTTTTTGTTTGACAGCATCTTTATCAGTCACTTGTCGCACAGTTCTTATTTCTCCATTCTGTAAACCCACTTCAAACAGCGCTCTGTCTGTAGCTTTCTGTAGTTTATAGGAGAGCCAGGCATTCTGTCCAGAGTCCACATCAACAGCTACAACTTTAGTGACCAGATAACCAACATCTGCTGAACGAGACACAATCTCAGCCACCACAGAACCACCAGTTTGTACAGGATACAGAACCTGAGGAGCGTTGTCATTCTGATCTTGAATGAAGATGTTAAGAGTCACATTGTTGGATAAAGGTGGTGAGCCCCCATCTTGAGCTTTCACTTTTATTTGAAAAGATTTCATTTGTTCATAATCAAATGATTTTTCTGCATAGATCACACCAGTCTCTGAATTTATAGAAATGTAAGATGAAAGTGGTGATCCATTTAAATCTCCATCAATTAGAAAATATGAAATTTTGGCATTTTGCCCCCAGTCCATGTCCTCTGCTTTGACAGATAGTATAGTTGCAGATGGTGGGTTATTTTCAGCTATAAAAGCATTATATGATTCCTGCTCAAACTGAGGTGCAAAATCATTAACATCAGATATCTTTAGTTTCAAAATCTCTTTACTTGAAAGAGGTGGGTTACCTCCATCAACAGCAGTTATAGTGATATTATACTCTGATGCCTGTTCCCTGTCTAATTCTGAGTCTGTCACCAGATTGTAATAATTAGTCAATGTGGAGACGATTTTAAATGGAGAGTTTAGATCAATAGAGCATGAAATCTTACTGTTATCACCGGAGTCTAGATCTTGAACATTTAACATTGCTATAACAGTGCCAGGTGCTGCATCTTCAGACACTGCACCTGAAAATGACATTATTGTCATTTTTGGTATATTATCATTTACATCTATCACATCAATAACTATCTCACTTGAGTCAGTCAAACCACCGTTATCTTTAGCTTTGACTTTGATTTTGAATTGCTTGTGTTTTTCGTAATCTATGTCACCCATGACTTTTACCTCACCAGAATCCGCATATATTGAGAACAAAGATTTAACTGTAGATGTAGCGTGCTCAAAATAATACTGTATATTGTGACTCGACTCGTCAGCATCTGTCGCACTTACTGTTGTCACGACTGTACCTTTAACAGCATTTTCAATAACCGATGCTTTGTAAGACGATTGACTAAACACGGGCGCATTGTCATTGCCATCAATAATAATAATATTTATCTGCACAGTTGCTGATCTTTGTGGTTTTCCACCATCAAAAGCAGTCAGAATTAAATTATGATGTTTTTCTTTTTCTCTGTCTAATGGAGAATGAAGTATCATCTCGACGTTTTTACTTCCATCTTCAGCATTCTGAACATTCAATTTAAAACGATCGGTGGGGTGAAGAGTATATTTCTGTAGTGTATTCACACCCACATCTGGATCTATTGCGCTCTCTAATGGAAAGCGCGCACCAGGCAGCGCTAATTCACTGATTTCTAGTTCGATTTTTGATTTCTGAAACGCAGGACTGTTGTCATTGATGTCTTGTATGTCAACTGTCACACGATAAAGCTCAATCGGGTTATCCAAAATAACATCAAAACTGAAACTACAGGCTGATATCTCTCCACATAATTCCTCTCTGTCTATTTTATTCTTTATAACCAGATGGCCGTTCTCATTGTCGAGTCCAATGTACTCACTGCTCTCCGCGCTGAACACACGCGCTTTTCCTGAAATCAGTCGTTTCGTTTCAAGTCCAAGATCCGATGCGATATTTCCAACAATCGAGCCCACAGACATTTCCTCAGGTATAGAATAACGAATCTGTCCGGTCACTTCAGCCGCAAATAAAGAAAGCGCACATACTGTATTGAATAGCCAACCATACAAACAGCCTTTTCCTCCCGACTCCATTTCGACAAACAATAAATGTATCTGATGCATCCAAAGCAAAATATGATGATAAAGAAGGTCGTTTATGTGGATTAACAAAGCAACGGTCTTTGAAAAGCAATTTGTCGGTCTGTTTTGTAGCATCCAGTATCGCCGTTTATGTTGTCTGTTGGCTATTTTGTGAGTGAGATAGGTTTTTGTCAAAGAAATGGAGAACAGCCCCACAATAAGGATATAAGGTTGAACAGCGGCACTTAGAGTCAAAATATAGCACTGCAGGATAGCAACTTATTTAACTAAATGTAGGAAGTATTTAAATAAAAAAGCACAGCACCGGTATTAACTCAGAGTGACATGGCACTTTATGCACTGAGGCCATTGGCACATTTCACCGTCCTAAGTGACATGTCCGGTGGTACATCTGGTTTCCAGTGGAATGTTCCCAAGGCACTGTGATAACGGTTACTGGTACGGCTGGTGGACTGTACAAACGCGAACAGGACGCATGTTCCAGGGTGTGATCTACCGTAGAACGCGTTGGGGACAACATGATTGTGATATTACTGTGACAAAAGAATTGTATATAATGTCGGCACAACAAAGCTCCAAAAATATCAAAAAGCTATTTAAAAGACTTTCGCATGGCGCGTGACGTTTCGAGCACACTAGGCTCTTTATCAGACGACGATATTGTCGGTTATAATTATCCGACAACACTCCTAATGCTTGATAAAATGAGTTGCTGACTTTAAAAATCTTCTTCAACGTGATTGCTTGTGTAAAACAGCGGATACATTGTTTCTGTAGGCTACTTTAAATTATTATTTACTCTAAATACTCTGCATGTATTTAGAAGTAATTTAATAAAGGTTACATGTATGTAATGCACGTACCATTTTTTTTGCCAATTTACCAACGTTGCCAATTTTTTATTAATTTAATATTTAATTGATTTAATAATCCTTATATTTCAATTTATATAACATTATTGTATGGGAGCGGGAGTGAGACTTCAAGAACCTTCAAGAAGACCTCAAGAATCAACTCTGATCAAAGGAGTGTCACTATTTGGGTAGGTACACCTCTAATGACATTAGTGGCATGAGAATGATACTATTGTAATCTTTACATTTCAATTGACAACTTGGTTTACATAAAATGTGGGAAAACCAAAAAGGATTAAGAACGTATGAAGTGCCGACGCTATTATTATATTCTATTATTATTGTTAATTCATCAGTTCGGGGCAGGCGAAACCAAGCTGAACACCGGTTCACTTCCAGCTAATAATATAAAAATAACGTAAACAATATGTTTAGTGTTAAAACTGTCAATGAAGCATTTGATATAATACATCTATAATAATATAAAAAGGACATTTATTGATGATAATTTGTAACAAGGTGAATATTATGCGCAGAATGTAAAATACTCACATACATACATCTAACGCTGTTGCGTGTTTTATAAGTGTACATTTGCTTCAATAAACGACATGACCAAACCTTTAATACCTGTCTATGTATAATACGACATGTTGCCCTCCGTCATGCATGAAACGATAGGATTATTTTCGATGAGACGCACATCTTTCAGTTTGCATAGTCCAGCGCTAGATGGATGTCAGGTTGCCGGATGGAAGCGAGTTGGATTTATTATTGTTTTTGCGCGCAAATGCATTAAAGGGGGCATGATATTACTAAAACGAATAATATATTTTGTTTTAGATGTAATGCAATGTGTATACATGATTTAAGGTTCCAAAACTCTGTATTTCCCTTATACTTTGCATGTTGAATTTCCTCTTTGCCCCGTCTCCCTGAAGCGCAGAGTTACAAAACTCATCGCTCTAAAAGCGAGGTGTGCTATGATTAGCCATGTTAACCAGTGTGTAGTGATTTGGTCGAATACTGCAATCGTTTGACGGAAATGTAACGCCTCTTACCATACTTGCGAATATCAGGTTCCAATGCAATTGTACTGTAAGATACAAAGCGTAACGACAGAGAGAGATTGAATTACATACTGCTTTCAAACACAAGCTTTAAAGTCAGCTATACCAACTTTGAAACTGGGCGTATTATTAGACCAATCGTAAATTTCTTTGTGTTAATAAGCGACATGATTGTCTCATTCTTCAGTAATTCGTTTTCTTCACGTAACCTAGTCGACTTAATACACCAAACGAAATCTTCATAATGTAATAATTATGTCCCCATGAGTCGGTATAGATAGCCTACATAGCATAGTGGGGTCTCTCCCGGAGGTGTTACAACATGCGTCCTGTTCGCAATTGTCCAGACCACTGCCCACCACAAGGGAAAACTGATGTGCCACTAAACAAATTGGCATTTGCCAATGGCATCTGTGTGTAAGATGCCATGTCACCTAATGTTCGAATACTTCGCGTTATTGCGTGCACAGACCTCATCATAAAAGACGTTAAAACATGAATAGCCTATTAGCGATGCTAGCACATACTAATTTATAAACATGACTGGTAATTCTTCAGCACCACGGACAGTACTTTTTAGTGCACATCATCTTGTCTTGTCTCTCTTTCTTTACTCCTTTCTCTCTCTCCTATGGTGCTTCACTCTGTCATCATCACTTTTGTTCTACACCTGATACTTTTACACCTCACTTTATTTTCATGGTAATATAACATGTTTTTTTATTTTTTCGTTATTATTTAATATAACGTTTTTTATCAGTTGTTCTTAAGACTACAATGTTAATATGTTATTGTACAGTCCATTACATAGTATTGGTATCAAATGATATGACATTTTGTACTTAAAAACTGGCTAAAAAGTTAAAAAAAATTATAATAATGAACTAACATTTGTCTCCATCAGAGAGCCCCTTCTTCTTTATCATTTTGTGAAAGATAAAGATACACTAGAGTTTCTATCACAAAAGAGCAAGCAGTTTATTATTAATATAGAAGCCATCCATACTGTCGGTTTCTAAATGTACGCATTGACTTATGTCACATGGTACTCAAATCAAAGAGAGAGAGAGAGAGAGAGAGAGAGAGAGGGAGAGTATGGTAGTGGATGTTTTGTGACAAAACTACAAAGAGTCTCAATAGAGCCATATGAGATGTTTTTAAATGTGTTCAAACATGGTGACATTGTTAGGTCTCACCTCTGAATGTAGGTCATGACTATCATGTTCCTTCTTTTCTCTCTGAACTGTCCCCAAACGGCTTTGGCTCACCAGTGTGTTCTGACTGTAGGGTCTGACAAACTTCACATCACTCATCCTTGAGTCAGTGGTCCCGCACATTTCATAATTATACACTTGCTGTAATGTGCCATCCGCATAAACTGGTGGGTAATATGGAATCACAGGTAGATTTGCTCCAGATTTATAAAACAACTTATTCTGCCTCCATCTGTAGATTTTGACTGAAATTATTGCAATAATTGAGACTATAAAGAGCAGTGACACTACAGCAAGAGCCAAAATCAAATAAAAAGTCAGATCGTTGTTATATTCCTTGTCGTGTGTAGAGTCTGTGAATTCTGAAAGCACTTCAGGAAAATTATCAGCAACTGCCACATTAATGGTGACGACAGCTGAGCGTGAGGGCTGTCCGTTATCCTCCACAACAACAGTGAGTTTTTGTTTGACAGCATCTTTATCAGTCACTTGTCGCACAGTTCTTATTTCTCCATTCTGTAAACCCACTTCAAACAGCGCTCTGTCTGTAGCTTTCTGTAGTTTATAGGAGAGCCAGGCATTCTGTCCAGAGTCCACATCAACAGCTACAACTTTAGTGACCAGATAACCAACATCTGCAGAACGAGGCACAATCTCAGCCACCACAGAACCACCAGTTTGTACAGGATACAGAACCTGAGGAGCGTTATCATTCTGATCTTGAATGAAGATGTTAAGAGTCACATTGTTGGATAAAGGTGGTGAACCCCCATCTTGAGCTTTTACTTTGATTTTAAAAGATTTCATTTGTTCATAATCAAATGATTTTTCTGCATAGATCACACCAGTCTCTGAATTTATAGAAATGTAAGATGTCAGTGGTGATCCATTTAAATCTCCATCAATTAGAAAATATGAAATTTTGGCATTTTTCCCCCAGTCCATGTCCTCTGCTTTGACAGATAGTATAGTTGTAGATAGTGGGTTATTTTCAGATGTAAAAGCATTATATGATTCCTGCTGAAATTGAGGTGCGTGATCATTCACATCGGACATCTTCAGTTTCAAAATCTCTTTACTTGAAAGTGGTGGGTTACCTCCATCGACAACAGTTATAGTGATATTATACTCTGCTATGTGTTCCCTGTCTAATTCTGAGTCTGTCACCAGATTGTAATGATTAGTCAAGGACGAGACAATTTTAAATGGAGAGTTAAGATCAATAGAGCATGAAATCTTACTGTTATCACCGGAGTCTAGATCTTGAACATTTAACATTGCTATAACAGTGCCAGGTGCTGCATCTTCAGATATTGCAGTTGAAACAGACATCAGTGTAATTTTTGGTTTATTATCATTAACATCAAGAACATCAATAATAATCTCACTAGAGTCAGTTAAATCTCCGTGATCTTTAGCTTTAATTTTAAATGTAAACTGCTTGTGTTTTTCATAATCTATGTCACCTATGACTTTAACTTCACCAGTATCCACATCTATAGAGAAAAAAGATTTGACTGTGGAGGTCGCGTGCTCAAAATAATACTGTATAGTGTGACTCGACTCGTCAGCATCTGTCGCACTTACTGTTGTCACGACTGAACCTTTAGCAGCATTTTCGACAACTGATGCTATGTAAGACGATTGACTAAACACGGGCGCATTGTCATTGCCATCAATAACGACAATATTTATCTGTACAGTTGCGGACCTTTGTGGTTTTCCACCATCGAAAGCTGTTAAAATTAAGTGATGATGTTTTTCTTTTTCTCTGTCTAATGGAGAATGAAGTATCATCTCAACATGTTTGTTACCACTAGCACCGCTCTGGACATTCAGTTTAAAATGATCGGTGGGGTGAAGAGTATATTTCTGTAGTGTATTCACACCCACATCTGGATCTATTGCGCTCTCTAATGGAAAGCGCGCACCGGGTACCGCTAATTCACTGATGTTTTTTTCAATTTTAGATTTCGGAAACGCAGGACTGTTGTCATTGATGTCTTGTATGTCAACTGTCACACGATAAAGCTCCATCGGGTTATCCAAAATAACATTAAAACTGACACTACAGGCTGATATCTCTCCACATAATTCCTCTCTGTCTATTTTATTCTTTATAACCAGATGGCCGTTCTCATTGTCGAGTCCAATGTACTCACTGCTCTCCGCGCTGAACACACGCGCTTTTCCTGAAATCAGTCGTTTCGTTTCAAGTCCAAGATCCGAGGCGATATTTCCAACAATCGAGCCAACAGACATTTCCTCAGGTATAGAATAACGAATCTGTCCAGTCACTTCAGCCGCAAAAAGCGCACATACTGTATAGAATAGCCAACAATACCGCCAGCCTTTTCCTCCCGACTCCATTTTTGGTAAACAAAGATTGAGCAGTGGCATCCTAAGCAAAATGAATGATGTATATAAGATGGTGGTTAAGTCTAAATGCTCATTTCTATACGCAACAAAATCAGGAAATAGAAAGCGATTTTCGGTCTGTTAGGTAGCATCCAGTGTTGCCGTTTATGTTGTCTAAATTATGCCTTTGCTTTAGCCTTTGTTGAGAGAGAACGCAAGAAAATGTCTACAAAGGTTGGACAGCGGCACTTAGAGTCGAAAAATAGCACTGTCACTGCACATTGATCACTGGGGGGAACATAACAACGAATTGAAAAATATACAGGAGGTAAACACACCTTACAATTGCGCAAAGACCTTAGCAGAGATGGAATGCTTTAAAACTACAGTAATAACATATTTGGTATATATATTAATTACTTTTATTGTATAAGCGCCAGGAAAGAGAGGAAATGCTCGAATATCTGTGGTAAGACTTAACTACATTACTATGACCAGGGCTCTCAAGTGTTATAAACAGTTTGGAGTGAGACAATATCTGTTAGGAGAGGAGCCACTCAAACAGCGTCCCCTCAGCCCCACCAAATTCTCACAAAGGTCAATAGCAGTTTCATTTTACTATTGTTATAATTGACCAGCACAAATACTCATTTTACAAATTGGTTAATATGATAAAAGAAAGACAAATGAACCCAAATGAAATAAATAGTTTATGTGTTTAGTTATATAATATATAACTAAAAGCTAAGGCAAAGCATTAAATGTCACAATTATATTGTCTTTTATATGCATTGTCTTCAAATACTCATGTTTAATCAGTTATTTCAACCAATAAGAATAATGACAAACTGTAGACAGTAAAATATTATCAAAACCAACAAAAGCCATATTTTAACTGCACTAGCATGCATGGTTTATTACTGTTTAATGCTGGCCATATTTAAACCAATATTACAAAATGTATGATTAACTCAAGTCAACATTCATTTACATACAAAAACACTAATCAAATAGCTAAACTTTTTCTCTTGAGCTCTGCTGGGGAAAGAAAGTCAGGAGGGTTTGGAATATGATGGTCGGTAAATTATCACATATTACATATTAAAATGGGCATTTTGATAAATAAATGTACAAAATTAATGTAAAAGGTAAAACGTTTATTAATAAATAATTAACAAACATAATATAATTCTTAAAGTATATATATTCAAATAGCTAGAAACGTAAGATAATGTGTTTATTAATATTTACTAATACACTTATTAAACATTACCTTATGATTAACAGATCATTGTATAATGTAAATTGAAAGCTTTTGTTATTGTTATTGTTATTGAGTATGATATGGCTAAAGTTAGGGACAGGTTTATTGACATGGTTGGTTAAGGGGGTCAACAGTATACAGGGTTCAATTCGAAGACTATGATCAAATATCATTTTAATTTTTTCTGGATGCTGTACGATTCAAGGAATATTATATTCAATTGTACACAATTGTGTGCTAATGTAAATGTCGACATTCAACATTGCTATAACAGTGCCAGGTGCCAAGTGCATCTTCAGACACTGCACTGAAAAATTACATTATTGTAATTTTTGGTATCATTTAAATGACATCAATAACTATCTCACTTCAGTCAGTCAAACCACCATTATCTTTAGCTTTGACTTTGAATTGCTTGTGTTTTCGTAATCCATGTAAGCTATGACTTTTACCTCACCAGAATCTGCATCTATTGAGAACAAAGATATTACTGTAGATGTAGCGTGCTCAAAATAATACTGTATATTGTTACTCGACTCGTCAGCGTCTGTCGCGCTAACTGTTGTCACGACCGTGCCTTTAACAGCCTTTTCAATAACCTATGTTTTGTAAAACAATTGGCTTAACACAGGCGCATTTTTGTTTACATCAATAAAAAAACATTTATCTGTAGTTGCAGATATTTGCGATATTCCACCATCGAAAGCAGTCAGAATTAAATAATTATGTTTTTCTTTTTCTCTGTCTAAAGGAGAATTAAGTATCATCTGGACGTTTTTGCTTCCATCTTCAGCTTTCTGAAATGCAGGGCTGTTGTCACTTGTGTCTTGTATGTCAACTGTAACGCGATAAGACTCCATCTGGATATCCAAACTAACATAAAAACTTGTTCTGGGTTCCTTAACCATCTATCCCAACAAGGAGCTGTTTATCGGCGAGGGCGAACTCGTGAAATTGTTTACTCTGTTTATCTCTTGCTTTAACGTTCTTTAAGTCACAAATACACTATATTGATCTTCTACTACAAAAAACACTTGTAATAATTATTGAAGTAACTCGCTCTTAAAGCTACGACTTCTAAACCAATATTGTGAGGTGGTCACATGCAACAGGAGTGAAAGGCTAAGGGGTCAATTAAAGGGAGAACATGGTGTTTTGGATACAAGCCCTTTCACATGTTGCTGTACCCTAAGAAGCGCATTTTGAAGGCCTAATCCAATAAACAACAGGAGCAAGCGTAGCACAACACAAATGATAATTCAACTTTTATAAAGGACCAAAGAGAGAACAGAGTCTGTAAATACTAACGCAAGAGAGTGACTAAGTAAATGAACACAGGTGAACTGCATGGGAACTCAGAAAAAATAGTCAAAACTGGTTGACAAAAAAAGAAAAACAACACAACAAAATATCCCCCAAAACTGTCACAAGCGCTCAAAAACATATTAATAAAGTTTGATGAGACACTTTTAAATCCTCAAACAAAGAACATTGTTAGGTCTCACCTCTAAAGTCAGGTCATTATTCTCCTGTTCCTGTTTTTCTCTCTGAACTGTCCCCAAACGGCTTTGGCTCACCAGTGTGTTCTGACTGTAGGGTCTGACAAACTTCACATCACTCATCCTTGAGTCAGTGGTGCCGCACATTTCATAATTATACACTTGCTGTAATGTGCCGTCCGCATAAACTGGTGGGTAATATGGAATCACAGGTAGATTTGCTCCAGATTTATAAAACAACTTATTCTGCCTCCATCTGTAGATTTTCACTGAAATTATTGAAATAATTGAGACTATAAAGAGCAGCGACACTACAGCAAGAGCCAAAATCAAATAAAAAGTCAGATCGTTGTTATATTCCTTGTCGTGTGTAGAGTCTGTGAATTCTGAAAGCACTTCAGGAAAATTATCAGCAACTGCCACATTAATGGTGACCACAGCTGAGCGTGAGGGCTGTCCGTTATCCTCCACAACAACAGTGAGTTTTTGTTTGACAGCATCTTTATCAGTCACTTGTCGCACAGTTCTTATTTCTCCATTCTGTAAACCCACTTCAAACAGCGCTCTGTCTGTAGCTTTCTGTAGTTTATAGGAGAGCCAGGCATTCTGTCCAGAGTCCACATCAACAGCTACAACTTTAGTGACCAGATAACCAACATCTGCTGAACGAGGCACAATCTCAGCCACCACAGAACCACCAGTTTGTACAGGATACAGAACCTGAGGTGTGTTGTCATTTTGATCTTGAATGAATATGTTTAGACTGACATTGTTGGATAAAGGTGGTGAGCCCCCATCTTGAGCTTTCACTTTGATTTTAAAAGATTTCATTTGTTCATAATCAAATGATTTTTCTGCATAGATCACACCAGTCTCTGAATTTATAGAAATGTAAGATGTCAGTGGTGATCCATTTAAATCTCCATCAATAAGAATATAAGACATTTTGGCATTTTTCCCCCAGTCCATGTCCTCTGCTTTGACAGATAGTATAGTTGTAGATGGTGGGTTATTTTCAGATATAAAAGCATTATATGATTCCTGCTCAAACTGAGGTGCATGATCATTAACATCAGATATCTTTAGTTTCAAAATCTCTTTACTTGAAAGAGGTGGGTTACCTCCATCGACAGCAGTTATAGTGATATTGTATTCTGCTATGTGTTCCCTGTCTAATTCTGAGTCTGTCACCAGATTGTAATAATTAGTCAAGGATGAGACGATTTTAAATGGAGAGTTTAGATCAATAGAGCATGAAATCTTACTGTTATCACCGGAGTCTAGATCTTGAACATTTAACATTGCTATAACAGTGCCAGGTGCTGAATCTTCAGACACTGCACCAGAAAATGTCATTACTGTAATTTTTGGTATATTATCATTTACATCACTTACATCGATAATTAATTCACTTGAATCAGTCAAACCACCGTTATCTTTAGCCTTAATTTTGACTGTAAACTGCTTTTGTTTTTCATAATCTATGTCACCTATGACTTTAACCTCTCCAGAAGATGCATCTATAGACAACAAAGCTTTTATTGTAGAGGTCGCGTGCTCAAAATAATACTGTATATTGTGACTCGACTCGTCAGCATCTGTCGCACTTACTGTTGTTACGACTGAACCTTTGGCAGCGTTTTCAACAACGGATGCTTTGTAAGACGATTGGCTGAACACCGGAGCGTTGTCATTTACATCAATAACAATAATATTCATTTGTACAGTTGCTGATCTTTGTGGTTTTCCACCATCGAAGGCAGTCAGAATTAAATGATGGTGTTTGTTTTTTTCTCTGTCTAATGGAGAATGAAGAATCATCTCGACATGTTTGGTTTCACCAGCACCACTATGAATATTCAGTTTAAAATGATCGGTGGGGTGAAGAGTATATTTCTGTAGTGTATTCACACCCACATCTGGATCTATTGCGCTCTCTAACGGAAAGCGCGCACCGGGTACCGCTAGTTCACTGATTTCTAGTTCGATTTTTGATTTCTGAAATGCAGGACTGTTGTCATTGATGTCTTGTATGTCAACTGTAACTCGATAAAGCTCAATCGGGTTATCCAAAATAACATCAAAACCGAAACTACAGGCTGATATCTCTCCACATAATTCCTCTCTGTCTATTTTATTCTTTATAACCAGATGGCCGTTCTCTTTGTCGAGTCCAATGTACTCACTGCTCTCCGCGCTGAACACACGCGCTTTTCCTGAAATCAGTCGTTTCGTTTCAAGTCCAAGATCCGATGCGATATTTCCAACAATCGAGCCCACAGACATTTCCTCAGGTATAGAATAACGAATCTGTCCGGTCACTTCAGCCGCAAATAAAGAAAGCGCACATACTGTATTGAATAGCCAACCATACAAACAGCCTTTTCCTCCCGACTCCATTTCGACAAACAATAAATGTATCTGATGCATCCAAAGCAAAATATGATGATAAAGAAGGTCGTTTATGTAGATTAACAAAGCAACGGTCTTTGAAAAGCAATTTGTCGGTCTGTTTTGTAGCATCCAGTATCGCCGTTTATGTTGTCTGTTGGCTATTTTGTGAGTGAGATAGGTTTTTGTCAAAGAAATGGAGAACAGCCCCACAATAAGGATATAAGGTTGAACAGCGGCACTTAGAGTCGAAATATAGCACTGCAGGATAGCAACTTATTTAACAAAATGTAGGAAGTATTTAAATAAAAAAGCACAGCACCGGTATTAACTCAGAGTGACATGGCACTTTATGCACTGAGGCCATTGGCACATTTCACTGTCCTAAGTGACATGTCCGGTGGTACATCTGGTTTCCAGTGGAATGTTCCCAAGGCACTGTGATAACGGGCACTGGTACGGCTGGTGGACTGTACAATCGCTAACAGGACGCATGTTCCAGGGAGTGATCTACCGAAGAACGCGTTGGGGACAACATGATTGTGATATTACTGTGACAAAAGAATTGTATATAATGTCGGCACAACAAAGCTCCAAAAATATCAAAAAGCTATTTATAAGACTTTCGCATTGGCGCGTGACGTTTCGAGCACACTAGGCTCTTTATCAGACGACG
Organism: Barbatula barbatula; assembly: GCF_947034865.1. Classification (NCBI taxonomy): domain Eukaryota; kingdom Metazoa; phylum Chordata; class Actinopteri; order Cypriniformes; family Nemacheilidae; genus Barbatula; species Barbatula barbatula. The sequence goes on along the minus strand of NC_136787.1, from coordinate 10,054,106 downwards.
ATATTGTCGGTTATAATTATCCGACAACACTCCTAATGCTTGATAAAATGAGTTGCTGACTTTAAAAATCTTCTTCAACGTGATTGCTTGTGTAAAACAGCGGATACATTGTTTCTGTAGGCTACTTTAAATTATTATTTACTCTAAATACTCTGCATGTATTTAGAAGTAATTTAATAAAGGTTACATGTATGTAATGCACGTACCAATTTTTTTGCCAATTTACCAACGTTGCCAATTTTTTATTAATTTAATATTTAATTGATTTAATAATCCTTATATTTCAATTTATATAACATTATTGTATGGGAGCGGGAGTGAGACTTCAAGAACCTTCAAGAAGACCTCAAGAATCAACTCTGATCAAAGGAGTGTCACTATTTGGGTAGGTACACCTCTAATGACATTAGTGGCATTAGAATGATACTATGGTTATCTTTACATTTCAATTGACATCTTGGTTTACATAAAATGTGGGAAAACCAAAAAGGATTAAGAACGTATGAAGTGCCGATGCTATTATTATATTCTATTATTATTGTTAATTCATCAGTTCGGGGCAGGCGAAACCAAGCTGAACACCGGTTCACTTCGAGCAAATAATATAAAAATGACGTAAACAATACGTTTAGCATTAAAACTGTCAATGAAGCATTTGATATAATACATCTTTAATAATATAAAAAGGACATTTCTTGATGATAATTTGTAACAAGGTGAATATTATGCGCAGAATGTAAAATACTCACATACATACATCTAACGCTGTTGCGTGTATTATAAGTGTATACTTGCTTCAATAAACGACATGACCAAACCTTTAATACCTGTCTATGTATAATACGACATGTTGCCCTCCGTCATGCATGAAACGATAGGATTATTTTCGATGAGACGCACATCTTTCAGTTTGCATAGTCCAGCGCTATGGATGTCAGGTTGCCGGATGGAAGCGAGTTGGATTTATTATTGTTTTTGCGCACAAATGCATTAAAGGGGGCATGATATTACTAAAACGAATAATATATTTTGTTTTAGATGTAATGCAATGTGTAAACATGATTTAAGGTTCAAAAACGCTGTATTTCCCTTATACTGTGCATGTTTCAATTTCCTCTTTGCCCCGTCTCCCTGAAGCGCAGAGTTACAAAACTCATCGCTCTAAAAGCGAGGTGTGCTATGATTAGCCATGTTAACCAGTGTGTAGTGATTTGGTCGAATACTGCAAGCGTTTGACGGAAATGTAACGCCTCATACCATACTTGCGAATATCAGGTTCCAATGCAACTGTACTCTAAGATACAAAGCGTAACGACAGAGAGAGATTGAATTACATACTGCTTTCAAACACAAGCTTTAAAGTCAGCTATACCAACTTCAAAACTGGGCGTATTATTAGATCAATCGTACATTATTTTGTGTTAATAAGCGATATGATTGTCTAATTCTTCAGAAATTCGTTTTCTTCAAGTAACCTAATACACCAAACTCAAAACAAAATCTTCATAATGTAATAATTATGTCCCCATGAGTCGGTATTATTAGCCTACATAGTGGGGTCTCTCCCGGAGGTGTTACAACATGCGTCCTGTTCGCAATTTTCCACATACCACAGTCCACCACAAGGGAAACCTAATGTGCCACTAAACAAATTGGCATGTGCCAATGGCATCTGTTTGTAAGATGCCATGTCACCTAATGTTCGAATACTTCGCGTTATTGCGTGCACAGACCTCATCATAAAAGACGTTAAAACATGAATAGCCTATTAGCGATGCTAACACATACTAATTTATAAACATGACTGGTAATTGTTCAGCACCACGGACAGTACTTTTTAGTGCACATCATCTTGTCTTGTCTCTCTTTCTTTACTCCTTTCTCTCTCTCCTATGGTGCTTCACTCTGTCATCATCACTCTTGTTCTACACCTGATACTTTTACACCTCACTTTATTTTCATGGTAATATATCATGTTTTAGATTTTTTCGTTATAATGTAATATAACGTTTTTTATCAGTTGTTCTTAAGACTATAATGTTAATATGTTATTGGACAGTCCATTACATAGTGTTGGTATCATATGATATGACATGGTACCAACTGGCTTAAAAGTTAAAAAGAATTATAATAATGAACTAACAATTGTCTCCATCAGAGAGCCCCTTTAGCCTCTTTTTCTTTATCATTTTGTGAAAGACACAGATACACTAGAGTTTCTATCACAAAAGAGCAAGCAGCTTATTATTAATAAAGAAGCCATCCACACTGTTGGTTTCTAAATATATGCATCAACTTATGTCACGTGGTACTAAAATCAGAGAGAGAGAGAGAGAGAGAGAGAGAGAGAGAGTATGGTAGTGGATGTTTTGTGACCAAACTACAAAGACCCTCAATAGAGCCATATGACATGTTTTTAAATATGTTAAAACATGGTGACATTGTTAGGTCTCACCTCTGAATGTAGGTCACGACTTTCATGTTCTTTCTTTTCTCTGGGAACTGTCCCCAAACGGCTTTGGCTCACCAGTATGTTCTGACTGTAGGGTCTGACAAACTTCACGTCACTCATCCTTGAGTCAGTGGTCCCGCACATTTCATAATTATACACTTGCTGTAATGTGCCATCCGCATAAACTGGTGGGTAATATGGAATCACAGGTAGATTTGCTCCAGATTTATAAAACAACTTATTCTGCCTCCATCTGTAGATTTTCACTGAAATTATTGCAATAATTGAGACTATAAAGAGCAGTGACACTACAGCAAGAGCCAAAATCAAATAAAAAGTCAGATTGTTGTTATATTCCTTGTCGTGTGTAGAGTCTGTGAATTCTGAAAGCACTTCAGGAAAATTATCAGCAACTGCCACATTAATGGTGACCACAGCTGAGCGTGAGGGTTGTCCGTTGTCCTCCACAACAACAGTGAGTTTTTGTTTGACAGCATCTTTATCAGTCACTTGTCGCACAGTTCTTATTTCTCCATTCTGTAAACCCACTTCAAACAGCGCTCTGTCTGTAGCTTTCTGTAGTTTATAGGAGAGCCAGGCATTCTGTCCAGAGTCCACATCAACAGCTACAACTTTAGTGACCAGATAACCAACATCTGCAGAACGTGGCACAATCTCAGCCACCACAGAACCACCAGTTTGTACAGGATACAGAACCTGAGGAGCGTTGTCATTCTGATCTTGAATGAAGATGTTAAGAGTCACATTGTTGGATAAAGGTGGTGAGCCCCCATCTTGAGCTTTCACTTTTATTTTAAAAGATTTCATTTGTTCATAATCAAATGATTTTTCTGCATAGATCACACCAGTCTCTGAATTTATAGAAATGTAAGATGAAAGTGGTGATCCATTTAAATCTCCATCAATTAGAAAATATGAAATTTTGGCATTTTGCCCCCAGTCCATGTCTTCTGCTTTGACAGATAGTATAGTTTTAGATGTTGGGTTATTTTCAGATATAAAAGCATTATATGATTCCTGCTGAAACTGAGGTGGATGATCATTAACATCAGATATCTTTAGTTTCAAAATCTCTTTACTTGAAAGTGGTGGGTTACCTCCATCAACAGCAGTTATAGTGATATTATACTCTGCTATCTGTTCCCTGTCTAATTCTGAGTCTGTCACCAGATTGTAATAATTAGTCAAGGATGAGACGATTTTAAATGGAGAGTTAAGATCAATAGAGCATGAAGTCTTACTGTTATCACCGGAGTCTAGATCTTGAACATTTAACATTGCTATAACAGTGCCAGGTGCTGCATCTTCAGATATTGCAGTTGAAACAGACATCAGTGTAATTTTTGGTTTATTATCATTTACATCAAGAACATCAATAATAATCTCACTAGAGTCAGTTAAATCTCCGTGATCTTTAGCTTTAATTTTAAATGTAAACTGCTTTTGTTTTTCATAATCTATGTCACCTATGACTTTAACTTCACCAGTATCCACATCTATAGAGAAAAAAGATTTAACCGTGGAGGTCGCGTGCTCAAAATAATACTGTATATTGTGACTCGACTCGTCAGCATCTGTCGCAATTACTGTTGTCACGACTGAACCTTTAGCAGCATTTTCGACAACTGATGCTTTGTAAGACGATTGACTAAACACGGGCGCATTGTCATTTACATCAAGAACAACAATATTTATCTGTACAGTTGCGGACCTTTGTGGTTTTCCACCATCGAAAGCTGTTAAAATTAAGTGATGATGTTTTTCTTTTTCTCTGTCTAATGGAGAATGAAGTATCATCTCAACATGTTTGTTACCACTAGCACCGCTCTGGACATTCAGTTTAAAATGATCGGTGGGGTGAAGAGTATATTTCTGTAGTGTATTCACACCCACATCTGGATCTATTGCGCTCTCTAATGGAAAGCGCGCACCGGGTACCGCTAATTCACTGATGTTTTTTTCAATTTTAGATTTCGGAAACGCAGGACTGTTGTCATTGATGTCTTGTATGTCAACTGTAACTCGATAAAGCTCCATCGGGGTGTCCAAGATAACATCAAAACTGACACTACACGCGGATATCTCTCCACATAATTCCTCTCTGTCTATTTTATTCTTTATAACCAGATGGCCGTTCTCATTGTCGAGTCCAATGTACTCACTGCTCTCCGCGCTGAACACACGCGCTTTTCCTGAAATCAGTCGTTTCGTTTCAAGTCCAAGATCCGATGCGATATTTCCAACAATCGAGCCCACAGACATTTCCTCAGGTATAGAATAACGAATCTGTCCGGTCACGTCAGCCGCAAACAAAGAAAGCGCACATACTGTATAGAATAGCCAACCATATTTCCAGCCTTTTCCCTGCGACTCCATTTTTGGTAAACAAAGATTGAGCAGTGGCATCCAAAGCAAAATGTATGATGTGTATAAGAAATATAAGAAGTATACAAAGTCAAAATAAAAATTTCTATACGTAAAAAATCAGGAAATGGAAAGCGATTTTTCGGTCTGTTAGCATCCAGGGTTGCCGTTAATGTTGTATGAATTATGCCTTTGCGTTAGCCTTTGTTGAGAGAGAACGCAAGAATGTGTCTACAAAGGTTGGACAGCGGCACTTAGAGTCGAAATATAGCACTGCTACTGCACAATGATAACTTAATGGGTGAAAACATAATAACGAATTGAAAAATATACAGGAGCTAAACACACCATACACCTGCGCACAGACCTCAGCAGAGATGTAATGGTTTAAAAATACAAGAATAACATATTTTGTGTAGTTTTTCTAATTACTCTGTTAAAAATGTATATAGTATAAGAGCCGGAAATGAGAGGAAATGGTCGAATATCTGGTAAGACTTAACAAAATTACTGTGACCAGGGCTCTCAAGTTTTATCAAAAGTTTTGAATGAGATCATATCTGTTAGGAGAGGAGCCACTCAAAGCCACTCAAACAGCGTCCCTTCAAACCCCACCCAATTCTCACAAAGGTTTCTAGCAGTTACATTTTACTATTGTTATAATTGACCAGCACAATTGTCTTCAAATACTCATGTTTAATAAGTAATTTCAAACAATAAGAATAATGACAAACTGTAGACACTAGACAGTAAAATATTATCAAAACCAACAAAAGCCATCTTTTAACTGCACTAGCATGCATGGTTTATTACTGTTTAATGCTGGTCATATTTACACCAATATTACAAAATGTATGATTCGTGTAATTTAATTGTAATATAAAGTGCAAGTTATATATCAAACATAAATGATAAAAAAGAAAAAAACAAACAGATCTCATCCCCATTGACTCACAGAGTATTTATATTCCCTACAGTAAATAGGGTGATATAATCAGTTTGGTTACTGACATTCTTCCAAATACATTCCATTGTGTTTGGCAAAACAAAATACCCTCAGATTGTTCCAAACCTATATAAATGTGAGTAAATGGTGACAGAATTTTCATTTTTTAGTGAACTGCCCCTTTAATGAGCATATGATCATGTCATAAATAAAAAAAACAAGCACTGCAAGATACAAAAACAACGTTGATGCTTTTGGTGTTGTTATTATAATTAGACCTAATGTACTATTGCTCTTTTATGACATGACATTAGCACCTAATGTACTATTGCTCTTTTATGACATTTCGCTTAATGCTCCCCGAACTCTTTGTAAGTTGCTTTGGAAAAAGCGTCTGCTAAATGACTAAATGTAAATTAGACATTAAAATTGTTTTGCATGTCATGTTCTTACTGGTATTTGCAATAGTAAATATTCACATTGCATGACAGATAAACGTTTATTTAATCTGCGAATAGAGATAAAACAAGTGAAAAACAGTCAATAACTTCATAATCTCACGTTATAAAGAATGAAACGGACTGTATGAAACTCCCTTTATAATAAATGAGTCTTACTGATCGTACAGTATCTGCCGCCAACAAATCTCTTCTACACCGGTGACTCATCTAAACTTCTGATTGGTCCATACGTTCATGCGCTGTCTATGATTGGTTGTGATGACACAGGGACTCATTGGGCGACTCACAGGGGATGCGTGAGACTTGGAAAGATCTGCTATGACCTTTATGAAAACATGAAAATAAAACAAATGAAATGTATCATTAAAGTTGAGACATGGTTACTGTTAAAATACAGACTGGAGCTCTGTTAGTTAACCAATTTGTGAAGTTAACCTTTTCTATTTAGGACAGTGAAAACGTTATAAAGAGAGATGTATAGGGCTACAAAGGCAACATTTGCGATAATTATTTCACCGCTCACTTTCTTTTAAGCAGAGAAAATGATAAACAATATCACTGGAAGGGGAAAGATGCTAAAAGGTGCAGGTGACAATGCACCTGCAAAATGGATGAACCTCATTTCTAGCAACACAATATGGACAACAATCAGAGCGTAAGTAGCCTACTGAATGTGAATGAAGATTTTACAAGCGGATATCTCTCCACATAACTCCTCTGTCTACTTTTCCTGAAATCAATCGTTTTGGTTCAAGTACGAGATCCGAGGCGATATTCCAATAATTGAGCCCACAGACATTTCCTCAGGTATAGAATAACCAATCAGTCCAGTCACTTCAGCTGCAAAGAAATACTACGCACATACTGTATATAATAGCCAACCATACACCCAGCCGTTTTCTCCCGACTCCATTTTTGACAAACATAGATTGAGCAGTGGTATCCAAAGCAAAATGTATGATGTATATTAGATGATGGTTTAGTAAAAATGTCAAATTCTTTATGTAAAAAAAATGGAAATGAAAAGCAGTTTGTCTGTCTATGTCATCTCGCATCCAGTGTTACCGTTTGTGTTGTCTGAATTATATATTTGCATTAGCCTTTGTTGAAGAGAGAGAACGCAAGGATATAATTCACAATGATCACTGGGGGAAAACATAACAACGAATTGAATAATATACAGTAGCTAAACACATAAAACTGTAAACAGACCTCAGCAGAGAATGAATGGTTTAAGAGAAAATATATTGGGATTTGTATTGTCTACTTATCATTTATATTGTACTTATTATAACAATATATAACATTTTTAAGTATTGTATTGTCAGAGTTTTTATTAATAACTTCTCTGTATTGATTCATCACTTCCTCCTCACCCTATCTTCTCTCATCCCTGATGTTTCCCTTTGACCGTATTATCAGCTACAGTTGACACTACTATACATAACTTGTTTTAATGTTGACAATGCTATATAATATATTTTGTATATTATAACTTGCTAATTTATTTTACCAAGAGGTATACATTAATAAAACTTTACTTTATATAAATTATTAATTCATATTGATTATATAGTGTTCAGGTATTTGGTAATTGTGTTTTGATTTGCCTTAATACAAATATGATGCATAATAATATTAATAATTAACATTGTCATCATAATAATAATTATTCTAATAGTTAGAGATGCACTGGTACAATATTTCTCTTGCTGATTGTTCAGTGTGATGTATGTCAAAGCCGATTCCATATTCTGAAGAATAAAATGACATTTCTTAACTTTCAAAGTGTTATGCATGTAATGTCTGTTACTACTGAACATGAAGCTGGTGATGATTTTTAAAATGTTCTTATCAGATCACAAAGTCATTGAATTTTGATTGACATGCTATAACAGCTCTGGTCATCAACTGTTTTTAAACTATAAAAACATGCCAATAGCTGAAAGTGTAAAAATAGCTTTTATTGGCCCATATTCTGTGCATCTTTAAAAAATAATCATCGACATTGTTTAATCTGTTTATCTCTTGCTTTAACGTTTTTAAGTCACAAATACACTATATTGATTTCCTATATTGATGTTGCTGTACCCTAAGAAGCGCATGTCGAAGGCCTAATCCAATAAATGAAGATGAGGCATCCAGGAGCAGGCGTAGTACAACAAAAATGATAATTCAAATATTATAAAGGACCAAAGAGAGAACAGAGACTGTAAATACTAACGCAAGAGAGTGACTAAGTAAATGAACACAGGTGAAGGTGAACAGCAAACTTAGTCAAAACTGGTTGATAAAAACAGGAAAAACCACAACAAAATATCCATAACTGTCACAAGCGCTCAAAAACATATTATTGCAGTTTGATGAAACACTTTTAAATCCTCAAACAAAGAACTTTGTAAGGTCTCACCTCTGAATGTAGGTCATGGCTATCATGTTCCTTCTTTTCTCTCTGAACTGTCCCCAAACGGCTTTGGCTCACCAGTGTGTTCTGACTGTAGGGTCTGACAAACTTCACATCACTCATCCTTGAGTCAGTGGTCCCGCACATTTCATAATTATACACTTGCTGTAATGTGCTGTCCGCATAAACTGGTGGGTAATATGGAATCACAGGTAGATTTGCTCCAGATTTATAAAACAGCTTATTCTGCCTCCATCTGTAGATTTTCACTGAAATGATTGCAATAATTGAGACTATAAAGAGCAGCGACACTACAGCAAGAGCAAAAATTAAATAAAAAGTCAGATTGTTGTTATATTCCTTGTCAAGTGTGGAGTCTGTGAATTCTGAAAGCACTTCAGGAAAATTATCAGCAACTGCCACATTAATGGTGACGACAGCTGAGCGTGAGGGCTGTCCGTTGTCCTCCACAACAACAGTGAGTTTTTGTTTGACAGCATCTTTATCAGTCACTTGTCGCACAGTTCTTATTTCTCCATTCTGTAAACCCACTTCAAACAGCGCTCTGTCTGTAGCTTTCTGTAGTTTATAGGAGAGCCAGGCATTCTGTCCAGAGTCCACATCAACAGCTACAACTTTAGTGACCAGATAACCAACATCTGCAGAACGAGGCACAATCTCAGCCACCACAGAACCACTAGTTTGTACAGGATACAGAACCTGAGGAGCGTTGTCATTCTGATCTTGAATGAAAATGTTAAGAGTCACGTTGTTGGATAAAGGTGGTGAGCCCCCATCTTGAGCTTTCACTTTGATTTTAAAAGATTTCATTTGTTCATAATCAAATGATTTTTCTGCATAGATCACACCAGTCTCTGAATTTATAGAAATGTAAGATGTCAGTGGTGATCCATTTAAATCTCCATCAATAAGAATATAAGACATTTTGGCATTTTGCCCCCAGTCCATGTCCTCTGCTTTGACAGATAGTATAGTTGTAGATGGTGGGTTATTTTCAGATATAAAAGCATTATATGATTCCTTCTCAAACTGAGGTGCATGATCATTAACATCAGATATTTTTAGTTTCAAAATCTCTTTACTTGAAAGAGGTGGGTTACCGCCATCAACAGCAGTTATAGTGATATTGTATTCTGCTATCTGTTCCCTGTCTAATTCTGAGTCTGTCACCAGATTGTAATAATTAGTCAAGGATGAGACGATTTTAAATGGAGAGTTTAGATCAATAGAGCATGAAATCTTACTGTTATCACCGGAGTCTAGATCTTGAACATTTAACATTGCTATAACAGTGCCAGGTGCTGCATCTTCAGATACTGCGGTGGAAAAAGACATTAGTGTAACTTTTGGTATATTATCATTTACATCAATTACATCAATAATTATGTCACTAGAGTCAGTCAAACCTCCGTGATCCTTAGACTTTATGTTGATTGTAAACTGCTTATTTTTTTCATAGTCTATGTCACCTATGACTGTAACCTTCCCAGAATCTGAATTTATAGAAAACAAAGTTTTGATTGTAATGGACGCGTGCTCAAAATAATACTGTATATTGTTACTCGACTCGTCAGCATCTGTCGCACTTACTGTTGTCACGACTGAACCTTTAGCAGCATTTTCAAAAACGGACGCTTTGTAAGACGATTGGCTAAACACGGGCGCATTGTCATTTACATCAATAACAATAATATTTATTTTCACGGTTGCCGATCTTTGAGGTTTTCCGCCATCGAAGGCAGTCAGAATTAAAGTATGGTGTTTTTCTTTTTCTCTGTCTAATGGAGAATGAAGAATCATCTCGACGTGTTTGCTAAGACCACCACCACTATGAATATTCAGTTTAAAATGATCGGCGGGGTGAAGAGTATATTTCTGTAGTGTATTCACACCCACATCTGGATCTATTGCGCTCTCTAAAACAAAGCGCGCACCAGGCACCGCTAATTCACTGATTTCTAGTTCAATTTTAGATTTCTGAAACGCAGGACTGTTGTCATTGATGTCTTGTATGTCAACTGTTACTCGATAAAGCTCCATCGGGTTATCCAAAATAACATCAAAACTGACACTACAGGCTGATATCTCTCCACATAATTCCTCTCTGTCTATTTTATTCTTTATAACCAGATGGCCGTTCTCATTGTCGAGTCCAATGTACTCACTGCTCTCCGCGCTGAACACACGCGCTTTTCCTGAAATCAGTCGTTTCGTTTCAAGTCCAAGATCCGATGCGATATTTCCAACAATCGAGCCCACAGACATTTCCTCAGGTATAGAATAACGAATCTGTCCGGTCACTTCAGCCGCAAACAAAGAAAGCGCACATACTGTATAGAATAGCCAACAATACAAACAGCCTTTTCCTCCCGACTCCATTTTTGACAAACAAAGATTGAGCAGTGGCATCCAAAATAAAATGTATGATGTATATTAGATGCTGGTTTAGTAAAAATGCCAAATTCTTCACGTAAAAAAAATGGACAGCAGTTTTTCTGTCTGTTATGTGCATCCAGTGTTGCCGTTTCGTATCTGAATTATGCCTTAGCATTAGCTTTTGTAGAAGAGAGAGAACTCAAGAATATGTCAACAAAGGTTGGACAGCGGCACTTAGAGTCGAAATATTGCACTGCTACTGCACAATGATCACATAATGGTGGGAAATATAAAACCGCATTTAATGAATACAGGAGTTAAACACACCACAAAACTGCGCACCTACCTCAGCAGAGACGCAATGGTTTAAAAATGCAGGGATCAAATATTTGGTTTAGGTTTTTTAAATAACTTATCCGTCGATATCTAACAATATATGTATTGAAATATATAGCCTAACTATGATCATTTATAAGCATTGTGAAATCAAAGTAATGTTTAATTAATATGTTCTATGTATTGGTTCTTCTATCCTTCCTCACGCAATTTTTTCTCATCCCTGATGCTTCACTTTGACTTTTATTACCCATTTACTACATTTGACACTTTTACTTATTAATTATTTTTCTGTTAACATAATGTCATTTAATATATTTTGTATATAATATCTTGCTACTTTATCATACCAAGGACTATACATTAAAATATAAATACTATGTATTATTTGAATATTAATTTATGATGGATATAGTGTCAGGGTTTGGTAAGGAAGAACCCAAGCGCAGGTAGCAGGGATGAAGGGGTTAACGAATAGACTTTAATAATAAAACAGGAACAAAACATAAACACCCTCGATGGGGAAAACACTATTAAACAAGATACCAACTGAAAACTAAACACTCAACAAGACTAGCAAACACTCAATAGGATTATCAGGAAACATGAACACTCCAACAGGGCAGGAAACATGAATACGTACAACCAACAAGCACAAGACAATAGACAAGAGGGTATTATATAGGGAGACTAACAAAGGGGATAACGATGGGCAGGTGTGGGTAATGCGACACAGGAGGAGAGCTATACTAGAAACGAGAGGGGCAGGGCCAAATGACGAGACAGGAGAGAACGCATATTATGTCCTGATTGACCATAATATGCTCCTCTTCACATAAAACACGTGGGTCTGTCATGATTCTGCCCCTAGACCAGAAAATCAAGACAAGAGCAGGCAGAATCATGACATATAGTGTTTGGTAAATTGGTTATGGCTTCCCTTTTTAATAATAATACAAATAATAATCATCATCATCATTGACTGCATTGTTTTCTCTTTTAACGTCCTGCTTAGCATTCCTCAAAAGTCACAAATACAGTATATTTATTTCCTGCAACAACAAAAAACACTTGTAATATTTATTAAAGTTATTAGCTCGAAATGCTACTGATGACTTCAAAGCCAATATTGTCAGGTTTTGTCACATGCATGAGGAGAAAAGGCCAAGGTGTCAAATTAAAGGAGAACAGTGTGTTTGGGTGACAAGCAGTCCCGGATAAAGAATTCAGGGATCCCTGGGCACGTGTGTCTTGTAGACCCCCCCATACGCAGGATCAATTGCCAATTTACAAACTATGATCACAAACTGAAGGACAATATCAACACCTGTACACATTCTCCATCAAATAGGATTTACACCACAACAATACTTTTCTGGACCGGTAGCAAAAATATCAAGACATTTCCCAGCGTACTGTAATTCACTGTCGTTTGCAAGCACTGCCTCGCCTACCTATTAATTCAGTTCTATCAGATTCTTCCATAATTTACAGACAAAACTGATTATCTAATAACGAAGGCTAAAACTTGGTAAAGTATGGCAGTTAGTCTTGATCAGCATTATATCAAAATTCATTACTGGCGAAGAAACACCACCAAATACAATTAAAAAAAACTCTTAGATTTTGATATTTTTAAAACAACCGTGAGGGTATTCTAACTTAGTGTTACAGGTTCTTTTCGGACCGCTCTGCACTTGACTATATTCTTTCACAAAGCCCTAACCATGTGCATATTAATAGATGAAATGTGTTCGTGTTATACATTCAAACAGTCGATAACAGTGACATGTTCTTGGAAACGCTGTTTTGTATTCACTTCATTAAGAGTCACCTGTCAAATGTGCTGCTTCTTCTTGCCGCTAACTGAGACAATCCCTGCACTGGGAACAGCACTCGCGGGACAGCACTGGCAACATTTTCCCACTCAATGAAAGCTTTATCGGAAGGTTCCTGGATATTTCGCTACGTGCTTCTCCTGAACAAAAACTACAAAGGGTCTTGTAAAAGTTACTAAATCAAGACACAGACTTGCCTACGTCAGAAACACTGTTTTGTGTGCGCACTTGCGTGTGTGCAGGCCAGAGAGGCACACAGAATGAATATAGCGAAAAAAATGTTATATGTGAAAAATGTTCCACCTTTCTTGGACCGCAAGCACACATGGGCCCCTGGGCCGGTGCCCATAAAGCCCATTGGATAATCCAGCCCCGCTAACAAGCCCTGTGAGGTGTTGCTATAAGTGTACAACAAAGGCGTAATCCAACAAATAGTCTTAAATAATAAATCCACAATAAATAAACACAAGGCGTCCAGGAGCAGGTGTAGCACAACACAAATGATCATTTTACTTTCATAACCAGCCAAAGAGAGAACAGAACAGGGAGTGTAAATACTAACGGAGAAGAGGGACTAATGACGTAAGTAAATAAACACAGATGAGCTGGAAACACAGGAAACTAAGTCAAAATGGGTTAACAAAAACAGGTAAAATCACAACTAAATATCCATAACTGTTACAAGCGCTCCAAAAAAAATGTTATACAGATTAATGAAAAACTTTTAAATCCTCAAACAAAAAACATTGTAAGGTCTCACCTCTAAAGTCAGGTCATCATTCCCTTCCTTATTTTCTCTCTGAACTGTCCCCAAACGGCTTTGGCTCACCAGTGTGTTCTGACTGTAGGGTCTGACAAACTTCACATCACTCATCCTTGAGTCAGTGGTCCCGCACATTTCATAATTATACACTTGCTGTAATGTGCCGTCCGCATAAACTGGTGGGTAGTATGGAATCACAGGTAGATTTGCTCCAGATTTATAAAACAACTTATTCTGCCTCCATCTGTAGATTTTCACTGAAATTATTGCAATGATTGAGACTATAAAGAGCAGCGACACTACAGCAAGAGCCAAAATCAAATAAAAAGTCAGATCGTTGTTATATTCCTTGTCGTGTGTAGAGTCTGTGAATTCTGAAAGCACTTCAGGAAAATTATCAGCAACTGCCACATTAATGGTGACGACAGCTGAGCGTGAGGGCTGTCCATTATCCTCCACAACAACAGTGAGTTTTTGTTTGACAGCATCTTTATCAGTCACTTGTCGCACAGTTCTTATTTCTCCATTCTGTAAACCCACTACAAACAGCGCTCTGTCTGCAGCTTTCTGTAGTTTATAGGTGAGCCAGGCATTCTGTCCAGAGTCCACATCAACAGCTACAACTTTAGTGACCAGATAACCAACATCTGCAGAACGAGGCACAATCTCAGCCACCACAGAACCACCAGTTTGTACAGGATACAGAACCTGAGGAGCGTTGTCATTCTGATCTTGAATGAATATGTTTAGAGTCATGTTGTTGGATAAAGGTGGTGAGCCCCCATCTTGAGCTTTCACTTTTATTTTAAAAGATTTAATTTGTTCATAATCAAATGATTTTTCTGCATAGATCACACCAGTCTCTGAATTTATAGAAATGTAAGATGTCAGTGGTGATCCATTTAAATCTCCATCAACAAGAAAATATGAAATCTTGGCATTTTGCCCCCAGTCCATGTCTTCTGCTTTGACAGATAGTATAGTTTTAGATGTTGGGTTATTTTCAGATATAAAAGCATTATATGATTCCTGCTCAAACTGAGGTGGATGATCATTAACATCAGATATCTTTAGTTTCAAAATCTCTTTACTTGAAAGAGGTGGGTTACCTTCATCGACAGCAGTTATAGTGATATTGTATTCTGCTATGTGTTCCCTGTCTAATTCTGAGTCTGTCACCAGATTGTAATAATTTGTCAAAGAGGAGACGATTTTAAATGGAGAATTTAGATCAATAGAGCATGAAATCTTACTATTATCACCGGAGTCTAGATCTTGAATATTTAACATTGCTATAACAGTGCCAGGTGCTGCATCTTCAGATACTGCACCGGAAAAAGACATTATTGTTATTTTTGGTTTGTTATCATTTACATCAATTACATCAACAATAATCTCACTAGAGTCAGTTAAATCTCCGTGATCTTTGGCATTGACTTTGATTTTGAACTGCTTGTGTTTTTCGTAATCTATGTCACCTATCACTTTAACCTCTCCAGATTCCGCGTCGATGGAAAACAAAGCTTTAACTGTGGAGGTCGCGTGCTCAAAATAATACTGTATATTGTGACTCGACTCGTCAGCATCTGTCGCACTTACTGTTGTTACGACTGAACCTTTAGCAGCATTTTCGACAACTGATGCTTTGTAAGACGATTGACTAAACACGGGCGCATTGTCATTTACATCAAGAACGACAATATTTATCTGTACAGTTGCGGACCTTTGTGGTTTTCCACCATCGAAAGCTGTTAAAATTAAATTATGATGTTTTTCTTTTTCTCTGTCCAAATGATAATGAAGAATCATCTCTACGCTTTTGCTTCCATCTTCAGCATTCTGAACATTGAGTTTAAAATGATCGGTGGGGTGAAGAGTATATTTCTGTAGGGTATTAAATCCCACGTCCCGATCTATTGCGCTCTCTAAAAGAAAGCGCGCACCAGGTACCGCTAATTCACTGATGTTTTTTTCAATTTTAGATTTCCGAAATGCAGGACTGTTGTCATTGATGTCTTGTATGTCAACTGTAACTCGATAAAGCTCCATCGGGTTATCCAAAATAACATCAAAACTGACACTACAGGCTGATATCTCTCCACATAATTCCTCTCTGTCTATTTTATTCTTTATAACCAGATGGCCGTTCTCCTTGTCGAGTCCAATGTACTCACTGCTCTCCGCGGTGAACACACGCGCTTTTCCTGAAATCAGTCGTTTCGTTTCAAGTCCAAGATCGGATGCGATATTTCCAACAATCGAGCCCACAGACATTTCCTCAGGTATAGAATAACGAATCTGTCCAGTCACTTCAGCCGCAAATAAAGAAAGCGCACATACTGTATAGAATAGCCAACAATACTCCCAGCCTTTTCCTCGCGACTCCATTTTTGAGCAACAAAGATTGAGCAGAGGTAGCCAAAGGAAAATTTACGAAATAATATGATGGTTTAGTCCAAATGCCAATTGATAAGACTATAGCCTACATAAAAAAACCTGGAGACAGAAAGCGATTTCGGTCTGTTATGTAGCATCCAGTGTTCCGTTTATGTTGTCTGAATGGTGCGTTCGCTTTTGGCTATGTTGAAGAGAAAGATAATGTCTACAAAGGTTGGACAGCGGCACTTAGAGTCGAAATATAGCACTGCTACTGCACAATGATTACTTATTGGGGCAAAACATAACAAAGAATTGAAAATATATAGGAGCTAAACACACCAAAAAGGGGGCACAGACCTCAGCAGAGACAGTTTTAAAATGCAGGGATTAAATATTTGGTTTAGTATTTTAAAACTACTTCTCCGTTCATATTGCATTTAGCAATGTGTAAAACTACAGTAATTATTTATTAGCATTGTAAAATAAGAATAAGGTTTAATTAACACTTTCTCTGTATTGGTTCTTCACTCCTTCTTCACTCCATCTTCTCTCATCCCTGATGCTTCAGTTTGACTTTATCACCCAATTACTACAGCTGACAAGTTTTCTTATTACTTATTTTTATGTTAAAAATGTTATTCCATATTTTTCGTATATTAGGGCTTGGTACTTTCTCATACCAAGACTATAACTTAATACAGAAATACTAGACATCCATAATCAATTGACTTTCAAATAGTATGTGCTATTTTATTTGGTAAATTTGTTATGGCTTACTTTTATATTTATAATAGCAGTAGTAATAATAATAATAATAATCATTGACTGCATTGTTTTCTGTTAATGTTTAGCTTTGGCATACCTCAAAAGTCACAAATATACTACATTGATTTTATACAAAAAAACACTTGTAATCATTGTTAAAGTTATTCACTCAAAATGCTACTGATGACTTCTAAGCCAATATTGTCAGGTTTTGGCACATGCACGAGGAGTATAAGGCCAAGGGGTCAAATTAATGGAGAATAGGGTATTTGAGTGACAAGCCCTGTGAGGTGTTGCTTTACTATATAACGTGCTCAGTGAAGGCATAATCCAACACACAGTCTTTAATAATAAATCCACAGAGAAACAAACATAAAGCATCCAGGAGCAGGCATGGCACAACACAAATTATAATATATATTATCTAATCAGCCAAAGAGAGAACAGAACGGGGAGTGTAAATACTAACGGGAGAGAGGGACTGATGACTTAAGTAAATAAACACAGGTGAACTGAGAACACAGGAAACTTAGTCAAAACAGGTAAATAAAAACAGGTATAACAACAACTAAATATCCATAACTGTTGAAATTGCTCAAAAACATGTTTACTAAAGATTTATGAGAGACTTTTATATCCTTAAACAAAGAACATTGTAAGGTCTCACCTCTAAAGTCAGGTCATTATTCTCCTGTTCCTGTTTTTCTCTCTGAACTGTCCCCAAACGGCTTTGGCTCACCAGTGTGTTCTGACTGTAGGGCCTGACAAACTTCACGTCACTCATCCTTGAGTCAGTGGTCCCGCACATTTCATAATTATACACTTGCTGTAATGTGCCGTCCGCATAAACTGGTGGGTAGTATGGAATCACAGGTAGATTTGCTCCAGATTTATAAAACAACTTATTCTGCCTCCATCTGTAGATTTTCACTGAAATGATTGCAATGATTGAGACTATAAAGAGCAGCGACACTACGGCAAGAGCCAAAATCAAATAAAAAGTCAGATCGTTGTTATATTCCTTGTCATGTGTAGAGTCTGTGAATTCTGAAAGCATTTCAGGAAAATTATCAGCAACTGCCACATTAATGGTGACCACAGCTGAGCGTGAGGGCTGGCCGTTGTCCTCCACAACAACAGTGAGTTTTTGTTTGACAGTATCTTTATCAGTCACTTGTCGCACAGTTCTTATTTCTCCATTCTGTAAACCCACTTCAAACAGCGCTCTGTCTGTAGCTTTCTGTAGTTTATAGGAGAGCCAGGCATTCTGTCCAGAGTCCACATCAACAGCTACAACTTTAGTGACCAGATAACCAACATCTGCAGAACGAGGCACAATCTCAGCCACCACAGAACCACCAGTTTGTACAGGATACAGAACCTGAGGTGTGTTGTCATTCTGATCTTGAATGAAGATGTTAAGAGTCACATTGTTGGATAAAGGTGGTGAACCCCCATCTTGAGCTTTAACTTTGATTTTAAAAGATTTAATTTGTTCATAATCAAATGATTTTTCTGCATAGATCAAACCAGTCTCTGAATTTATAGAAATGTAAGATGTCAGTGGTGACCCATTTAAATCTCCATCAACAAGAAAATACGAAATTTTGGCATTTGACCCCCTATCCACGTCCTCTGCTTTGATAGATAGTATAGTTGTAGATGGTGGGTTATTTTCAGATATAAAAGCATTATATGATTCCTGCTCAAACTGAGGTGGATGATCATTAACATCAGATATCTTTAGTTTCAAAATCTCTTTACTTGAAAGAGGTGGGTTACCTCCATCAACAGCAGTTATAGTAATATTGTATTCTGCTATCTGTTCCCTGTCTAATTCTGAGTCTGTCACCAGATTGTAATGATTAGTCAAGGATGAGACTATTTTAAATGGAGAGTTTAGATCAATAGAGCATGAAATCTTACTGTTATCACCGGAGTCTAGATCTTGAACATTTAACATTGCTATAACAGTGCCAGGTGCTGCATCTTCAGACACTGCACTGGAAAAAGACATTATTGTAATTTTTGGTTTGTTATCGTTTGCATCAATTACATCAATAATGATGTCGCTCAAGTCAGTCAAATCTCCGTGATCTTTAGCTTTGACTTTGATTTTGAACTGCTTGTGTTTTTCATAATCTATGTCACCTATCACTTTAACATCGCCTGAATATGCGTCCATTGAAAACAAAGCTGTTATTGTAGAGGGCACGTGCTCAAAATAATACTGTATAGTGTGACTCGACTCGTCAGCATCTGTCGCACTTACTGTTGTAATCACTGTACCTTTGGCAGCATTTTCAACAACGGAAGTTTTGTAAGACGATTGGCTAAACACGGGCGCATTGTCATTGCCATCAATAACGACAATATTTATCTGAACAGTCGCGGACCTTTGTGGTTTTCCACCATCGAAAGCTGTCAAAATTAAATTATGGTTATTTTCTTTTTCTCTGTCCAATTGATAATGAAGAATCATCTCGACGTTTTTACTTCCGTCTTCAGCAGTCTGTACATTCAGTTTAAAATGATCGGTGGGGTAAAGAATATATTTCTGTAGTGTATTCACTCCCACGTCTACATCTATTGCGCTCTCCAAGGGAAAGCGCGCACCAAGTACCGCTAATTCATTAATTTCCTGAACAATTTTAGAATTCTGAAACGCAGGACTGTTGTCATTTATGTCTTGTATGTCAACTGTCACACGATAAAGCTCCATCGGGTTATCCAAAATAATATTAAAACTGACACTACAGGCTGATATCTCTCCACATAATTCCTCTCTGTCTATTTTATTCTTAATAACCAGATGGCCGTTCTCCTTGTCGAGTCCAATGTACTCACTGCTCTCCGCGGTGAACACACGCGCTTTTCCTGAAATCAGTCGTTTCGTTTCAAGTCCAAGATCCGATGCGATATTTCCAACAATCGAGCCCACAGACATTTCCTCAGGTATAGAATAACGAATCTGTCCAGTCACTTCAGTAGCAAACAAAGAAAGCGCACATACTGTATAGAATATCCAACCATACAAACAGCCTTTTCCTCCCGACTCCATTTTTGACAAACAACGATTCAGAAGGAAAATTAAAAGGAACACCGTAGTATGACTTTCAGATAACATTTCAGTCAAAATGCCCTTTACTTAGGCTTAAAGAATTTGGAGACGGAGCAAAAAAATTGTCGGTCTGTCATGTAGCATCCAGTGTTGCCGTCGATGTATAAATGATGCTAGCTTCAGGCTTTGTTAAGAGAAAACGCAAGAGTAAGTCTGCAAAGGATAAAGAGCGGCACTTAGAGTCAAATCTCAGCACTGCAGTGTGATTTTATTGAAGTATAGAAAGACTTAGAGATGCCGCGCACAGGCCTCGGCAAAGACGAAATTATTCAAATTCAACTGATTACCTGTTATGTATATAATGCTTATAATAATGTAGTACCATGGTAACCCCACAATAAGTATTTATTAGTGTTTTTTATCAAAAAAAATTCAGCTCTCTTTCTTCACTTTCCCTTCTCTCATCCCTGCTTTCTTCATGTGGCCTAATTTCTTTCTTTACAGAGCTGACACCTATACGGTCATCTTAAAATGTATAATTGTATCAACCCTATTTTGTCATTAAAATGGCTTGCCATCAAATAGCATTAGTTTACACTGATATAATATTTAATTAAATTTAAAATTTTGAGAGCCTGATCATTAAAGTTTCTTAGGTTTAAATACTTTCGGATGCAATATATACTTATTCAAGTTTATTGTCGCACACTGTATAATGTTATAAATGCCTAGATTTTCTAACTATAAAATACAAGCACCATCCCCTCTGACTGCAAGTGATTATGTATAAATAGGTTAAGCAGGTTATGTCACATGTTATAAGACCAAAAATGAGGGGTGAGGAGGTGTTGGGCATATAAGGCAAAACATGTGATGATGGAATAATTCCTCAAACAAGGCACATTTAAAACCTCACCTCTGAATGTAGGTCATTATTCTCCTGTTCCTTCTTTTCTCTCTGAACTGTCCCCAAACGGCTTTGGCTCACCAGTGTGTTCTGACTGTAGGGTCTGACAAACTTCACATCACTCATCCTTGAGTCAGTGGTCCCGCACATTTCATAATTATACACTTGCTGTAATGTGCCGTCCGCATAAACTGGTGGGTAGTATGGAATCACAGGTAGATTTGCTCCAGATTTATAAAACAACTTATTCTGCCTCCATCTGTAGATTTTCACTGAAATTATTGCAATAATTGAGACTATAAAGAGCAGGGACACTACAGCAAGAGCCAAAATTAAATAAAAAGTCAGATCGTTGTTATATTCCTTGTCAAGTGTGGAGTCTGTGAATTCTGAAAGCACTTCAGGAAAATTATCAGCAACTGCCACATTAATGGTGACCACAGCTGAGCGTGAGGGCTGTCCGTTATCCTCCACAACAACAGTGAGTTTTTGTTTGACAGCATCTTTATCAGTCACTTGTCGCACAGTTCTTATTTCTCCATTCTGTAAACCCACTTCAAACAGCGCTCTGTCTGTAGCTTTCTGTAGTTTATAGGAGAGCCAGGCATTCTGTCCAGAGTCCACATCAACAGCTACAACTTTAGTGACCAGATAACCAACATCTGCAGAACGAGGCACAATCTCAGCCACCACAGAACCACCAGTTTGTACAGGATACAGAACCTGAGGGCTGTTGTCATTCTGATCTTGAATAATAATTCTTACAGTCACATTACTACTGAGTGGAGGAGAGCCTCCATCCTGTGCTTTCACTCTGAAAGTGAAATGTTTTAGTTGCTCATAGTCAAAAGAGCTTATTGCCGTTATCACTCCACTGTCAGGGTGAACTGACACAAATGAAGAGACAGAGACTCCATTAACAGTGCTGTCTTCTAGAATGTATGAAACACGTGCATTCTGATTCCAATCAGCATCGCTGGCTTTAACTGTAAATATAGACAAACCAGGTTTGTTATTCTCAATGACGCAGGCCTCGCAGTTGCTTTTCTCAAAGGTAGGAGCGTTGTCATTCACATCTGATATCTGTAAAGTGAGAGGGGTACTGCTGTACAGGGCAGGTGCTCCCTGATCAGAGCAGGTAATGCTGACATTGTATTCAGCTTCTCTTTCTCTGTCCAAATGCTGCTCTATACGCAGACTGATGAAATTGCTGGATGCAGCTGTAAGAGAGAATGGAATATTCTCATTTATGGAGCATTTGACCTGACCGTTCACACCAGAGTCGGCATCATCTACTTTCATCATGGCAACAACTGTTCCAGGCATCGAGTCTTCAGACACAAAATTTGACATAGAAAGTATGTTTATCAGTGGTTTATTATCATTAACGTCTATCACATCAATTATTAGTTTACAAGAATCTGAAAGCCCCCCTTGATCTTTAGCCTGAATGTCGAGCTGGTGGAAACTTGCTTTTTCAAAGTCAACCCTACCATTTAAAGTTACCTCGCCACTATGCTGATCTATAATAAACATATTTCCCACACTATCTTCTGTGCTTGCAACGTAGTACGTCACGTGACCATTAGATCCCTCGTCTGCATCAGTGGCACTGACTGTAGTCAATTTAGCTCCTCTTACTGCATTCTCAGATAGTGTGGCTTTATAAACCTTTTGCGTAAACACAGGTGCATTATCATTCGCGTCTAGCACAATTACACGTATTTCAACAGATCCAGACAATTGCGGATCACCACTGTCAATCGCTGTTAGTAACAACGTAATAGACTCCTTCTTTTCTCTATCAAGTGGTCTTTGCAAAACCATTTCGACGTTTTTATTAGCACCTGGTTGGGTGTGTAGTTCAAGAGCAAAATTGTCGGTTGGTCTGAGAGAATAGCTTTGAAGACCATTTACTCCCACATCCGCATCCACGGCTCTCTCCAGCATGAATTTCGCACCCTTTACAGCAGACTCGCTGATTTCAAATTGAATTAGCTTTTTCTGAAAAGTGGGGGGATTATCGTTTATGTCCGTAATTTCAACCGTGATTGTATATAATTCCATCGGGTTTTCCAAAATCATCTGAAGATGCAAAGCACACGGAGTCGTTTTGGCACAAAGAAACTCGCGATCCATTTTCTCTCGAATAAGCAGTAACCCCTTTTCTTTATCTAGGCCTATGTATTCAGCACTGTCTCCTGTAAATATACGTGCTTTTCCTGTCTTTAGTCGTTGTAAATCCAATCCTAAATCCTGCGCGATATTTCCCACCACAGATCCTTTAGATATTTCTTCTGGAATGGAGTAACTGACCTGTCCTCGCGCTATACGAGAGACGACGATGAAAAAAAAAAACGAGTAATATATCAGGATACTAGCCATTTTTAATGCAACAAATATAAAAATAAAAACAAGGTTCTTGATTTCCAAGTATATTTCTAAATGGTTTATTTCAAAGGCAAATCATATTTTATCAGACAAAGAAAAATATTTTCCGTTTGGTTCGTCACTAAGCGAGTCGATAGCCTCCTCTTTTCCGTTCTCACTGAATACATGAGATGATGAGGTTGGATTTAAAAAAAGCATACTATCCCTTTGCTAAGTTGACAAACAGCGGCACTCTGAGCCTAAATCTAGCACTACAGTTGAACACTTTTTACTATTATCTTAAGAAAACAAATCTGCCACAAATATATTTAAAATAGGCTATTCTATAGAAAATGTGCTTTGTTTTTATGTAAATGAAAATAACTTGCTATTAATGTAGTGTGGCGCTGTCCAACAAGTGGCGCTGAAAACAGACAGGCTATCAAATAAATAAATAATATTATTTAGAATTTGAAAGGGAAGCATAGTAATTTCTAAGTCTAATTTAGTCATTTCGAGTTAAAAAAAAACGTAGTAAAAACAGCATTGTCACATTATGGCGCTGTCCAGTAAATGGTGCTGAACTAGTTTTAAGATAAAAGTTTAGTCTACTTTTCACCGAACTTTTTTTAGTAACATTGTTTGGTCAAGCATAAAAACATTCTTACCGATAGTGTCGAGTATTCACCTTCCAAAACGTCAATTTCCTTATTAGCACGTTGAATTGTTTCAGTAAATGTTGGATCCATCACTAAAACACTCTGAGCCCCGAGTGTTGCAAACTTAGAGTCGCTTTTCCTCGAGTCAGTGGTCATGCACACTTCATAATTATATCCGCGTGGCAGCGTTCCCGTAATTCCTGTATCTGTATAGTTTGGTGGGTAGTATGGAATAACAGGCATATTTGACTGATAGAAGATGCGAGATTGTCTCCATTTGTAGATTTTTACTGATATAATCACAACTACGCACGTGATACAAAGGAATGAAACAGCAGCCAGCGCAAGAGTTAAATAAAAAGTCAGGTATTCGGTGTGCTCTTTGGCAGTTGTATCTGCGAGTTCGTAGAGTATTCCAGGAAGGCTGTCAGCCACAGCAACAGCCACGTTTATATTAACCAGGGCTGAGCGTGAAGGCTGTCCGTTATCCTCCACAACAACAGTGAGTTTTTGTTTGACAGCATCTTTATCAGTCACTTGTCGCACAGTTCTTATTTCTCCATTCTGTAAACCCACTTCAAACAGCGCTCTGTCTGTAGCTTTCTGTAGTTTATAGGAGAGCCAGGCATTCTGTCCGGAGTCCACATCAACAGCTACAACTTTAGTGACCAGATAACCAACATCTGCAGAACGAGGCACAATCTCAGTCACAAGAAAGCCTCCAGTTTGTACAGGATACAGAACATGAGGCGAATTGTCATTCTGATCTTGAATAATCATTTTTACCGACACATTACTACTGAGAAGAGCAGAGCCTCGATCTTGCGCCCTTACGCGAAAGTGGAAATGTTTCAGTTGCTCGTAGTCAAACGAGCGCTTAGCTGTAATTACTCCCGTGTCCGGGTGAACAGACACGTATGATGAGACAGAAAATCCATTGACAGTACTTTCCTCTAGAATATATGAAACACGTGCATTCTGATTCCAATCAGGGTCACTGGATTTAATTTCATTTATAGAAATACCAGGTGTGTTGTTTTCGATGACGCATGCTTCATAGTGACTTTTCTCAAAAATAGGCGCGTTATCATTCTCGTCGGTTATTTGTACACGAAAAGAAGCACTGCTGGAGAGCGCCGGCCCTCCGTTATCAGCACATATTACAGTTATATTGTACTCAGCTTTCGTCTCCCTGTCCAGTTCCTGTTCTGTTTGCAAGCTTCAGAAACTGCGAGATGACAATGTAATAGCAAAAGGAAGATCTTCGTTTACGACGCAGTGAACCTGGCCATTCATACCGGAGTCTAAATCGTCCACATTTAGCATTGCAACAACAGTACCAGACCTAGACCCCTCAGATATAGAATGGGAATGAGACAGAACACTAATACTAGGCGAATTATCATTAATGTCCAGCACATCAATAATTACTTTACATGCGTTATAAAGTCCTCCTTTATCTTTTGCCTGAATATTAAGTTCACAATGGTTCACCTTTTCATAGTCGATCTGGCCATTTAATGATAATTCACCATTTTGTTCATTAATTAAAAACATGTCGGCCACATTACTGTCCATTGTATCAGATATGTAATATGTAACTACACTGTTAGACCCTTCGTCTGCATCAGATGCGCTCACAGCTCTTAATATTGTACCTTTTGTTTAATTTTCTGCTATAGCGATTTTGTATGACTTTTGTACAAAGACAGGCACATTGTCATTATTATCTAAGACTGTAATGTGAATCTGCACCGTGCCTGAAAGCACAGGATCGCCGCCATCAAATTCTTCTAACCATAAAGTATGCTAGCTTTGCGTTTCTCTATCGAGTGTTTTTTGTAAAATCATTTCAACATTCTTAGTGCCATCTTCCTGACTGTGCAATTCAAGACGAAATTTATCAGTCGGTTTAAGCGAATAGATTTGAAGAGCGTTTTGACCTATGTCCGGATCTGAGGCTCTCCCGAGCATAAAACTAGCACCCGGCACTGCTGATTCGCTGATCTCAAATCTAAAATAATTTTTCTGAAAAGTAGGCGCTTTATCGTTTATATCAGTGACTTCCACTGTAATTGTGTACAGTTCCATTGGGTTTTCCAAAATCATTTGAAGATGCAAGGCGCACGGGGTTGTTTTTGCACAAAGATACTCGCGATCCATTTTCTCTCTGATCAGAAGCAGGCCCGTGTTTCTATTGAGCTCGATGTATTCAGTGCTGTCTTTCGTAAATATACGTGCTTTTCCTGATTTTATCCGTGGTAAATCCAACCCCCCTGCGCAATATTTGAGGTCACTTGGGTAAAGCTTGTTCAAAATGAGATAATTACCGTTAAGTTACTCATTTAAAAATAAACAGATGTTTACACAGCATTGTCACATGGCGCTGTCCAGCAAGCGGTGCTGAAAATGTTTCCACATTAATTTATACTTAGAGAATATACAATGCTCTTACCGTTTCTGTCGAGTATTCACATTCCAAAACGTTATTCTCCTTGATTAGAAGTTGCATAGTTTGTTTAAAACTGTGGTCCATCACTACAACATTCTTACCGCCGAGCGTTGAAAACTTACAGTCGCTTTTCCTCGAGTCAGTGGTCATGCACACTTCATAATTATATCCGCGTGGCAAAGTTCCAGTTATTCCTGCATCTGTATAGTTCTGTAAATCAACTTCAAACAGCGCTCTGTCTGTAGCTTTCTGTAGTTTATAGGAGAGCCAGGCATTCTGTCCAGAGTCCACATCAACAGCCACCACTTTAGTCACGAGATAACCAACATCTGCAGAACGAGGCACAATCTCAGCCACCACAGAACCACCAGTTTGTACAGGATACAGAACCTGAGGAGCGTTGTCATTCTGATCTCGAATAATAATTGTTATTGTCACGTTACTACTGAGCGGATGAGAACCTCTGTCTTGCGCTGTTACTTTAAACGTGAAATATTTTAGTTGCTCATAGTCAAAAGAGTGCATAGTTGTGATCTCTCCACTGTCAGTGTGAACTGACGCATATGAAGAGACGGAGACTCCATTCAAATTGCTGTCTTCCAGAACATAAGTAACGCGTGCATTCTGATTCCAATCTGAAATGCAGGCTTTAACAGTAAATATCGAAACACCTGGTGTGTTATTCTCCACCACATAGGTCTCGTAGCTACTTTTCTCAAATATAGGGGCATTGTCATTTACATCTGATATCTGCACACGGAGAGAGACACTGCTGGAAAGTGTGGGCATGCCCTCATCAGTACATGTAACAATAATATCGTACTGAATGTCTCTCTCTCTGTCCAGGTCCTGCTCTGTTTGCAAGCTAAAGAAACCATTAGACGGAGACGTAAGATCAAATGGAATGTTATTATTTATATGGCAGTGAACCTGGCCGTTTACACCGGAGTCAAGATCATTTATATTTAACATTGCAACAACAGTGCCGGGGGAAGATGCCTCTGATATAGAATTTGAAATAGACAGGATGTTTATCACTGGTTTGTTGTCATTTACATCAGTGAGATCGACGATAACCTTACACGAGTCAGATAGCCCCTCCTGATCGCGTGCTTGTATGTTAAGTTGATGACAACTTGCTTTTTTAAAGTCAGCTATGCCTTTTAATGTTATTTTTCCGCTCTGTGAGTCCACCATAAACAAATCATTAAAGTCTTTAATGTTCGACATGAAATACGTTACAATACCATTCAAACCTGTATCTGCATCAGTGGCGCTGACAGAAGTAATTACAGAGTCTTTGGGTGAATTTTCAGGAAGAGTGGCTTTGTAGACCCTTTGTGTGAAAACAGAGGCTTCTGTAACACCATCTCCATATTTTTTTCACTGTCCGTTAGGCTTTGCAAACTGAGAATAAAATTATCTGTCGGTTGGAGTGAATAACTGAGAAGTTTATTGACTATTAACTCCTACATCCAGATCTATCGCATTTTCTAACATAAATCTTGCTCCGGTCACAGCTGACTCGCTTATTTCAAAATGAATCTCACCTTTTGGAAAACTCGGGGCGTTGTCATTGATGTTGGTTATTTCAACTGTAATTTTACATTAGCTGAAAATGAAAAGCGCAAGGAGTTGTTTTACCACAAAGAACCACGCGGTCGATTTTCTCCTCGGTGAGAAGTACGCCTTTTCATTTAATCCGATGTATTCCACGTTGTCCCCAGGAAATATGCGCGCCTTGCCTCATCTAAGTCTTTTCACTTCCAATCCCAAATCTTGAGAAATATTTCCAACTATCGACCCTTTTGTAATTTCTTCTGGAATCGAGTAGCTGACCTGTCCCCTCACTTCGTATCGGAAGAGAACCATAAAAAAGCGATAGATGCCACACAAAACATCTATCTACCAGCTCAACCAAAATATTGCCTCAAATAATTAGGCTTTTTTCATCACTCTGACATCAACGGTTGGTAGGTCTGAAAAATACAGACTCTTCGCTTTGTTAATCAACAGCGGCCCTAAGAGCCTTGAAAAGGAAATGCACTCAAGCAATAGGTAAACAGGCACCTGGATGTAAAAAGATTTGTCAAACTAAAGGTCCAGTTTTACTTAAAATATTTATCGTCTGTAAGTCATTTAAAGCATATTAAAGGCATCGGTTCCTTGGTTATAATTTTTTTTTTAGCTAAATTGAGAATTTCTATTAAAGTCTGAAAAGTGATACGATAAAACGTCTACAAAAATAATAAAATATACAAACAAAATAATGTATTTCAGTTCATAAAAAGTTATGTGAAGAGTTAGCCGAACATGGGTATTATATGAGATTATACTTCTGAAATGATCTGTCGCTGTCCAGTGCGTGGTGCTGAAACGTGTAATTATGTATAGTTCCTATGGTGTGTATAATAACTCAAAACAGAGCCATTACTCCTCTCACCATTGAGTTTGGAAAGCATTTCTGAACAATTCCATAACAACTACAGCATCTTTACCGCTCACTTGTCGCACAATATTTATTCCACTATTCTGCAAACCCACTTTGAAACGTGTAACGTGTAACATGACTGTATTAAAATACATCGTAACTGCAGTTGATCTAGTATTTTAGTATTATTATTCTTCCCCCATGGTAGTCTATGGTAGCCCTATGAACCGTATGTAGGAAAGTGGTGAACATTAGCACTCATTAGTCTCGTGGCCAAGGATGGGGTCTCTAGCACTCACCCTATAGCGCCACCAACAGTTAAAAATGCACTTTTCAAACGGCTTTAACTTTTGAACCAATTGATGTTCATGTGCTTAGTATAAGTGATTGCACATCAAGCTCATCGCATTCCTCATCTCGCATTAAAACTCCTCCCATTACATTGAGGCCATTTTGAAAAGTAGGCCTACAGTATTAGGTTTATTCGATACTCCTCCAACAAATTTGAGTCAATTGTCACGAAAATTGTCCACGAAAAGTACAGAAGTACTTATCCGGAATTTAGATTTTCACCTTCATTCGAAGTTAACGACACTGACGTAAAAATGGAGGTTATATCTCAGTCATTTTTCAATCTAACGGTTCAAAACTTTGTACACATGCTTCACACCTGGGACAGGGGGTCCTTGCCAAAACGGGGAACAGCGCCACCTATGGGTCGCGAGATTTGGAAGATGCCTATTTTTGCCTATAACTTTTGAAATGTTTGTCAGAAAATCGTGATCTCGGTGTCCAAGCATTCCAAGAAATTGGGCCGGATCGGGTTATTATGTTGCAATTGAATGATCGGTGTACGATTTTGAAATGTGTTAAAAACCGCGTTATAATTTGAACCGTGTGACGTTTCGGTGCAGTGTATCATTACTTCCGCTAGCGCCTCAGAATGGAGTTTACCACCTTGCATAGCTGCCACAAATACGGCTAGAGGACAGCTAGTCGTTGCTAATGACAAGATCAAAAGCTAGATAAAGGATACAAATTCTTTGTTGAACAGTACCCGTTTGATTATGAAGTTTGATTACCCATGCAAGTGTTTTCTTTTTGTGTTAGCGATGGTGCTAGGATAAGTACTTGAATAAGTGTTCTGTCAGTCAATAACGTTACGTTACAAAATAATAACATGCCTGATACTAAACACAATAATAATCTTACTGATGTCTTGACCACTCATAATTTCAGTCACTGTTGTTAAATTCTTGTGTGTCGGCAAAACGGAAGTTATGATACACTGCTTTGCAAAAGGCGAAATTTGAACAGCGTCATTGTGAAAAGGGGCCTATTAGTGTCCCGAAAGTGCCTGTGACGCTTTAAGACAGTGCCACCTAGCTAATGTAAATTCTTTGACAAATAAGTCAGCTGAATGGTACACCTTGTAAATTGCAAGAGGTTGCTGCTTTGAACCTCGTCTAGCACATTCCTACATTTCAGTTTGCAAGTACGTGCACAAATAGTGTACCTAAACAAACGAAATGTAATGTCATTAAAGATATGAAATAAAATCAAGTGCAATTTAAAGCATGTAATGTAAATATATACACACAGAAACAAGGTAATTGCAAAATGACTTTCTTTCGTTGTCACTTCTGACATCTGTTCCTCCTAGACACTGTATTTCTGCTACTTTTGCTCTACTGTTTCATTTCGTGTCATGGGTCATTTTGTTTGTTGAAATATTTAAAAAAATTTCAACAAACACTCGTCCCTTGCTTCGACATCAAATTCGTATTGCTTTACTTTTTCGCAGTCCAGCATTCCAATTACAGTAATGCCAGTGCTTTCAGCTAAACAATTTCAGCTATAACTTTTGAATTATCAACGCTGTAAGAAACCAATTTATTTGGGCCCTTATATCCCTTATATAATGCCCTAGTATCTTCTGTCTTGTGTCGGATCATTGTATGGGTGTCAGATGTTGCTTTGGTCACACGCCTTGTCCAGTGGTCAAATGTAAGTCTAGTGTAGTCTTTAGTATATTGTAGTCTTGTCTACAGTTGTATTTAGTTATATCTAGCTTTATGTAGTCAGTTTATGTTCCTGTGTACCCTTCCTGTTCTATTATTGTACCCCTTGTTTTGTATTTATTATTAAAAAACCCTTGCTAACCCCTTACCCGCTGTCTGCACTTGGGTCCTCTATCTCTGTTCCAGCAACACGTCCCTGACAAAACTGACTGGTTGAAAACTGGTGCATTGTCATTTACATCTAACACAGTAATCTCTATTTTCGTGTTACCAGATCTTTGCGGATTTCTACCATGAACCGCTGTGAGAATGAGAGATATTTTAACATATTTTATCCCACTTGGTCGTGCATGGTGTTTTAAAAAAAAAGATAATTTGGTGACATTATATAGTTTTGGATATTATTGCACATAATCGGAACAATTCTCTCATTTACAACCAAAATCCCTTTGTCTGTTTTTAGCGCTGTGTACGATGCGGGCCCGACCCAAATGAAGCCTTTGCACATCCAAAACAAGATCATGAGCTATATTCCCCATCAGCGATCCTTTCTTCATCTCCTCTTGAACTTAATAGTGAATCTGTGTGCTGCTGTTTGAGATACTGTATAACAAACAGCTGTGAACAAAAACATCCTCTATACTAAAACAGAATCCAGTGGTTTGCTTCACGATATATAACCTAGAAGCCTCGTGCTAACTGTATTCGCAATCATTTTACAAAATGTTTAAAAAACATACATCCAGTAACATTCAACAATTGATCAACATAATCAGGTAATCTGTATTTCTTCACCACCAACACCCTTTTATCTCCTCCACAATTGCCTCGCAAGCATCACCACCGCTTCACTGAACAGGCAGTTGGAAAGCATGCACATATCTGCAATCAAACAGCGGCCCTTAGAGTTGAGATTTATGTATAACACTTAAAATACTAGATACTGTATTTGGTAGTGGTTAATTATAAAATTTAAGAAATTAACCACACTGTAAAAAATTTAATCAAAAGTCAAATTATTTATAATCCAACGGTTCAGAAACGACACGAGTTGATTCGATCTCAATATTACGTATGTTATATTACATTGAACATTTAAGGTAAACAAATTGTTCTTACCATTTCAGGAGACTCTGGATCTTCTAATAAATTCTTGTCCTTCATTGCGTGCTGCATCGTCTCAGTAAACCTTGGGTCAACCACTAAAACACTTTGACCACCAAGTGTAGAAAACTTACAGTCACTTTTTCTCGAATCAGTCGTCATACACACTTCATAATTATAGCCGTGTGGAAGAGTTCCAGTAACTCCTGTGTCTGCGTAATGCGATGGGTAGTATGGAATAACCGGAAGATTTGACTGATAGAAGCGAGACTGCCTCCATCTGTAGATTTTAACTGATATTATGACAACGACGCAGGTAATAAACAGGAAGGAGACAGCGGCCAATGCAAGAACCAAATAAAAAGTTAGATTGTTGTCATATTCTTTGTTGTGCACTGAGTCCGTAAATTCTGAAAGCAATTCAGGAAAGCTGTCAGCAACTGCCACATTAATGGTGACCACAGCTGAGCGTGAGGGCTGTCCATTATCTTCCACAATAATAGTTAGTTTTTGTTTGACAGCATCTTTATCAGTCACTTGTCGCATAGTTCTTATTTCTCCATTCTGTAAACCCACTTCAAACAGCGCTCTGTCTGTAGCTTTCTGTAGTTTATAGGAGAGCCAGGCATTCTGTCCAGAGTCCACATCAACAGCCACCACTTTAGTGACCAGATAACCAACATCTGCAGAACGGGGCACAATCTCAGCCACCACGGAGCCACCAGTTTGTACAGGATACAGAACCTGAGGAGCGTTGTCATTCTGATCTTGTATTATAATATCTAAAGTCACATTTGTGTAAAGAGGTAGAGAACCTCCATCTTGAGCTTTCACACAAACATGAACACTTTTCATTTGCTCATAATCAAAAGCGCGCAATGCGTGTACCACTCCACTGTCAGCATTTACGGAAATGAAAGACGAAACAGGGGCTCCACCCACTGTTGTCTCATCTAAAAGATACGAGATTCTAGCATTCTGGTTCCAGTCATCGTCTTGAGCACTAAAAGTGAATATGGACAAGCCAGGTTGATTATTTTCCGTAACGTATGTTGTGTAAACACTCTTTTGGAACCTAGGGGGGTTATCATTAACATCAGATACTTTCAGATTTAAAGTTTTTAGACTGAAAAGTGCAGGTGACCCTGAATCTGTAGCTGTGATGGTGATGTTATACTCCTCCACACGTTCACGGTCTAATGCAGCACCAGTAACTAAAGTGTAATAATTGCGTAATGAGGACTGGAGTTTGAATGGCATATTTTGATTTACTGTACAACTAACTTGACCATTGTCTCCTGCATCTTGGTCCTTGACACTAACAATAGCAATAGTAGTGCCAACAGGTGCGTCCTCATTCACTGGGCTTGAAAATGACATAACACTGATAACAGGGGCATTGTCATTTACATCAATTAATTCAACTATGACTTTAGCTGAGTTTCCTAAACCACCCTGATCTTTTGCCTCGATGCCAATTTCGTACTTTTTGGCTCTTTCATAATCAAGTATCCCGGTTAGAGTTATAACGCCTGTTTTTTCATCAATTTTAAAAATATCATTAATGTTACCCTTAATGTTAGCAAAACTGTATGCAATCAAACCGTATGATCCACTGTCTGCATCACTGGCATTTACAATTGTTATATACGTTCCTTTGGATGCATTTTCTTCTATTGCTGCTCTGTAAACCGATTGGTTAAATACTGGTGCGTTGTCATTCGCGTCTAACACAGTTACCTCTATTTTGATATTACCAGATCTGTGGGGGTTTCCTCCATCGACCGCTGTAAGAATGAGAGATAGTCGTGGATGTTGCTCTCTATCGAGAGTTTTCTGAAGCACCATTTCCGCATATTTAACTCCATCGGGGCGCGAATGTTGTTTTAGAATAAAATTGTCATTTGCTGACAAAATATAATTTTGGAGCGCATTCACACCTACATCAGGATCATCCGCGCCGCCCAGTAAGAAGCGCGCCCCAAGTGTGGCCGATTCACTTATTTCTAGATTAATTTCATCCTTAGGAAATGTAGGAGAGTGATCGTTTACGTCGAGTATTTCAACCGTAACATGATGAAGTTCCATTGGATTATCAAGTATTATTTCAAAAGTGAAGCTGCACGGAGTGGTTTCAGCGCAAAGCTGCTCTCGGTCAATTCTCTCTTTTACAACCAAAGTCCCTTTGTCTGTTTTTAGCTCCGCATATTGAGTGCTGTCGCCAGATACGATACGTGCCCGACCCGAGCGCAGTCTTTGCACACCGAGACCAAGATCATGCGCTATATTCCCGATAAGCGATCCCTTCTTCATTTCCTCTGGAACAGAGTAACGAATCTGTGCGGCAATGTCTGGGATATAACAAGCAGACATGAAGAATAAGATCCTGCATAGGAAAACAGAATCCATTGGTTGGATTTACGACGTATACCTAGAAGCCTCGAGCTTGCAGTGATCGCAATCGTTTCAAAAAGTATAATTACAGACACCCGATGATTTTCAACAATGGAAATATGTACTCAAAAGTCCACTTCTTCTGGTCCTTGTCGGTAAATCTGTCTTTCTTCACCAACACTCTTTTATCGATGGCGATGCTACAATTGCCTCGCCAGCATCACCACTGCTTCACATAACTGAAGGCTACACATTTTTGTGCAAACCAACAGCGGCCCTTAGAGTTGAGATCAAAGAATAACACTACAACATACTAAATAGGGGGTAACAGTCTATAATTTTAACAAAAATAAAATAATCCATAAACAATTCAATCCTATGCGCAATAGTTCTATGCAAATCGTTTGTTTGATAAACTAGAATTTGTTAAACTCGCACCTATATAACCAATCAAAGCTTTAGGTAAAGTAAGTTCTAAAAAGGCACAAAATATATACATTTGACACTTAATAGTAGACCTTAAATACAACATCGGCATTATTTCAAGCAATTATGGTCAATCATTCTGGTCTTTACGATTAAGATTTAAATGACAGGAAAGGCAGTGGAATTATAGATTTATGTCACAATTAGTCATAAGACGCTTTATAAATATATT
Organism: Barbatula barbatula; assembly: GCF_947034865.1. NCBI lineage: Eukaryota > Metazoa > Chordata > Actinopteri > Cypriniformes > Nemacheilidae > Barbatula > Barbatula barbatula. The sequence continues at coordinate 10,018,923 of NC_136787.1, read as the reverse complement.
CACAGTGTCATCACTGCTTGAATAAAAATGTAATTGATGATTGATGTGATTTACTATAAACTTATATAGCATTTATAGGTCCAAACATTGTTTTTGTTCATGTCCCACAACTCTGGTCACAAAATTAAGATACAGAAGATAATTGAATTACAATATAACATAATTTCAAATGGAATTGCTAAAAATACACATTTATTTACAGTACTGTACACTGTGTAGTTTACTGATTATTTGGATAATTTTATGATAAGTAAACGTGCCTGTCCCACACGTTTGAGTCCTTACCGCAACAATGAAAATAGGCTTTTTTATGAATTTTTATCAAAGACAAACAAATCTAGTTTTATTGCGTATTCCATTAAATATCAATCAACCTGCAGGTGGTTTGTTTAGATTTTAGCCATAATTACAAAAAAACAGTTTACTTATACAATAAAACGTATTAAAACATGAGCACATAATAAAAACATGATTTGTGAAATTGTTTATTTTGGTTCATTTTGGAATCCTACTCGTCATATATTCTAATTCACAGGGGATTTATTTTGGACAGTCAAAATTGCCCGTTGCAGAAACAACCATTATATTTAAATATTACATATATTAATTTAAGGTACTGTTAAAATAGGATTAATTGTTTTGACTTGATTTAATTTTTTAAATTATTTGGTTTGATTCAATCCAATTTTTTGGTATTTAATCTAAAAACTATTAATTATAGTCTTTTAACATGTAATAGATTTTAAGTTGTCTCACAAAACACATTTATGTTAAATTTGATAATAAATTGAGCATTTAATGAATAGTAGTTGTTCTCACCATTTCAGGGATTTCGCGATCTTCTAAGAACTTGTCCTTCGTTGCGCGCTGCCTCGTCTCAGCAAAACTTGGGTCAACCACTAAAACACTTTGACCACCGAGTGTAGTAAACTTATGGTCACTTTTTCTTGAGTCAGTCGTCATACACACTTCATAATTATAGCAGTGTGGAAGAGTTCCAGTAGCTCCAGTGTCTGCGTAATGCGATGGATAATACGGAATAACCGGAAGATGTGACTGATACAAGCGAGACTGTCTCCATCTGTAAATTTTTACTGATATTATGACAACAACGCAGGTAATAAACAGGAAAGAAACAGCTGCCAGTGCCAGAACTAAATAAAAAGTCAGGTTGTCATATTGATTAATGTGACCGGAGTTCGTAAATTCTGAGATCACCGGAAAGCTGTCGGCAACTGCCACATTAATGGTGACCACAGCTGAGCGTGAGGGCTGTCCGTTGTCCTCCACAACAACAGTGAGTTTTTGTTTGACAGCATCTTTATCAGTCACTTGTCGCACAGTTCTTATTTCTCCATTCTGTAAACCCACTTCAAACAGCGCTCTGTCTGTAGCTTTCTGTAGTTTATAGGAGAGCCAGGCATTTTGTCCAGAGTCCACATCAACAGCCACCACTTTGGTGACGAGATAACCAACATCTGCAGAACGAGGCACAATCTCAGTCACCACAGAACCACCAGTGTGTACAGGATACAGAATCTGAGGAGCGTTGTCATTCTGATCTTGTAATATAATATCTAAAGTCACATTTGTGCTGAGAGGTGGAGAGCCTCCATCTTGTGCTTTCACAATAACCTGAATACTTTTTATATGCTCGTAGTCAAAAGCGCGCAATGCGTGTACCACTCCACTGTCAGCATATATTGATATTAAAGATGAAACAGGAGCTCCACCCACTGTAGTCTCATTTAGAAGATACGAGATTCTAGCATTCTGGTTCCAGTCATCGTCTTGAGCACTAAACGTGAATATGGACACACCGGGTTGATTATTTTCAGTTAAATATGTTGTGAAAACACTTTTTTGGAACTTAGGAGGATTGTCATTAACATCTGATATTTTAAACTCTAATGTTTTCTGACTGGAAAGCGCAGGTGACCCCGAATCTGTAGCCGTGATTGTGATGTTATATTCTGCCACACGTTCACGATCTAAAGCAGCGTCAGTTACTAACGTGTAGTAATGTCGTAATGAGGACTGAAGTTTAAATGGCATATTTCGACCAACTGTACAGCTAACCTGACCATTTTCTCCTGAATCCAGATCTTTAACATTGAGGATAGCCACGGTGGTTCCAAGAGGTGCGTCCTCACTCACTGTGCTTGAAAATGACATAACGCTAACAACCGGTGCATTATCATTTACATCAATCAGTTCAACAATTACTTTAGCAGTCTCCTAAACCTCCCTGGTCCTTTGCTTCGATATCAAATTCATATTTATTATTTTTTTCGTAATCAAGCGCCCCATTTAAAATTACGACACCTGTGCTTTCATTTATCTTAAAAATCTCATCAATTATTTTCGAATTTGCAAAGCTATAAGAAACTAATTGATTTACTCCATTGTCTGCATCACTAGCATTAACAACAGTTATATACGTTCCCTCGGGCGCATTTTCTGCTATTATAGCTCTGTAAACCGACTGGTTGAAAACAGGAGCGTTGTCATTTACATCGAGTACAGTTACCTCGATTTTAACATTACCAGATCTTTGCGGATTTCCTCCATCGACGGCTGTGACGACGAGAGAAATTCGTGAATATTTCTCTCTGTCTAGAGGCTTCTGAAGAACCATTTCAGCATATTTTACACCACTTGGCCGTGTATGCTGTTTTAATATAAAATTATCATTGGGTGACACTATATAGTTTTGGATACCGTTCACGCCTACATCAGAATCATGTGCGCTACCCAGTAGAAAACGAGTTCCTGGTGTTACCGATTCACTTATTTCAACAGTGGCGGCCGGCCAATAGAGGGCGCTAGGGCGCCGCCCCCCTTAAGCCACAAAAAAAAAAATTAAAACAATTAAAACAAAAATAGTAATAATAATGAGAAAAACATCAGTATGTCAATATTTGTGTGTTTTAAATATGGAATGCACCCAGTAATACATGTAAAATATGATACAAAATCATATTTGCAACATTTCCTCTGCCTGTCTGACCGCTTCATCAGCTCTGGGGCGATAGAGAAAGCGCCCCAAGGAGGCGGGTCTATGTAGCAGTTAAGCCAATTGCTAATTTAAGATATGAATGTATGACATAAAATTTAGCCAATCAGCGTTCTTAAATAGAATCCAAGAAGGGCGATCATTTTATCGCCCCAAGCCCTGATAAAATAAGGACTGGGCTCTAGGGGCGCCATTTTTACTAAACGACAATGGCGAGCGCGGACGTTACTCCTCCAAGACCCAACCCTAACTCGGTGAAATCTCTCCTCCAAGATCCGTTTGAGAGGAGAACTTTGTCGGAGAAAGTTCGGGTGAAAGAGCTGGGCCCAGATCAACCTGACCTCTCAATCAAACAGCAGGCTAGCGAAAAAGGGAAGCAGTATATGCGCGGCTTCTCCCGTAGCTTCACACACACACACACACACGTTTCTTTGTATATAGTTGACCTTAGCATAAAAATCATTCAGTTATATATGGTACTCTGAAAAATGTTAATAGTGTGTTTGCTAATATTACTGTATATATGTTTTGTATCAATTAATTGTTGCAGTTCTGGAGCACATTAACAATTAGTTACATTTAGTTTGATCATAAAATACTTTATGCTATTCTTCCAGTCAAAGGTTTGAGTTCAGCCACTTGATATCCATTTCTATATTATACATCCTTTATACAGTGTAAGAATTCCTATAAACTTTATAATAATTTAATGTTATTGTCCACTTTCCACTCTGTCCTGACAGCATGCATATTGTGTTGCCTATTTACTACCAATGGCACCAACAGCCTTTCCAAAAGATGTTACTTATATGTAGAAATAGTCAATTGTTTACAAGTTCAGTTTAAATGCAAATAAAAGGCTTGTGTTTGTGCATCATGATGTTTATGTTTTTGTGTACGAATGCCTCAACTTTTTAATATTGGCATTAAATAATTACTGACTATTTCACTGAGCACTGCTGTCCTGCAGTTTGTGTTAAATTTTATTGCGATGGTTACGGAAACAAAAAAGTATGGCACAGCCCCACCGAGAATATTTTTCACCAGCCGCCACTGTATTTCAATAATTATTTGTTCTTTAGTAAATGCTGGCGAGTGATCGTTTACATCCAGTATTTCAACCGTAACATGATGTAGTTCCATGGGATTGTCAAGTATTATTTCAAAGGTGAAGCTGCACGGAGTGGTTTCAGCGCAAATCTGCTCTCGGTCAATTCTCTCATTTACAACCAAAGTCCCTTTGTCTGTTTTTAGCTCTGCGTATTGAGTGTTGTCGCCAGATACGATACGAGCCCGACCCGAGCGCAGTCTTTGCACATCCAAACCAAAATCATGAGCTATATTCCCGATAAGAAATCCTTTCTTCATCTCCTCTGGAATGGAGTAACGTATTTGTGAACTAATGTCTGAGATATAACAAAAAGCCATAACGAATAAGACCCTCCAAACGAAAACATGATTCAAAGGTTGTCTTCGCAATTGCTTAGCAATAAGCATCGTGCATGCAGTTTTCGCAATCATTTTAAAAAGATCCGATTAATGGCCCCCAAAGACGTGCAACAATCGAAGCATTCACACAGTAATCCAGTTCATCTGCCGCTTGTCGGTAAAATTAAGGTTTTCCTATCGGCACTATCTTTCAATCTCTCCACCACAATTGCACGACCAGCACTGCTTCTCTTAGCGGGCGGTGGCAAATCATGAGATCATAGGGTACAAATGTCTGCAAGCCAACAGCGGCCCTTGCAGTTAAGATGAATGAACAGCAAACATTTGAGCAGATCATGAGCTTATGCTTATAAACTTTGTAAATTATCGATTTAAAGGATCAAATAACATCGTTCTGTTTCATCTCATCCTAAACGGCCAGTTATGTTTTGAAGATTGGACTTCGTACAACGGGCAATTTAATTCCCCTCTTATTATTCAGTATATATTTAGGTATATATTTCAGTATAATTCAGGTTTTTAAAATGTTTATGTGTCGTTGGCATAGCCTTAAAGTTCATTCTGTTTAATTTTAGCTTCAAATAAAGCCAGCAATTTGGATTTTCAATATAAAACACATTTAAATTGTTTCACATGTGTGGTCAATATTACATCAATATTTTAATTAGATTTTCTGGTCTTACCATTTCGGGCAAACTAGGGTCGTCCAAGCAGTTGATGTCTTTCATTGCGTGATGCATAGTTTCTGTAAAACTGGGGTCCATCACCACAACATTCTGACCGCCAAGCGTAGAAAACGTACAGTCCCTTTTCCTCGAGTCAGTAGTCATGCACACTTCATAATTATATCCGTGTGGAAGAGTTCCGGTAATTCCTGTGTCTGTGTAATTTGGTGGGTAGTATGGAATAACAGGCAGATTTGTTTGATAGAAGATGCGTGATTTTCTCCATTTGTAGATTTTTATTGATATTATGACAACTACGCAAGTAATAAACAGGAAAGAGACAGCAGCCAGCGCAAGAACTAAATAAAAAGTCAGATTCACATCATATTCTTGGATATGTCCAGAGTCCATAAATTCTGAAAGCACTTCAGGAAAATGATCAGCAACTGCGACATTAATAGTTACCACAGCTGAGCGTGAGGGCTGTCCGTTGTCCTCCACAACAACAGTGAGTTTTTGTTTGACAGCATCTTTATCAGTCACTTGTCGCACAGTTCTTATTTCTCCATTCTGTAAATCCACTACAAACAGCGCTCTGTCTGTAGCTTTCTGTAGTTTATAGGAGAGCCAGGCATTTTGTCCTGAGTCCACATCAACAGCCACCACTTTGGTGACGAGATAACCAACATCTGCAGAACGAGGCACAATCTCAGCCACCACAGAACCACCAGTTTGTACAGGATACAGAACCTGAGGAGCGTTGTCATTCTGATCCTGAACATTTATGTTTATCGTTACCTCAGAGCTTAAGGGTGGGGAACCTCCATCTCGAGCTGTCACGTTAAAAGCGAAAGATTTCAACTGTTCAAAGTCAAAAGATTTGACTGCGTGAATAGCGCCAGTTTCTGAATTTACTGATACGAAAGAGTCTAGCCGCTCCCCGTGCATGTCTACATCCTTTAGAAAATATGCCAATTGTGCATTGGGACCTGAATCCGCGTCAAGTGCTTTAACAGTCAGAATAGGTAAACCAGGAGAGTTATTTTCGTGAATGAATGTTTTATATTCCTCCGAATCAAATTTAGGCGTGTTGTCATTGACATCGGAAATTTTCAGAGTAACAGTTTTGTTAGCGTGCCGTTGTGGCGTTCCTTGGTCTAATGCCTGGATCGATATGTTATATTCAGCTAGACTTTCTCGATCAAGCATGTCATCAGTAACCAAGCTGTAATAGTCAGAGAGAGATGATTCAATCTTAAATGGGATGTTTTGATTGATTGAGCACTCAACAACACCATTTCTAGCCGAATCGGCATCTTCTACGTTTATGACAGCTATAGTCGTTCCTATAGGGGAATTTTCAGGAATTGTGTTTGAAAGGGACATTAGTTGTATGGTTGGAGAATTATCATTTTCATCAATAACATCTATAACAATTTTGCAAGTATCAGAGAGACCTCCTTTGTCCCTTGCATTAACGTTTAGTTGATAACTGTTTTGAGATTCATAATCTAAATTGGCAAGAAGCGTGATCTGACCGGAATCTGAGTTTATCTCAAAAAGCTCCTTTGCTTCATTACTTGCAAGGGCGAAGGAATATGAAACGTGACCGTTTACTCCTTCGTCAGCATCAATAGCGCTAACAATACCTATGACAGCACCAGGACGAGCATATTCACTGACTTCACTTTTAAAAACAGACTGTTTACACACGGGTGCATTATCATTAGCATCCAGTACATTAACATAAATTCTTACTGTGCCCGATTTCTGAGGTGAGCCGCCATCAGTTGCAACTACAATAAGTCTAATCTGATTTAGTTCTTCCCGATCCAGCGCTCGCTGTAAAACCATTTCAATGTATTTGCTTCCATCATTCTGGCTATGCACATTCAGTTTAAACCTATCACTTGGATGTAATTTATAGCTCTGTATACCATTTAGGCCTACATCTTTATCTATAGCACTATCCAAGGGGAAGCGAGCTCCCACGACTGCGTTTTCAGCTATACTTATATTAACACATTCTTTCGGAAATAACGGTGCATTGTCGTTGATATCTTGCAACTCAACGGTGACCCGATGTAACTGAATGGGGTTTTCAACGATAAGATCGAAGCTAAAGCTGCATGGCGTTGTTTGCTTACAGAGCTCCTCGCGATCAATCCTTTCTCTAATAACTAGAGTTTCTTTGTCTCGGCTCAGGTCAACATACTGTCTACCGCCCTTTGTTACAACGCGAGCTTTTCCAGATATCAGTCTACTTATCTCAATCCCCAAGTCCTTGGCGATGTTGCAAACAAATGATCCTTCTGGCATTTCCTCGGGTATAGAATATCGCGCATTGCAAAAGACGACGTCCACTCGAAAGAAGCAGAGAATAAAAAACACAATCTGCCATTTTAAACGTGTGCTAACCATCCAAGGGTTGTGTAAACTGCTGGACAAGCTAAAAAAATCCATCGTTATAAATCGTGTCGTCAAACCAAGTAAAACATCAAAATACACAATTGGGTCCTTTCAGTACAAATAAAAGGCTTCATCTGACCAACCTACAAACATCAGACAAATTACTCGCCGAAGACTCTTCAGCTGTTATTCAACAGCGGCACTTAGAGTTATAGAGTTGCAAATACAAGCCCAGTACTCCTGGTATATATATAACACTAACAATAGAATACTACTACAGTACAACCATTTAACTACTAAAAAAATAAAAGAAGCGATTTATATGTGAGACACAGGCAGTTTAATCAGTTACGGGACATAAGGGGACACCGCACATCATTTCAGCACCATCGGAATGAACAGCGCCCGATGGATGCAATACAGGAACACAATGACAAAAAACCTCTGTCAGCACTTGCCAGGTATAAGCCACATTTATAAATGACTACAGCCAGGTACAATATGCGATAATAGTAATTCAACGTGTTACAGTGAACATTTAAAGATTTGCGAAAAATAAAAATTATTTAAAAAAATACAAAAACTAAAAAGTTAGGAAAAACACATACAACTGTACTATTAATCACAGACCAAATCCCTTGAAATACTATAGAGACACACAAATATTTTTTTCCCTTTACAATACTTTGGATTCCTGTAAATCATCTAAATTACTGTTGTTCTAATCAGGATTGTCCAAAAGTCTTCATCCATAATTAAGAATTTAGGAAGTAAGATTATGTCTTACCTGTAGAGGAACATCCAGCGTTGTCACAGAGAAGGGCATGGAAAGACAAAAGTGAGATTTAAAATGTTAGGACGGTTTATGTGTAGTGTAAGCATTTTAAGAAGACCGCTTATCTGCAAATTATGGTTACTTAGAAGAAAAACAACATGTTTCATACGATTGGTCAAACTATGCTTTTGAATTTACATACCTTAAAACAACTTATGTAGGTTATTAAAATAGATAGAATTAAAACAATTCACACAGGTCATTGTGTTCAAACATTTACATCCCCATTGCTGTTAATTTACAATATAAATCCCTCAATTGTCTAAGATACAAAAAAACTAGATCTTAACATTATGTAGCCACTGTGCAGAGAATGCAGTTCAGAATAGCGCACTGAAAAAAAAGGACAGTACTCATCATACCCTTAAAAAACACATTTGCACCTAAAGGGTACTAATTTGTACCAAATATCTATATATACTGTATATACAGTGCTTAAAAAATGAAGAGTTTATGTGCGAAAACAGAAAACTTTTATTAATATAGCTTGGAATGCACAATATTGTTTTTTTGATTTTCAGTTTTTGCTAATTAAATCTTTTAATTGAATACACCACCACCCAATGTAAGGTTTGTGGCACAGTTGCCCTATTCTAACACTAAAATAAAATAGAAAATGTATGTTTCTGTAATGGTTAATACACCAGCATGTGTAAACTTCAGCACAGTATCATTTCTAATGCTAAAATATAATTGTTGTTGTTATCCACACATTTTTGCATTCATAATCAGAAAAAATATACTCTGTTTTTATTCATATGCTTAATTTAATTGTAGACCTTAAAGGCGGGTGTTCAATTTCTCTAAGCCATTGTTGATGTTCAAATCACCAAAACAAACACACCCTTACCCCATCTTTCGCTTTCGTCAGTGCTCAGCTCAACAAATTTGAGCATGTCTGTCCTGTGCATTGTGCACCTTACTGCTGATTGGCTACAAGGTTGTTTTGGTACTCGGCCCGACTTTGTCTAAACAAGCGTAATTCAGAAATCAGACACCCCAGCTTAAATAGAAAATAAGTTTAAATGGTGGTCTGTTAATTAAATGCTTGATTAATAAGAAGTTGAATGTGCCGGAGAGATTCCTGAAATAATTTGAGTTTCTCTCTATTAGATCAATAGGCATTCTAATAAGTTTGATAAACACTCTGTATGTTTGGACCTTATTAAAGGGTACAGTCCCAATGAGTTTTCTGAAAGTGCAACTTCACTGCTCAGGATAAACAGGAACATTACAACATGACCAATCATTGATCTTTAAGGAAACACTACATGGTCCGTAAACCTTCTTTTGGAAAACTTTGCAATAAGGTTGTATTTGTTAACATTAATATCTTCATTAACTTACATGAACTCACAGATGAATATAGTTTTTCAGTGTTCGTAGTTCTTATTTTTATTGTTTACTATATTGTAAAATATTATTGCAGATGCTGCATGTGGTATTAACATTTAGATATACAGTACATTTAGTCATTTAGCAGACGCTTTTACATTGGGTAATGACATCACAGCATCATGTAAATGTCACAAGGAGTTACAAGTTAGGAAGAGTGTTGGTGACTATTTATGACATTTTATGTAGTGGTACTACATTAATACACCACAAAAACAAGAATGATCAGCTACAAATTCTCTCAAACACAAGCATGTATGCACCTTGTAACATTTATTTTAATGACTTGAAGTAAAAGGGATAGTTCACCCATTAAATGAAAATTCTATCAACATTTACTCACCCTCAGATTGTTCCAAATCTGAATACATTTCTTTGTTCTGCGAAACACAAATGAAGATAATCGGAACAAGGTCAGTAACCAAACACATCTTATCGCCCATTGACTCAAAGTATTATTATTTCTTCCCCTACTATGGCGGTAAATTGGGGATGAGATCTATTTGGTAACTGATATTCTTCCAGATATCTTCCATTTTGTTTAGCAGAACAGAGAAATGTAAACAGGTTTGTAACAATCTGAGGGTGAGTAAATGATAACAGAATTTACATTTATTGGGTGAACTATCACTTTAAATATATCAGAAAGCCACAACACAATGACACTGAATATTTCTGAATAACAGCAAACAAATATTTATTTAAATATGCTTGCTAAAAGTTATAAATGTTCTTGTCACACATTACAAAACTCAAGATTTACTCCACATTACCCACACAAACACACACACACATTAACAGACCATTACACTCTCTCACAAAGACACAAGCAAATAAAGGCCTGGAGCTAAAACATGCCTCTTTGTAAGATACACTTTAGTCAAAAAGAGTGTTCATATTTCCAAGAGAGAGTTTAATGCAATGCTTTTCACAGAACATGTTAACTAATTGAGTTCTGCCTTTCTGACCTTTTCTAAAAACATGAAAAAAATACTAGCATGGTAGGGCCAAACAATACATGATGAAAGATTTTGTAGAAGTGCAAGCATTTTATGAATTTATATTAAAAAGAAATTAATAATTTACCAGGGTGGGGTAATTGGGTTTTTGTCCTTCCTCGTCACTATATGTGTTGGTTGTATTTATGGAACTGAACATATTTTGAGAAGGAACTGGGTTTTCATTGTAAGACGAGACGAACTTGAAGTCGCTGGTGCGTGAGCCTGTGGTTAAATATGTGTCATATTTATAAGCGCTGTGGAGAGTTCCTGCTCCATCCACCTCTGCATAGTGGGGAGGCAGATAGGCACTGGGGACTGCAACTGCTCCATCAAACAACAGTCTGGGCTTTCGCCTGCGACAAACCTTAACGGCCACAACCAGAATAATAAAAGTAATAAAAAATGTGGAAACTGACACAAGTGCAATAATTAAGTATGATGTTAATTGTGCATTATTCTCTTCAAACACTGTGTCCTTAAGGTCTGGAACTTCTGCAAGATTATCTGAAATAAGTAAATGAAGAGTGCAGGTTGTAGACAGAGGTGGTTTTCCATTATCCTTCAATGAAATGATGAGATTCTGCTTCATGTCGTCAGATTCCAAAATATCTCGTTGTGTTCTGATCTCTCCGCTGTGAAGACCGATACTGAAAAGTCCCGGATCAGTAGATTTCATGATCTGATAGGAGAGCCATGCGTTCTGTCCAGAATCACCATCCACAGCGATCACCTTTGACACCAGAGAACCTGAGAGAGTCGTTTTAGGAATAATCTCAGTCATTGAAGATTTACCGTCTGGAACAGGGTATAATATCTGTGGAGAGTTATCATTCTCATCTGTTATGAAGACTTTCACAGTCACATCACTGCTGAGCCGTGGAGAGCCATTATCTCTGGCAACGACCTGGACTGTAAAGTTTCTGAACTGCTCATAGTCAAATGATCTTACAGCATGAATCACCCCAGTATCTCCATTGATAGATAAATATGAAGACACAGGAATGCCATTGACTTCACTGGGTAGCAGAGAGTAAAGTACAGTGCCATTTTGCCTCCAGTCTGAATCTGTTGCCCTTACAGAACAAATAGATGTGCCAGGTTTGCTGTTCTCAGTCACGTAAGTGCTGTATAATTGGTCCACAAATACAGGGGGGTTGTCATTGATATCAGAAACTGATATATATATGGTTGTGAACGATGACAATGCCGGTGTGCCCCCATCAGTCGCCGTCACAGTTATGTTATATTGGCTTTCAAGCTCACGATCAAGAGGACCTGTTGTCACTATTGAATAATAATTTTTGATAGATGGGTTTAGCTTAAAAGGAACATTTTCCTGAATAGCACATACGACCTTCTTATTATCCCCTGTGTCTTTATCCTGAATATTAATAATAGCTACTTCAGTTCCGGGCTCAGCATTCTCTGGTATTTGGTTTTCTGTTGACTTCAAATGTATTACAGGAGTATTGTCATTAAGATCAATTATGTCTATATCAACTTTAGCATTAGAGGCCAAGCCAGAACCATCCTTGGCCTGAATACGTATTTCATAGTGGTTTTTATCTTCGTAGTCTATTAGTCCGATGACTTTAATTTCCCCACTCGAATTATTGATAGAAAAGAGCCTGGATGCCTTGTCTGAAATTCTGTTAAATTCATACACAACATTTCCGTTTACTCCTTCATCAGCATCTAAAGCGCTTACTGTTACCACCACGGTATTCAAGGGTGAATTTTCCAAAATGCTGGCTTTATAAACAGGCTGAGTAAATATGGGGACATTATCATTCGCATCCAGAACAATTACATGAATGACAACTGTACCAGATCTAACAGGAGTTCCGCCATCGATTGCGACAAGTACCAAATCCATATTTTTCTTTTGCTCCCGATCTAGTTCTTTTTGTAATACCAGTTGGCAATATTTTCCTCCATCTGAATTTGAATGAACTGCTAAAGAAAAGTGTTCGTTTTCCTCAAGTGAATAATTTTGAATACCATTACGGCCCTCATCCGCATCGTGCGCCTCTTCCAATGGGAAACGTGTTCCGGTGCCAAGGTATTCCCCAATTTCAAGTTTGATCAGATTATTAGGAAAGCGCGGCGTGTTGTCATTTACATCTTCTATTTTCACTGAAATCCGATGCAGCTCTAAAGGATTTTCCAAGACTAGATCATATTTCAAAGTGCACGATGATTTCGAACCGCATAACTCCTCTCGATCAATCCGATCCGCCACAAAGAATTCTCCTTTCTGCGGGTTAATCTCACAAAAACGGTTTCCATTTTCATCCGTGTCTAATCGAGCTGTGCGAAACAAAAGCCCGTCCATTTTAAGACCGAGATCCCTGGCTATATTTCCTATGACAGATCCTTGTTTCATCTCCTCTGGTATGGAATAGCTTAAATCTCCACTGCTTTTGTGCACAAACAGCACAATGAAAGCCATACATGTCGACCAAGAAAGGCATCCGAACGTGAATGCCATTATTGGTGCGAATAATATTAAATTTCCCCTTCAACAACCGCTGGGATGTTTACATCGATCCACAGACCGTACAATGATGTGTATAAACGAGGTGTCTCGTTTAAAGCAACATAAAATGGGGGGGGGGGGGTGAAGTCTACTGCATCCTTAGTCAATAGCGACCCTATGAGTTAAAGAATTGCATTACACTTTATTACGATTTGACTTCTATTGCAGTCTATTTTGATTCAGCAACCAATTCGAACAGATAATTATTTATTTTCGCACGATGACATACAATATATGCAACAATATATTACACTTAAAACAGAAGAATGTACTGTTTTACTTACAATTTAGAATTTCTGTTTTTTTATTTTTTATTCAAAATTGTATTGCCCCTCGTTCAAGGTTATAAATGCTTTGCTGTTCTATATGCTTATAAATAAGGATAGTTCATCCATTTACCTTTCGCACAATTTCAGATTTTCAGATTTAGATTGACTTTTACTCTTTATACGTACTCTTCGTTATTTATTTTTCATGTGTTCTTTTACGAAAATCTACTATTATTTATTTTATATAGCCTACGATTTTGATACAATAACCCAAATTAATATTTATTTTAGCAAACCATACTATATAAATAAACAATAAAATTTTCGTAAGGGTTAACAGCATATACTCTCACCGCGTTTTTCACCTATAGGAATTTTCGAGATGCATCATTTTAATTCGTTTTGTTTATTTGTATTAGTTAAAAAGGTTTAAGCTGGTCATTATTTCCTTAAAATTTAACAATATGTCAATATTGCAGCTAAGAAAATATATAATTGTCTTACCTCGTTCGTCTCTTCTGTGTTGATTAGAGTAACAGGTGTCCCAACATAATCGCATTCGTTTGATTTTAGATTGTCACCAGCTGGAATTGTGTTTTCATTGTAAGATCTTATGAATTTAAAGTCACTGGTGCGCGAGCCCGTTGTTAGATATGCGTCGTAATTGTAAGTGCTACGGAGAGTCCCTGCACAATCCACGTCTGCATAGTTAGGAGGCAGATAAGCGCTTGGTATAGCGACTGCACCATCGAACAACAGTCTGGGCTTTCTCCTGCGACAAACCTTCACAGCCAGGATTATTACAATAAATGTCAAGAAAAAGGTGGACACGGACACTAATGCAATGATCAAGTATAACGTTAATTTAGAGTCACCCTCCTCATAAGCCATATCTTTAAGTTCTGGAACTTCAGAAAGGTTGTCAGAAATTAGTAAATATACAGCGCAGGTTGTAGAGAGAGATGGTTGTCCGTTATCCTTCACTGAAATTATGAGATTCTGCTTCATATTATTAGATTCAGAAATGTCTCGTTGTGTTCTAATCTCTCCACTATGTTTACCAATGAGGAAAAGTCCCGGATCAGTAGATTTTACGATCTGATAGGAGAGCCATGCGTTCTGTCCAGAATCACCATCCACAGCGATAACCTTTGACACCAGAGAACCTGAGAGAGTCGTTTTAGGAATAATTTCAGTCATTGAAGATTTTCCATCTGGAACAGGGTATAATATCTGTGGAGGGTTATCATTCTCGTCTGTTATAAAGACTTTCAGAGTCACGTTACTGCTGAGAGGAGGGGATCCGTTATCTCTGGCAACAACTTGTATTGTGAACTTTTTGAACTGCTCATAATCAAACGATCTGACGGCATGAATCAACCCTGTATCTCCATTGATAGATAAATATGAAGACACTGGTATGCCCTTGACTTCACTGGGTACCAGAGAGTAAAGTACGGTGCCATTTTGCCTCCAGTCTGGGTCATTTGCACTGACAGAACAAACAGATGTGCCTGGTTTGTTGTTTTCTGTCACATAAGCACTGTAGGACTGCTGATCAAAGACAGGTGCATTGTCATTCACATCAGAGACAGATAAATGAATTGTAATGGAGGTGGATAATGGTGGAGATCCCCCATCAGTTGCTGTGACAGTAATGTTGTAATCAGATTCTTTCTCTCGATCTAAAGCGTTTGTAGTCACTAGAGAGAAATAATTCTTAATAGATGGGTTTAGTTTAAAAGGAACATTTGGCTGAACAGAGCAACGAATCTGCCGATTTTCTCCAGAATCTTTATCTTGAACATTAATGATACCCACCTCAGTACCTGGCATTGAATTCTCAGGAATTGGGTTATTCAATGATTTCAAAATGATTCTGGGTGGGTTGTCATTAACGTCACTTATATCTATGATCATTTTAGCTGTTGATGATAATCCAGATGCATCTTGAGCGTGAATCCCCATTTCATATTCTCTTTCATTTTCGTAATCAATCTCTCCGATCACCATAATCTGTCCTGTTGTCTTGTCAATAGAAAATGTTTTTGCAGTCATATCTGATATTCTACTGAATTCATACGACACTTCTCCGTTCGGACCTTCATCGGCATCTGTAGCACTCACTGTGATTATTGATGTACCAGGTGGTGTATTTTCAGGCAGAGTAACCTTATAAACAGACTGAATGAATACTGGCACATTATCATTAGCATCTAGAACAGTAATGTGTATGACAGCAGTACCAGATCTCTGTGGAGTACCACCATCGGTTGCTGTAAGAATCATATTTATCTCCTTCTGTTGTTCACGATCCAATTCTTTTTCAAGTACGAGTTCAGCGTATTTTCCTCCGTCTGCAGAATCACGAACACTTAAAGAAAAATGTTCATTTTTCTGTATTGAGTAGCTCTTCACGGCGTTATGTCCAATATCAGAATCATGTGCCTCAAGTAAACGGAATCGCTGTCCCTTATCTGCTGATTCTCTGATTTCAAAATTAATGCGCTCATTGGGGAAACGAGGTGCATTGTCATTTATATCCTGAATTTCCAGTAAAATGCGATGCACTTCAAGAGGATTTTCTAGCACAAGCTCATAACTGAGAATGCAGGAAAATCGAGAGCTCCTCCCGGTCTACAGTCTCTACCACGAATAAATCACCAGAATTTAGATTAATATCACAATACCGTTTTCTGTTATCCTCTGTGTCTATACGAGCCTTTCGATCGGATAATTGTTTTACATTAATTCCGAGATCCTTGGCCACATTTCCGATCACATACTGGCGCTTCATTTCTTCTGGTACATTGTAGCTCAAATCTGCACAAAAGATTTTCAGTGGAAACACAAGAAGAGCCACCAAACACGCACGGAAAGGAATTTTGAGTCCGTTTTCCATATTTGTAGAGTTGATATTAAATTAGTGTTTATTTTCCGCACGATAACTCTTAAACGCATGCTGTCATTTTTTCCGGCGTCGACAGACGACTACTCCATTTTGTGCCGGGTGAATTTTAACAGGCAGAGCTGCTGTTGCATATATTATATGTAGGAGGAGAGATGCATCACTCGGCACTGTTGGTGAGTAGCGACACTCTGAGTATTTTCTGTTCATTGCATTATTTTAAATTTACGCATTTGGCAGATGCTTTTATCAAAGCGACGTGCAATGCATCATCCTAATGCAATTTATACATAGGTATGTGCAATCCACTGGGGTCGAACTGACAACCTTCCGTTGTTAACGCAAAGCTCTTACCACTGAAAAACAGGAAAGCTTGTATGCATTCTATACGAAAAACCTATCGGAATAACAAGTCTAACTACAAAAAGTATTACTACTTTCAAACCGGATTTTAAACGTCATGTACTTTAAACTGATTTTGGAAAGTAATTGAAAATATTTCTTATGTGCTCAAGTTAAAAGTCTGCTGTCCGCGTCTTTGGTGCTGAAACTGGTTGACTTCGCCTAAATAATAAACGAAAAACAGCTTAATTACTCTTTTTACAAAAAATATTTGAAAGGGAAACTTTTTATTTATTCTTCGAACAATCATTACAAATTTTTATAAGTGAGAGTTGATTTAAAGATATCCCCAAAAAAATAGTTAATTTGTGTTTATAAGTGAAAGTTAATTAAAAAATTGTGCTAAAAATGTATTTAACTTTTGAAAGTGAGCGAAAACGGATACGCTACTTTAAATGCGGCTTAGAAGAGCAATGGATAATCTGATAATGACTGTTAAAGTGCCCAATAGCTCATCAACAAAAACAATAAAGATAATAATAAAATAAATCGTTTAAATCTCTCTTTATATTCCAAAACTGATGACATTGTTCTTTTCTGTTTTATCGGTAATGCAAAAAATATATGCAAGTTGCATTAAATGATAAGATCATAATATTTAGGTAAAAATTATTCGTTTAGATGTAAAGATTTTTCCTAAGAATATAAATGTATTTAGAATACCTGCAATGAAATCCGCACATAAAGGTAATGTAAGTGATGCTGATAATACACAGTTTTTAAAGATCGTAAACTGTGACTCTTTATATTGTAAAAAAGGTTCTCTTTTGATTGTTGACTTTAATGTAATATACTGTATGTAATAATATTATACCTTCGGTATTACAAGTTTTTTTAATACTTTATATTAGGAAAATAAGATTTCATGATTTATTGTAATACAGAGTCCACATGAATCATCTTACCTCATCGTCGTCCTCTGTAACGTCTAATGATATCATGTTTGGGTCGAAATATCTATTTTGTTCCTGTTTCAGAGTGCCTCCAGCTGCAAGCGTGCTGTCATTATAGGATCTAACGAATTTAAAGTCACTGGTGCGCGAGCCCGTTGTGAGATACGCGTCATAATTGTAAGTGCTGCGGAGAGTTCCTGCTCCATCCACCTCTGCATAGTTAGGAGGGAGATATGCGCCGGGGACTGCTACAGCTCCATCGAACAACAGTCTGGGCTTTCTCCTGCGACAAACCTTCAAGGCCAGAATCAGTGTAATGAAGGTCAGGAAAAAGGTGGACACAGACACTAATGCAATGATCAAGTATGACGTTAATTTGGAGTTGCTCTCCTCATAAGTCATATCTTTAAGTTCTGGAACTTCAGAAAGGTTGTCGGAAATTAGTAAATATACAGTGCAGGTTGAGGAGAGAGATGGTCGTCCGTTATCCATCACTGAAATGATGACATTCTGCTTCATATTGTCAGATTCAGAAATGTCTCGTTGTGTTTTGATCTCTCCACTATGGAGACCAATGCTGAAAAGTCCCGGATTAGTAGTTTTCACAATCTGATAGGAGAGCCATGCGTTCTGTCCAGAATCACCATCCACAGCGATCACCTTTGACACCAGAGAACCTGAGAGAGTCGTTTTAGGAATAATCTCAGTCATTGAAGATTTTCCGTCTGGGACAGGGTATAATATCTGTGGAGAGTTATCATTCTCATCTGTTATGAAGACTTTCACACTCACATTGCTGCTGAGTGGAGGGGATCCGTTATCTCTGGCAACAACTTGGATAGTAAAGTTTCTGAACTGTTCATAGTCAAATGATCTTATAGCCTGAATCGCTCCGGTCTCTCCATTCATTGATATAAATGAGGACACTGGAACACCATTGACCTCACTGTACACCAGAGAGTAAACTACAGTTCCGTTCTGTCTCCAGTCTGGGTCATTTGCACTGACAGAACAAACAGATGTGCCCGGTTTGTTGTTTTCAGTCACATAAGCACTATAGGACTGCTGCTCAAAGACAGGTGGATTGTCATTCACATCAGAGACAGTTAAATGAATTGTCATGGAGGTGGATAATGGTGGAGATCCCCCATCAGTTGCTGTGACAGTAATGTTGTAATCAGATTCTTTCTCTCGATCTAAAGCATCTGTAGTCACTAGAGAGAAATAATTCTTAATAGATGGGTTTAGTTTGAAAGGAACATTTTGCTGAATAGCGCAACGAATCTGCCAATTTTCTCCTGAATCTTTGTCTTGAACATTAATGATACCCACCTCAGTACCTGACATTGCATTCTCAGGAATCGGGTTATTCAACGATTTCAGAATGATTCTAGGTGGGTTGTCATTCACGTCCCTTATATCTATGATCACTTTAGCGGTTGATGATAATCCAGATGCGTCTTTTGCTTGAATTCCCATTTCATAATTGTGTTCTTCCTCGTAATCAATTTCTCCGATTACCACAATTTGTCCATTTGTTTTATCAATAGAAAATAATTTTGCAGCTTTATCTGACATTCTGCTGAATTCATATGATACTTCTCCGTTTGGACCTTCATCGGCATCTGTCGCACTCACTGTGATTATTGATGTACCGGGTGGTGCATTTTCAGGCAGAGTAACCTTATAAACAGACCGACTGAATACTGGCACATTATCATTAGCATCTAGAACAGTAATGTGTATGACAGCAGTACCAGATCTCTGTGGAGTACCACCATCAGTTGCCGTGAGTATCATGTCTATCTCCTTCTGTTGTTCACGATCCAGTTCCTTTTGTAGTACGAGTTCAGCGAATTTTCCCCCATCTGCAGTATCATGTACAGTTAAAGCAAAATGTTCATTTTTCTGTAGTGTGTAGCTCTTCACTGCGTTATGTCCAATATCAGAATCATGTGCCTCGTCCAAACGGAATCGCTGTCCTTTATCTGCTGATTCTGTGATTTCAAAGATAATGCGCTCGTTTGGAAATCTTGGTGCGTTGTCATTTACATCCTGAATTTGTAAAATTATACGATGCACTTCAAGGGGATTTTCTAGAACAAGCTCATAACTGCGAATGCAGGAAATGCGAGAACCACAAAGCTCCTCCCGGTTTATTGTATCCGCCACGATTAAATCCCCAGTTTTTATATTAACATCACAATATCGTTTGCTGTTATCCTCTGTGTCTATGCGAGCCTTTCGAGCGGACAATTGTTTTACATCAAGCCTCAGATCCTTTGCTACATTTCCGATCACATACTGGCGCTTCATTTCTTCTGGAACATTGTAGTTCAGATCTGCACAATTGATTCTCAGAGGAAACACAAAGAGAGTAACAAAACACGTATAAAAAGTAATTGAAAATCCCTTTTCCATATTTGGATAATTGATGTTGCCTATGGTTTATTTGCCCAAAAGAATCTCGTAAATCATGGTATTCCAAAATAAATCCAGCGTCGACGGACGATTACTCCATTTTGTGCCGGGTGATTTCTAACAGACTGACTGAGCTGCTGTTGCATGCATTAAATGTAGGAGGAGAGACGCATCACTCTGCACTCTGGGTGAATAGCGACACTCCGAGTATTTTCTTCTCATTGCATCGTGTATTTTACGAAGAAACGAAATGGATAAAGCAATGGTAATGGCAGAGTATAAGGCCAACTATTCCGTAAGTGTATTACTGTGAAATTGTAATCTACTTTAACATGAATAACATTGAAAAGGAATATAAAAATAATAGGCCTATTTCTTAAAGGCCAAAGTGAAAGATCTATAGAGGCACTGTCCGTGTTTGTGGTACTGAAACCAGCTGACTTCGCATAAATAAGATACGAAACAAAATTTCCAGTTTGAAATAAATAAAAATATTGGCAAACGAAAGAGAACTGCGTTTTTCGTTTAGTCGAGCTATAAGTTCTTTTTTATCAAAAAACTGATTCCATTTATTGATCTCAAATATACCGTTACTGTCAAAATAGTGCTAAAACTTAATTTTACGTTTGGATATGACCTATAAGAAATACGTTACTTTACAAACGGCTTAGAACAGCATTTGACAGTCTGTTACTGAGGATAGGGCTCAATTATTCATTAACAAAGGCCAGAACGGAAACAAAAGAGAAAAAAGAAAAATTTAAAAAAGTAAAACTATTTCAAATATTGCAAAATCACAACATTGTATAATGTTTTATTGGTAACGTAAATTGTGTGCGAGTAGAAACAAATTATGAGATCAACTGTACCGTAAATCACAAATCTCTGTTTTATATTCGTTTTCAATAGGCTACTGCAATAAGGGTTATTCGGTTCACAGCAATAAAATCAGGACGATAACATAAGTATAACACTTTACCATAAGGCTTGTGGATAAACTGTGACACTGTGAGTTCCTCATTGTTTGCTAACTTTAATGTTAGATATGCCATAATATTCTAACTGCCGGTTATTAAAAAAGCATTCGTAGTTAAAAGAAGCTATGAGTTGTTGTAAAAAGAAGAGTTAATAGTTTCTTACCTCGCCGTCATCTTCTGTAACGTCTAATGATATTATTTTTGCGTCAAAATGTCTATTGTGTTCCGGTTTCAGAGTTCCTTCAGCTGGAAGTGTGTTGTCATTGTACGATGTAACGAATTTAAAGTCACTGGTGCGCGAGCCCGTTGTTAGATAAGCGTCGTAATTGTAAGAGCTGCAGAGAGTTCCTGCTCCATCCACCTCTGCATAGTTGGGAGGCAGATAGGCACTGGGCACTGCGACTGCCCCATCAAAAAACAGTCTGGGCTTTCTCCGGCGACAAACCTTCAGGGCCACAATCAGTATAATAAATGTCAGGAAAAAGGTAGACACGGACACTAATGCAATGATCAAGTATGATGTTAATTTGGAGTCACCCTCCTCATAAGCCATATCTTTAAGGTCTGGAACTTCAGAAAGGTTGTCAGAAATTATTAAATTTACAGCACATGTTGTAGAAAGAGATGATTGTCCGTTATCCTTCACTGAAATAATAATGTTCTGCTTCATATTGTCAGATTCAGAAATGTCTCGTTGTGTTCTGATCTCTCCACTATGGAGACCAATGCGAAAAAGTCCTGGATCGGTAGATTTCACGATCTGATAGGAGAGCCATGCGTTCTGTCCAGAATCACCATCCACAGCGATAACCTTTGACACCAGAGAACCTGAGAGAGTCGTTTTAGGAATAATCTCAGTCATTGAAGATTTTCCGTCTGGAACAGGGTATAATATCTGTGGAGAGTTATCATTCTCATCTGTTATGAAAACTTTCACAGTCACATCACTGCTGAGCGGTGGAGAGCCATTATCTCTGGCAACAACCTGGACTGTAAAGTTTCTGAACTGTTCATAGTCAAATGATCTTACAGCATGAATCACTCCTGTATCTCCATTAATCGATATAAATGAGGACACTGGAACACCATTGACCTCACTGGACACCAGAGAGTAAACTACAGTTCCGTTCTGTCTCCAGTCTGGGTCATTTGCACTTACAGAACAAACAGATGTGCCCGGTTTGTTGTTTTCAGTCACATAAGCACTATAGGACTGCTGCTCAAAGACAGGTGGATTGTCATTCACATCAGAGACAGATAAATGAATTGTAATGGAGGTGGATAATGGTGGAGATCCCCCATCAGTTGCTGTGACAGTTATGTTGTAATCAGATTCTTTCTCTCGATCTAAAGTGTTTGTAGTCACTAGAGAGAAATCATTTTTAACAGATGGGTTTAGTTTAAAAGGAACATTTGGCTGAACAGAGCAACGAATCTGCCGATTTTCTCCTGAATCTTTGTCTTGAACATTAATGATAGCCACCTCAGTACCTGGCATTGAATTCTCAGGAATCGGGTTATTCAGAGATTTCACAATGATTCTGGGGGGGTTGTCATTAACGTCACTTATCTCTATTATGACTTTAGCTGTCGATGACAATCCAGATGCATCTTGAGCGTGAATTCCCATCTCATATTTCTTTTCGTTTTCGTAATCAATTTCTCCAGTCACCACAATTTGTCCACTTATCTTATCAATAGAAAATAGTTTTGCAGCTTTATCTGATATTTTACTGAATTCATATGATACTTCTCCGTTTGGACCTTCATCGGCATCTGTCGCACTCACTGTAATTACTGATGTACCCGGTGGTGTATTTTCAGGCAGAGTGACCTTATAAACAGACTGACTGAATACTGGCACATTATCATTAGCATCTAGAACAGTAATGTGTATAACAGCAGTACCAGATCTCTGTGGAGTACCACCATCGGTTGCTGTAAGGATCATATTTATCTCCTTCTGTTGTTCACGATCAAGTTCTTTTTCTAGAACGAGTTCAGCGTATTTTCCTCCATCCGCATTATCATGTAGGGTTAAAATAAAATTGTCGTTTTTCTGTATTGAGTAGCTCTTCACGGCGTTATGTCCAATGTCTGAATCATGTGCCTCGTACAAACGGAATCGCTGTCCTTTAACTGCTGATTCTCTGATTTCCAAATTGATACGGTCGTTTGGAAATCTTGGTGCGTTGTCATTTATATCCTGAATTTGCAGTAAAATGCGATGCACTTCAAGAGGATTCTCTAGTACAAGCTCATAACTGAGTAAGCAGGGAATTTGAGAGCTACAAAGCTCCTCCCGGTCTATAGTCTCTACCACGATTAAATCACCAGAATTTAGATTAATATCACAATACCGTTTGCTGTTATCCTCTGTGTCTATACGAGCCTTTCGAACGGATAATTGTTTAGCATCAATACCGAGATCCTTGGCTACATTACCAATCACGTACTGGCGCTTCATTTCTTCTGGAACAGCGTAACTCAGATTACAATAGATTCTCAAAGGAAAGACAAGGAGAGCAACGAAACACCCACAAAAATTAAGTAAAAATCCGTGTTCCATATTTGAATCGTTGATGTTGGCCTATGCTTTATTTATCCAAAAGGAATTCTTGACGCATTTCAATATTTTTTCCAGCATCGACGAACGACTACTCCATTTTGTTCCGGGTTATACTAACAGACAGAACTGCTGTTGCGTATATTAAATGTAGAAGGGGAGACGCATTATTCTGCACTCTTGGTAAATAGTGACACTTTGAGTATGATTTGTTCATTGCAACATTCGTGTATTTGACTACAAGAAAAAAAACACGAGAGGAATAATGCAATTTAACAGAAGTATTACTATTTTCAAACTGGAATATTTAAAAAAGCGATCTTCTTTCAAATAACTGATATTGGAACTGTGTAAAAAAGCATCACCCAGGTAAAGTAAAGACGTCTGCACAGGCGCTGTCCTCGTTTATGGTGCTGAAACCGACTGAATTTGCATAGACAATGTACTAAAAAATTTAACTTCTAATTTTTTTAAAATCATCTTAATAAACAACAGAAATGATTGACGCCCCGTTAATCGACCGAATATTTACAAACGGCATAAAACAACAATGTATGATATGAGACTGTCGATGAGCTATTGATTATAAATCAAAGACATAAAGGAAGCCAACAGGACAAAAGAATAAGTAAACCTCTGAATGTTTTCTTAAACTGCTAAATGCAGCATTATATATTGTTTTATTGGCATGGTAAAATAGTCAAAAATTTTAAATTCGTTTTTAACAATGCAATACATTATTGTAGGCTCCCTGCAATAAAAGGGGAAGAAAAATGATAAATTCATAGCCTTAAAGCTTATGGTTAAAATCATATCGTGAGAGGTTTACATTGATTGCCAACTTTAATATATGCCACAATACTCTAACTGGTGTTATTTCTTTCCAAAAACTTTACACAAAAGTTAGATGAAGCTACGCAGATTATTGGGTTAAAAAATTATCTACAAGAGCGAATTAACTCTTACCTCACTGTCATCTTCTGTAAGGTCTAATGTTAATATGTTGGGATCAAACTGTCTGTTGCGTTCCTGTTTCAGAGTTCCTTCAGCTGGAAGTGTGTTGTCATTATACGATCTGACAAACTTAAAGTCACTGGTGCGCGAGCCCGTTGTTAGATAAGCGTCGTAATTGTAAGAGCTGCAGAGAGTTCCTGCTCCATCCACCTCTGCATAGTTGGGAGGCAGATAGGCACTGGGCACTGCGACTGCCCCATCAAAAAACAGTCTGGGCTTTCTCCGGCGACAAACCTTCAGGGCCACAATCAGTGTAATAAATGTCAGGAAAAAGGTAGACACGGACACTAATGCAATGATCAAGTATGATGTTAATTTGGAGTCACCCTCCTCATAAGCCATATCTTTAAGTTCTGGAACTTCAGAAAGGTTGTCAGAAATTATTAAATTTACAGCACATGTTGTAGAAAGAGATGATTGTCCGTTATCCTTCACTGAAATAATAATGTTCTGCTTCATATTGTCAGATTCAGAAATGTCTCGTTGTGTTCTGATCTCTCCACTATGGAGACCAATGCGAAAAAGTCCTGGATCGGTAGATTTCACGATCTGATAGGAGAGCCATGCGTTCTGTCCAGAATCACCATCCACAGCGATCACCTTTGACACCAGAGAACCTGAGAGAGTCGTTTTAGGAATAATCTCAGTCATTGAAGATTTTCCGTCTGGAACAGGGTATAATATCTGTGGAGAGTTATCATTCTCATCTGTTATGAAAACTTTCACAGTCACATCACTGCTGAGCGGTGGAGAGCCATTATCTCTGGCAACAACCTGGACTGTAAAGTTTCTGAACTGTTCATAGTCAAATGATCTTACAGCATGAATCACTCCTGTATCTCCATTAACAGATATAAATGAGGACACTGGAACACCATTTACTTCACTGGAAACCAGAGAGTAAACTACAGTTCCGTTCTGTCTCCAGTCTGGGTCATTTGCACTTACAGAACAAACAGATGTGCCCGGTTTGTTGTTTTCAGTCACATAAGCACTATAGGACTGCTGCTCAAAGACAGGTGGATTGTCATTCACATCAGAGACAGATAAATGAATTGTAATGGAGGTGGATAATGGTGGAGATCCCCCATCAGTTGCTGTGACAGTAATGTTGTAATCAGATTCTTTTTCTCGATCTAAAGCGTTTGTAGTCACTAGAGAGAAATAGTTCTTAATAGATGGGTTTAGTTTGAAAGGAACATTTTGTTGAATAGCGCAACGAATCTGCCGATTTTCTCCAGAATCTTTGTCTTGGACATTAATGATACCCACCTCAGTCCCTGGCATTGCATTCTCAGGAATCGGGTTATTCAACGATTTCAGAATGATTCTGGGTGGGTTGTCATTCACGTCACTTATATCTATGATCACTTTAGCGGTTGATGATAATCCAGATGCGTCTTTTGCTTGAATTCCCATTTCATAATAGTGTTCTTCCTCGTAATCAATTTCTCCGATTACCATAATTTGTCCATTTGTTTTATCAATAGAAAATAATTTTGCAGCTTTATCTGACATTCTGCTGAATTCATACGACACTTCTCCGTTTGGACCTTCATCGGCATCTGTCGCACTCACTGTGATTACTGGTGTACCGGCTGGTGCATTTTCAGGCAGAGTAACTTTATAAACAGACTGACTGAATACTGGCACATTATCATTAGCATCTAGAACAGTAATGTGTATGACAGCAGTACCAGATCTCTGTGGAGTACCACCATCAGTTGCCGTGAGTATCATGTCTATCTCCTTTTGTTGTTCACGATCCAGTTCCTTTTGTAGTACGAGCTCAGCGAATTTTCCCCCATCTGCAGTATCATGTACAGTTAAAGCAAAATGTTCATTTTTCTGTAGTGTGTAGCTCTTCACTGCGTTATGTCCAATATCAGAATCATGTGCCTCGTCCAAACGGAATCGCTGTCCTTTATCTGCTGATTCTCTGATTTCGAAGTTAATGCGCTCGTTTGGAAATCTTGGTGCATTGTCATTTACATCCTGAATTTGTAAAATTATACGATGCACTTCAAGAGGATTTTCTAGAACAAGCTCATAACTGCGAATGCAGGAAATGCGAGAACCACAAAGCTCCTCCCGGTTTATTGTATCCGCCACGATTAAATCCCCAGTTTTTATATTAACATCACAATATCGTTTGCTGTTATCCTCTGTGTCTATGCGAGCCTTTCGAGCGGACAATTGTTTTACATCAAGCCTCAGATCCTTTGCTACATTTCCGATCACATAGTGGCGCTTCATTTCTTCTGGAACATTGTAGTTCAGATCTGCACAATTGATTCTCAGAGGAAACACAAAGAGAGTAACAAAACACGTATAAAAAGTAATTGAAAATCCCTTTTCCATATTTGGATAATTGATGTTGCCTATGGTTTATTTGCCCAAAAGAATCTCGTAAATCATGGTATTCCAAAATAAATCCAGCGTCGACGGACGATTACTCCATTTTGTGCCGGGTGATTTCTAACAGACTGACTGAGCTGCTGTTGCATGCATTAAATGTAGGAGGAGAGACGCATCACTCTGCACTCTGGGTGAATAGCGACACTCCGAGTATTTTCTGCTCATTGCATCGTGTATTTTACGAAGAAACGAAATGGATAAAGCAATGGTAATGGCAGAGTATAAGGCCAACTATTCCGTAAGTGTATTACTGTGAAATTGTAATCTACTTTAACATGAATAACATTGAAAAGGAATATAAAAATATTAGGCCTATTTCTTAAAGGCCAAAGTGAAAGATCTATAGAGGCACTGTCCGTGTTTGTGGTACTGAAACCAGCTGACTTCGCATAAATAAGATACGAAACAAAATTTCCAGTTTGAAATAAATAAAAATATTGGCAAACGAAAGAGAACTGCGTTTTTCGTTTAGTCGAGCTATAAGTTCTTTTTTATCAAAAAACTGATTCCATTTATTGATCTCAAATATACCGTTACTGTCAAAATAGTGCTAAAACTTAATTTTACGTTTGGATATGACCTATAAGAAATACGTTACTTTACAAACGTCTTAGAACAGCATTTGACAGTCTGTTACTGAGGATAGGGCTCAATTATTCATTAACAAAGGCCAGAACGGAAACAAAAGAGAAAAAAGAAAAATTTAAAAAAGTAAAACTATTTCAAATATTGCAAAATCACAACATTGTATAATGTTTTATTGGTAACGTAAATTGTGTGCGAGTAGAAACAAATTATGAGATCAACTGTACCGTAAATCACAAATCTCTGTTTTATATTCGTTTTCAATAGGCTACTGCAATAAGGGTTATTCGGTTCACAGCAATAAAATCAGGATGGTAACATAAGTATAACACTTTACCATAAGGCTTGTGGATAAACTGTGACACTGTGAGTTCCTCATTGTTTGCTAACTTTAATGTTAGATATGCCATAATATTCTAACTGCCGGTTATTAAAAAAGCATTCGTAGTTAAAAGAAGCTATGAGTTGTTGTAAAAAGAAGAGTTAATAGTTTCTTACCTCGCCGTCATCTTCTGTAACGTCTAATGATATTATTTTTGCGTCAAAATGTCTATTGTGTTCCGGTTTCAGAGTTCCTTCAGCTGGAAGTGTGTTGTCATTGTACGATGTAACGAATTTAAAGTCACTGGTGCGCGAGCCCGTTGTTAGATAAGCGTCGTAATTGTAAGAGCTGCAGAGAGTTCCTGCTCCATCCACCTCTGCATAGTTGGGAGGCAGATAGGCACTGGGCACTGCGACTGCCCCATCAAAAAACAGTCTGGGCTTTCTCCGGCGACAAACCTTCAGGGCCACAATCAGTATAATAAATGTCAGGAAAAAGGTAGACACGGACACTAATGCAATGATCAAGTATGATGTTAATTTGGAGTCACCCTCCTCATAAGCCATATCTTTAAGGTCTGGAACTTCAGAAAGGTTGTCAGAAATTATTACATTTACAGCACATGTTGTAGAAAGAGATGATTGTCCGTTATCCTTTACTGAAATAATAATGTTCTGCTTCATATTGTCAGATTCAGAAATGTCTCGTTGTGTTCTGATCTCTCCACTATGGAGACCAATGCGAAAAAGTCCTGGATCGGTAGATTTCACGATCTGATAGGAGAGCCATGCGTTCTGTCCAGAATCACCATCCACAGCGATAACCTTTGACACCAGAGAACCTGAGAGAGTCGTTTTAGGAATAATCTCAGTCATTGAAGATTTTCCGTCTGGAACAGGGTATAATATCTGTGGAGAGTTATCATTCTCATCTGTTATGAAAACTTTCACAGTCACATCACTGCTGAGCGGTGGAGAGCCATTATCTCTGGCAACAACCTGGACTGTAAAGTTTCTGAACTGTTCATAGTCAAATGATCTTACAGCATGAATCACTCCTGTATCTCCATTAATAGATATAAATGAGGACACTGGAACACCATTGACCTCACTGGACACCAGAGAGTAAACTACAGTTCCGTTCTGTCTCCAGTCTGGGTCATTTGCACTTACAGAACAAACAGATGTGCCCGGTTTGTTGTTTTCAGTCACATAAGCACTATAGGACTGCTGCTCAAAGACAGGTGGATTGTCATTCACATCAGAGACAGATAAATGAATTGTAATGGAGGTGGATAATGGTGGAGATCCCCCATCAGTTGCTGTGACAGTTATGTTGTAATCAGATTCTTTCTCTCGATCTAAAGTGTTTGTAGTCACTAGAGAGAAATAATTTTTAACAGATGGGTTTAGTTTAAAAGGAACATTTGGCTGAACAGAGCAACGAATCTGCCGATTTTCTCCTGAATCTTTGTCTTGAACATTAATGATAGCCACCTCAGTACCTGGCATTGAATTCTCAGGAATCGGGTTATTCAGAGATTTCACAATGATTCTGGGGGGGTTGTCATTAACGTCCCTTATCTCTATTATGACTTTAGCTGTCGATGACAATCCAGATGCATCTTGAGCGTGAATTCCCATCTCATATTTCTTTTCGTTTTCGTAATCAATTTCTCCAGTCACCACAATTTGTCCACTTATCTTATCAATAGAAAATAGTTTTGCAGCTTTATCTGATATTTTACTGAATTCATATGATACTTCTCCGTTTAGACCTTCATCGGCATCTGTCGCACTCACTGTAATTACTGATGTACCCGGTGGTGTATTTTCAGGCAGAGTGACCTTATAAACAGACTGACTGAATACTGGCACATTATCATTAGCATCTAGAACAGTAATGTGTATAACAGCAGTACCAGATCTCTGTGGAGTACCACCATCGGTTGCTGTAAGGATCATATTTATCTCCTTCTGTTGTTCACGATCAAGTTCTTTTTCTAGAACGAGTTCAGCGTATTTTCCTCCATCCGCATTATCATGTAGGGTTAAAATAAAATTGTCGTTTTTCTGTATTGAGTAGCTCTTCACGGCGTTATGTCCAATGTCTGAATCATGTGCCTCGTACAAACGGAATCGCTGTCCTTTATCTGCTGATTCTCTGATTTCCAAATTGATACGGTCGTTTGGAAATCTTGGTGCGTTGTCATTTATATCCTGAATTTGCAGTAAAATGCGATGCACTTCAAGAGGATTCTCTAGTACAAGCTCATAACTGAGTAAGCAGGGAATTTGAGAGCTACAAAGCTCCTCCCGGTCTATAGTCTCTACCACGATTAAATCACCAGAATTTAGATTAATATCACAATACCGTTTGCTGTTATCCTCTGTGTCTATACGAGCCTTTCGAACGGATAATTGTTTAGCATCAATACCGAGATCCTTGGCTACATTACCAATCACGTACTGGCGCTTCATTTCTTCTGGAACAGCGTAACTCAGATTACAATAGATTCTCAAAGGAAAGACAAGGAGAGCAACGAAACACCCACAAAAATTAAGTAAAAATCCGTGTTCCATATTTGAATCGTTGATGTTGGCCTATGCTTTATTTATCCAAAAGGAATTCTTGACGCATTTCAATATTTTTTCCAGCATCGACGAACGACTACTCCATTTTGTTCCGGGTTATACTAACAGACAGAACTGCTGTTGCGTATATTAAATGTAGAAGGGGAGACGCATTATTCTGCACTCTTGGTAAATAGTGACACTTTGAGTATGATTTGTTCATTGCAACATTCGTGTATTTGACTACAAGAAAAAAAACACGAGAGGAATAATGCAATTTAACAGAAGTATTACTATTTTCAAACTGGAATATTTAAAAAAGCGATCTTCTTTCAAATAACTGATATTGGAACTGTGTAAAAAAGCATCACCCAGGTAAAGTAAAGACGTCTGCACAGACGCTGTCCTCGTTTATGGTGCTGAAACCGACTGAAATTGCATAGACAATGTACTAAAAAATTAACTTCTAATTTTTTTAAATCATCTTAATAAACAACAGAAATGATTGACGCCCCGTTATTCGACCGAATATTACTCATTTTTATACATGCATGAAAAATATCGTTTAGTTTCAAAGTGGGAGTTAATTTAGAATTATGGTTAAAAAGAAGTATAATCTTTGTAAGTGACAGAAAATAAAATACGCGACTTTACAAACGGCATAAAACAACAATGGATGATATGAGACTGTCGATGAGCTATTGATTATAAATCAAAGACATAAAGGAAGCCAACAGGACAAAAGAATAAGTAAACCTCTGAATGTTTTCTTAAACTGCTAAATGCAGCATTATATATTGTTTTATTGGCATGGTAAAATAGTCAAAAATTTTAAATTCGTTTTTAACAATGCAATACATTATTGTAGGCTCCCTGCAATAAAAGGGGAAGAAAAATGATAAATTCATAGCCTTAAAGCTTATGGTTAAAATCATATCGTGAGAGGTTTACATTGATTGCCAACTTTAATATATGCCACAATACTCTAACTGGTGTTATTTCTTTCCAAAAACTTTACACAAAAGTTAGATGAAGCTACGCAGATTATTGGGTTAAAAAATTATCTACAAGAGCGAATTAACTCTTACCTCACTGTCATCTTCTGTAAGGTCTAATGTTAATATGTTGGGATCAAACTGTCTGTTGCGTTCCTGTTTCAGAGTTCCTTCAGCTGGAAGTGTGTTGTCATTATACGATCTGACAAACTTAAAGTCACTGGTGCGCGAGCCCGTTGTTAGATAAGCGTCGTAATTGTAAGAGCTGCAGAGAGTTCCTGCTCCATCCACCTCTGCATAGTTGGGAGGCAGATAGGCACTGGGCACTGCGACTGCCCCATCAAACAACAGTCTGGGCTTTCTCCTGCGACAAACCTTCAGGGCCACAATCAGTGTAATAAATGTCAGGAAAAAGGTAGACACGGACACTAATGCAATGATCAAGTATGATGTTAATTTGGAGTCACCCTCCTCATAAGCCATATCTTTAAGGTCTGGAACTTCAGAAAGGTTGTCAGAAATTATTAAATTTACAGCACATGTTGTAGAAAGAGATGATTGTCCGTTATCCTTTACTGAAATAATAATGTTCTGCTTCATATTGTCAGATTCAGAAATGTCTCGTTGTGTTCTGATCTCTCCACTATGGAGACCAATGCGAAAAAGTCCTGGATCGGTAGATTTCACGATCTGATAGGAGAGCCATGCGTTCTGTCCAGAATCACCATCCACAGCGATAACCTTTGACACCAGAGAACCTGAGAGAGTCGTTTTAGGAATAATCTCAGTCATTGAAGATTTTCCGTCTGGAACAGGGTATAATATCTGTGGAGAGTTATCATTCTCATCTGTTATGAAAACTTTCACAGTCACATCACTGCTGAGCGGTGGAGAGCCATTATCTCTGGCAACAACCTGGACTGTAAAGTTTCTGAACTGTTCATAGTCAAATGATCTTACAGCATGAATCACTCCTGTATCTCCATTAACAGATATAAATGAGGACACTGGAACACCATTTACTTCACTGGACACCAGAGAGTAAACTACAGTTCCGTTCTGTCTCCAGTCTGGGTCATTTGCACTTACAGAACAAACAGATGTGCCCGGTTTGTTGTTTTCAGTCACATAAGCACTATAGGACTGCTGCTCAAAGACAGGTGGATTGTCATTCACATCAGAGACAGATAAATGAATTGTAATGAAGGTGGATAATGGTGGAGATCCCCCATCAGTTGCTGTGACAGTAATGTTGAAATCAGATTCTTTCTCTCGATCTAAAGCGTTTGTAGTCACTAGAGAGAAATAATTCTTAATAGATGGGTTTAGTTTAAAAGGAACATTTGGCTGAACAGAGCAACGAATCTGGCGATTTTCTCCTGAATCTTTGTCTTGGACATTAATGATACCCACCTCAGTACCTGGCATTGAATTCTCAGGAATCGGGTTATTCAACGATTTCAGAACGATTCTGGGTGGGTTGTCATTTACGTCTCTTATATCTATGATCACTTTAGCTGTTGATGATAATCCAGATGCGTCTTGAGCATGAATTCCCATTTCGTATTCTTTTTCATTTTCGTAATCAATTTCTCCAATCACCATAATCTGTCCTGTTGTCTTGTCAATAGAAAATGTTTTTGAAGCCTTATTTGAAATTCTGCTGAATTCATATGAAACTTCACCGTTTGGACCTTCGTCAGCATCTGTCGCACTTACTGTGATTACTGATGTACCCGGTGGTGTATTTTCAGACAGAGTAACCTTATAAACAGACTGACTGAATACTGGCACATTATCATTAGCATCTAGAACAGTAATGTGTATGACAGCAGTACCAGATCTCTGTGGAGTACCACCATCGGTTGCAGTGAGTATCATGTCTATCTCCTTCTGTTCTTCACGATCCAGTTCCCTTTCCAGTACAAGCTCAGCGTATTTTCCCCCATCTACAGTCTCACCAACACTTAAAGCAAAATTTTCATTTTTCTGTAGTGAGTAGCTCTTCACGGCGTTATGTCCAATATCAGAATCATGTGCCTCAAGTAAACGGAATCGCTGTCCTTTATCTGCTGATTCTCTGATTTCAAAGTTAATGCGCTCATTGGGGAAACGAGGTGCATTGTCATTTACATCCTGAATTTGTAGTAAAATGCGATGCACGTCAAGAGGATTTTCTAGTACAAGCTCATAACTGAGAATGCAGGAAAATCGTGAACCGCAAAGCTCCTCCCGGTCTACAGTCTCTACCACGATTAAATCACCAGAATTTAGATTAATATCACAATACCGTTTGCTATTATCCTCTGTGTCTATACGAGCCTTTCGAGCGGATAATTGTTTTACATTAATCCCGAGATCCTTGGCCACATTTCCGATCACATATTGACGCTTCATTTCCTCGGGAACATTGTAGCTCAGATCTGCACAAAAGATGATCATAGGAAACACAAGGAGAGCTACTAAAGATGCACAAAAAGGAATTGAGAATCCGTTTTCCATAATTGGAGAGTTAATGTTGATTCGTTTATTTATCCAACGTTGACTCTTAAAGCTTGCTGTAAAAATAAATTCCTGTCTTCGACGGACGACTACTCCATTTTGTGCTGCTTTCATTAACACACAGAGCTGCTGTTGCATATATTAAATGTAGGAGGGGGAGACGCATTACTCCGCACTGTTGGTGAATAGCGACACCCTGAGTATTTTCAGTTTATAGCAATATTCGTGAATTTTACGAAAAACCGAGAGGAATAAAGTAAGCTAGCCACAGAAAGTATTATTATATTCAAATGTGATTTGTTAACTTCAAATACTTTAAAGTGAATGATTTTGGAAAGTGATTGAAAATAGCACGTTTTCAACAGTACAAATAATCTACACAAGCACTGTCCGCGTTTGTGGCGCTGGACGAAAACATTTGAACTACTTTTACAAAATTAACTTTTTAACTAAAATATAAGCGTTATTCTTCAGTTCTTCAAACAATTAATATTATTTTTATAATTGAGATCTAATTCAACATTCGTTATAAAAATCAATTTAACCTTTGAAAGTGACCGAAAACAAATACGCTATTTTACAAACGGGAACAGCAATGGATATTATGAGAATGACTGATAAAGGCCTCCTATAGTTCATTAACAAACTGCCTCAAGATTTTTTTCCTTCATTAAGTTAATCTCTTTATATATTCCAAAACGTAAAACAACTTTTTTTGGTAACGCACAAGTTTTGCAATAAGCGAGTTGCAATAAATGAGAAGAAATATTTAGCAAAAGATGAAAATCTCAATTTATTTAAATACAGTGTTTTTAGATTTGCGATAAAGATCAGCCCAAACAAGTAAAATATACATATGATCGACAGCTTTTATGGCTTCTAAACTGTGACTATTAATAAGTGAGGTTCTCTTTGATTGCTCATTTTAATGCAAGACGTGTCATACTATTTTAACTAATGGTACTTTTTTCAAATACTGTATAGTTTAACAAGGTACATGAACTGTTGTAATGAAGAGTCCATATGATTGAATTATATCTTACCTCATCGTCGTCCTCTGTCCCGTCTAGTGTTATCATGATCGGTTTAAAGTGTCTACAGTGTTCCTGTTTTAGAGTGCCCTCAGCAGGAAGTGTGTTGTCATTGTATGATGTAACGAACTTGAAGTCACTGGTTCGGGATCCCGTAGTGAGATACGCGTCGTAATTGTAAGAGCTGCAAAGAGTTCCTGCTCCATCCACATCTGCATAGTTTGGAGGCAGATAGGCACTGGGGATTGAGACTGCGCCATCAAACAACATTCTGGGCTTTCTCCTGCGACAAACCTTCAGGGCCACAATCAGTGTAATAAATGTCAGGAAAAGGGTGGACACGGACACTAATGCAATGATCAAGTATGATGTTAATTTAGAGTCACCCTCCTCATAAGTCATATCTTTAAGTTCTGGAACTTCAGAAAGGTTGTCAGAAATTAGTAAATATACAGCGCAGGTTGTAGAGAGAGATGGTTGTCCGTTATCCTTCACTGAAATAATGAGATTCTGCTTCATATTGTCAGATTCGGAAATGTCTCGTTGTGTTCTGATCTCTCCACTATGTTGACCAATGCTGAAAAGTCCCGGATCGGTAGATTTCAAAATCTGATAGGTGAGCCATGCGTTCTGTCCAGAATCACCATCCACAGCGATCACCTTTGACACCAGAGAGCCTGAGAGAGTCGTTTTAGGCAGAATCTCAGTCATTGAAGATTTTCTGTCTGGAACAGGGTATAATATCTGTGGAGGGTTATCATTCTCGTCTGTTATAAAGACTTTCAGAGTCACGTTACTGCTGAGAGGAGGGGATCCGTTATCTCTGGCAGCAACTTGGACTGTAAAGTTTCTGAACTGCTCATAATCAAATGATCTTATAGCCTGAATCACTCCTGTATCTCCATTAATCGATATAAATGAGGACACTGGAACACTGTTTACCTCACTGGGCATTAGAGAGTAAAGTACTGTGCCATTTTGCCTCCAGTCTGGGTCATTTGCACTGACAGAACAAACAGATGTGCCTGGTTTGTTGTTTTCAGTCACATAAGCACTATAGGACTGCTGCTCAAAGACAGGTGGATTGTCATTCACATCTGAGATGGATAAATTAATTATCATGGAGGTGGATAATGGTGGAGATCCCCCATCAGTTGCTGTGACAGTAATGTTGTAATGTGACTCTTTTTCTCGATCTAAAGCGTTTGTAGTCACTAGAGAGAAATAATTCTTAATAGATGGGTTTAGTTTAAAAGGAACATTTGGCTGAACAGAGCAACGAATCTGCCGATTTTCTCCTGAATCTTTGTCTTGAATATTAATGATACCCACCTCAGTACCCAGGACTGCATTCTCAGGTATGGGGTTATTCAAAGACTTCAGAATGATTCTGGGTGGGTTGTCATTTACGTCACTTATATCTATGATCACTTTTGCAGTTGATGATAAGCCAGATGCATCTTTGGCATGAATTCCCATTGTGTAGTTTTGTTCTTTCTCGTAATCAATTTCTCCGATTACCACAATCTGTCCTGTTGTTTTATCAATAGAAAATAATTGTACTGCTTTAGCTGATATTTTACTGAATTCATAAGATACTTCTCTGTTTGGACCTTCATCGGCATCTGTCGCACTCACTGTGATTACTGGTGTACCGGGTGGTGTATTTTCAGGCAGAGTAACCTTATAAACAGGCTGACTGAATACTGGCACATTATCATTAGCATCTAGAACAGTAATGTGTATGACAGCAGTACCAGATCTCTGTGGAGTACCACCATCGGTCGCTGTGAGTATCATGTCTATCTCCTTCTGTTGTTCACGATCAAGTTCTTTTTCTAGAACGAGTTCTGCATATTTTCCGCCATCTGCAGAGTCGTGTAGTGTTAAAGAAAAATGTTCATTTATCTGTAGTGTGTAGCTCTTCACGGCGTTATGTCCGATGTCAGAATCATGTGCCTCGTCCAAACGGAATCGCTGTCCTTTAACTGCTGATTCTGTGATTTCAAAATGAATGCGCTCATGTGGAAATTCTGGTGCGTTGTCATTTATATCCTGAATTTGCAGTAAAATGCGATGCACTTCAAGAGGATTTTCAAGTACAAGCTCATAACTGAGAATGCAAGAAGATCGAGAACCACAAAGCTCCTCCCGGTCTACAGTCTCTACCACGATTAAATCACCAGAACTTAAATTAATATCAAAATAAGGCTTGCTGTTTTCCTCTGTGTCTATACGAGACTTTCGAGCGGATAATTGTTTTACATTAATCCCGAGATCCTTGGCTATATTTCCAATCACATACTGTCGCTTCATTTCTTCTGGAACATTGTAGTTCAGATCTGCACAATAGATTATCGGAGGATAGGCAAGGAGAGCAACAAAACATGCACAAAATCGAAAAAAAAATCCGTGTACCATTTTGGGAGAGTTGATGTTACCTCTATAATTTATTTGTCCATAAGAAACACTTGACGCCGGGTATTTCAATAATCGCCGACGAAAGACTACTCCATTTTGTTAAGGGGTTTCTTACAGACAGAGCTGCTATTGCATACATTAAATGTAGGAGGAGAGACGCATAGCGCTTCACTCTTGGTGAATAGTGACACTCTGAGTATTTTAAGTTTATTGCAACATTCTTGTATTTGTCAAAAAATGTATGAATAAAGACAGTTAACAACAGGAGTGTTACTATTTTCAAACTGGAATATTTCAAATTAGTTTTAATTTATTTAAAGTGAATTAAGAGGTTATTTTTTAATTCGTTCAAAGTATAGAAGTCTGCACAGGCGTTGTCCGCGTTTGTGGTGCTGAAACCAAATGACATAGCACAGACAATGTACGAAAAGATATTACCTATAATAAATAAAAATCATATTCGTAATGACAGAGAAATGTTTTAAATACCGTTCTTCGACCAAACCGTACTTAATGTTTTACATGAAAAAAATCTCGTCTGCTGTATTAGACTCAAAGCGAAGGTTCAATTAAAATAAAGTGTTTATATTCGTGTAATCTCTGTCAGAAAAGAAATACGCTCCTTTTCAAACGGCTTAGACCACCAATGAGAATGGCTGATAAATGATTCAATAGCTCATTAAAAAGATATAAATTAATAAAGCATGACAAAATAATAATTAAAGTAAACATCTGTATTATTTGTAAGGTAAAATGTTTGCCCAAATGATAAGATGAATACAACAAATTTAAAATCTATTTTTTAGGCTCCCTGCAATGAAATATTGATGCCAATATAGCGATGCCAATATAACCTTAAAGCGTGTGGATAAACTGAGTGTTGTAAATTGGTGAGAGTTTCTCATTGATTTCCCACTTTAAGATATGCTACAATATTCTAACTGGTATATTTTTAAACTATACACAGTAGTTAAAAAATGAAGCTACATATATTGTTATTATAAAAATGTCTCGACGAGAGTGAATCGTCTCTTACCTCACTATTATCTTCTGTAACGTCTAATGTTAATATGCTGGAGTCAAACTGTCTGTTGTGTTCCTGTTTCAGAGTTCCTTCAGCTGGAAGTGTGTTGTCATTATACGATCTGACAAACTTGAAGTCACTGGTGCGCGAGCCCGTTGTTAGATAAGCGTCGTAATTGTAAGAGCTGCAGAGAGTTCCTGCTCCATCCACCTCTGCATAGTTTGGAGGCAGATAGGCACTGGGCACTGCGACTGCTCCATCAAACAACAGTCTGGGCTTTCTCCTGCGACAAACCTTTAGCGCCACAATCAATGTAATAAATGTCAGGAAAAACGTGGACACGGACACTAATGCAATGATCAAGTATGACGTTAATTTAGAGTCACCCTCCTCATAAGTCATATCTTTAAGTTCTGGAACTTCAGAAAGGTTGTCAGAAATTAGTAAATACACAGCGCAGGTTGTAGAGAGAGATGGTTGTCCGTTATCCTTCACTGAAATAATGAGATTCTGCTTCATATTGTCAGATTCGGAAATGTCTCGTTGTGTTCTGATCTCTCCACTATGGAGACCAATGCTGAAAATTCCCGGATCGGTAGATTTCACGATATGATAGGAGAGCCATGCGTTCTGTCCAGAATCACCATCCACAGCGATCACCTTTGACACCGGAGAACCTGAGAGAGTCGTTTTAGGAATAATCTCAGTCATTGAAGATTTTCCGTCTGGAACAGGGTATAATATCTGTGGAGAGTTATCATTCTCATCTGTTATGAAAACTTTCACAGTCACGTTACTGGTGAGCGGTGGAGAGCCATTATCTCTGGCAACAACCTGGATTGTAAAGTTTCTGAACTGCTCATAGTCAAATGATCTTATAGCCTGAATCACTCCTGTATCTCCATTAATCGATATAAATGAGGACACTGGAAGACCATTGACCTCACTGGACAACAGAGAGTAAACTACAGTTCCGTTCTGTCTCCAGTCTGGGTCATTTGCACTGACAGAACAAACAGATGTGCCCGGTTTGTTGTTTTCTGTCACATAAGCACTGTATGACTGCATCTCAAAGACAGGTGGATTGTCATTCACATCAGAGACAGATAAATGAATTGTCATGGAGGTGAATAATGGTGGAGATCCCCCATCAGTTGCTGTGACAGTGATGTTGTAATCAGATTCTTTTTCTCGATCTAAAGCGTTTGTAGTCACTAGAGAGAAATAATTCTTAATAGATGGGTTTAGTTTAAAAGGAACATTTTGCTGAATAGCGCAACGAATCTGCCGATTTTCTCCTGAATCTTGGTCTTGAACATTAATGATAGCCACCTCAGTACCTGGCATTGAATCCTCAGGTATCTGGTTATTCAGAGATTTCAGAATGATTCTAGGTGGGTTGTCATTAACGTCACTTATATCTATGATCACCTTAGCGGTTGATGACAATCCAGATGCGTCTTTGGCCTGAATTCCTATTTCAAATTTTCTGTCTTTTTCGTAATCAACAATTGCAATAACCAAAATATTTCCCGTTGTTTTATCAATATAAAATAATTTTGCAGCTTTATCTGACATTCTGCTGAATTCATACGACACTTCTCCGTTTGGACCTTCATCCTCATCTGTCGCACTCACTGTGATTACTGGTGTACCGGGTGGTGCATTTTCAGGCAGAGTAACCTTATAAACAGACTGACTGAATACTGGCACATTATCATTAGCATCTAGAACAGTAATGTGTATGACAGCAGTACCAGATCTCTGTGGAGTACCACCATCAGTTGCTGTGAGTATCATGTCTATCTCCTTCTGTTGTTCACGATCCAGTTCTTTTTCTAGTACGAGTTCAGCGTATTTCCCCCCATCCATAGTATCATGTATCGCTACCGCAAAATATTCATTTTTTTGTAGTGAGTAGCTCTTCACTGCGTTAAGTCCAATGTCTGAGTCATGTGCTTCATCCAGCCGGAATCGCTGTCCTTTAACTGCTGATTCTCTGATTTCAAAGTCAATGCGCTCATTTGGAAATCTTGGTGCGTTGTCATTTATATCCTGAATTTCCAGTAAAATGCGATGCACTTCAAGAGGATTTTCCAAGAAAAGCTCATATTTGAGAATGCAGGGAATTTGGGATTCGCAAAACTCCTCCCGGTCTACAGTCTCCGCCACGATTAAATCACCAGAATTTATATGAATATCACAATACCGTTTGCTGTTATCCTCTGTGTCTATACGAGCCTTTCGAGCGGATAATTCTTTAACATCAATCCTGAGATCCTTGGCCACATTTCCGATCACATAGTGGCGCTTCATTTCTTCTGGAACATTGTAGCTCAAATCTGCAGAGACGATTTTAAGAGGAAAAAAAACAAGAGCGACAAAACACGTACAAAAAAGAACTAGAAATCTTATGTAGTCCATATTGATGTTTCACTCTTGTTGCTGTTTTACCAACGCCGCAATCCAAATGCTTATTAAATATTTAATTCATTACTTTTTAACAATGATATCTGCATTGACAGACGTTTACTCCATTTATTGCAGTCCTTATTTCTGCCAGACGTGGCTACGTTTGCATTACACTATTTGTGGGTGGAGAGTCTCAACACTTCGCATTGCTGGTGAATAGTGACACTATGAGTCTTTTCAGGTCATTGCATCATTCGTGAATTTTATGACAAGACGGAATGGCTTAATCAAGTTTTTATCTTAGTACTCTTTAACCTCGGTTTACCTTGAAAGTTTTTAAATCGTTTTTATTTACTGAATTATTCATTTATAAAAAAGTAAATTTTCACAGCGAAAGTAAAAGATTCAAGGCGCTGTCCAGCTTTGTGGTGCTGAAAATGTCTGGCCTCACAGATTAATTAAAGGTTATACCAAAATGATTCCGAATTCATACAAAATTATTTTCAAGCAATATTTATATGAACTGAAACTGCAACACGTATCTCCTTCAGTATTCTCATCCATATTTTCACGACAACGTTCTTATACTGCGTGTTGTTTTTATGCTTCTTAGCAAGTTACTTCCCATTTATATGAGGTATGCTTGCCAATACATATGTGTGTGTACATATTGTTGTTTTCTTCAATGTCAAGAGTTGTCATGCTCGGATCAAAATCTTCTTTTCTGTTTTCAGTGTCAGTGTTATCACCAACAGAATGTGTGTTTTTATTTTCTGATCTAACAAAACTAAAGTCACTGGTACATTTGCCAGTTGGAAGAGTCCTAATTGTAAGTGCTGCAGAGAGTTCCTGCTCCATCCACCTTTACAAAATCTGCCTCCACTTCCTGGAGGCAGATGGGCACTGCGACTGCCCCATCGAAACAACAGTCTGGGTTTTCTTTTGCAGGACAAAAATCTCAGGGCCATAATCAGTGTAGTAAATGTCTGGGAAAAGAGTTTAATTTAGAGTTGTTCCCCTCACAAAGCATATCTTTAAATTCTGGAACCAAGATTGTAAGAAGTTATTAAAATAACAGCACAGGTTAATGAGAGAGATGGCTGTCCATTAGCCTTCACTGAAATGATGGTGTTCTGCTTCAAATTGTCAGATTCAGAAATGTTTTGATCTCTCCACTTGGATACCAATGCTGAAAAGTCCTGGATCAGTACATTTCACAATCTGATAGGAGAGCCATGCGTTCTGTCCAGAATCACCATCCACAGCTATCATCTTTGACACAAGAGAGCCTGAGAGAGTCGTTTTAGGAATAATCTCAGTCATTGAAGATCTTCTGTCTGGAACAGGGTATAATATCTGTGGAGAGTTATCATTCTCATCTGTTATGAAGACTTTCACAGTCACATCACTGTTGAGTGGTGGAAAGTCATTATCTCTGCCAACAACTTGGACTGTGAAGTTTCTGAGCTGTTCATAGTCAAATGAGCTTTCATCATGAATCACTCCAGTATATGCATTAAAATATATAAATGAGGACACCGGGACACGATTAATCTCACTGGAATCAAATGATCAGAAGAGCATTGATGCAATCCATTACTGCCATTTAATCCAACACATATTAGATGTGTTCGCCATATTTTCGTGGTCTAAAGTAAATTTGTTGTATTGAAATCCTCATAAAATGGTTGATTTAAGTATGTCATGGACACCAGTGCTTTTCGACAAATGTCAACAGAATAGAAAAACACAGCATCTGATGGGTGTGTGCTTATGCCCAAGAAAACAAAGTTAAAGAAGCACGACCCTCTTCGGTTAATTTGAGATTAGCTTAATCTGCTGCAGTCCAGGCATTTTAAATGATAGTTTCAACAAAATTTGCCACGTATGTAATGTTTTTTAAAAATGTAGCTTTATTTTTTGTGTTCCATTTTTTTTTTAGCTCCTAAAGAACGTAAGTAAATGAAAAGCTCATAAATAGCTTAACATTGCTCCAAAAAAGACAGATCAAT
Source organism: Barbatula barbatula (assembly GCF_947034865.1). NCBI lineage: Eukaryota > Metazoa > Chordata > Actinopteri > Cypriniformes > Nemacheilidae > Barbatula > Barbatula barbatula. The sequence goes on along the minus strand of NC_136787.1, from coordinate 9,975,869 downwards.
AAATAAGCACTAATAATAATGAGAAAAATACTTTTAGCTATATCCTAGATCTCCATGAAATTTTGTTTACAAAATGAGAAATTATTTTTAAGAGCTTAATACATACACTGCAGTAGACTTTTAGTTTGCCACTGCAGAAGAATTATGCAAATACAAAACTAAAAAGTATCTTAAAAAGAATACTGTGCAGTTATTCGTATTGAGTTATTCGCATTATCAAAATATTATTCCTATATCAGGTAATATTAAGGGTGCTGTGCAACGTAAAAATGATCTATTGACATTTTGTGTTTGTCAGATGTTGCCACAAACGGGAGTATGCTATTTCAGCACCACGGACAGCACATTCTATTATCACAGGACTACTGGAATAGAAAGTTGTGCACATACAATTGTTATTGGCTCAAGGGTTTTTTAATGTTTGTTTTTTATTATATATATAAATATATTAACTTATGAATTACATGTGTCTTTTGCAAAGACTGAAGCTCAGTGGTAAGAGCATGGTGTTAACAATGCCGAGGTTATGGGTTCGAACCCAGGGCATTGCACATACTTAGAAACAAATGTATAGCATAATGCAATGCAAGTCGGTTTGGATAAAAGCGTCTGCCTAATGCATAAATTTAAATGGAATCAAATGCACCAATGCTTTACTAACCTACAAAAGCCTGAAGACCCACTAATAGTCTTGCATAAAGGCTTATTCATGTTACCATGCACTGTATCAGGTTAATAGTTCTCATTCAAGGTAGGTTGCTATGTTAAAGTGTTGATATGCGAGCCAGTTTTATGAGCCAGCATTTCTCATATGTAAGAAGAAAATGCATACATGTTTTGCATACAGCATATTAGTGCTGGTGGTGAATAATGAATAATAAGAATGTAGTATAAATTTGTATGATCTAATCATATTTTAATCTTGCATTTGGTTACATACATATTTATTAAAAGCGACTAAATGTTGCAAGCAGTAAACATTTTATGAGTCCACTTATACTATAACCGCGTTTTTTTGCCTACGAACAAAGCTAAAATTACATATACACACCGCCAAAAATAAAACCACAAGATGCTTTATTACTTATGAAAGAAACCTTTATTTGTGATTTATAAACGAAACACATTACCAGATTTCATAAAGTAATATAAAATAATGAACACCATTACACATCATGAGCAGGTGTACAACATTTTTGTCCAACAGATTTGTACCGTCAAAGTCAAAAGCATAGCGCCACCATGGCACTGAATGAGTTGATAGATATTTACTACACACAAGCAGAATACATAGACCCTTTTTATTATTTTTTTATTTTTTTTACCTTTTTATATTATTTTTTAAATTTTTTATGGGGATAGGTTTATACTATAGGGACGAAGGAACTGGTTCACATTACAGTGTTATTGATTTCAAAGGCTAGCACAAAACAAAATATCCTTCTGGATTCAGAAATCATAAGGTTGTAAAGAAAATAGAATCAGACCATAACACTACAGCATTACATATACTAGAATGTTAATGTCATTTGGCACAGGGCCAATATTGTGTGTGTTATTTGATGCTCTGCGTGTTTCTCTCTGCATGTTTACGTATGTCTGAGTGAGTACTTGGACTTATGTAATTCAATAGAGACAATACACATCTCCAGTTCCATTATAATTGAGAAAAAATATTATGAAAAACATTTTTGTTTATTTATATCTATATATAATTTCTGTTTTAACTGCGTTTAACATGCAAACAGTCACTTGGTGATCTGACAGCACTGTGGCACACATGAAAGTGTGTGTGTGTGCTTTATGATGATACAGTCTCATAGCAGCGCAAACAGTATTCTCCTTTACTGAACGGTATCTCTACAGACTAGACATTAGGGAAAATGGAAAGACAACAGAAAACGAAAGCATGTCTGAATGTAAAAAGCATTCAGATTATTTACATAAATCAAATCAACATCTATGAAACTGTCATTAAGGTATGTTTCCCCATGGCGATGTAAAGTAGAAAAAATTGGTACTGCCACCACTGTGGTCCTCTTAATATAATATCCAAATACTCTCCAACTTTGCCCAAGTAAGCACCATATACTGAAGCTAGAAATCCTGGCCTCTACTCAAGCATGACTGCATAGTCCATGGTGTTTCCACAACTGTAAGGGCATAAATATTGATGTGTGCGTCTAAGTGTGCTTATCTTTCCAAGAGAAATGTCTTTTGCCCAAGATTGAGTTAATTGAAATATCTGATTCTGATCACATTATACGATGTGAGCCACTAGGGGGCAGTACTGACATGGGGCTGAGCACACAGCAATGGTAACATCAGAAATTGACAAGCAGAGGGTATTAGGACACATTGCTGGACTAAGACAAATAGCTGGCAAGAACCAAGATGATGTTTTGAGAAAATCTATCAAACATTCAAAACAGCAGCAGAGGGAGAGTGTGTATTGAAATAAGAAACAAGCGTCCAGTTGTAATTTACGGACTTAGCTGTACATGGTGTAGACGGCCTGCGGTTCCTTTCAGGCGTTTCTGAAAATGTTATGCATCAGCAAGAAACTTGTGAGCTTCTAGAAACTAGATTTTTGTTAGTGAAGCTCTATGCACATCATTGTCTGTACAAATTCCGATTCGTACAACTTGGATGTACATGTTTTTTTACTGTGTAAGCAGAGATATACTTGCTCTTATAAAATATATTGAGTAAAGCACTCCTATTCTGAGATTTTAGTTTGGAACAGGATGGAAGTTAGTGTTGGATATCTCTTTGCCCTGCATTAAGGCGGTGTGTGTAAACAAATGCAAGTGTGGTGGATTACACTGCTACATTCCTGCATATGTGCCTGGAATCGTTTACTTAAATTTTGCGTTAACAGGAGATAGACTGCTGTCCATTAAAAACACACAACATTTGTGCCCAGCTCTGATAAAGTTGTAGTTAGATTTTTGCCATTTTTTTATGACAAAGCTTTGTATCCAGCAGAGCAAGGCATGACATGGGCCAGAGGAGATTGTTTTTTTATTCTCTTGGCAAGTCGAAAGCAAATTCCACTCTAAGTATGGCGTGAGAGTTCATATCCAGTTTAACAGGAAATTTGTTAAATCCTTTTAAAAGTGACTTGACTCATCTCAGTTGTAAATGCCATTTACAAGGTTCGAGTGTGCTCAGATTACATTTTGGAGACTGAAGTGCTTTCTTGGATAAATTTAAATTGTCAGAACTAGGGATGTAGCCAATCAGTCACAGAAACATGTGTATTATATATTTTTTGACACAAACCCTCTTTTGGCAAGGACTGGGCATGGTAGGTATGGTAGTTTAGTAGTCAAAGCCACTAAAAAAAATCCACTCTTTACGTTTTCAATATATTTGGTTATTTCTTAACTTCTGCTACAAACATAACTTGATAGCTGTAATATTTTGGTAGCCCATTCTTCTTTACTCATCTCCATCATCTTTTCCCTTATCCTTTTTGTCTTTCTTTCCTTCCTTCTTCTTCTTTTTCTTCTTCTTTGATTCTTCTTTCTTTCCAAAAGTGATGAACTCGCCCTTATCATCCACGGCACCTGGGTCCTGTCGGATGGAGATGATGGCAGGAGAGCCTGGAATTATGAAGGCTTCAGGGGGGATCTCTCCTGGCTTCAGGGCTTGAGGAGGGCCATAACCAGGCCCAGCGCCATAGCGGAAGCTCCAGCTGTTACTGTTGATTCCGGCTCCGACAGGAGGAGACAGCTGCCCCTCTCCCTCCCCATCTAAGTGAGAAAAAATTACATTAGTCAATATGTTTACATATAAATGAATGTATTACGCTGTTTATCACAAAACATTTACAGAGAATTCCATGTATATATACAGTATTTTTATATCTGTGTTCTCTGGAAATCAAACCTTTGGCCTTAGTATTGCTAGTGCCATAGTCTTACTTGAACTACAGAAATATTCTTTACATTCTTTATATTCAAACTTACTGTTTAATTTACTGTATTAAACCCAGAGCCGGACAGTAACGGAGTACATTTACTCGAGTACAGTACTTAAGTACAATTTTGAGGGATCTGTACTTTACTTGAGTATAATTTTTGGGGAGTACTCATGACTTTACTCAAGTACATTTGAGAGGCAAATATTGTACTCTTTACTCCGCTACATTTCTATCCATAACCGTAAGTACACGTTACTTCTAAAAAGGAAAAAGAAAAATCTCGGAAACCACCAATTAGTGTTTTCCCTCTCAAACGTGATTGGATTGTGCAGGCGCCACTTATTGGGCGAGCCTATCAGCAACAATCACCCAGACCTCAGAGCTCTATCATTTGCTGTACACAGCTGTCAATCATCTCACATCTGCATGACACGTCCTGTGTACACTTCCTCATTCAGGACATCCGCGATGAAGCTAAAGTAACATTTCTTCACCAAAACAAGAAGCTAATAAATGCACGATGGAAGAATATGTGTTTTGTGTGTATTTTCATGCGATTTGGGGGTATTTTTATACGAATAAAGAATAAAGGGAAGAGTAGCCAATAGCGTCGTATAAAATGCTAAATATAACATGAAATGAACTTGAAAACATCGCGACCGGTCAGCTGATTTTCTTTAATCATTATTATTTTCTCTTCTTTGCTCTATGCTGCGTGTATAACACGGTCAGGTTCAGAGGTGTGTCAGAACATTGCTATATCGCCTTCTTTGCTGTTTTAGGTTTATTGATTTCAGGGGCGGCGTTTGTGTATGGCCCTAGCGTTCAGAAAACATTGTTGAAACAAAGTACGTGTGCGTAATGAGACTCATTATAGATAATTAAACTACTTTACACTGATGTGTACATGTAGCATAGGCGTCGGAAGCATGTGTATTTGAGAATGTATAAACACCGTTAATTCACATAGCGTCATTGACGTATAGTCGGTAAGACCGAAGATATGTAGTTTTGACGTGACATCATCGTAATGTTGGTTCGAAGCTCTTTTTGGCTAAACTCGTTTGTCTGCATTTTCCACATTTAAGATCATATACAGGCATTTATTTTCAATAAAACAAAGAAACTGTCTACAAAATGCCTAACAGTGGTTATGGAATCAAGTGTGAGGTTATGGGTAGTGGGGATGGTCTTTATTTTCCCAATTAGTTGGCATCCATTTAATAATTTTAATAAATCGAATAATTTACACTATTGTTATTGTATTTCATTCATAATGTAAAACGCTATCTGTGAAAAATTTTAAAAATATATTGTACGGAAAGACATAGCGCAGTCGCAGTTTAGGCTATTATGTATTTTGCGATTTGCCACTAGCTATGCCAGGATTAGCTTAAAAATGAAAAGAATCAAGGCTTAACAACCTTGCGACAAGGTAAGACATGTTTTATATTTAATCTTGTTTGCTGAATCTGATCAATGGTTGGTTTATATTTTAGTCTCATAGTCGATTAACGTAGTCGTTGGTGGTGGTTATGACAACATCTGGCTGGGTTATTTTTTACTACTTTAAGTTTTGTGGTTACATATATGTGGTATCATTTGGTTTCATTGTGGTTCGTTTTTGTATGGTCTGAAGAAATTTCGCCATACCCTAGGTTTTGATGAAACGCCACCACTGATTGATGAAAAAACAGAGAAACTCACATGTACACTTTTGCTAACACAATTGTTAGCTGAATTGTATTTTCTAATATTACTCATTAATGTAAGCAGAGTATTTGCTTTGATGTTCTTGAGTATGCAGTGTGTTGTTTAAAACTGTTCGGTTCAAATGTGGGTGCAAAAAATCCATTAAAACTCTAGCAGAGGTGAAAAGAATAAAGCATGGTAAAAAGATTAAAATTACTTTATTTTACTTTAAATTCCTTTAACAATCTCCAAGGTATTAACATTAACATTTTTCATAACTCCATGTAGGACGTTTCTGTACATAAATGTAAGCACTGTGGCAGTAGTAATGCAATATTTAGAAAATGTACTCTTGTACTCTTGATACTCAAGTACTTTTAAAAACATGTACTTCAGTACTTTTACTTAAGTACACATCTGACTGTAGTACTTTTACTTGTACTTGAGTAAAATTTAGCAAGGGGTATCTGTACTTTTACTCAAGTAATGAACCTGTGTACTCTGTCCGCCTCTGATTAAACCAAATGGATAGTTCACCCAAAAAATTAAATTCTGTCATGAATTACTCACTCTCTATTTGTTCCAAACCTTTATAAATGTATTTGTTCTGTTGAACACAAAGAAAGATATTTGGATGAATGTTAGTAACTGACATTTCTGGGACATCATTGACTACCATACCAGGATCAATTAGTTAAAGGTGCCCCAGAACCTTATGCTTTCCTTAATTCCTTAAAATATATTTCTTTGTGTTCAACAGAACAAAGAAATGTATTCAGGTTTGAAACACCTAGAGAGTGAGTAATTCATGACAGAATTTAAATTTTTGGGTGAACTATCCTGTTAATATGTTTTAAGTTCTCTACATATTTACAATTTTCTCTGTACAGTAGTGTACGGAGTTCGACGAACTATTAGTCATTATTACCATTGTTATTGTTGTTATTTTAGATTTGACAAATTTTCTATTATTTTGGTTTATTGGTTTGGGGGTGTTGAGTATCTGATGATATTAAGCATTCATAGAAAATGGTCAATAAATGTACCAAACTGTTACTGTGGCAGTACTCTTTTCTAAGAGTTCATATTAGTACCTCAGAGGTGCATATTAGTACCAAAGAGTGCAAAGAGCTGGGTTGGAGATCCCTAGAAGGTACCATTGTGTACCGTTTTTTGGTAAATATAAAGCAATGTATACATTTGTACCATTATGTGCCTTTAAAGTACTGCACTCTTTGTTACCAATATCCCTATCTGTGAATGACTGTATGGCCAAGTACACACTGCAATTCCATTCCATGTGCGTCTGAAACAGATAGTCACTCCAAAAATGTACAAAAGTAAATACTTATTTCACTGTTATGTTCTTACATCTTGCATACAGACAAATCCACATCACTGTTGGGAGTTTAAATATGTGATTAACAACTAGTTGTTCAATTCAGTTCCGTACACACAGCGTAACAACTTTTTTAGGAGTTAATTTGGTAGTAAAATGTGGTTGTCACTCCCATAAATTAGTGAACTGTGCGTGTACAGAACAGGATTAAGCAATAAAAGGTGAAGTGACAATCAAATTTATATGCAGTGTGTATGTGGCCCAATATGCTGTATCTGAAACACACAATAAATCAGTAAAAGAACTCCAAGTATCCTGTAAACATGACTGTTTCATCTTGTCCAGATTAGTGCTTATTAGTTCGAGATGCTTTCCCAGTGTTGTAGGCAGTATAGCGAGTTATCTGTGAGCAGTTCATGGGTGTGCGGTCTGATGCTGAGACTGTCTATAAGGTGACCTAGTTACTAACTCTATGTCCTTGAGACATAAACGCTCAACCTCAGAAAGGACTACACCTGCAACTGCAATACTATTCCGAGTTCACGCACCTACATGTATAAAAAACATTTCCTAAATTTGAATAGTGCTGTAAAATAAATGTACGTTTTACTATTTGATTGCTTAAATTCTCACAGGTGATTTACACAATCTGCATCACGGCGGAGTGCACTTTCTAAATAACGTTAATGTTTAAAACTGCAGCTAACCCACGGGAGAATGACACAGAGAACGGAGTACAGAGTGGAAGACTACCAGTTACTCAACTACCTACTTTAATTTCTGTGTTTTATTTAGATCTATCCCTGGCACTGGAATGCAATTCTGTTAGTTTTTATTATTCTGTTTAGGTTTATTATGACAGTACCGCACTGCTTATTGTAAATTAAAAACATTTGCAATAAATTATTGCGAGGATTATCCGTATTCTGATATTCTTCCCATTTTAAAAGAATCTTCATGGGTGGATTGTGCATCTATGCTGTACTAATCTAAATTAGGAATCCTGCTCGCTCTCGATTTCAGGCAGATCCCTAAATTTAGACGTGTCACATCCTACCATTAATATGCAAACATCTCTCTTGCTCGAAGCCAACAGATTCATTTAGAAAAACATTTATAAAATTCTTGAAACTGAAATTTTGACCATCATAAAAACAAACCACCTCTAATGTGTCCCAACAGAACACTCATGGGGAACAGCACAGATAGTAAAGCAAATAGTTGAAGAGAGACTTGTGCATTGTCCCCAGGCTTGCCAGATCACTTTGGCTGAGAATGTCCAGTGAGAGAGTAACTTGTGAATCTATATGTTACTCACGCCTCAATCCATCTCCCTGTGGCTTTTATCATGGCAGTAATATCGGTGCTTGTGTGTGTTTATGTGTTAAATTGTATATCACAGCAGGTCAGCTGAGCAGACTAGCTCTGCTCCTCATGAGACCAACAGAGAGAACATCAGGATGCATGGTAAATGGGTTGGTAAATCAGGTCTTTCATTGCTTTTCTAGCTTTGCAATACACTTACAGAAGCTGTGACTTTATCTGTGTAAATTCTAGGAAGCTGAGAAATTTGTTCATGTTTATGCTATTGTATTGATACTGTATATGTATTTGCCTGATTGATTAAATGTTCAGGACAAGCTCTGGCAAGTATGCAAGACCACACCCCTTTTTGAACCCATATGGGGTATTGGGCCATTGTTTATCATATTTTAGCATCCAGATGTTCTGTCTTCATAAAACCCATTCACAACTAGATGTAGAGCCACACTCGCTATTGAAAGGAATATCAAGTCAGCCATAAAATCAACCACAATTACTTCTACGCCTGCATTAAGGTTACCCTTGCTATTTTTGCCCTTGTAGCCTCCAGTCCTAATCTCTCTCATCCAAATTGTTTCTGATGGCACTACCTCTCTTTCCATTTATTTCTCTCCACTTCCACACCTTTTTCATTCTTCCATTTTGAGTATGAGCGGTTGCCATGGAAACCGCCTCCCCCATCATACTCGCCCACTCCCAGCTGCTACTGCTGCAGTATCTAAGGTTCATTGTTGTTGCCTAGCAACAAGTCACACACTGTTTCCTAGCAACAGGACCACCAGAGGGGTCTGCCAATCCTGAACCTCTGTGCATCTCCAACCTCCGCATCCCCCTCTTGCTTTCAGCACCACTTTCTTTCTCTCAGCCTTCCCGCTCTCTATTACTTGCCGTCTCTCCATACCACATTTTAATCTTTTAAATGACTCTCAGTACAGCATCCTCATATATACTCTGCTCTCTACAGCAAATTTCATCTATGTCTCATTTTCCTGCTAATCTCCTCATGCCTTTGTCTGGTTTGTCCTTTTTCCACTGCCTTCATCTGCATTAAAACCTACAACAGCTTAACCAGAGCTTACACATCACACCTGCATTGGGTCAATGATAGAACATTACCCTTTAAATAATGCGTGCACCATATTTCAGGGAGGAGGGGACTGTTTTTAGTCTAGCACATTATACACAGGGGACCAGTGTATGGTTTATCATTTCACTTGAAAGATCTCTGCAGCCTAAAAGAATCAATGCGTTCCTTTTTGGTTCTCTCACTTTCTTTCCTTCCACATGTGCGGTCTCACTTATTATTCGTTTTTACTCTGTCTACCATTGACTTGTTCGGCTCGGCTCTATCAGCCTGTCGATATCTCCACCGTCCACCCCCCAGGAGACCTGCCACTGCTGCTTTTATTCCTCTAATGGCAGTTTAGACTTATTGTCCCATGTCTATCAAGCCGAACTTGAGAAGAAGCATATCTGAAAAATGCAAATACAATAACCAAACACTTTTAAAAATAAAGGTGCTCCAAAAGGGTATTCGCAGCAATGCCATAGAAGAACCGTTTCCGATTCTTAGGTAAAACCATACAGACAATATTGTTCCAACCTCTCATTTGAATTCTCGGATGACAATAGAATAGTTGCAAGATATTAAAGATATTATCCAAGCATTGCAGATTGCGCTCTTACCCAAGATAAACACAGTTGGTCGATTGTGTCAACTGATGATTGGAAGTTTATGTCTAATTATGTGTTAGGCTTTGGCTAGGCCCAAAATGCCCACTTGAGAGACACACCACTAAATTACAAATGAAAGCCTGACAGGAGATTGGCTTTGTTGCTTTGATTTTTGGGAATGCAACATATTGTGTTCGGAAGGAACCTTTTTCAAAAAGTCCAGAGGGTAATAAACTTTTAGCTGGATTGCTTCAATGACTATGTCATTTTAAATCTCAGCAGCCATATTACAAGTGTAGAAAAAAGTGAATGCACTTGTGTGCATGCAGATGGAAAAAGAGCAAGAGCCTTACTCAACCAACTTTTCTTTTACCTTACACAGGTTATTTTAAACATGCATGAATTCATCTCAGTGTGCGTCGGCCTCAATTTGGGTCAAACGTTGTAGGTATTTTGATTGCCCTTGATTTATTCTAAGATTCATTACAAGAAATCTAAAATCAGCATATGCATTAGGCGTATTAATTTGAACAGATGTAAGAAGTTGATTAACATGATAATTTTGCTAGAGCGAAAATGACTGCAGATTAGAGGCAGCGTGAAGTTCTGTTAGATGATGTTGATGTCATCGGTTTCGGGTGGTTAAGATTTAATGACAGTCAGCAGTGTGTGTGTCTTTAAGATTGACCTCACCTGCAGCACTGGACACCGTGGGCCAGTTGTGGACCAGCATGCCTTGCGCCCCCTGCATGACAGCTGACGCCTCCTCCATATGCACAGAACTAAAAACAAAGACAAAAGTCATTTCTTTTATCTTGTAATATAATTTTTTTTAAACAGAATACAGAGAAAATGCTACAACATGGAGCATATTTTACATTAAGAAGTGATTGGATTTTGGCTATGAATATACAATTGATATACAATTCCTGGCTAGTGTTAGTGTCTCTTTGCTTTAGCTGTTTGGTCCCAAGGTGAGCATGTGTGAGTGTGTGTGTGTTTGCAAATATACATTTGACATGTTGCAGAGTATATGTGATCTAATGTGCATGTGCGTGATGTGTGTGTGGTGTGTGAACTGTCAGGGATTGTTAGTGTTCCTCTCTGACACTTTTACTCCTCCAGACATGACGACAGCAAAGCACATGACATAGAAAGTGTCAAAGACAAATAGAGGAAGATACTGTATGTGGACTGTATATTAACTGACTGTCAACATCTTTAATGCTATAACCAAAAGCCTATTTTTCATAATCGGTTTCCCCTAATACATTGTTCATTTTAAAAAAACATATTTGTCTTTCCTTTCCGTCAGCAGGCCATTTGTAACATATGCCTTGGAATCTGCAGTAGACAGCTGAAGATGTAGTATGTACTTAAGATTTAAACAAATGCACACCCTAGAGCTGTTTTAAAAGACATTACGTAAAAAGTGACGCTCAGTTTTCTATGCACACTTCTTCAGCTTTCATAACAACATGTATGTTTATCGCCCTGGAAACCTTGATCAGACAAGCACACAAAGAATCAGCAGGACAGTGAACTTTGCCACAGCACTCCTATACATCCATTATGAATGTACAGCCATAAGTAGCAGAAAGGAAGTGGGTATAGTAGGACATCTGCAATGCAGCAGATGGTGTGCCCTCCCTTCTAAAGAGTCCAGAAACAATGATCCCGTGTAAACAAGATGGATCTTTCTTATTCTCTTTAGCTTTTTAGCCTGGAGAGGTGTTTTGCATAGTGTTATACAAGGTGGTATGTGTGTCTTTAGAAATCAAAACTCTAAACTTTGCTTACAGTGTCACAAAAGAGAGTTCATGAATAATTAAAGTAAATCAAACATAAAACAAACAAGTAATGTGATTTACTGCATCAGCAAGACATTGCAAGGATACAAGCAATGGTTGAACCTGAAATAGTGTCATATTTCAAATGATGTTAAGAAATCTCTGTGACTGGATGATCTATAAAAATGGGTTTTTAGTCATGGTAAAAGCAACGCCAATGTCATTGGTTTTATTTGCAGGGAATGCACAGATAAAATGTATAATATATTTTGCCATGTTTAAATATAATAAAATACATTTGTCTATTATATATATATTTAAAATATTTAAAACATTTAATTTATTTTATAAATGGATATTGCAAGAAGTTGAAAAAAAGTTTAGCGTTACCGACTGTTTATTAAGATCCCAAATTGTTGCTGATTTTTTGTAATGTGTGCCAAAAAAAGAAAGCTGCTTTAAGCCATTATACGCAACAACCTGGACCCTTTAGCCAAATAAAATTAGTCAAGAGCTGGTAAAGTTTTTAAAAGTTTTAAAAGTCAGCTTTAAAATATTTTTAATATACTGTATAATACATTTTTTAAGATCTTTGCAAATAAATGTCTGTAATTTATCAATTTTCCTGTTCCTTGTTGCTGTAGTTTTTATAATCTTCCTGTAAGTGTTCTTGTATCTTCCCACTTTGACCTGCATTTTATATAAATGTTGCTATGTAAATTGAATAATATGCATTATATTTTTAAGAGTGAGCCAGGACTGTCACTGGTACCCATTTAGAAGTAAATTCGTTCCATGACACCCCTGGTTGTACTGTACTGTATTGTGTTAATGGTGCTACTGCACTGAATGGTTCATCTAAATTATCCCTTGCGTGTGCTGTCATCCTCTGTGTATATTTACACCTGCTTCCAAACAAAGGGAAGCACACAAAACTTACTAAACCATCCCGCAGATAAACCCACAGGCACTCATATATCATATAAAACTGACAGCCCATAACTTTTTGGAAACTGTATGCATGTAATAGGAGGGACCCTCCAAATGTGTTTGTGTGTACGTGTAAACATTGAGAAAGTGTTTTAAGCGATGGCTCATTTTGTCAGCAATTGTGCATCTAAATTATGTTGAGGTTGACAGTATTGTGTGTGCGTAAGCTCACATGCTCGGCTCATCAACTAGCTTGTCCTTTATGCTTGGTTGTGAAGGACTGTGCATGTGCTCTGGAGAATGCTGATGACCTACATACTCAAGATCAGACTACAGACAGCCGCTATGTCAGAAAAAAAATGCCCTCAACAAACGCTTTAGAGCTTGTGTTAGTGCATCATAAAAAGAGACAGAGCACAGTTGGTTCACTGAAAGATGAGCGGATCAGAATAAAGTCAGAAAGCTCCTGGTGGTCTTGGGTCTGGTGTCTGGATGAGTCATAGTTTTACCCTAGTTTGACCCTATCTTTACCTCACTCTTACCAATGAATAATTTAGCAGTTTTTTGTTTAGCTTAAAATTAAATTGACTTTTAGCTAATGAGCTAAAAATTTAAACTGAGACAGTAACACTAACATTATCATGAGTTATTTATAAATGAATGTTAACACAATCGATTAATTCATAGTTGATCTGAGTTAGCAGACAATTTATTTAATCTTGTTAAAGTCTTATTTCTATTTTTTTCCTTTTGATTTACCAGACAATCAAGTCACAGACCATTTGTAATCCTTCATAGACCCCCAACAGACAACAGTTTGAAAACTGCTCGCATGGAATGAAATGTTATGTACTTTTTGATTGTATTGTATGAAGTAATAAACAACACAATGTGCATGCATTATCTCAGGTGTCTAAATAAAGAGAGAACGTAATCCTGTACTGAATAACAAATGCAGGTATGCAACAGCTCAGAGAGAACTGTAACTCTTTTAGGACGTTATTATCAGCAGAAGTGCTTACCTCTGCACTCCTGCCCTCAACGATGCAGAGTAACGCCAGTCAGCATTCGGTCCTTTCGGCTGGAGAGAAAGAGAGAGAGAGGAGGTAGAAGAAAAGAAAAGGGGTTAGATACATTCTCATCAATAAATCATGACGCTCTGTGTGTGTTGCATTTTAATGTGAACCGCATCTGGAAAAAACAGTGCCACTAAGACAACAATTGGCATTAAGCCACAGCCCATGACTTCGTGGGGTTTGCATGTTTTCAGTGTTTATAAAAACAACTCACATGAACGTTGATTTAATAATACACACAAGCCATTATTACACACGTTTTGAATTACCATTCATCACCCCTCCCCCACCACTCAAGAAAAAGCCCCTAAACATCTTTTCTCCTAGCATCCGCTCACAGTGGTACCCGATGATTTCATCCCAAGATACCAGCTGACCTCATGTAAAATGATACTTGAGCATTTTCTGCCCTCAACAGGAATCAATCACAGGATGACCATTTACCTTGTAATATAATACAAAGAAAAGCCTCAAATGTAAGATTGTCATTGGTTCCTCCAAAAGATAACAATGAATGCATTTATTTGTCTCACATGAGAGCAGCATATTGTGTCAGAGCTCCAGCGTGCCACACGTGTTATATTTGACCTAGTAAAATAAAAAACTGGGTTGGGGAATATGTGATGGGATGAGGCTTTAGAGAATGGCCCAGATAATTTGAGTAAATACCATGCTTTAATCAGGTGAATTCAGGGGGGAGAAAGTGCGTGCAAAAAGTCTCTCCCACTCTCACACAATATAATTTGCAGAGCCGAGAAGCAAAAGCTGGAGGTTAATTTCATTGCTGGCTCTCTTATCTCTGACAGGCGGCCTTTGCTCCTAAATCTTCTGCAGTGTCGACTGCGCTTCATTCACTGCTCTGCCATAGACAAATCTGAGAGGATCTGATGCTTTCAAGAACCTTTCCTTGCCAGCTCTACAGTTATTCAGTGCTCAGAGATTTTGATTTTGTGGTTCCTCCCGTGAGCCATCAGGACCTTTAGATCATGTTCTGGCTAATTAAAACACATTTCACGAATCAGAGTGACCATGACATCACACAGATTACACAATGACAGAAAACTCCAAAGGAACCAAAACAAATCTTAGACAGCAAATACACAGCACCTAGCCATGTACTATTACCTAAAAGGTTTGTGAAACGTTTTAAAGACCAAAATATTGTACTTGAGATGCTTTTTGACCTATTTCCCTCAAAAGGCGCGTATTTGCTTAAATTTTGTGTAATATCACAACAGGGCAAAGAATCACTAGAAACATTTGCTATGTATGCAATACAAATACATTTTGGACTACAATACAAATGCACACGTTCATGGGTGGACGACACAGGATGGAAATTATCTCTACAAGAAAATGTGATGACAGCCTTAGATGTAAGAATAAATGCCTGATTCATAAAGAAACAGTGAGCTACTTGAGCACATCTTAATGTTTGACACTAATGTAGGGTGAAGCGAATCTGTGTAAAGCTGCACAAGATAACTACACAGTGCGACATGAGATGACAAGGTCAAAAGCTAGTGACACGTAAGCATAGAGCTTCATTGAAATTCGTGGTGTGACTGCTAAGCTTTATCATTATTCACGTCTTAGATCATTCCAGTGCACACGTTATCCATGCTAATTCTAAAAGGAACTGAAATCCATCAGACAGACCTGTAGACCTGCTGCATCTGGCATGCTGAGCCTGCGAACGAATCCGCTCCCTTGGGTAAAATAGCGCTCGGAGCCCCAGGTGCCACTGATGGGTCGCCCCGTGTTGTAGAACATGAAGGTGTCACTGCCAGATGTAGCGGTCAGACATGTCTTGTAGCAGTAGGTTTTGGTCAGGGAGCCATTACCACGGACCTCAATGTAATGAGGTTCCACTTTAAGGTCTCGGCGAAGCACCACGTTGTTGTTGGGTTGAGAACCAGCACCTCCCCCTCCTCCTCCAGAGCCACCCTCTGCCTGGGCCTTCTGGGACACACAGCAAGGTGAGCAAGACCCTGGCTGGGTGCAGTAGGCATGGCATCGCACAATAGCCAACACAACCACTGTCACCAAGAACACAAACGTGGTGGCACTCAAGGCCACAATGAGGTACAATGTCACATTGGAAAACAAAAGCGTGCTGTGAGGGCGTATTATTCTTTTGGGGTCGGGCGTGACTTTAGGTGGCACTTCCATGACGGCAACATTGATGGTGGCTGTGGACGATAGAGGTGGCTCACCATGGTCCTTTACTAATACGGTCAGACTAAAAGAGGTGGAGTTATCCTCCAAGACTCGGCGTGTGGTGCGAATCTCTCCTGTGTGCTCATGCACTTTAAACAGGTCCAGATCGCTGGCCTGGTCCAGCAGGTAGACGATCCATGCGTTCTGTCCTGCATCTGCATCATAGGCCACTACCTTCGTGATCAGCATACCTGGTTCTGCATTCTTCTGCACTGTCTCTGTTGAGCGGGTGCCATTGGCCGGGGGATTTATTATGTCAGGTGGGTGGTCATTTTGATCCATGATGTAGATATAAACAGTGGCCACACGGCTGAGTGGTGGGATACCACCATCCTGAGCTTTGACTTGGAAGTGAAATTCCCGTAATGTCTCGTAGTCAAAAGAGCGAAGGGCGTATGCAACACCTGTGTCTGCCTTTACTGACACATAGGAGGTGACAGGGATGCCATGATTGTTGTCATTTAGAACCGTGTAGGTGATGCGAGCATTTTCATTGACATCTGAGTCCTGAGCCTTGACGGTACAAAGCGAGGCTCCAGGTGCATTGTTCTCCATGACATAGACAGTGTAGGAAGTCTGCTCAAAGCGTGGAGGGTTATCATTCACATCTGCAACATCCACCTGAATGGTCTTCTGCGAAGATAAGGGAGGGGTACCGCCATCCGTGGCACTAAGTGTGACGTTATAGGCCGCTGTGGTTTCACGGTCCAAGAAGGCAGAGGTTACCAAAGTGTAATAATTTCTAAAGGATTTGATTTTAAATGGAAGGCCAGGTGGAATCTCAAGGGTCACCTGTTTGTTTGCACCAGAGTCACGGTCTGTCACGCTGATCAGGGCCACCACGGTGTCCGCACGGGCATCTTCGCGCACTGGACTGGATAAAGAAGAAAGAACAATCTCTGGAACGTTGTCATTCACATCTACAACCTCCACCACTACTTTGCAATGGGCCGCCA
Source organism: Barbatula barbatula (assembly GCF_947034865.1). Taxonomy (NCBI): domain Eukaryota; kingdom Metazoa; phylum Chordata; class Actinopteri; order Cypriniformes; family Nemacheilidae; genus Barbatula; species Barbatula barbatula. The sequence goes on along the minus strand of NC_136787.1, from coordinate 9,958,941 downwards.
CTGGAGCTGGGCCTTTGTCCATGGCCTGGATATACATTTCGTATGAATTGGTGTCCTCATAATCCACGTTGTTCCTGACACGTATTTCTCCAGTGTTAGTGTCCATGCTGAACATTTGTCTGACCCTGTCTGGGGTGTAACTGCTGAATGAATAAAGCACCTCCCCGTTTGTCCCTTCATCTTGATCCGGGGCATTCAATTTAATCACCAAAGTGTCTTTTGGCGAATTTTCAAGCAGTTTGACTTTGTACATTGACATATTAAACACAGGGTTGTTGTCATTTGAATCTAAGACTCGAACATTAATTTTTGCGGTACCTGTTCGTGCTGGTGTGCCACCGTCTGAAGCTGTCAGGATTAATTGGTGGTAAGGGGCGAGCTCGCGGTCCAATGGCTTTTTGAGAACGAGCTCGATGTGCTTAGTATTCAACGAGGGCTTGTTGGAATCGAGAGCAAAATGCTCGTTTGGACTGAGCCGGTATAATCGAACAGAATTGGTACCGATGTCCGGATCTTGCGCGTGCTCGATTGGAAAGCGAGAACCTGGCAAAGCGGATTCAGTAATTTCCAGTTGGTACTCGTCTCTGGGGAACTGCGGCGTATTATCATTCACGTCTGTTATGTCCACCTCGACATTATGCTCTTCAGATGGATTTTCAAGAAGAACCTCTAAATTCAGGACACACGCGGTGCTCGAATCACACAATGTTTCTCTGTCGATTCTCTCATTTACCAACAAATTTCCATTCTTGTAGTCCACGTACCTTTTGCCGCTGTTATTGGTTACCTTTATTTTTCGGGTGGGGAGCTTTCGGATATCCAGACCCAATTCCTGTGCAATATCACCTACAATCGTTCCACTCTCAGATTCCTCTGGCACGGAATATCTTATTTGTCCAAGAGCAAGGCCACAAAATAATAAAAATACCAAAACGGAAAGAGGCACTTTTTTATCTAGGCAATCACATATCCCTGCAAAAGCCATCGCAAGATCATAGGATCCGCAGACGGATTAAAAACAACACTCCGCCTTTTCAGTTTGCAATATCTTGCCTCCCACTTCAGCATTAAAGTCACCTAATTGGTTTTCCATTTATGTGCACGATGCCGTAATTGTTGTTTCCAAATAAGCGCACGAATACTTCTTGGATGCGCCCATGTTTCCTTTGTCCGCGCTTATCCTTTTTTTCTCTGCGCGCCGCTGACGGGTGTGTTTCCTTGCCACTGGTGCTGCATATTTCGGCGTGCGCGCACTCTCCCTCTCCCTTTCCCCGCTTCAAGCCACCCCTCCCATTCGTACTGCTTTTCCTGCTCCTCTTCATAGCTGTTCCATGAGGTTGGTGCGGCACACTAGGGGGAGGGACTGCTTCACACAAAAAGCATTTCGATATTCGAGACTTAAAAAGAAATGATCATAACTTAGCTTGAAATGATAAAACAGAACATAGGCTGAGAATAGTTTTTTCTGGTTCATACGAAAAAAACGTTAATTAGAAAGTGGATAAGTGAATTATTTTTTTCCAGAACTAGGACAGGGCGTGTTAAACTTATGTTCAACGGATTTTTAGGAATGCCAGGACAAAACCGACAATTTAAAAAAATGATTTTCTATAAAAATTTGAGTTCGCCGATCGGTCTCTCCATCTGAATGGCCCTGATTGACTTACCCTAAATAACTATTTTGAGGATACTGTGATGTAAACCCACGCCTCCGCTGCAAATCATATGCATCCTTGACAAGCTTCACAAACATTATTTGTCAGCGTGACCTAAGAACGACAAACCAAATCATTATGAATAATTTAAATAATGTGCAAAATGTTTGCAAAATATCGAATTCTTCTTTGTCTTTTTTTAAATAATTATCATAGCCTACTGCCACAGCATTGCGTTTTATCTTCTCACTTATGTTTCCCCCTGTATATGGCTTTGACTTCAAACAGACCAGGTCATTCGGGCGTGCGCGCCCGCGGCGCGATCTCTGTGCATCCGTCAAAATGCGCCACGTGAGGTACCGTGTCACTGTGAAACCGATGACATAAACTAAGTCAGAGCAGACTGATGCCTAAACCCCTCGGATCAGAGTACCCCTCAAGTCATCTCCATACAAAACATTACTCAATACAATCTTCACTCTGAAGAGTTCGTTTGTTTTTTTAAGTTTGTATACATTCATAATTTATCTTATTTTTCAGAATTTATTCAACATTTTGTAACCGTTGTAAATCCACACCTCTTTATATAGGCTAATGTCTGATTTTGTTTTCAACAGAACCGGGTTGCAGAGACAGATGGCAATTAAATGACTTCTATAGACTGACAGGTACAAACAAACTCATGTACCAATGAGAAATCTTTATGCTTGTCCGAATGCTTGTTTGAGAGAAATGTCTATTTTTGTTAGTTTTTATCTTTTGTAGGAACCACTGTATGACAGTGATGCCAGATGTTATGCACCACGACATACTCTGCACAGAAAAGTACAAAATACCAAAATGTTTACTCGGTTTTACTGACTTCAAGTAGTGTTTTTTCTGCTAAACTAACACTAGAAGCAAAATCATGATATTCCTTGAGGTGGATGTGACAGGTGCAGTGTGATGGACAAATGCAATGATCTGTGCTTTCTGATGTTTTAGAAAGAAAAAAATCATCCCATTGTAGCATAAAACAGTCTTTGAATAACAAGAAATGCAAAATAGATATTCATGGTGCATTTTACCTTTACACTATAAAAAATAAGAAAACTGCTATATTTGATACTATATTGTAAATAATCGCAAAATATGATAAACTTAGAGATATATTGTATATGAGAAATCAAGCTTAATGTCAAGAGTCGTCTTTTACAATTGCATTAATTGATTTGTTTTCCTAAAGCTGTTTTATCAGAGAACTCAATCTGTTCTAGCAGCTATATTATTTATCTTTATCACAAAAGCACAACAAGGCACATCATTTGGCATTTGTACTTTTACTGTCAGTGGTGTGCTGTAACTAAACATGTCTTGACATTTACAGAAGTGAGTTGTGGCTTTATGAAGTAAAGTGTGTTTAGTTGTATACCATAATACCACAATACTGTCAATTAGTACTCCACAACATCAAACGAAAACAAAAAATATCACATTGTTATCATTGTCATCAGAATGCATGTTTGTGCAGAAGATATAGCTGTCACTTCTAAATCTAATGTCAACTATGTACACTATCGTGTTGAAGGATTTGTAACCTCTGGTAATTGGCTTTTATTGCATCACCTTTGACTTGGGAACTCTGAACGTTGGCAGGGCAGAGAGAAACATTCACAAAGTTGTTTTCTCTCTTCTCTGACCCCACTTACATAATTGTGCCAGATTTTAAAAGAGATGCGCTCATCTTAGAGACACCACACAGACAGCCTGCCCTAACACTGCCATTAGCAAGGGCATCCAGAGGCATACCACCCACCGCGTGTGACCTCAACAAAAATCTGTCTCAAACACATATTCATGTCTTGTATTATTTTGTCTTCGTGTGTGGCCCCTTGGTGTTGGTCATGTGGGTCGACACAATAATAAAATCATATGCACTGCTGAACTGTAGATATATTAGCCAAGCCAACATTGACACCTTTTTTCAAAGCGGACAACATAGCTGTACCCTGAGTAAGAAAACCAGCTTTATCACAGGCTCTTGAGGTGACCCTCATCCCCTCACTAAACCACCTGCTTAAGAAGTTTCAAGAGAAAATTTTAATTATAATAAATTATAATATAGTGCTGATCTGAGAGAGAGAATGTTCCCAAAAAGCTGAGGCAAATCATCATGGGAGTGTAAGGCATGTTATATGCAACACAAAGTGACAGTAAAAGAGAGACAGAAAGCAAGGGTGAGCATCTGCAGTGGTTGTGACAGAGGATGGTTGAGAAGTATAATGTGAGAGACAGACCTCTACTGGTGAGGCAGGAAATAAACGCCTCACAGTTCTAGAGGGGATCTTACAGGGTTTTGGGAACCATAGGCAGCACTGCGGCCAACAGAGGGCGCTAGCAAGCTATACACAGCCTCTCCCTCTCTCTGCATTCTGTTCAGCTTGACTCATTCTGCCACCTGCAGCCTTCTGCAGAGATGACCCACCCATACTCTCTCTGAAAAACTGCAGACTGCAGGGAATGATCAAATATCCTTTCTGTTGTGTGACCTAGCAACCTGAGAGATGCATTTCATTTAAGATATGCAGATGATCGTCATAAGCCAAATCCCCAGGGCACACACAAACCATAAAATTAGCATCCTATATAAACTTTAAAGATAAAAGCATCTGCCATATGCACAAATCTAAATATAATTACCCAGATGCTTACAGTCTTAAAGAAATAGAGATCCTGTGGAAGTTTAAAGATAGCTGCTACTTGAATGGAAAATGTGTGATTCATGGAAGCTTATATGTTGGGCTCTGCCCCTCCCTTCGACTGTCACGGTTTTGCAGATAAGAGAGGGATACAATGATACACCCAGAGGGATAGAAATCCCAGCATGACCTTAACAAAAAGCTTATCATTCTCTGTTTTCTGTCTGAGGATAGGCGCAAACACACAGTAAATGTCTCTAAGCATCTATACAACCGTCTTAGCTATTTACAGTCAGTTCACAAAAAGAACACAGGAAGTAATGATAGTGTCTGTATTCATGCACACTGTGTACTGTGACTCATGGTCTCTCACAGAGCTATTGCACTGGCTCTCAATGTCTGTGCCAAGCATATTGTAATGAACAAGATGCACAAGCAAATACAGACATAACATGTACTTTTTAATTAAAATGCTGTTTAAATAGAAAATAGGGTAAGTTCCAATAAACCACAAACTCACAGCTAGCCGGAGCACAGCAGAAAAAACAAGATCCTTGTGGTTCATGCTGAATAATACACGTGGTAATCAAAACTGGATGCAGTTGACATTAATGCACACTAATAGAAGTGAGAGCAAACAAAGGGGGATTTTGTCCAATCGTGATTTTTTTCACATTTTGGCACAAGATTTTATCTTAAGGGACCTTTATTTGAGCTTAACATTTCACCAGTATGTGCACTTCCTGGGACTCAAACCTGTACTCTTTCCTGTAGCTTAGTGGTAAAAGCATGGCACGTGATAGCATGTTTTGCTATCAGCCTGTCTGTGTGCATGTGAACTTCCTCATAATGACATCTGCCACAGATGCTCTAATAGGATAGGACACAGATGTAGACTAATCCTCTGAATTCAGAACAACTACACCAAAAATAAAAACAATTCTCTACTTTTGTCGCTAAAATATGTCAATTGGTCAAAAATAAGTAAACTTTAAATGACAAAAGACAATATTTCTGGCTACCATATAAATTACAATGAAACTGCAAGTTGTATTAAAAGTGCTTCAAAAGGTTTGTTCCTTTAACATCTGAAGAACCTTTCTGTTTCACAAAAGGTTCTTTGTGGCGAATTAAAAGGTTCTTCAGATTATAAAAAAGTAAAGAACCTTTGACTGAATGGTTCTTTGTGGAACCATCATCACTGTGAAGAACCTTATTTTAAAAGTGTATAAAATATTTTGTAGATTATGTGATGAAAGTCCATGAAACATTGACTGCTAAAACTTTTGAAATACAAAAATACAAATTTAATTTGCTGAAAGAAATATAAAGGCTGCATGTCATGTTTTAAACACCACAAAAAAATTCAGATCATATTAACCTGAATCTTCAGAAACACAGTCTGCCATATAAAGACTCACAGTGGTAAGTAGAATGATAGAAATACACATAAATTAAAAGGGTGAGCTAAGACCACATAGAAGCATGTTGATTAAGGTCATAGAGATAAACAATTGACATTAAAGGAAAGAAAAATACAAAGAGGTGTGAAATTAGGTGTAAAATAATATAAAAGTGTACAGACAGAGAAAATTAAAGGGGGATGGTGAATTCACTTGTTCAATTCCTTCTAACAGCATAGAATCTGCTGTGCCTATTTCTCACATAGTCTGCAGTATTACCCTCATATTTATGTGCTGAGAAAAAGAGGGCCTGAAAGGCTTTGGTATAATGCAGGTGGGACTGCAGCACTCCAGAAGCCCAGAGACTAACAGACTTTTAATCCATCTATCTCCCTCATACAGCTGGGCAAAGCAGAACAGGGTACTGACCCAATTGCACGGGAATTTTTTACAGGCCCTGATCGCTGTCCTCTGTCAAGGACTTTGCGAGAAAAAAAAGTGGCACAACTATGAGAATGAGCTGCTATAGACCACAAAGAGCAAGGGACAAATCGGTGAAAGAAGCATAAAAGATTTCAGACTTCACCGCAAGTGACACAAGTTTGGGATCACTCGACTAAAATGTTTCTCATGCTCTTAAAAATCTGAAGGTGTATGTTTCAATGTATTAAATTACTTGTGTGGTCAACTTGTGCCAACATATGATTTTGTTAATTAAAAAACATACTTTGTAAATTGATTACTTGGACAAAAGAATGAATAAAAAGCAACCAATAAGAGTCCAGCATAGATGGGAATTCCTTCAATTCTGCTTTAAAAGCATCACAGTTTATGGCAAGAAAACGATTGTGCAAATTCAAGTCAGAGAATGCCTACTTTGAAGTTAATTTACTTGGAATGCTTTTAGTCACAACATAATTCCCAGAGATACAACTGTATTATTCCATGTTTTTGATGATTTTTTATTATTCTAAAATATGGAAAAAATATAAACAAGTGAGTGATTCCAAACGTTTGACCGGTAGTGTACATTATTGGTATTGGCAGCATATATCAACAAAGATCTACAGCAAAAAGTTTCACTAGACATTTTAGTAACTTTAGCATGCAGACTACTTTAGAGTTCTACCTAAGCAGCTAGAAGCTTATTAAAGATCATTTAAATTATCTTTGAAGGCAGAGCAGTAGCTTTTAAACATTGCTTGCTTCTGCAACTGCAGTCTAAAGGCATTACTAATAATTAAAAAGATCTTGATTAATTAATCATCATATCATTAAAATTCTAGTTTAAAAAGCGGAACAGCTATTGCGGTGTCTGATGCAGTGGGGTGGCGCTGTCCAGTGATGTGGTGCTGAAACTCGTTGTACGGGATAAAACAGCATAGAAGAAAAAACGTGTTCTAAATATACACGCTATTATAATATCATATCAAAAACATGTTTCCGTTTTTATCTGTAATGAAATTTATGAATATTTTGACAAAATTACATTATAGACGAAATATCTGTTTTGAATAATGAAGATCCCATTTTAAGATTTTAACTATATTTAGTCCCGATTATTTTTTGTGAAGTACCCTAAAGTTTCGAACGTCGTACAGTACCATTGTTTTTTGTAAATTATTTAAAATAATGGTGGTTCAAAATTGTTTACTTTCATCTCTGTTCACTCAAACAAAAATGCTGGGTTTAAAATAATAACTGTAATATATCAGAAAAAAACTGTCATATTTCGATTACTTCTCAAGCCCAAAATAACATCATGCTGAAAAGTCATAATGTTGTGGCTCACCTTCCCAGTGGCAGGAAGAGTTTGGGTACGCGTAAAAGTGTCTTCTCCGGTAATGCTGATCAGTTCTGCGTCTGCAGGTGGAAACGGCGAAGGGAAAACCACCATGTCACTTTTTATTGTGTCAGAACTAAAACACACGTCGTACTGTTGCGTTGATTTTGAGTACGACCAGCTCCCATCTGGATGGCTGTTGGTCACCGGGCCGCTGTATCCGCTGAAACTGACGTCTGTTCTGTAGCATTTAGTTGCCATCAAACCAATGAGGCTCAGTAAAAAGATGACTGACACTGACACAACGGCGATGAGCAGATACAGATTCAGATCTGTAAAGTTATCCTTCTTAACCGGATTTTGTCTGAACGATGTCTTTATGTCATCCATACTCTCCATTACAACAACATCCATAGACATAGTTGCTGATAGTGATGGCTCTCCCTCATCAGACACTGTTATAATAAGAGGGTGAGTTTTTAAATCATTGTCACTCATTCTTCTCCTGGTTCTTATTTCTCCAGTACTAGTACCGATTCGAAATAAATTATTTCCTTTAGACTCGGTTATGTGATAAGATAATAGTCCGTTATAACCAGAGTCAGCATCAACCGCCCTGATCTTGGCAACAAAGTAACCCGCTTCAGCAGAGTAGGGAATGTTCTCTGTAGCGACTGATGTGGATTCAGAATACGGAGGCAAAATAACCGGACTGTTATCGTTTTCATCGAGAATAAACACATTTACAGTCGCGTTACTGCTAAGATTAGGCACACCGGAGTCTGTAGCCTGAACATGAAAACTGAGAGTTTTCTGCTCTTCAAAATTGAAAGACTGTAAGATATACATCTCGCCTGTCAACGAGTTAACGCTCAAATAATTCATTGTCGCTTTATTCAAAATGGAATAAGAAACTGCAGCGTTTTCATTTGAGTCTCTGTCAACTGCTGATATCGTGTGAATAAGGGTCCCTGGGGGGGTGTTTTCTTTCAGAAAAACTTTAATGTTGTTTTCGTTAAAACGTGGAGCATTATCATTTACATCTGAAACTTCAACATAAACCACGCTGGTGCTAAAAAGTGGTGGGGTTCCTTCATCTACCGCTAAGAGGTTAATGCTATAATTTGATCTGCTCTCCCTGTCGAGTTGGCCTTCTAAAACAACTGAGTAATAATTTTTGTAAGAAGACTCGAGTTTAAAAGGCAAGTCACCGAGCAATTTACAGCTCACTTTACCATTCATTCCGCCATCCTTGTCGGAAACTGTGACGAGGGCCACAGCAGTGCCAGTTTTCGCATCTTCGCTTAAAGAAGACAGCAGCGACGTTATTGCTATTTCAGGCGCGTTATCGTTGACATCTATGACTTCGACTAAAACTTTGCTGTTAGCTGTCATTGGTGAAAGACCTTTATCTTGGGCTTGCACTCTGATTTCGTAAAAAGATTTGTCCTCAAAATCAATATTGCCCTTTACTTTAATTTCCCCGGTATCAGAAATAATTGCAAATACATCGAGATTTTTTTCCTCACCATGACTGTTAAACGTATACGTCACTTTCCCATTCGGACCTTCATCGATGTCTGTGGCGTTAAGTTGAATTATCTTCGTTCCTCGTGGCACGTTCTCTATCACACGTACTTTATAAAGTGAACTGCTAAATACTGGAGCGTTGTCGTTGCTATCCAAAACATTGACTATAATTTGCAATGTGCCAGACCTGGACGGTTTTCCCCCATCAAGAGAAGTCAATACCAGTGGGATTACAGGTTCTTTTTCTCTGTCTAAAGCTTTTCGAAGTATTAGCTCTGCAGACATGCTATGCTCATTACCCGAGTGTACCTCCAACGAGAAATAATCATTTGTACTAAGTTTGTAGCTTTTCACTGAAAACTGTCCTACATCTTTATCAAATGCACTAATAAGAGAAAACGTTGCTCCCGGCTGCATCGATTCAGAAACATTTAATACCTGAGTTTCAACAGGGAACGTAGGAGAGTTGTCATTTACGTCAAGAATATTAACTATCACTCGGTGAAGATTAAGAGGGTGGTTTACTATAGCCTCAAATCTTAAGGAACAGGATAGCATAGTAGGGCATAGCTCCTCGCGATCTATTCTTTCAGCTACGTACAGTGCACCAGATTTCAGATTGACATCGAAATACCTCGTTCTCGTGCCGAACACAAGTTGAAACGCCCGTGATTCCAAATCCTGAACGTTCAAATTCATGTTCTTCACTACATTCCCGACGACAGTCCCCACATTTACTTCCTCGGATACAGAGTAGACAATCTGACCGTTCACTTGCACTAAAACCGACATCACAAGCCAGAAGAAAAGTAATTCCATACTGTCTGTCAACCTTCTGAATGAGAGGGCAAATGTAAGGAATAAAACGATATACGTAAATAATCCTTAAACGTAGAATGTAGAATGAGAAAGACACACTAACAAAAGCATGATGTCTGGCTACAGCGCGTCAGCCTTATCGTGGGCGGAGTTCAGACTGTATGGTAATTAATAAAGTTTTGCAGTCTATAGTGACACCAAGCGGAATAGTGCAGTTACGCATAACAAACAAATAAACCTCAGGATAGAGTATTCCAATAATTCCAATAATTCATTATCTATACAAAAAACACGTGTTATCCTGCCTGTGAAAACCCAGATAAAGTCATTTTTGTTATTAACTGTTTTAATATAAAATCATCCTCATAATTTAAAGAACATTCTGTGAAAATATAATCTTTTTATAATATTTTTTATAATAGGCCTATTCTTAATGCTGTCCGGTCAACCACATCTGTCAGAACCTTCAAAAAACTACTTAAAACACACCTCTTCTATGAATACTTGACAGAAAAATGAAAAAAAGGTACACTAACCCTCTTCTCCCAATAGGTAGTGGTCTAGCTTTTGTTGAAACTAGTAACTTTGTATCAGCACGTACAGTTGTACTATTGCTCTTTTATGAAATATCGCTTATTGCTCCCCGAACTCTTTGTAATTCGCTTTGGATAAAAGCGTCTGCTAGATGACTAAATGTAAATAATATTGATATATTTAATATTCAATGAGTAAGGCCATGCGAAGGATTGAAATGCTCCTTATCTCATAATTAGATTATTAGACTTTAGCCTGGATTTAACAGGCAGGGTCAATAAATATAAAAAACATGTTTTACGGTAATGCAGTTTCTTACATGCCTTCAGAATACGATGCACTGTAAACTAAATTGTGAACTCTTATTATTTAAATATGTGACATCCAGATATTATTCATATTAAAATGTTACGAAATTCAGAGATACATCAAAAAGTATTTAGTTAGAGATTACAAAACCTCCAAATTTATATGTATAATTAACAAGCATTAAAATATTTTCTTCTTAAATATTTTCAGTATTGGAAGGGATAAATTCTGTCATCATTTAATCACCCTCAGATTATTCCAAACCTGTATACATTTCTTTGTTCTGCAAAGATATTTGGAAGAATGGCAAATCTCATTTCGCATTGACTTCCATATTTATTATGCAGTAAATGAAAATTGTATCTGACATTCTTCCAAAAATCTTCCTTTGTGTTCAGAAGAACAAATACATTTATACAGGTTTGGAACAATCCGAGGGAATGTTTCCGAATCCAAAATCCAAGTTTGATTAAATTAATTTTCTATTTGTGTTCTGCTGCATTTGCTGTGCCAATACGATGTTTAGTTCAAATTATTATATGTATAATACATATTAAAAAATACTCAAAATACTCATGTAATTTAAATACTGCCCATCTCTGACAAGAGTCATATGGTGGTAACCACGGCACTTCTCATATTTCTTTATACCTCTTTTTACGTATTATTCTCCGGCCCATAAGGATTCTTGCTTCAATCACAAATAAGGAACTTTATAGCAATTAAATTATCCATCCTAATTAATAAAAGACAATACATTGGGTCAAAAAGGACACATCCAACTGTTTGGTTAAATGAACCCAGAAAATGTTATCATTCCACCCAATTATGGGTTAAAACAACTCAGCATTTTGGGCTAAAATGACCCAGCACAGGGAAACTCATTCGGGTTCGTCCATTTTTTTAGCAAATACTAGGTTGAAAATAACCCAGCGATAAAAAATATTTTACAACCTTTGCCGCATTTCTGACATAAAACACTTCTTTTTACTTCCACTGGAATAAAGTGCATGACCTGACAAAATAACAAATCCTATGAGATCCTCTTAAGAAAATGAAACAAATCATTTAATGCTTGTTTGACACTACATCAACCCTAATGTGATACTCTCTTACAGTCCAAGACCATGATGCAAATGGTTGGAGCGCCACGAAAATCAACAATTTGATCAGCAGTCACATCAAGCGGGTACGATGCGTGCATATTTTACATAAAAGTATCTCATAGCCAAGTAAACAGAAAACGAATGCAGCGCATGAGTAAATAATGTGTATAATAGAGTAATAAGATAATCTCACCTTAGAAGTGCATGGGAGTGTTTGGGTCATATTAAAGGTGTCTTCATCATTAATGCTGACTAGTTCTGCATCTACTGGTGGAAACGGTGAGGGGAAAACTACCACATCACTCTTTACTGTATCTGAGCTAAAACACACGTCATATTGTTGTGTTGATTTAGAGTAGGACCAGCTGCCATCTGGATGTGTGTTGATCACTGGAGCGCCGTACCTGCTGAAACTAGTGTCTGTCCTGTAGCATTTAGCTGCTATCAAACCAATGAGGCTCAGTAAAAAGATGACTGACACTGAGGCAATAGCGATGAGCAGATACAGATTCAGATCTGAAAAACTCTTCTTCTTAATTGGAACTTGTTTGAACGATGTCTTTATGTCATCCATACTCTCCATAACCACAACATCCATAGACATAGTTGCTGATAGTGATGGCTCCCCATTATCGGACACTGTAATAATAAGAGGATGAGTTTTTAAGTCATTGTCACTCATTCTTCTCCTGGTCCTTATTTCTCCAGTGCTGGTCCCGATTCTGAATAGATTTGTTCCTTTGGGTTCAGTTAGGTGATAAGAAAGAAGTGCGTTATATCCAGAATCACCATCAACAGCTCTAATTTTTGATACGAAGTAACCCGCTTCAGCAGAGTAGGGAATATTTTCAGTATTTACTGATCCAGGTTCAGAATATGGTGGTAAAATTACTGGACTGTTGTCATTCTCATCGAGGATAAAAACGTTGACAGTCACATTACTGCTCAGGGGAGGAACACCAGAGTCTGTTGCTATAACTTGAAACTGAAATAGTTTAGTTTCTTTGTGATTAAATGACTGTAGACTAAATATTTCACCAGTTAAGGGGTTTATATTTACTAGTGTTGTGATCGGAACATTGGAGCTGGAGGTATCTAACAATGAATATGAAATTTCTGCGTTCACACCAGTGTCTGAATCATCAGCTGTAACTTTTGTCACCAAACCTCCAGCTTGGCTGTTCTCTCTCAGGTAAGCATAAATAACAGGTGCAGAGAAACACGGGGCATTATCATTGACATCAGCGATATGTATAAAAATAACACTGCTGTTGGAAAGCGGCTGCGTTCCTTCATCTGTAGCTGTAATTGTGATGTTATACTGATAAACACTCTCTCTGTCCAGAGGTCCATCTACCACTAATGAATAATGGTTGTTATATGATGACTCCAGTTTGAAAGGATACAAGCCTTTTAGATTGCAATGCACAATACCATTTTTACCTCCATCTTTATCAGAAACTGTGACTAAAGCAACTGCAGTTCCTAATTTTGTGTCCTCTTTCACACTCTCTAGCAGAGGAGTCATGACTATCTCTGGTGCATTGTCATTCTCATCCAACACTTCTATTAAAACTTTACATTGTGTGCTCTTTGGTGGAGTGCCTTTATCTCTGGCCTGAACTCGCAATTCAATAGCAGAATTTCTCTCATAGTCTATTACTCCATTCACAATAATATCCCCAGTTTCAGCAATCACAGTGAATAAGCTTTGCTTTTTAATATTACCATGTTCGGCTATAGAGTAAATAATTTCACTGCTTGAACCTTCGTCCGGATCAGTAGCAGTCAAAGAGGTTAGTTTTGTTCCAACAGCAACATTTTCCCTCACCTTGATCTTATACAAAGGTTTGCTAAAGACAGGCCAGTTGTCATTTAGGTCAATTACATTAACTATAATACTTAACGTTCCCGTCTTTGCAGGTTTTCCCCCATCAACACCTGTCAATACAAGTGGAATGACCGACTGCTTTTCACGATCTAAGGGTTTTTGAAGCAGTAATTCAGCAGAAACACTTTGTTCCTCACTTTGTACATCAATAGAAAAGTGTTCGTTCTTGCTCAGTTTGTAGTCTTTCAAAGCATTAATTCCAATATCGTTGTCTTCAGCAACTGGAAGGTGAAATCTAGCCCCTGGAATAACATCCTCCGTAATGTTGATACTTATATGGCTGTTCACAAAATATGGAGAATTATCGTTAACATCCAAAACATTAATTTCAATTCGATGAAGACTGTGAGGATTCTGTAGAACAGCTTCCAAATTAAGAGCACATTGATGATGGTCGGAGCACAAGTCCTCTCGGTCAATTCTTTCATTCACAAACAAGGCTCCCGTTTTAAAATCCACATCAAAATATTTTCTATTGGATCCGGACACAAGTTGCAAGACACGAGACTCCATGTCCGGAACACCGATCCTAAGATCTTTTGCTATATTTCCTACGACGGTTCCCTTATTTACCTCCTCCGAGACCGAATAGACAATCTTGCCAAATGTAGATCCACATAAAGAAAAATAAAGCACTATTCTGGCGTACAAATATCGTAAGCCCACCATGGTTGTTTTTTCAATACCGTAATAATCTATTTAGCCAAAATATAAACGAAGTCCGCTAATTTGTATTCGTTGTTGTCCGTCTCGTCGCCACAGAATATCCTAAATACATTTTCATTCCTCCTTCACTAAACGTGGCTGCTCCTGCACTGTAGGGGAGGAGCCTCATTTTCATAAAACCTATGCTTCAAACTTACGGTCTGTAGCGACATCGCGCGTTTTCGTTCTTATTTAAACTACAGAGTTCGTCCACGAGAATAAAATAAAAATAAACACAAAAGGAGGGTTATTCGTAAATCGTAATAATAAGAATGGCCCTACTTATACTGTAAAATAATAAATATAACAAATACGCTGTGAACAGCAACGTAAAATTGAAATAGCACAGGACAGAGAGAGAGACGAGAAAATCGAAATATGAGGGAATTTATAAAACAGGCAAATATATTTAACCAACACGTTTTTTACGTGTTCGTTGTCCATGGTGCTGAACCATCCCAAATATAGTTTAGTTTATATAAAAGTGGAATATAAATAAATATAAATATACAGTATGTTGCCTATTGCAACCAATGTAGAGTAATAATTGTAGAAATTATAATAATATAATACTACTATTTTTATTTAAAACGAAAACGTATGTTATCGTGTTATTAAATAAAGAATAGTTTTGTCTATGTTTGCATGAAGCAGTTTTAACTTTAGAGTAGTATAATAAAGCTAAGAATAATAAATGAACATTACCATATGCATACACATTATTTAAAAGCAATGTCAGAGACAAGTAAACGTTGGCTATAAGATAACAGCACAACTCGCTTCAGTAATGCAAATAGGCTACCTATAAACATACGTGAGAATCTAAAACACAATTAATGCTTGTAATTTCGCCAATTTGGGTTTAAGAATCGGCTTTCCTTGCCAGTGGCGGGAAGGGTCTGGGTTGCGTTTCCCGTAACCTTCCTATCACTGCGTCGTTCTTAAGTTACAGCACCTTTAGATGCACCTTGCGTTAACATGTGTTTCCCAAAACATTCTTAGTTAACTATACCTTCTGTAAATTAGACGTTCGGAAGCGCTGTGAACTATACCTTATCACTGTTAATAATTCTCCCTTCTAGTTGCCACTGTGGGAAAAAAAAGCTTCTTTACATCTCAGTATATACAAATAATATTCGAAAGTTACGAAATTACACCACTATATTGACGCATTTCATGCCAAGAATATATTTGCCTTTACATTGATGGTTGTTATATAGCTTTCTAATCTTAGGCTAGGTGCATCAGTTGGCAAACCCTATAATTTAGAGTAGGCCTATATTTAAAAAGAAAGATTATAACGGGATGTTTAGTCAAACAGGGATACAGCAATTTTGCTAAATCAAAGACGGTTCTACGCGGAGCATTTTAGAACATTTAATCCGTGAAAACCTGGCTACAATTTATGCTGCAATTATAATTATAGAAAAGTTAAGAGAAACTCAACGGAGAAACCCCGAAATTCAGCTCTATGTGATTTTCCTGCTATAGCTGTTGATTATATGTTCTTTTTTAAATTGCTGCAAAGCCAGGAGATTCCCACGTGCATATACTGAAACGCAATGTCACAGAATTGCAACAAAAAAAGTATAAAGTACATCAACTATTCACTTTACATACTGTATACGTAGTTGCAAAGGAGTGAAACAAACACCTTGGATATACATGAACTAACGATATCAGAAAATAAAATTTCAAGTCACATACTTTTTGCAACGAGGGAATCGTCTTACCTTGCCTGGAAGAGTTTGGGTGCTTGTAAAACTGTCGTCGCAATTAATGCTGATTAGGTCTGACTCTGCGGCCGGATATGGCGAGGGAACTACAACTATGTCACTCTTCATCGTGTCTGAACTAAAACACACGTCATACTGTTGCGTGGATTTAGAGTATGACCAGCTGCCATCTGGATGTGTGTTGATCACTGGAGCTCCGTACCTGCTGAAACTACTGTCTGTCCTGTAGCATTTAGCGGCTATCAAACCAATGAGGCTCAGTAAAAAGATGACTGACACTGAGGCAATAGCGATGAGCAGATACAGATTCAGATCTGAAAAACTCTCCTCTTTAACCGGAACCTGTCTGAACGATGTCTTTATGTCATCCATACTCTCCATAACCACAATATCCATAGACATAGTTGCTGATAGTGATGGCTCTCCATTATCAGACACTGTTACAATAAGAGGATGAGTTTTTAAATCATTATCACTCATTTGTCTCCTGGTCCTTATTTCTCCAGTGCTGGTCCCGATTCGGAAGAGATTCGATCCTTTGGGTTCAGATAGGTGAAAAGACAGAAGTGCGTTGTATCCAGAGTCGGCATCAACAGCTCTGATCTTGGCTACAAAGTAACCCGCTTCAGCAGAGTAGGGGATATTCTCACTATTAACTGATCCAGGTTCAGAATATGGTGGTAAAATTACTGGACTGTTGTCATTCTCATCGAGGATAAAAACGTTTACAGTCACATTACTGCTCATGGGAGGAACCCCAGAGTCTGTTGCCATGACTTGAAACTGAAATCTTTTCGTTTCTTCGTGATTAAATGACTGTAAGCTGAATATTTCCCCATTTAAAGCGTTTATATTTATAAATGTTGTTACAGGAACATTGGAGCTAGAACTCTCTAACAACGAATATGAAAGTTCTGAGTTCACACCAGTGTCTGAATCATCAGCTGTAACTTTTCTCACCAGACCTCCAGCTTGGCCGTTCTCTCTCAGATACGCGTTAATAACAGGTGCAGAGAAATGCGGGGCGTTGTCATTAACATCTGCGATATGAACAATAATAATGCTGCTGTTGGAAAGCGGCTGCGTTCCTTCATCTGTAGCTGTAATTGTGATGTTATATTGAGAAACACACTCTCTGTCCAGAGGTCCATCGACCACCAGAGAATAATGGTTATTATATGATGACTCCAGTTTGAAAGGATACGAACCTTTCAGAGCGCAGTGTACGATACCATTTTTACCTCCATCTTTGTCTGCAACTGTGACTAAAGCAACTACAGTTCCGGACTTTGTGTCCTCTTTAACACTCTCTAGCAGTGGAGTCAAAATAATCTCTGGCGCATTGTCATTTTCATCCAAAACTTCGATTAAAACTTTACTCTGTGTGCTCTTTGGTGGAGTGCCTTTATCTCTGGCTTGAACCCGCAATTCAATAGCAGGATTCTCTTCGTAATCAACTTTGCCATTAACAACAATTTCTCCGTTTTCGGGGACAATAGTAAACAAGTCTTGCTTTTTTCCAAGACCAACAAACGAGTATTCAATTTCACAATTAATTCCTTCATCTAAATCAGAGGCAGAGACAGATATAACTTTCATTCCAATTGCAACATTTTCCTTCAATTTGATTTTATAAAGAGGTTGAGTGAATACTGGATTATTATCATTAACATCCATTACATTTATGATAATATTTAATGTTCCTGATTTAGGTGGTTTTCCTCCATCCACACCGGTAAGCATTAACTTTATGATCGCTTGCTTTTCTCGGTTTAGAGGTTTGTTCAGCACGAGCTCTGAAAACCCACTTTCCTCCCTCTGTGTCTCTAGACGGAAATGTTCATTCGTGCTCAGTTTGTACTCCTTTAGCGAATTACTGCCAACGTCAGAGTCCTCGGCCACTGGGAAGGGAAATCTCTCTCCTGGGCTAGCGTTTTCACTGATATTCAAAGTAAATGCTTTGACCGGAAAATGTGGCGCGTTATCGTTTATATCCAATATCTTAATTTCCACTCTGTAAAGATTCTGAGGATTTTTTGCGAGGGCCTCTATATTCAAAGAACATTTTGCATTCGACAGACATAACTCCTCGCGATCAATTCGTTCACTAACAAACAGCACACCAGTTTTCAGATTCAAGTCAAAATACTTCTTATTAGACCCAGACACAATCCTAAACATACGGTATTCCAGGTCATGGACATTTATATTCAGGTCTTTCGCTATATTCCCGACAACTGTTCCCTTATTTACCTCCTCCTGTACGGAATAGACAATCTGAGCAAACGCAGCATCCATCAAATTTATAAAAAATAGAAATCCACACACGAAACATCCTGTAAGTCCCATGTTGGTCTGCCAATTTGGTTAAAAAAGGAAATGCTTGTATCGAGTTGTTTCCTTCTTAGCGTTCAGAAAACAGCTCACAAAATATACATCTTTATCGTGTCTCAACGCTGCTCAACGACAGTCGTACTACCACCGCGGTTTGGAAAGGAAGGCTGCAGAGCAAATACTTTAAACCTGCAAGTGACGGTCTGCAGTGACACCATGTGCAGGAACTATGCAATAACCGGAATTTCAAGATGTACTAAGAACTGGTATAAAGGACACCACGCTTAACAGTAATCAAAGTTAGCTAAATACTTGAAAGCAAAAATAAAGTCTATCATGACAATTTTTCATCGCAACATCCCGACACTGAAAGGGGCACATGTTAGAATTCGTCCGATACTTCGGCTACTGATGGTTGTCAGGTTTGAATGAGTATTAAAATGACGTTGTCCATGTATGTGTCTTCAGAGCCAAAAAGGTATGCACAATACACCCTTTATTTAACTAGAATTAATATGGTCAAAACATAACAATACACAAAATGTGTTGATAAATGTCATCTGGACTTTGTGTCATATTACACAATCTTATTAAATGAAGGAACATTGAAATGCTTGAAACTAAGATTATAGTAAAATTAAACACATTTCGCAAAACTTAACAAACAAACAAAATATAAATTGCGTTACTATTGTTGTGTCTGAGCTAAAAACATATATGGTTGTGTTGATTTACAGTTTTCGTCATTAATTGCAAATCTGTAAATTAGTATATCAGCATATAGCAAAAATGAAAAACTGAATGTAAATTTAAGCCATGGATCACAAAATATGTTTGGTGCTTGATGTTTTAATAGTTTATCAAATCAAACAATTTATCGCTTTTTGTATCACATACGTGGCAAACATTGGTTTATGTATTTTTGTCTTTCATATATTTTAATTTGTAGGTCTGCATGCAAAATGTGAAATATTTTTTTTAATGTCGATATCCTTTAAAGAATACTGTTACAAAAATCGAATGATAAATGTCAAATTTAAATAATAAAAATAAATAATACAAAATGTCTTGAACATAAATGTTTACAATAGTAACGGAAAGTAAAATAGTTTCAACGTTTGGCTAAAATGACAGCGCTTATACAACTAGGGTTTAAGAATCGTCTTACCTTGCCAGTGTTTGGAAGAGTTTGGGTGCTTGTAAAACTGTCGTCGCAATTAATGCTGATTAGGTCTGACTCTGCGGCCGGATATGGCGAGGGAACTACAACTATGTCACTCTTCATCGTGTCTGAACTAAAACACACGTCATACTGTTGCGTGGATTTGGAGTAGGACCAGCTGCCATCTGGATGAGTGTTGATCACTGGAGCTCCATACCTGCTGAAACTACTGTCTGTCCTGTAGCATTTAGCTGCTATCAAACCAATGAGGCTCAGTAAAAAGATGACTGACACTGAGGCAATAGCGATGAGCAGATACAGATTCAGGTCTGAAAAACTCTCCTCTTTAACTGGAACTTGTCTGAACGATGTCTTTATGTCATCCATACTCTCCATGACCACAACATCCATAGACATAGTTGCTGATAGTGATGGCTCTCCATTATCAGACACTGTTATGATAAGTGGGTGAGTTTTTAAGTCATTGTCACTCATTCTTCTCCTGGTCCTTATTTCTCCAGTGCTGGTCCCGATTCGGAATAGATTTATTCCTTTGGGTTCAGTTAAGTGATAAGACAGAAGTGCGTTGTATCCAGAATCACCATCAACAGCTCTAATTTTTGATACGAAGTAACCCGCTTCAGCAGAGTAGGGAATATTCTCAGTATTAACTGATCCGGGTTCAGAATATGGTGGTAAAATTACTGGACTGTTGTCATTCTCATCGAGGATAAAAACGTTGACAGTCACATTGCTGCTCATGGGAGGAACACCAGAGTCTCTTGCTGTAACTTGAAACTGAAATCTTTTAATTTCTTCGTGATTAAAGGACTGTAGACTAAATATCTCCCCAGTTAAAGAGTTTATATTTATCAATGATGTGATGGGAATAATGGAGCTAGAACTCTCTAACACCGAATATGAAAGTTCTGCGTTCACACCAATGTCTGAATCGTCAGCTGTAACTTTTGTCACCAGACTCCCAGCGTGGTCGTTTTCACTTATATAAGCGTTAATAACAGGTGTGGAGAAATGCGGGGCGTTGTCATTAACATCTGCGATATGAACAATAATAATGCTGCTGTTGGAAAGTGGCGGCGTTCCTTCATCTGTAGCTGTAATTGTGATGTTATATTGAGAAAGACTCTCTCTGTCCAGGGGGCCATCTACCACTAAAGAATAATGGTTTTTATATGATGACTCCAGTTTGAAAGGATACGAGCCTTTCAGAGCGCAGTGTACGATACAATTCTTTCCTCCATCTTTATCAGAAATTGTGACTAAAGCAACTGCAGTTCCTGACTTTGTATCCTCTTTCACAGTTTTTAACAGTGAGGTCATAATTATCTCTGGCGCATTATCATTTTCATCCAAAACATCTATCAAAATCTTACTGTGTGTACTCTTCGGAGAATTGCCTTTGTCTCTAGCCTGAACTCGCAGCTCAATAGCTGGATTCACCTCGTAATCTACATGTCCATTTACGATAATTTCTCCAGTTGTCGGTAAAATGGTAAACAAGTCTTGTTTCTTTCCATGGCCAACAAATGAGTACACAATTTCGCCGTTTATACCTTCATCCAAATCGGAGGCGGAGACAGATATAACTTTAGTGCCAGCAGCAACATTTTCCTTTAGTTTGACTTTATAAAGAGCTTGGCTGAACACGGGGTTGTTATCGTTAATGTCCATGACGTTTATAATGATATTTACGGTCCCTGATTTAGGTGGTTTTCCTCCATCTACACCGGTAAGCACTAACTTGATAGTTGCTTGCTTCTCTCGGTCTAAAGCCTTGTTCAGAACCAGCTCTGCAAGCACACTCTGTTCATCGTTCTGCGTTTCTATAGTAAAATGTTCATTCTGGCTCAATCTGTACTCTTTTAGGGAATTACCCCCATAATCGGAGTCCTCGGCCACTGGGAGGAGAAATCTCTCTCCTGGGCTAGCATTTTCAGTAATATTTATAATAGATGATTTAACATGAAAATGTGGCGCGTTATCGTTTATGTCCAAAATCTTAATTTCCACTCTGTAAAGATTATGAGGATTTTTTGCGAGGGCCTCTATATTCAAAGAACATTTTAGATCCGACAGACATAACTCCTCGCGATCAATTTTTTCACTAACAAACAGCACACCAGTTTTCAGATTCAAGTCAAAATACTTCTTATTAGATCCAGGTACAATTTCGAACATGCGATATTCAAAGTCATTAACATGTATATTCAGGTCTTTCGCTAAATTGCCAACAACTGTTCCCTTATTTACCTCCTCTTGTACGGAATAGATGATCTGAGCAAACGCCGCATCCAGAGCAGAAAATACAAATATAAATCCGCATTGGAAACATCCCGCAAATCCCATGGTTACTACAACGTGTTTGAGGATGGATATAATAAAAGGCGATCCAGTCTTTACTCCGTAGCGTTCAGAAACAGGACACGAAACAGAAATATTCACCCTTTCTCAAAGACGAATACACTACAATCAAGATTTTAGGAGAGGCTATAGATTCTGGAAAGACCTCCATCTCGCGGTCTACAGTGACACCATGTGCTGGAGCGATACAAAAACAGTAATATTCTAAACAAACATTTAAGATCTTAGACAAAACGCGAGCCATACTTTTAAATCTAATATTTTATTTAACCAGATCCAAACATGGACGGGCACAAGTAATTAATTAATAATTGGTATTTAAATGTTGCTGTCCAAGGTGCTGAAGGTACAGAAAACGCACAGAACTAAACTAGTTAGTAGTTAGCTATACAACGGAGCTTGTCAAAACATAAAAACTAAATCGATTTTTTTCTAAATATCATTTGACTCATGTTTTTAAAATGGTAATGTTATTATGCAACATGAAATATTTTGTAAAACTATGCGAAGCGTAAAATTTATAATGAAAATACAATTACCTACATTTAGGGAAATTGCATATTTGAAAACAATTATTCAAGTATCAAGCAAAGCAATAAACATATTCAATAAGATCGCTTAAATGATGACGAGTTGCCATGAAATCCTTTTTGCAAAAACAAAATAAACCAAGTTGTATATACGTATAGATCTATTAAGAAAGTATATTGCAAAAATATACACTTACGAAAAAGCAAAAATAAATAAAGGTAAATGTCTTACCTTCAGATTAGGTAGCGTTTGAGTCAGCGTGAAACTATCTGTATCGTTTATGCTTATCAGCTCGCCATCCATAGATTGTGATGGTACAGGAAATACTACCACATCACTCTTTATTGTATCTGAGCTAAAACACACGTCATATTGTTGTGTTGATTTGGAGTAGGACCAGCTGCCATCTGGATGTGTGTTGATCACTGGAGCTCCATACCTGCTGAAACTGCTGTCTGTCCTGTAGCATTTAGCTGCTATCAAAACAATGAGGCTCAGTAAAAAGATGACTGACACTGACACAATAGCGATGAGCAGATACAGATTCAGATCTGAAAAACTTTTCTCCTGAACTGGAATTCGTCTGAACGATGTCTTCAAATCATCCATACTCTCCATAACCACAACATCCATAGACATAGTTGCAGAAAGTGATGGCTCTGCATTATCAGACACTGTTATGATAAGTGGATGTGTTTTTAAGTCATTGTCACTCATTCGTCTGCTGGTTTTTATTTCTCCAGTGCTGGTCCCGATTCTGAACAGATTCGTTCCTTTGGGTTCGGTTAAGTGATAAGAGAGAAGTGCGTTATATCCAGAGTCAGCATCAACAGCTCTGATCTTGGCTACAAAGTAACCCGCGTCAGCAGAGTAGGGAATATTCTCAGTATTAACTGATCCAGGTTCAGAATATGGTGGTAAAATAACTGGACTGTTGTCATTCTCATCGAGGATAAAAACCTTTACAGTTGCATTGTTGCTGAGAGGTGGAACACCAGAGTCCGTAGCCTGAACGTAAAACTGAAGTGATTTTATTTCCTCGTAGTTAAAAGAATGTTTGGTATATACGTCACCATTTACCGTGTTTAAATCAAGCATGGCACCTAACAGTTTTCCCATACTGTTCCCAGGTATCAGTGAATATATAACATGAGCATTTTCGTTCATATCCAGATCCTGCGCGCTAACTCTGCCTATTATGCTCCCAGCTGGACTATTTTCCTTTATATATATATTAATTACTGGTTCTGAAAATCGAGGCGCATTATCATTAATATCAGAAATGTGAATATTTAAAACCTGGGAGCTTGATAAAGGAGGCGTTCCTTTATCTTTAGCTATGACAGTTATATTATATTGAGACACGCGCTCTCTGTCCAAAGATTCTTCTACCACTAATGTGTAATAGTTTTTATAAGAGGGTTGAAGTTTAAAAGGACTGGGTTCTTTTACATGGACAATAACTTCTCCGTTTTGCCCTACATCACAGTCAGTGATCATTATAAGCCCAACTGCTGTCCCAGGGATGGCATCTTCTTTTATTGTATTTGTGAGCGACGTAACAGATATTACTGGAGCGTTGTCATTAACGTCAACCACTTCAATTAACACTTTACAATGAGATGAGCGAGGAGACGTGCCCCTGTCCTGCGCTTGAACGTGAAGTTCAAACGCAGATGTATCCTCTCTATCCAATTCACCCTTGACTGTAATTTCACCAGTTGTCGGATTTATGTAAAAATATTCCGATGCCTTGTCTTTATCGTGGTTTATCAGAGAGTATACTATTTGTCCATTTAAGCCTGAATCAATATCGCTTGCATTAAGCCTGATGATGGGTACCCCATATACAGTTTTCTCAGGTATGGTAACTTTGTAAAGCTGTTGACTGAATGTTGGAGTGTTATCATTAACATCAACTACATCAACAACAATTTCTACAGTCCCCGATCTAGGAGGTTTTCCTCCATCTACAGCCGTCAGTATTAATTTAATAACCGGCATTTTCTCTCTGTCTAACGCTTTTTGAAGTATAAGCTCGGCAGAAACACTAATCCCTCCATTGTTATGTACATCTAATGAAAAATAATCATTTGGACTGAGCTTGTAGCGCCTAATCGAGTTTATTCCAACATCTGCATCACTCGCCTTTGGCAAAGGAAACTTGTCACCAGTAAATGCAGATTCAGTTATGTTCAAACGATACGTCTTAATCGGAAATAAAGGAGAGTTGTCGTTTAAATCTAATATTTCTATGCCTATACTAAATAGTCTTAGCGGATTTTGCGCAATGGCTTCAATATTAAAAGTGCAAGTTTGACTTGTGGGACAGATGTTTTCCCGATCGATTCTCTCACCTACATATAGCTCACCCGTTTTTAAATTTACCTCAAAATAATTATTGTTTAATCCATTCAAGATATGAAACTGACCAGACTGCAAATCGTTTACATTTAGGTTAAGATCCTTCGCCACATTTCCGACAACAGTTGCCTTATTCCCTTCCTCCGTGACAGAGTAGACGATCTGCCCAGCGCAAAAATCCAATGGACTCAGAAGAAAGAGAACCCACACGAAAAAGGATCCAATAAAAATGACGTCCATCTTCACGCAGTTTTTCCTTTCCACCTAAAGGTATTTTGCAACAACGCAGCACAGCCACATCTATGTCCGTATCTGGCTCGCGGCACGCTTGTGAATCTTGAAAGAATAATAACAAGGTCGCTTGAATGCAACCAAAGACTCTGTCCAGTTCATATGTATCAAAAGGTGGAGTCTTTAGAATATATACCTTCTAATCACGGTCAACAGCGACCTCCTGTGTGTACTAAAAGTAACACATAGGCTAGACGGCAAATAAAGCATTCACATCGAGAGCATGGAATATATCTTCAATAATAATAAAATCAATAAAAAATAGTGAAAATAATTTTTCCTTGTGTCCTTAAGATCCTTTAATAATGATAATTTCCATGGATATTATCTCTCAAATACAAAAATACAAATGTCTGCGATTAAAGATTAGCTAAAGACCCGTAATGTTTAAATAATAAAACTATTTTAGTCAATAATTTGGGTGTGAGTAAAAATCTTCTCCTGAAATAATTCCCTAAATATGTCAGTTTCCGCTATAAATTTGGTGAGTTTTTAAACAACATAATTTCTAATTTAGAAAAAAATCTTTACTCGCTTACCGTTGCTGTTGGAAGAGTTTGGGTGCGTGTAAAAGTGTCTTCTCCGTTAATGCTGATCAGCTCTGCCTCTCCTGGTGGAAACGTCGATGGGAAAACTACCACATCACTTTTAATTGTATCTGAGCTAAAACACACGTCATACTGTTGCGTGGATTTAGAGTAGGACCAGCTGCCATCTGGATGTGTGTTGATCACTGGAGCGCCGTACCTGCTGAAACTACTGTCTGTCCTGTAGCATTTAGTTGCTATCAAACCAATGAGGCTCAGTAAAAAGATGACTGACACTGAGGCAATAGCGATGAGCAGATACAGATTCAGATCTGAAAAACTTTCCTTCTTAATTGGAACTTGTTGGAACGATGTCTTTATGTCATCCATACCCTCCGTTACCACAATATCCAAAGACATAGTTGCGGATAGTGATGGCTCTCCATTATCAGACACTGTAATAATTAGAGGATGAGTTTTTAAGTCATTGTCACTCATTCTTCTCCTGGTCCTTATTTCTCCAGTGCTGCTCCCTATTCGAAAGAGATTCGTTCCTTTGACATCAGTTAGGTGATAAGAAAGAAGTGCGTTATATCCAGAATCATCATCAACAGCTCTGATCTTGGCTACAAAGTAACCCGCTTCAGCAGAGTAGGGAATATTCTCAGTATTTACTGATCCAGGTTCAGAATATGGTGGTAAAATTACTGGACTGTTGTCATTCTCATCAAGAATAAAAACGTTAACAGTCACATTACTGCTTAGATGAGGAACACCAGAGTCTTTTGCCATAACTTGAAACTGAAATATTTTCGTTAATTCGTGATTAAATGATTGTAAACTGAATATTTCACCAGTTAAGGGGTTTATATTTACTAGTGTTGTGATCGGAACATTGGAGCTGGAGGCATCTAAAAACGAATATAAAAGTTCTGCGTTCTCACTTGTGTCTGGATCATTAGCTGAAACTTTTGTCACCATACCTCCAGCTAGACTGTTCTCTCTTATATAAGCATTTATAACAGGTGTGGAGAAATGCGGGGCGTTGTCATTAACATCAGCGACATTTACAACAATAACACTGCTGTTGGAAAGGGGCGGCGTTCCTTCATCTGTAGCTGTAATTGTGATGTTATATTGAGAAACACTCTCTCTGTCCAGAGGTCCATCTACCACTAAAGAATAATGATTGTTATATGCAGATTCCAGTTTGAAAGGAAAATAGCCGTGGACAGCACAATGCACGATACCGTTTTTACCTCCATCTCTATCAGAAACCGTAATGAAAGCAACATCAGTACCCGGTTTTGCGTCCTCTTTCACACTTTCCAAAAGCGGAGTTGTAACCAACTCAGGTGCATTATCATTTTCATCCACAACTTCAATTAATACTTTACTGTGTGAACTTTTTGGAGGAATGCCTTTATCCCTCGCCTGAACGCGCAATTCGAAGGCGGAGTGTTCCTCGTAATCAACGTGTCCTTGAACAACAATGTCTCCGGAATTGGAATTTATAGTAAACATGTTCGTTTCATCCGTATTTCCACGTCCAAGAAATGAATAATGAATTTCACTATTAATGCCCTCATCCAAATCATTGGCTGAAAGAGTAATTATTTTAAACCCAATTGGCGTATTTTCCTTAAGTTTAAGTTTGTACATAGGTTTGCTGAAAACAGGTTTATTGTCATTTATATCTGCCACATAAACAACAATGTTCAGAGTTCCAGATTTTGGGGGTTTTCCTCCGTCAACAGCTGTAAGCATTAAGTTAATAACGGGCTGTTTTTCTCTGTCTAAAGCTTTCTGCAGTATCAACTCAGCAGACATACTTTGTTTCCCGCTGTGAACGTCTAAAGAAAAATATTCATTTGCACTGAGTTTGTAGTCTTTCAGAGAATTACTGCCAACATCAAGATCTTTTGCATTCGGTAGGGGAAATCTCTCACCGATATTTGCGTCTTCTGCAACGTTCACAATAAAAGCGCTGTCCAGAAACAACGGAGCATTGTCGTTCACATCTAAAATTCTAATCTCAAGCCGATAAACACTGCGAGGATTTTGAGCAAGAGCCTCTAAATTTAAAACACATTTCTGATTAGTGCCACACAACTCTTCGCGGTCAATTCTGTCATTAACAAACAGTGCTCCTGATTTCAGGTTTAAATAAAAATACTTTGCGCTAGAGCCAGGCATTATCTGAAACTTACGGAAATCTAGTTCCTGGGCACCAATCTTTAGGTCTATTGATATATTCCCAATCACGGTACCTTTATTTACCTCCTCTGAGACGGAATAGACAATTTGGCCTAGCGAAGGCTCCCATACACACAAAAACAGAATGATCCAGACGCAATGGGATTCGATGAAATCCATGCTTGTAAAAAAGGATCCTGAAATTATTTCAGTGTGACCGAGAAATAAAAATGTAAAATGGCTTCTCCATACAATCCCACATCGCGGTTGGGAAGCTACTAGGCGTCATGCTTACATGCACCTCATCAAATATATTTCCCTTGTTCTTTGCAGTAAAGGAGGAGCAAAAAATCGTCCTCAATGTCATGGTCTGCAGTGCCACCACGTGTTGTATCAATTAGGCAACAAGGAGAAGATGCGACAATTCAGATTTCCATATAAATGGTATGAAGTATGAAATTCTAAAACTGCATGTATGTTTAATCATTAAGACATAGAATAATTTTGTTGTGTAATACAAAATAAATACGTTCACATTTTCAAAAAGTTTAAAAAATAAGAAAAACATATGTCGCTGTCCGTGGTGCTGGACGCAATTTTATGCTTTGTGAAAGTGACATAGTTATGGAAGAAATGTATTGTTTATAAAACGGTTAACACCTAAATTATCCAAACGACCACTTTGAAAGGATAATTTTAATCCTGAATAGTATCTAAACTATTTTTATAGTTTATGGTTTTATTTTATCAACGTCAAAAATCCAGGTATCATATCCGCAAGCCACAGGGGCTCAAGTGCAGGAAAAAATTTAAACTAAACACACAAAATGTCCACACACTGAAACCTGCTCCAAGAATGTATTTGTATAAAAGCTTTTTTCGAAACTTTTATACAAATATAGTGTATTAGTTTCCAGTGTGTGGACACTTTGTTTATTCAGTTTTTATTTATCAACGGCAACAAGAGTCAATGTCAACTATTTAAAATAATGTCTTACCGTTCCCGTTGAAGGAAGAGTTTGAGTTCGGGTAAAAGTGTCTTCTCCGTTAATGCTGATCAATTCTGCCTCTGCAGCCGGAAACGGTGAGGGGAAAACTACGACGTCGCTCTTCATCGTGTCTGAACTAAAACACACGTCATACTGTTGCGTCGATTTGGAGTAGGACCAGCTGCCATCTGGATGTGTGTTGATAACTGGAGCTCCATACCTGCTGAAACTGCTGTCTGTCCTGTAGCATTTAGCTGCCATCAAACCAATGAGGCTCAGTAAAAAGATGACTGACACTGAGGCAATAGCGATGAGCAGATACAGATTCAGGTCTGAAAAACTCTCCTCTTTAACTGGAACTTGTCTGAACGATGTCTTTATGTCATCCATACTCTCCATGACCACAACATCTATAGACATAGTTGCTGATAGTGATGGCTCTCCATTATCAGACACTGTTATAATAAGTGGGTGAGTTTTTAAGTCATTATCACTCATTCGTCTCCTGGTCCTTATTTCTCCAGTGGTGGTCCCGATTCGAAATAGATTTGTTCCTTTAGGTTCAGATATGTCATACGACAGAAGTGCGTTATATCCAGAGTCGGCATCAACAGCTCTGATCTTAGCTATAAAATAACCCGCTTCAGCAGAATAGGGAATGTTCTCAGTATTGTCTGATCCGGGTTCTGAATACGGCGGCAGTATAACAGGACTGTTGTCGTTTTCGTCCGTTATAAAAACATTTACTGTCAAGTTGCTGCTTAGTGGTGGTTTTCCAGAATCAACTGCATGAACCTCAAATTGAAATGATTTGAGTTCTTCGAAGTTAAAGGATTGTTTACTGTACAACTCTCCACCCTCGGTGTTTACATCTATCACTGATATAAATGGAATGACAGTTTTGTCTCTGCTAATTAAACTGTACGTAAAATGAGCATTTTCGTTGATATCTGAATCCTCAGCAGTCACCCTTGCTATAATAGCGCCTGCTGGGCTGTTTTCTTTTAAATACACGTTCATCACAGGTTCTGGAAAGCGTGGCGCGTTGTCATTCACATCAGATATGTGAACTGTTATAACACTTGTGCTAGAAAGTGATGGTGTCCCTTCATCTGTAGCTCTTATTGTGATATTATAATTCGCTATTTCCTCTCTGTCCAGTTGCCCGTTGACAACTAAAGAGTAATAGTTTTTATAAGATGACTCGATCTTAAAAGGTACCTGACCTAAAATATCGCAGTGCACTATTCCGTTTTTACCTCCGTCTTTATCAGAGATTGTGATTAAAGCTACAGCTGTTCCGACCTTTGAATCTTCTTTAATAGTGCTTGCCAACAAAGTCACCATGAGCTCGGGCAGATTGTCATTCACATCAGTTACTTCAACTAACACCTTACACTGCGAACTTTTTGATGGTTGACCTCTATCTTTGGCTTCCACCCTTAATTCAATAGCAGCATTTTCTTCATAATCAATATTACCTCTGATTTTTATTAGTCCGCTTTCGGAATTTATTGAAAACAGATCTGACACTTTGGCATTCCTTAGCTTAACAATGGAATATGTAATATCGCCATTTATTCCCTCGTCTAAATCAGTGGCGGTGAGGGAGATGATTTGTGTTCCTAAAGCTATGTTTTCATGTACCTTCACTTTATAAAGAGATTTGCTGAACACGGGAGAATTATCGTTTACATCCAACACATTGACTATTACCTCTAATGTTCCAGACATCGGCGGTTTCCCTCCATCAACAGCAGTCAGTAATACACAAATGACAGACTGCTTCTCTCGGTCTAAAGGCTTTATCAGTAGCATTTCAACAGTAACACTTTGCTCTACGTTCTGCACATCTAGAGAAAAGTGTTCGTTGGGACTAAGTTTATAGCTTTTAACTGCATAATTGCCCGAATCCGGATCTTCGGCTAAAGGAAGAGAAAATTTCTCTCCAAGAGAGGAGACTTCTGTTATGTTTAGTACATGACTGTTCATCGGAAATGATGGAGCGTTATCATTGATGTCAATTATATTGATTTCTATTCTATACAGATTTAACGGATTATGAGCCATTGCTTCTACAAGCATTGTGCATTTCTGGTCATTAGAGCACAGATATTCTCGATCGATACGGTTATTCACAAACAGAGCACCAGTCTTTAAATTTACCCCAAAATACCTTTTGTTGGTTCCGTACACAATCTGAAAAAGACGAGGTTCCAGTTCATGCACATTGATGCCAAGATCTTTTGCGATATTTCCGACAACGGTTCCTGTATTGACTTCCTCTGAGACAGAATAGACAACCTGACCGGAAGATAAGGTCCATGAACAATAAAACAGCAAAATCGTAGTCCATGTGGATCCAACATATTGATTCATCATTGTTCACAGTCAAGACTTAAAACACGTATACAATGAAACAATCTTCCGAAATAAATGAACAAGTGAATCAAATGTTCGATGTGTCGTATGCCAAAAAAACGCTGTTCTGCATGGTTGGGGTATAATGATTCGGAAGGAGGAGTTTTTAAAATAAGATGCCTATAACGATCCTGCTAAGAAAATCACGGTTAACAGCGCCTCCACGTGGCTACTAAGTACCAGTGTTTTACCAACGCTAGAATTAATCCAATAAAGGTCATAAAACGCCTTTGTGCATATCAGCAACAAAGAACCGTAGTTTAGCAATAAAGTAAAAACAATATCGTAAATATTTCCTAAATAGCAGGAAAAAAATGCTTGCAATCACTCATAAGTGTCAGCAATGAATAGTAATCACAATCTATTAAACACATTTTCAGCAAATCTGGAAAGACCACAACGTCTATTCAGTCAGATCAGCATGTAATTGATTAAATCATTCAATAATGATTTGCCTGATGTTTGCCTACAGGACAATCACTGGATCTGCACCAGCATACCTTCACACCGTGCCACACTCCTATACCCCATCAAGAACCCTGCGTTCAGCAAAAGGGCCACGTCTTGTATTGCCTTCTCATAAGGGCATTCAATTGCTTTCCCGCTCATTCTCCTTCACAGCTCAATGGTGGAACATTCTTTCTAACTCGGTCCGGTCAACCACATCTCTCACAACCTTCAAAACACTACTTAAAACATACCTCTTCTGTGAATACTTGGTACAGGAGGTGGTCTGGCTTTTGTTGAAACTAGTAACTTTGTATTAGCACCTATTGTAATAATAATAATAATACATTTTATTTGTATTGCACTTTACACATGACGGACACATCTCAAAGTGCAACAAGTGCACAGATAAAAAATACTAAAACATAAAAACAGTCAAAAACAGCATAAAAATAAATTACAATACAAAATAAGTAGGTCAATAATTTATGATCGCCCTCAGGTGGTTGGGGTTCCACCATCGAGGTGAATAAAATGACCAAAAACTAGTGCAACTTTAAACAATGACCACTGTCCAATGGGTGGTTCTGAAATTCAATGTTATACGCTGAAAAGTAGCAACAAATGCAAGAAAAAAAAGATTAAGTCTATACTTTTAAATTTTAATAACAGCCAACGCAAATGAACAATGGCTTACCTTGTCTGAGGTTGGAAGAGTTTGGGTGCGTGTGAAAGTATCTCCACTATTAATGCTGATCAGTTCTGCATCTGCTGGTGGAAATGGCGAGGGAAAAACTACTACGTCACTCTTCATCGTGTCTGAACTAAAACACACGTCATACTGTTGCGTGGATTTGGAGTAGGACCAGCTGCCATCTGGATGAGTGTTGATCACTGGAGCTCCGTACCTGCTGAAACTAGTGTCTGTCCTGTAGCATTTAGCGGCTATCAAACCAATGAGGCTCAGTAAAAAGATGACTGACACTGACACAATAGCGATGAGCAGATACAGATTCAGATCTGAAAAACTCTCCTCCTTAACTGGAACTTGTCTGAACGATGTCTTTATGTCATCCATACTCTCCATGACCACAACATCCAGAGACATGGTGGCTGATAGTGATGGCTCCCCATTATCAGAGACTGAAATGATGAGGGGGTGCATTTTTAAATCATTGTCACTCATTCTTCTCCTGGTCCTTATTTCTCCAGTGCTGGTCCCGATTCGGAATAAATTTGTTCCTTTGGGTTCAGATAAGTGATATGACAGAAGTGCGTTGTATCCGGTATCAGCATCAACAGCTCTGATCTTGGCTATAAAGTAACCCGCTTCAGCAGAATAGGGAATATTCTCAGTATTAACTGATCCAGGTTCAGAATAAGGAGGTAAAATAACAGGACTGTTGTCATTCTCATCAAGAACAAAAATGTTTACAGTTGCACTGCTGCTAAGGGGAGAAACACCAGAGTCCATCCCTTGAACATGAAACTGCAGGGTGTTTACCTGCTCATAGTTAAAAGACTGCATGCTGTATATCTCCCCAGTCACAGAGTTTATGCTTATGGCTGTCGATAAGGGCATACTGGAACCGTCAAGTAGCGAATAAGTCACTTCAGCGTTTTTACCAAAGTCATTATCTTGCGCAAAAACAGTCGCTACCTTAGCGCCTGGTGGGCTGTTCTCCTTCACATAAACATTAATAATGGAATTTTGGAATAAAGGAGCGTTGTCGTTCACATCAGAAATATGAATCACTATGACGGCGGTGTTTGATAGAGGCGGGGTGCCTTCATCTGTAGCTGTAAGTGAAATATTGTACTGTTGCGTTTCTTCCCTGTCAAGTGATTTGCTCAAAACAAGCGAGTAGTATTTCCCCTGTGTGGACTCCAATACAAAAGGGGAGTTCTTAGGGATGGAACAATGTACTTTTCCATTCTTACCTGCATCCTTGTCTTGAACTGTGATAAAGGCTATTACAGTACCTTGTCTTGCATCCTCACTTACAATGTCCAACAGCGATGAAAGTGTAATATCTGGTGCATTGTCGTTTATGTCCAATATTTCCACAAGGACCTTGCAATGAGATGCAAGCGGACTTTGGCCCCTATCCCAGGCCTCCACGCGGATCTCAAACACAGTAACTTCCTCATAATCCAATATGCCAGTGACTGATATTTCGCCAGTGCTATTGTTAATAGCAAACTTATCTGCGATTCCTTTTTGGCCTTGTTTAAAACTATACACTATTTCACCGTTAAGACCCTCGTCGGGGTCTGTTGCATTCAGTTTAAGCACAGTAGTGCCAATTGGCACGTTTTCTAAGACCTTAGTTTTGTAAATTGGTTTGGAAAATACGGGTGTGTTATCATTGGCATCTAAAATAGTAACAATAACATTTGATGTGCCGGAACGTGAAAGTTTTCCTCCATCAACAGCAGTCAGAATCAGCTGGATTGTAGACTGTCTCTCTCTGTCCAGAGGTTTTTGCAGAACCAACTCAGGTGAAAGACCATCTGCCTCCATATTCACCTCCACGGTGAAATATGGATTGTTTGACACTTTGTATGTGGTAACCGAGTTGCTTCCAACATCTAAATCTTCTGCGCTCAGCAGGGGGAATTTTGCGCCAGGCAATGACAGCTCAGATATACGAATAAACTGTGATTTTTCTGGGAAAAGAGGCGAGTTGTCGTTGATATCCGACAGCTTTACCTCTATGCTGTAAACATGTAAAGGATTATTAACAATAGCCTCTAAGCTTATTGTGCAAGTGTTGACATTAGGGCACAGCCGTTCCCTATCCATTATCTCCTGTACATATAGAACACCAGTTTTTAAGTTCACAGCAAAATGGTTTTTAGAGGTTCCTGAAACTATCCTAAATCCCCGTGATTCTAGATCATCCACCTTAAGATTTAAGTCCTTGGCTAGATTTCCTACAAATGTTCCTGGACTCACCTCCTCGGACACGGTATATGCAATCTGTCTCGACATCACAGTCCCAGCAAGATAAAATAGCAAAAATGTAGAGATAATCCATACACACGTATTCTTCCTGAATGATGCCATTATTCAAAGCTTACGATTAGTTGGTTCTTTAAGCACAATCAGTTATTTGTACAAGGTTTGGTGAACGTGATAAATGATCGGTTTTTATTCCACTACTCCAACAGACGATATAAAGCAAAATGCAGGGCTCTTCTGTGGGAGTGTGTGTGAAAAGGTGGAGCAAAGCGAAAACACGGCTACTTAATTTGCAAGTAGATAGTGCCACCATGTGGTGATACAAAGTAAATAAGTTAACATTTGCCATATATGAATCAAGCATCTGGATTTTGGTTAGTTTGTCTTGACCACATTAGATGTAAATGTCCTAAAATGCACAGATTGTCAGTAGCTTATGACATCTTAGACATATGTTGCTCAAAAATATAAAGGGAACACCTGATCATCACAGCTCAACACCAAGTCAGTTAACACTCAGGACTATCAATCAACCCGGTATGTAAGCATAAGTGATTGTGAACCATTTTCACTTGTTTTGGTGCAAATAAAAGTGACAACAGGTACACTGGAGAGGCAACAACATGGGTGGTCTGGGGAGGACCATTCTCAGAGGATCTTATAGACCTCCACGTGCAATGAAGTATTGGGATGAAATCCTCAACTATATTGTCAGATCTTATGCTGGTGCAGTGCAAAGCCCTCCTGGTGCATGATAATACCAGACCTTATGTGGCCAGAGTCTCTAGGCTGTTTCTGGATGATGAAGGCATTGATGACATTGACTGGCCCCTCACGTTCCCCAGACCTAAATCCAGTTGAGAACCTCTAGGATGTATCCGAAGCCATTAAATAGCACCATAGACTGTCCAGGAGCTCACTTATGCTCTGATCCAGGTCTGAGAGAAGATCATGTGCCATCTCATCAGGAGTACGCCCAGACATTGCCCATGCACATGACTGACTGACATTGTGAGTTTCTGTGGTAAAACTTTAAAAGTTGAATGAGCCAATATTTCCATTTTTTTACAGGGATTTTACTGTAATTCCTGCCCTGAATGTGTTTACAATTTTGGCTTTCATCGACCATTGTCACATTATTTTGTTCTCGCAAGTTATGCAAAGTATGTAAGTGAAGAGATTTAACGTGGATATTTTGTTCATTGAGATCTAATGTAGTGTGATTTAGGTGTTCCCTTTATTTTTTGATCAGTATATATATATATATATATATTGTGACGAGCGTCCCAAGCTCACATCAGCGTTGCCCTGGAAACAGACAAGAAGCACCTGGCAAAACTCATCAAAGGGTTTAGGTCACAGCTGACAGCGATCAACAGAGGGACTTATAAACAGCCAGCGCACAGAGAGAAGGTGAGACACCTCTCCATGAGACCTGAACGAATGCGCTCTTTGTTGCACTACAGAGTACAGCCTGTGACCGGCCAATCCCGCCATGAGGACCTCACAGACAAACACTCACAGAGGACACGGAGAACAGCATGGAAGAGGGATCCCACATGCACTTTCACACCACCACATATCTGTAAAATAAAAACCACCCTCTGGGGCTTTTCATTTTGAGCTAACCTTGTCGTGTATTCTTCCACCTTGCTACAATATATATAAATGCATTGTACTGTTTTTTCATAAAAAATGCTGACAAACCTGTGTGGGAACATGCAGAACACATAGGCCTACTGAGGACCGCAAAAAATGAATTAAACAGACGCACTGCATTCAATGGACTGGCCATAAGGGTGTACCCTTCCTCTGGCCTTAGATGCTGTGGTAGACTTTAGCCCTGCCAGCTACCCTAAGAGGACAAGTATATTTGGAAACTGGATGGATATAATCCATAAAAACAAAAATGCGTAGCTTTGTATACTGTGCTGCACTATGCATTGTTGTTCTTTTGTTGCAGAATTGCCTAAATGAAAAGTCACACAGGTTTTGAACAACATGACGGTTAGTATGTTTATTTGGGTATTAACTCCCCTAAAATTCTTTTAACATAAACATTTATGTCAAATAAAGTTGACACTGCTGCAATCCTGCAAACAATTCACTGTGATGCGATAAGATTGAACTATGTACTTCGCAAAATGAGAGAAAATAACATTTTGAGTAATTTGTTGGCATGTTCAAATTTACATTACTTAGTAGTAAATCCACGTGTTTTATCTTCTTTTGTAATCTTTGTGCTTTCCTTATCCAGAAGCTTGATAAACAGCCCCCACTAGTGCCACTGGATGTATTACATAACAATACATATTTGAAGACTTAATTGCCGTGTGTGTACTCTGGTGTGTATTATTATTATTTAGTGGTTGTGTCTACCACTATAAAAACATAGTAGTGCACACAACATTTAAAAAAATGTTTGAGTAAGTGTTTGCCTTTGCCAGAGATGCATGATATTTTGCAACGTGTGAATGTTTTGTGGCTGTGCGTGCAGAGAAATCGAGAGGTTGGGTGTCAGACATTTAAGAAAAAAAACTGTTAAAGCGGTATGACACATGTTCTTAATAAATGGATCTTATACTGTGCTTAATATTTGTATGATCTTGCACTTCACACATTGATATGGTTTCATGGTTTAGTTTTGTGACAAACCATGAAGATGTTTGACAACTGCATAATTTCTGTAATGTTAAATGTGTGAGATGAGGAGAATGTCGAAGGGCAGACTTCCCTTCAGCCCATGCAGTATTCATCCTTAGAAAACTTTACTAGGAGTGTTGTGTTGTTGTGTTGTGTTGTGTTGCTAATGAACATAAACTAAATGTAATAATAATTTATTGATAATGTTTTTTATAATTTTATAATCCGATTACAGAACACACAGAACATAGAAACCACAGGCAACATGCGTCTTTTTTGGTCATCAGTTAAAAAATAAACATCTGATTTAGAAGAGGGAGAATCCCTTATTACATTGACCATGTGGATTCACATTGAGATTAACATGTTTCTCTATTGTAAAAGTTGGTGTACTGCACTACTAAATTTACTGAATGGTTATTTTGTATACAGTGAACACATTAGTCAGTATGATTAGAGTCCTTTCCGTTTTTGTCTAAAAGACGCAGGATCAGACTGTGGGTGGTCGGTAGGCGTGTCTTCTTAGGCTAAAGTACATAAACAACCACAAGAGACGAAGATTAAGCATTTGCAGTATTATCTCTAAGGATTAGACATGTTTGAGGGTGCTTTGCACAACATGGATATTTCTGAACCACATGAGCAACACGGAGAAGATGATTATGAGATGCCTATCTATGCAAATGAAACTATGAACTTCAATGATGTCCATACAGGAAAAGAACATTCAGACACCAAGAGAAACCAAACAGGTAATGAGATTCATTTAATTATTTTTATACATAATCACAGATACATTTTCAGATGAGCAAGTAAAACCTAAGAAATTTCTTTCCTCCCAGTTCTAGGAGTTGAATGTATGAGGATCAGAAGTTACCAAGCAGTTATAGTGTGTTTGGGTCTACTGTGTGTCGTTCTGGTGGTTCTGTGTGTCAATACCAATCACCAATGTCAATTCAGAAACAATGAATTAACAGATGACAATAATAACCTCATCAAAGAGAGAGACCATTTTCGAGCCAATAATACCAAACTCACTGAAGAAGGAGACCAGTTACAAACCAATTATAACAGACTCAGAGAACAGAGAGATAAGATACAGACCAATTATACCAGACTCACAGAAGAGAGAGACCAGTTACAGACCAATTATACCAGACTCACAGAAGAGAGAGACCAGTTACAGACCAATTATACCAGACTCACAGAAGAGAGAGACCAGTTACAGACCAATTATACCAGACTCACAGAAGAGAGAGACCAGTTACAGACCAATTATACCAGACTCATACCAGACTATACCCAGACCAGTTATGCATCTAAATTCCCAGATTTGAAAAATGCTTACAAACCAACAGTTCCGAAGTATTAAACGCCTCACTTCCACTCTACTCTAATGGAACTGATCTGAATTTCTTAAAAACAATCTGACTGTGAGTGTGCATTTTCTAAAGATGATGAAATTCTTGTGAGTAGACATACATTTTGTGTTGTATTTAACTTCTTATTTCCCTATCCTTATTATTCTTTATAATAATTATTTATGATTTGTTCTATGTTTCTTGGTTATAGATTATATTCATTTCCATAGTTATTATATTCTATATTACTTTTTCTTAATGCTATATTCTACACTCTGTTGGATGCTGCATTTGTTTTGTCTTCACGAGTAGATATGAATTTGCAGTGGTCTCATTCTCAAGGTTTATAATAACTTCAGGAGACAAGCAGTATTTTTCCACTGTCTATGTTGTGTAATAACACATGCTCAATGCGTTTCTAGTCAGACGAAGTCGGACAAAGTTAGAAGCAGAATTCTAGTCAGAGTAAGAATGGGCATCTCAACGCAACTAGTTTTCTCTCTACAATAAACTTTGTTCATTTACATCACTTCTTCTCCTGCCTGCTGTTCTTCCCATCTGACATTCAAGTCTGCAGGACATTTACATTTATTCGTTTTGGCATATGAACAAGATGGAACAACACATTTGGATCAATAACAAGATATTAGAATCCATCAGATCTATCACAACCAACCTCACGTTACCAGCCAGAAGTCCTAATAACAGTAGCAATGAATGGACAGGTGTGAATACCAACCTCACAAATAAGAGAGAAAGAAGACCAGCTACAAACCAAATATACTAAACTCACCAAAAAGAGAGACAAGTTGCGAACCAATAATACCAGACTCACTGATGAAAGAGACCAGTTACAAACTAGTAATACCAGAGGAAAGAGACAAGCTACGAAACAATAAGATCAATAAAATAATAGGTACAATGGTTACAAACCAATAGTTCCATACTCATTGAAGAGAAAAAATAGCATCCTCACGATACCAGTCAGAAATCCCTGTTTTACAGAGAGCATTTATTTTACAAAATGTGGCCTGATACAGTACATGATATACACTCCAGATCATACAGTGATGGTTCCTCTGAGCTCTATGTAAATTGTATTCCCATCTGAGTCTATTTCTAATCCCACATATATTGAAATGTTACTAAAACTTTATTACTTTTCCTTGCATGTATTCTTTTTTTACTAGAAAACTTTCGATGGATGCATTTTATTGATCAGAAGTTGACAAATCTGTAGACTTTGTCACCAATCTACCTGTCATGCCTTGGTTTTGCCACTAGCGGCCCCCACTAGCGGTGTTCTGTTTTTGGTTCCTTTGTAATTAGAGTAGATGTTGTCACCTGTGTTTTATGTTGTAGTAAGTCCTCAGTCTTCCTTGGTTCTTTGGACTAAGTTTGTATGTGTAGCACTCATCACATGTGTTTAACCTGCGCAGACTATTGCCTCTCTCCTGAGACAGGATCACCTTTTTGGAGCTTGTGGATTTTCTACCTTTTGAATTTTCTGCCTTTTGACTGTGGATTTACTTCCCTTGCCTTTGTAGAACTACTATTATTTGCCTTTAGCATTTTGCCCTTTAATGAACTGATCTACTGAACCTGCTGTCCTTGCCTTTTGCCGTGCGTGGCTCGATTGGTGTAGTGACTGTCTCTCACACCTGAGACCCGAGTTTGAGCCCGGGTCCTAACAGATGTGTTACTTGTCATGTATTTGCTTTTATCTTAAGTGTTGTTGACTTTTTTTTAAATGGCATGGGTTAATAAGATTCATGTTCACAACATAAATGGTACAGCCATATGTCTGATAAAAGTCAAACTGATAAAACTATAAAGGCACTTGTTGCCCCAGAATTGACCTTCATCTACATAATTTAGTGCTAACAATTCAGAGTTAATGTGCAGTTTAAAATATTGACAAGAATTTG
This sequence comes from Barbatula barbatula, assembly GCF_947034865.1. NCBI lineage: Eukaryota > Metazoa > Chordata > Actinopteri > Cypriniformes > Nemacheilidae > Barbatula > Barbatula barbatula. The sequence goes on along the minus strand of NC_136787.1, from coordinate 9,918,251 downwards.
AATTATACTTTCTGCCTAAATGTTATCCAGGACTTTGATTTGATTTTAAAAGTTTTGTATGACAGATGAAGTGAAAAAAGCATGAGAAACTGTTTAATTGTTATTGTCTAATATATCATGTCTACTATGCAAAACTTGTTCTTAATAAACCTCTTACATCTTGTATTTGTGGCTTTTGCATGATCTGTTAATCACACATTGTGACGGGTTTTATGTTGTGGTTTCGTAAAAGTTGTGTGAACATGCTTAAAATATGTTAACTCTGTAATGTCTTTATATGTAGACTATATACAAGCAGACCTGCCTTTACAGTGTTGGAAATAAAGGTGCTACAAAAGGTTCCCCACAGTGATGTTGAAGAAGAAGATTTTTTATGATCTGTAGAACTTTTTCCATTACAAAGAACCTTTTGTATGACAGATCTAAATGTGACGCTGAGGTGATATGCAGGAGGAAGACGACGACTCAGAACAAACTTAGATGTAAGTTATCTGAAGTGATTTATTTGCAGCCTACTTTTCTAATGGTATTGTTTAAACAAATAATAAAAATTACAAAACAAAACGACGTACACGACATACGATAGGTTCGGGCAACGTGGGCTCCCAGAACCCGCCCACACAACACTGAGCAAACAAGTAAGATTATGCAAATGAAATATGAATCATAAATAGAACTCAAAATTTTACGATTTCAGAAAGTAAGCATACTTCTATATAAAGACATGAAACAATCAATAAAGGTCTTTTCAAATCATATATACATCACCCGAAACCATAACCTACTATAACATTAACATGACTTACACAGCATAGATGTAATACATGCAGATGTAATAATACATCCAAGAGAAGTCATTAACAAGTCCCAATTTTAACATGACGCCGTAAGGTAGTAAAATACACTTTAAACAGAGAGCCCCGTTGAGATTGAACTCCAGTGATGACATCATTAGGCAGAAACGTCATCACACAATATATGATGTTTTGGTATACCCAAATTGCAACGGGTCAGAGAACAAAACAACCCCTATCGACAACTCCGTCGACGATTATGGTCCTTCGGCATCCTCAAATGACAGCCAGCTCACCAGCGCCCGACAGGATACCTCAGACAAACCCGCGGCTGCTCCAAGGGGCCGTCAGCCCTACCGCATCTAGATCTATGTTCCTGCCAGATCACTGAGGTCTGCAATGGAACAACGACTAGTGGTACCATCCCAAGAAGGAAATAAGTCACTCTGCCATACCTTCTCTGGATCTGTTCCACATTGGTGGAATGATCAACCTGCTGCTACAAGATCAGCAGCCTCGGTTGCCATCTTTAAAAAAAATGCCTAAAAACACATCTCTTCCGTCAACACGTCGCTGATTGATTTAACCTAATTCTTTTCCCTTGCCTTCTTAAAAAAATACTAACCTCACGATTCTTAGCTTTGTATACTGTGCTAGGCTTTAATGGACTAGTTTTGATGCACTTATGTATTTTGTTGTTATAATTGCTTACAATGTTTCCTCATCTGTAATTCGCTTTGGATAAAACCATCTGCCAAATGATTAAATGTAAATTTCAGAAGATCACAAGCTAAATCCCCATCGGACCCTCTCTTCATAGATGACTCCAGTCGTCCAGTTCCAAAATCATCTCAAAACCGTCTTGCTCCAATCTGGCAGCCACGCAGAACACTTCTCTAGCCATTCCTTTCGCATCAGCGCAGCTACCACAGCCGCCCGAAAAGGTCTCTCCCAGCGTCAGATCCAAGCACTTGGCCGCTGAACTCAAGAGGCTTCTCAAAAGCTACATCCCGTCGGACTGCTCACTCATCAAAAAAGCCCATTGGATACTAATCATCAGATTATCAGGCAGCAACCTACCCTCATCCCGTAAATCTTTCAGACTCAGCAACAACGGCTTTTGTACCAAGCATGGCCAGTTCATTAGCAGTCCTGCACTAGTTGCATCTGTTGGGGGGAGTATAGTGAATATAAATAGTGAATTCTGGTGGCGAAAATGGTGGCCTCGATTATTTGGATCTTGCGACATTAAACAATAAATTAAAAGTTTATTGTCATAGACATGTGATCGGAAAACCTAACTGCATTTGGAGTTTTATTACCTCCCATATTTTCTCCAAGTTTGGTGGCATAACATTTTTCCTTAGCTGTAATTGTGACATTGACAAAATACCCGCAAAGCTCGCTGAGTTCCATCGCTAAGCCTCATATATGTTTTATATGGAATAATAGAGATATTTTGTTTAAGCGTAAATCTCTTTTTCTTAATAATTGGTTTAAGAACGGTTTGATTCCGGTAGATCAGTTATTTAACTCAAATGGTTTTCTTTTCACGTTTGATGATTTTGGGGGGTTTTACAAAATCCCTGTAGCACCAAAGGATTAGGTTTTTGATGCCATATCTCCTCAATTTGCACTTTATTTAGACACCAAATAAAGAATTAACACTTAACTCTGGTCCCTACTTAATGTTATAAATACCTATGTAGGTGGGAACTGTCTGTCTCCTAACTAAAAATTGATTTAAAAAAAGAAATGTATTTAAAAAAAATGCTGTTTCTTTGCCATATTTTCATTCATTTTGGAACCGGTTCACAGATTATATGGAAAAAGGTTTGGCTACTTCCAAATCAATATTTGAAGAACAATAAAGGAAGTGTCATTTAAATGTATACATAGAATCTACCCTACAAAACATGTCCTTATGAAATAAAATAAAGATAGAAACTATGGTTCATTTATACTGGTACTCCCCATTTGTGAAACCTTTTTGGGAAATGTTTATGATTTTATTATTAAGAATGTTGACAGACATTTTCTTTTATTTGGAAATTTTTGTGTTTTGGAGAATCATCAAAGAATTTACCATACTTTTAGTTGTATTTATATGATTAATTTGATCCTTTTGTAAGCAAAGTTTCATATACACAGATGCTGTACAAAGACTCGTTGAATTATACACTAACTGACACAGACGTATTTTCAGATATGTGCAATTTCAGAAGGGTTTTATTTCTTTCTGAGGAAGTGAATCTGTGTGGATAAGAAGCTACAGAGCAACTACTGTATGTTTGGGTCTGTTATAAGTTCTTCTGCTGGTGCTCTGGGTCAATGTCATTTGCAACTGTCAATTTAAAAGCAACCAGTTGACAATTGAGAGAGACCAGTTACTAACCAAGAATGCTAAACTAACAGAAACGATTTATCAGTTGGTAACTGAAAAAACAACCTTGAAAATATGAAATACTGGATTAGTTGACAGTGTTTTCGTCCTCATTGTATCTGAGATGTATAACACTTGCGGTAAAAGAAAGAAAGATTCTCACCACTTTTGAACATCTTTGAATAAAATCTGCTTAAGAAGTGTACAGTTAACTTTTGTTCTTATGAATTTTTCTCACACAATACATGAATGTAAGGAATCCAAGACCATCATACCAATCAGAAGACATTCACTATAATTGATTTGTTGTGGTAAGTTGCAAATGCAGATGTTTATTTAATATACTGTATTTGTGTTGGGACCACATGAATAATTTCATGTGGTCCCAAGATGATTGAGTTCACAGCATACTTTGTTTCTCAGAAATAATTGATTGTTAGAACTGAATGTTATGTGTGTTCTGAAACTAAATGTTTGTTATGTAATGTTGAAATTCAAAGAGTTTCTGCTAATTGTGAGTTTTTGTGGATTACCACCATAATGGTGAAAAATGAATATGTCACTTAGTTTAAGAACAAGCTACATTCTGCATGTGCTTATTATCTATATAATAATCCGGTTTGTGTAGTTTCCTAAAAAGAGAAGTAAAAATAAAGAACTTAAAACATTGTTTCATGTCTGTATCCACAGACCAGCTCAAGTGTGCCTGTGGTTTCTGTGAGATGCTGTGAGATGCGGTCTGCACGCTTTCGTGTGTCACATTCACCAACGTATAGCAAAACTTCTTCAAAAGTTATTTTTTATTCTTCTTTTGATACCTGACTGTTGATTTCATTCATTATATATATATATATATATATATATATATATATATATATATATATATATATACTGTATAATACATTTAAAAAAAAGATCTTGTTTGCACATAAAAATATACATTAACATACATAAATATAAATTTGTAAGGGTAAAAGGTTACTGTAATAGCTAAACAGCCCCTACCAGTGGCAACATACAGTATAAAAACAGACATGCCATCAAAATTTGCCTGGAAATCCTAGCTACAGTCAATACAGCATGTGGACAGAGATTTTGTGTAGCGTGTTCATAATACAAGGGGTCTGACCAGGTCTGTTTTAATTCTTTATACAAACAAATGTCATTTATTTTATATAATTAATGATTTGACCGATTTTTGGTTTAAACATTGGTTTTGTCCCCAGACCTGGTGCACCTGTAAATTGACTTAAAACTGTTGTACTGCAATTTTATTAATGCATGTTTATGTTAGTCCTGTATACACAAATGTAGACATAACAGTTAAAATCATTTGCAACCTAAAGCATATTACATGTGACCCGGTCTGTGAAAACCAGCCTAAAGTCTCAAAATCGAATGTTGAGATAACAGGCATGAAACTTTTAATTCCACCATTAATTTCATTATGATTTAAATCTTTGACATGGCCTTACTTAGTCAATATTGAAGACATCAAGATTACATTTTAAAAGAATGTTCTTATATGTAGGATGATTTTACACAGAAAACAGTAAACCACAAAAAAGTGACTTTTGCTGGGTTTTCACAGACCGGGTCACATGCGTGACATACTGAAAAAGCATCAGCCTCAAATCTGCATGTGTGTGTGTGTGTGTGTAAAAAAAGTGTGCTTCCATAAATGTGAAGAGATGTTCTCATAGTAACTGTTTCTATGGAGACTGTATTGCCTTGGTCAGCAGAAATTTAATTTGTGGTTTTGACATTATGTGACAATATATCCCAGTTTTGCCTCAGAAACTCACTCCCCACCCGACAAACTGAAAGTCATGAAATATACTGCAAAAGCGTTTATTCACGTTGCTGTATTTACAAGCTAATGACAAATCAAATAGTCCAACGGGGACACAAAGGCATCGGTTACTTGTTTGCATACGGACGTTTTGCATATAAGGCAACAAAAAGTAAACACAATGAGAAACCCAAGATATGCCAGTAAGATATAAAGTGTCCATTAGTGGGAAAAGAGTTTAAGACTCATTCTGTAACCTCATCAGGAAGGGACCAAAGTCATTTTAAGATTACGGTCACTCCAGACAATAATTACAGGCACACTTTATTTCTCCACCCTTAAGCAAACAGCTAAAGGCACAATACACTTTACTTGTGTGATATACTATGTGGGGCGGTTTCACGAACAAGGATTATTTTAAGACACCTCTAACATTACAGTCAGTCTGGGACTAGGTTTAAACTTGTCTGGGAAACCGGCCTTATTAGTGTTTAAATTCTGATCAATATTTATACTGTTTTATCACAGGAGTTGAGTTTAAAACATTTTGAAAACACATTTAAAAAAATTTGATGTAAATCCATCTTTCTAATAATTTATATATTTTTTACCATTAATAATAAATCCAAACAACATTTAATTCACATAAGAAGTAGCATTAAAGAAGCTTTTTTTCATGTTAGAGTAAAAAACAATTAAAAACCTCAAAAAATCCATGTAAACAAAGTCAAAACTGATACTGAATTGCAAGTTAACAGTATACTTTTAAACTCTTGTACAAAAAAGAAATAAATGTTTAATTATTATTATTATCTGTGATCATTTCTGTTTGTGCCAAGATGATAATATTGTAGTACTGGCTATACATATCTGAAGAGAAGGTAGATTCATAGTGTGATGAGGGCCCCCAACCCCTTTTCTATTTTATTTACCCCATTTTCATTAAAATGTAATAATTTTTTAGCATCTGTCTAGAGTTTAAAATACAGTTGAATTTTCAAAATCAATCAATTTGGTAGATAGCAAAAAAAGTCATGTACTTGATATATTGTATGTGCACCACACAGCTTTCAAACCATGTACTCTGAGGTATAGGCGATGTCTGACTTCTTAGATTGTGCTCATCAGTCACAGCTTTCTCCTCAGCATGATTCGACCATGTAAAAATAAGATACAATAAATTCCAGAACATTGAAAAAACAGTCTTTTTGTTCGGCCTACTCATTGCAATTCATGTCACAAAAAAAGATCTAAAAGTCCAAAATGAATGAATGAGATTCTTTCCACTGAATATCGGTTTAGTTATCAGGAAGTATTACTTTTTCCTCTGTGCATGACTATATACAGTAGATGTCTTAAAGGTCGAAAGGTCCTTTTTTTGGCCTAGCCATGCAATGTCATGCTCAATGTGGAAATGTATTGTTGACACTGTCTGGATTTGAAGTAAGGGGTAAAACAGATGATCAATCTCCCCTCATGGATAATGTTCAAAAGATCCAGCTGTAAACCAGCAGTCAGATCAGGGTAAATCACTACTCGATTCCTGTCAACAAATAGAAACATAAATGATCAACAATCCAAAGAAAGGAAATTTGCACATAAGTTGTAGCAAAAGTTTTTTTTTTATTATCATTATAAAGTAGATGATCAAGTATAAAATGTCACTAGTGTTAGAAAAAATCCAATAAGAACATTTTATGCATGTAAATGATTTTGCACATCTGGTTTTGGTAATGAATCTGTGAAGGCTTGAGACATGTGGTTGCTAGGTCTAGTTTTACTGCATTTTCAAACCTATCAAAAGTTTGAATAAACTCATTCCCAATTCAGCAGAATACTTCCATCTTAAAACCCGAATTAAGCTTGTGGGTTATGTTTCTTTCATTTGGAGTACTTCAGAAAACTAGAAGCATTCAATCAGTAAAACAACAAACAAACCCCTGTTCATCTCACTGTCAGTGAATCTGTCTCACACTTTAAAATTAAATGTCATTGCTCCGGTTTCACATTCAGGCTTAAGTCGATTTTGAGCTGTCTCCACTGAAAATAACATGCCCTGAAATCTTAAAATAGATCAGTGCCATGGTTTTTTTCAAGATGCACATCAGTAATGGGTTTTTTTCTAAGGCATTTTAATAAAAGTGACTAAAATAGCCAAAATGAATTAAGGCATAGTCCTAGTTTAGGCTAAGCCTTGTCTATGAAACCGGGCCATTATATATTAATCCATATGTACTAAAAACTGTTAACAGTATCATTTTTTTAATTCTGTGGAACATAAAAGAAGATATTTTGAGTAATAGTTCTGTGGTGTTGCACAATTGGGTTTTACGTCAACATTATTAAAAATATCTTCTTTCGTGTTTTTCAGAAAAAAAAGAGGAATTCAAATTTTGAATGACATAATGGAAAGTAAATGATTTTTGGCAAACTGTCCCTTTAATTCTTTCTTCTGTCACTTCTTGTCACACTTACATTCAAATATAGGCACACTGAAGTGTTCTCACGTCTGATTTGTATGATGTGAGATAACTGTATGTATTATTGAAATCAGTAATATGACGTTCCTATCTCTATTCATACAGCTGATTGTGTGTTTATATTTGTGCACAATTCAATACAAATGATGCCAAACTTTTTCGTTTTTCTGTTTTTTGTGATAGACTTGGTGATTCTAGTAGATGTGCAAAGTCAATTGCCCTCAAGCTCACACAGGTATCATAAGTATGATATTTAGCTATGTTTTTAAATGTTTATGGTTAAGTGTAAGGCCAGCAGCATATACATTCTTTGTAAATACACTAGCAACCCAAATTTGTGTTACAGTACCTGTAATGTGGATCTTGACGCACTGGTCTCTGTAAGAGCAGCACTTCCTGGGATACTTGACACAATAAACCCTGAGCCATTAGGGAGGGGCTGTCGTACCACCACATTTCCTTTTCTAGTCTCTGCCAGAAATAGACTGTACCAATAGGCATCACTCGAGATAAGAGTAGAGTCAGCAATGGTCGAGTTCCTCTGGCTAATGATGCTGTTCCTGCCCTGGGTAGCAGCTTTCGAAGGTTTAGGTTCTTGACATTTTAGCACACAGATGACCAGAATAGTGATGAGCAGCAGAAACAATACTGAGCCCAAACCGATCAACAAATACAAGTTTAAATCTGTGAACAGATCGTATTCTATAGGCACCTCTGTGGTTTCTGTAAACTGTGTCACCATCTGTTCCACCGTGGACACCTTGATGGTCACTGTGGCCGAGCGAGGAGGTTCTCCGTTGTCTCTGGCAATGATGACAAGCCGTTGATGTTTGGGGTCCCTGTAGCTGAACATGCGTGTCGTTCGAACCTCACCATTGTACTGATCCAAGCTGAACAGCGTTGTGTCCGTGGTTTGCAGAAACTGATATGTTATACGGGAGTTCTGCATCGAATCAGCGTCCAGTGCGATCACCTTGGTGACAAGAGACCTTTTATCGGCTGATCTTGGAATTATTTCCTCAATGACAGAGCCCTGTGGGCGCCACGGGGAAACTATAAGAGGGGTGTTGTCATTTTGGTCTAGAATGATGATGTGGACAGTGACATTACTGCTAAGTGGAGGGACTCCAGAGTCTCTTGCTTCGATGTGAAACAGAAACTCCTTTTCTCTTTCGTAGTCAAACGTGCGTAGAGCGTAGAGGTTTCCATTCTCAGGGTTGATGGAAAACAGCATGGATATTGACGTGTTGGCAATCTCTTTTTCTATGATGACATAAACAAGATACTGATTTTCATGTAGATCTGGGTCATGAGCTGTGAGGGAAGCTAACAAAGCCCCAGGTTCATTGTTTTCCAATAAATGAATAGTATAGTGGGTTTGGGAAAACATAGGCGCATTATCATTGACATCTTGAATTTCAACGCTGATCATTTCATTATCGTTCAGAGGGGGAGTTCCTCTGTCTGTCACATGGAGTATGATGTCGTATTTAGAGATTTTCTCACGGTCCAGTGACTCTGTGACAGTTAATGCAAAAAAGTCCTCGGATGACTTGCTCAGCGCAAAAGGTAACACCTCAGCATTCTGAATCGAGAGAAGAAGTTTGCCATTATCTCCAGAATCCCTGTCACTGACACTGATGACAGCTATGACTGTTCCTATAGGGTCGTTTTCTTTAATTGAACCTTGAAATGAATTGATGGTAATTTCAGGATAGTTGTCATTTAGATCAGTGATGAATACTAATATTTTACATTGACCAGACAGGGGATTTGCTGCCTTGTCTTTTGCTTCTACATACATCTCAAAGCTTTTAACCTCTTCGAAATCAATCACGTCTTTGACTCTTATTTCACCTCGGCTGGGATCTAGAGAGAACTTTTCCTGCGTTTTCTCAGGCGTATACAAAGTAAAGGAGTAAGTAATTTCTGCGTTAGTACCCTCATCCAAATCTGTGGCGTTCAGCTGCAATATAAGTGTCCCAGCAGGTGCGTTTTCGATCAGATCAACCGAGTAAACTTGCAAATCGAACTGTGGCGCGTTATCATTGGTGTCCAACACATTAATGATAATACTGGCTGTACCTGACCGAGGAGGTATGCCACCATCCACAGCGGTGAGAGTCAACGTATGCACAGCTTGCTTTTCTCTATCTAAATTTGTTTTTAGTACCAGGTCGACGTATTTAGTTCCATCACTCCCAGACTGAATCTCAATGGTAAACTCGTTGCTCTCACTCAGATAATAGGTTTCGATAGAGTTTTCCCCCACATCAGCATCCACTGCATTCGTTAAAGATAACCTCTCCCCGGGCGTCGCTGATTCCGAAATATCAAGCGGTATCCTCTCCCTCCTGAACTGAGGCGCATTGTCGTTTATATCCATAATTTCTAATTCGATATTAAAGATGCGTATTGGACTCTCGATAGTCACATCCATCTTTAGAAAACAAAACGATGATGACTTGGCGGGGCATAAATTCTCCCTGTCGATTTTCTCGGCTATAAACAGCTCTCCGGTGGCTTTATTTATATCTAGGTATTTTTTACTATGAATATGATCCAGCTTTACATTTCGCTCCGCAAGGCTGTGCGCGTCGAGGCCCAGATCGGAGGCGATGTTTGCGACCACGGAGCCCACTGGAATTTCTTCGGGGATGGAGTATCTTGTTATAGCTAAAGCGACGGTCCACATCGCCGGGAGGACGAGGAGAGAGAGGTGCCGTCTCCTCGAAAGCACGCCTGAATGCGTCTCCATTGCAGAGCGCAAAATGCTGCAGCTGCCAAAGCGATAGCTCACGTTCTGACAAAAGATGTAACCAAAAATGTAAAAAATAAAGGTCGAAAGAGCACATTGACTGACATTTCATAAACCATAAAACGAGCTTAGCTTAGCTTTTTTTTAAAGATCCAAAGCATCACAATAGCGCCGTGCCGTGGATTTAATCAATAAACCCCCACAGATATCACAAACATCCTATCAGCTGGCTACATAAGCGCTCCTCTCACTGGCGCTGTCCAACAGCTTGGCTCCTGGTGTGCCTGCATTTCTTCTCTTGTCTGCTTTTAGAAGTAACTTGTAGCAGTGCAGCGACATCATGTGAACAGAAACGTTTATCAAAAATGTATATTTTATAAAAATCTTGTTTATTAAAGGAATATTATTTTTGCATTGACTTTTTAACTTTTTGACACCATTGTGACACCATTGTGACACCATTGTGACAAAGTGAAACTTGTTTACTGAAGGTCCTTACTAAACCCAGCATATACAGTCAAGTGTCATGAGTCTGTAGTTGTCGAAATTAACGAATGGTTTCAATAAAAGATGTAGCCTATGGCATTATTTTTAGGGACCCTGTTAAATACATTTCTAATAATCTTCTTTATTAAATATTTTTTGTCTATGAAGAAACAAAATGGATGGATATAGAAATGGAAAATATTAACTTGGACTATGTGAGCAATTACAATTAAAGCAACAGCCTGTTTAATGCATTCTGAATTTTTGACAATGCTTGACACACGAAAAATGAAAAGAAAAAAAAATTCAGTTGTATTTTTGTAATGACATTTATAGAGGCAAATCATACTGAACAATTTAACTAAAGCGTACACTTCTGACACACACAATGCGTAATTTAAATACATAAAAGTTCAATTCATTTGAAAAAATCATTGGTTTTTACTGCATCCTCTTGGCAGTTATTGTTTGGCATTAACTTTTTCTTCTTTCCAAATGTTGAGAATGAGTTGTAGACTTCGAGGTCACCATTGTTAGCCACCTTGAGGGTACAGTGTGTTGATGGTGTTCCAGGAATATAAACATTACGCTGATAATCCAGCGGTGATTGCAGTGAATCCTTGCATGGAGTCCATGAGCGATTGGGAATACCAACCATCTTGGGTGACGTCTTAAAATCTGTTTTAAAAGACAACAAGAAAACAAACTATAAAGGGACAATGCAGCTATAGTTACACATCTGCAGCTTTTAGAACTGGCACCTCACATCTATTACCGGATAAGTGGCCTCTATTTAAAACACGTGTGAGGTTTGATTTAACATATTACGTACTGTAGTTAGCCATATAAAAAATAATGTCTTACCATGCATGTGATTCCCCCAAGTCCAGTAGTGAGAAACAGATTGATATGCATGGTTATCTGGATCTTGCATCATTCTGCACTGAAGTGTTCTACCTGTGTTTATCGCAGAATGGCTAGATATACAAAAACATGGAAATCAAATGTTGAGAGAGAGAGAGAGAGAGAGAGAGAGAGAGAGAGAGAGAGAGAGAGAGAGAGAGGGAGAGGGAGAGGGAGAGGGAGAGGGAGAGGGAGAGGGAGAGGGAGAGGGAGAGGGAGAGAGAGAGAGAGAGAGAGAGAGAGAGAGAGAGAGAGAGAGAGAGAGAGGGAGAGGGAGAGGGAGAGGGAGAGGGAGAGGGAGAGGGAGAGGGAGAGGGAGAGGGAGAGAGAGAGAGAGAGAGAGAGAGAGAGAGAGAGAGAGAGAGAGAGAGAGAGAGAGAGAGAGAGAGAGAGGGAGAGAGAGAGAAATAACTAGTTATTTAATAACTTTTACTTTATACAGTAATTACCTTTTATATGTATAATTGAGCTGGTTTTTGTTGAGAGTGAGATCTTTGTTTCCCCATTTGCGCTGTAAAAAGCGAAATATTAATATATCAACTTCATTTGCAAATGAGAGGTTTTACTTCAAACATAATTGTTCATGCCCTAAACAAAACAGTGTGGCACTTTACTAATTCAGTATTCACATCAACCTTGCACTTGCACTACCTGAGACCAGAGCAGTTAGAAATTATTGAGTAAGACATATATTCATTATTTTACCATTTAAAAACTTTACATTTAAGATTTATTTACAAGATTGTTATCGTACAAAAAAGTCCAAAATAATTATAATGATACTAATTGTTGAAACGAACAATATTTTTTATTTGCAAGCTCTAATTTTCCATTTCTAAACTTTAATAACCCAGCTTCCTCTGAGCAAAGTGGCTTTATCCAGTGGAAAAATTAAGATGTTATATCTTTGCCAGCATACAGATACTAGATACTTGGGATGTATTTATATAGGCCTATTATTTTGTTTGTTTTAATTCGCTCTTCTCTGTTTTTTTCAATACCCAATCCTATATCATCCGCTTAATTGTTTACCTCATTAGGGGAGATCCTCTCATTCTTTGTAATGAGACTGTTGCTTGCTGGGCTCCAAGTTAGAGTTTTGTTGTCAACTTCCTTGATGTTATTTCGAGAAGCTATTGTTCCAGTTGGGCTACATGGCTTCAGGAACATGAAGTCACTCTTCGATGACTCCGGAGTTAAACACATTTTATAGTAGAAGTTTTGGCCGATTGGATCATTCCCGTTGATTTCCACGCTGTGCGTGGATCCCTTAGTTCCTGGTGATATGTGAATATTCAAATTAGACTTTTTTATGCTATCGTTATCAGAGGTCTTAGAATGAAAACCACAGCATGACCCGAGAGACGAACTGTAATTACGCACGGAATGTCTGTCCCTGTATCCTTTTATGGTGGCCAGGACAATAATAGCCACTAGAAAGGTAAATGAAACTGCGCCCAGAGATACTATTAAATACAGCGTGAGGTTTGACCGGTACTGGGGGCTGAGTGCGAGGTCGCCGAGATCAGGCAAGGATTCTGGCACGTTGTCAACAACTGACAAGATGATTGAAGCCGTGGCCGAGAGGGGCGGCTGACCGTTGTCCTTGATCAAAACGACCAGTTTCTGCCTCGTGGGGTCGTTCTCCATCAGCCGGCGAATTGTCCTGATCTCTCCAGTGTATAGGGCAACACTGAATAAACTGGGATCTGTAGCTTGGAGGACCTCATAAAACAGACGTGAGTTTTGTCCCGCGTCTGCGTCCACGGCGGTGATTTTAGCCACTAAGTATCCACCATCGACATATCTGGGGACAATTACCACACCTTTATCATTCGCAGGCACTGGTGCAGCAACTACTGGCGGGTTGTCATTCTGGTCTAAAACAAACACGTTTACAGTCACGTTCGTGCGCAGAGGAGGAAAGCCAGCATCTTCGGCTTGAACCACGATGTGAAAGTTCCGAAGGTGCTCGTGATCGAAAGAACGCAATGCGTAAATGTTGCCATTGTCTGAATTGATAGACACGTATGTGGAGACGGGCAATCCGTTGATGTCATTTTCCAAAATAGAATATGACAGATACGAATTCTGATCCGCGTCTGCGTCTTGTGCTGTTATGGTGCAAATTGAGGCACCCGGCGCGTTGTTTTCGGTCAGATAGACGGTGTAGGAGGGCTGCTTAAATCGTGGTGCGTTATCGTTGGTATCAGACACCTGCACCAGAATGTTTTTTCTAGTGAAAAGAGGCGGCGATCCCATATCACGGGCCGTGAGAGTGATGTTGTACTCTGAGATAGTCTCTCTGTCTAGAAAATCCCAGGTAACCAACGTGTAGTAGTTTTTAAAGGAAGAGTGTAGCTGAAAGGGAACGTGATGAGGGATTTCACAGTCCACGTTTCCATTCTCCCCAGAATCCTTATCCATAACGCTAATAACTGCGATCACTGTGCCAGGGGGTACATCCTCTTGGACAGGTGTGGACACTGATGTAAGGATCACATCAGGAAGATTGTCGTTGACGTCAACGATATTAACCATAACTTTACAGTGTACCGCTACTGCAGACGGCCCCCTGTCTTTAGCTTGTACATATATCTCATGCATTCGTGCCTTTTCATAATCTATAAGTCCTTTCACCTTTATGTCTCCAGTGCGGGGATCCACAGAGAACAGCTCACGCACTCTCGTTGGCGCGTGTCCACTAAAAGAGTATATGATTTCTCCATTGGGTCCTTCATCGATATCAGTAGCATTTAGTTTTATGACAACCGTTCCTCGTGGTGCGTTTTCAACCAGTTTTACTTTGTAGAAGTTCTGATCGAACACTGGCGCGTTGTCATTTGCATCCAGAACAGTTATGTTTATTTGCGCAGTCCCCGACCTCTCCGGCGCGCCCCCGTCCACAGCTGTTAGAACCATATGGTGGGTCTTTTGCTGCTCCCGGTCTAAAGGGGACTGGAGAATCAGCTCGGCGAATTTGCTGCCGTCGCTGCGCGTCTGCACATCTACGATAAAGTGTTCGTTTACGCTCAGCAAATACGAGCGGAGAGAGTTGTCACTGACGTCCCAGTCCTGCGCGCTTTCCAGTGGGAAGCGTGATCCGGGAACGGCGGATTCTGATATATCCAAATTAAATTCACTCCACTGAAAAACAGGGCTGTTGTCATTGACATCCAATATTTCAACTTCTACCCTGTATAATTCTAATGGATTTTCAATAACAATCTGGAGATGAAATGAGCAATATGGATTTTGCTCGCACAATTCTTCTCGATCGATTCTTTCGTTCACAAACAAGACGCCGTTTTCTAAATTTACCTCCAAGTATTGCTTATTCGCACCAGAGACTATTCTAAATCTGCGGATAGAGATTTTGTTGGTGTCCAGTCCAAGATCCTCCGCTATATTTCCAACAAAGGACCCGTGTTCCAGTTCTTCGGGAATCATGTAACGAATCTGTGCCAAAACAACATCCACCACACATGCCATTAGTGCCAGGCGGGACACCTGCCATGTCCATATCCACAGCCCCATTGGAATAAAGTCCTTTTTAATGTGCGCCTTCAAATTTAGCCCCCATAATCACGAAGCTTTAGATTAGGTAAGAAAGTATAGGCTAGTAACAAAAGTTGCAAAAGTTCCCCTAAATGCCCAGAAACATTGCAAGAAAGATAATAGCCACTGCGTGCTATAGACAGTGTAGTGTCAAGTCCCCGAACCTCTTACTTTAACATCAGAGCGCGCGCCCTTGGCCAATGGAACGTGCGCACAGTGAATGCGTTTGGGTGAGGGAGAAAGAGCGGGTGAATGGGAGTCCCTCTGTTGGGATTGAAATGTCCAAGTCGTATATTCCACTTTAAATACTCGATTTTATTACCACAAACAATTTATTATAGTGCTACACAAATAAAGTAGTCAAAATTGACTAAATATATGTGCAATAAGCATAAAAATAAAAAGTGAACAAAAATTATTACAACAAACAATCTTCCATATGTTAAAGGTTATAAGATAAAATGTAAAGTTTAGATTTTTTTTGCTGCGTGTTTTCAACAACGTGTAGCCTAACATCCGAAGAATTGACAAATTATTTCAAAAAAGGTTATTTGTAAGAAAAGGGATCTTTATGAAAAGTTAAAAGGAAAGAGTTATTTGGCAAATGTTTGACTGAGTTTTTGTATGGATAACCAAAACAGGTTAGCATCACTGCGTAGAACATTTAGGGTCACCATTATTTGTGTAACTGTAATAATACCATAGCAAAAATAACTGTAGCCTATGGAAAAAAATAAGGAAAATGAAGCTGAATACAACCGGTTACGAATTATTGTTTTCCTCCGTATAATATCTCTCACTCCTGTCTTTTTTCTTACCCCAGTACTGTCTATATAACACAAAGAAATACTGTGCTTTAAATAAGCACCAAACACAATCCGTGAAATGAAACTGCAGCAGATGGCACGATCTTCCAGGAGCTCGTTCTCTTTTTTAATTAATGTAGTGGGGATTACAGGGCCGCGGGTCCGATCGTTAGCGAACAGTGGTATTAAAAGGTTTTGGAAGGCATAATCCTGCCGCTCCCGTTCGGTTGAGCAGCAAAATACACGCCGTTCCCATGATATTCTCCTGCTCTCCATTACCTTAAGTGCATACTAAATGGCATAGAGCCGAGTCGGAAATAAAGCGACTTAAATCGACGCACTGAACAAACACATTTGCTCCTCTTAATGACCAAAAAGAGGACACAGATGTTCCTTCTCTTTATTTTTATTTTAGGACATTTTACGGCTGAATAAATGTAATGTAAAAGCGTCAATCGCCAAAACAGGTTAATTCAAAACGTGAAAGCAGAGACACTTATAAATGCTGGCAAAGGGGATATGTTAAAAAAGCCCCCTACTGATTTTAGAGAGTCACGTGGAAGTTCAGACATTGGACTCGCATCATAGGCTTAATTAAAAGCTCATTTTCTTTCTGTCTCTGAATTGATTTTACCAGAGTGGTTTAAAGATTTTAAATGAGTCTGTAGCCTCCATTAGCCTTCGGTGAACTCCATAAATGCGGATTGACCTACAACAGCATTGGGCTACATACACAACCAGGCCACTGTTATAATCCGTGTTCTTTAAAACCTATAAAGGCAATTTAATTAACACACGTGGAGGAAAAATTATTATTTATACTTGTGCGTTTCTTGTTTGTTATTAAATGTCATATATTGATGATAATAAAAAATAATATTATAATTTATTATAATAAAAATGATACAATCGAATAGTTAGTAACTTGTTATTTTATAGTCGAAATACAGTCACCAAATACAGAACCCTCTAAATAAATGAATGCATAAACTATAAAATATTTGAAATGGGACTGCCTGCAGATTAATGAATGACAAATAACGATGCCCAGGATGTAAAAATAAATTTTAACAGTTTAAATGAACTCTTAGCATGATCAAAATGATGTGCTTTCAATTCATAATAAATTAATAGGCAAAATTAGAGCATGTCATTGACCCAGATGTAGCCTCCTAATTGCACCTTCGTGGATCGCCACGGGGGGGAGGCAAAGTCTTCTGCTAATTACCCCCATTCGTCTCGGAGGGTTTTATCAACCAGTCAGTAGAAATAATGTGTACATTTTTATTTACACATAACCCTCTCTCTCTCTCTCTCTCTCTCTCTCTCTCTCTCTCACACACACACACACACACACACACACACACGCACGCACACACACAGTTCGGAGATGGGGCAGAGTGCCACGGGCAGAGGATATCAGGAATGCCATAGGAATGTGGGCAATGTCCTTACCTCACACACATAAACAGATGCTCCCACCCTCACACATACACACGTCAAGATACAGATGTACAATTCAAGACATTTATCATTGTAAAAGGCTGGTAGAGCCAGGTTTATTTGTATTTTAGTGGGTGGAGAATTTAGATGGGGACAAAAATACAACAATAAAGAAAAAAGATGAAGAAAATGATATTACATTTAAAAAGCAGCTGCTCCGGCACCACTACAGAAGATAGTGAAAGTGGAGAGAATTGGGGACGTGGGAGAATATGTAGTTAAGACAAGAGCAGATTGAATAACACCTGCTCCTCAGCTGTGTCAACTGAGAAATTCCCACAGAAGAGACTGATATTTATGGAGAGACTGAGAAAACCTGTCATACCTTCACAAGCCCATCCAGCAGCCACACTGTTTATGTTACACGATGATGCTCCGAGCAGGTGCTCAACCACATATTGAATCTATGATGAGCCGACCTTTTGCAATGTCATCAAAACAGTTGCGAATCAAAACAGCAACCAGACAGGATGAACAAAGTGACTGTAAAAATAAAAAAGCAGTGAGTAGGCTGCAAAGAAAACCCTTGAATGTGGATCGTTTTCATGTTAACAACAACAAAACATGGAAACATTTCGTACATACTTTCCAAAAAGTTCTTAATGTGCCCAAAGGAGGGCAGCAGCAATGCTCTCCAGTGAAACTTTCTCAGCATAAGTGAAAACAGATGAGGCACATGGCAATCAGCCACATGTAATACATCTAAATCAAATTTCGTTCCGAAAAATGCTTTAGTGCTAAATGACTATCATGCAGTTGTAACCACAAATAGAAACAGACAATATATAAACAGTGAAGTAACCTGTTCCCTAATTAAGGTAAAATGCCATTCCTATTTTATTTCATTTTATTTATTTCTCAAGGTCAATGTTTTGAATTACATATTAGTGCATTTAATATCAGAAATGGATCCGCAATCCTGATATTCTACTTCATTACAGATTAAACTGTGTGGATTCTTTAATCCTCCAATGACTGGTATCTAAATGTGGATGTTTTTGTGAATCTGTTTTGATTTACTCATTTACCGGCCTGCGGTGCATTCGAGGTGAACTACTGTTAATCCGTTTCAATGTTCTCTGAGAATCGAACCCATGACTTTGGCATCGTAAGCACCACTTTCTACCAGTTAAGCAACAGGAACCCATTTTCTCAGCTATTGTAAATCAGAATAACACATACCTGGTGTTCCCAGAAAGCTCGCTTTCATCGCACATCTGCTGATCTTTCCACAACATCGTTTCTCTCAGAACATCATTAACAGTTTCAAAATAGTTTCACTCAGAGCACTAAATCTACATAAAATGCGGTGGAGGACAACGGTGTAGGAACTGACAACAATAAGATCTTACGTGTCTATGAGCAACCGCATATTATAAATACCACAGACTGACAAATGCAGACGCGGTGCGTTAGGGTTTGACCTTGATGAGGTTCACTGTGTGTGTGAATAAGCGTATGTCCTCCCAACATCGGTCAAATGAGTTGTATTTCTTTCTCTGACCTTTTCACGGTTCTATCTGAAAAAAAAACTGAAAAACCTTATAATCATACCAGA
Organism: Barbatula barbatula; assembly: GCF_947034865.1. NCBI lineage: Eukaryota > Metazoa > Chordata > Actinopteri > Cypriniformes > Nemacheilidae > Barbatula > Barbatula barbatula. Next base: position 9,899,230 of record NC_136787.1, on the reverse strand, counting down.
ATAAAACGCATTCTTTACAGCAAACATGAAAGCTGTTTCATATAAAATGTTCCACGCAGACTTGTTTTCCTCTTTCCAGGTAACGATGTTGCTATGTAGTAAACTTCTACCAGGAGAGAATAGCGTGTTGATGTCTTATTGTGTAAACTGCTAACACCATTATAATCAAATCAACGTGTCTTGTTGAATGTCAGAAGGTGTGATTTTGGTTTCCCAGCACCTTACAAAATCTATCTCTTTTCTCATTCTTCGGAGAGTTTAGTACAGAAAACCTTACATAAACGTTCAGCTTAAGATGCTAATTTGCAAGAGTAAAATGTTCTTTGAATATGAAACACACCTGTTTTCATTGTGTGTGTGTCCTTGTGTTCTCGCCATCATCTGAATTTCTTGAGTCAAGGCTCAAAAAGCAGCTTTAAGAGATAGTTCACCCAAAAATGAAAATTCTCGCATCATTTACCCACTGATCATTTAAAACCTGTATGACTTCCTTTCGTCTGCAGAACATAACATAAGATATTTCAAATGACTTTCCTTGACTTGCATTGGTTTTGTGTAAGTAACACAGGTTTGAAATGACAATGAGGGTAAGTAAATGATGACAGAATTTTCATTTTTAGTGACCTATCCCTTTGAACAGTGCTGGGTTAAAACATCATCTCTTTAAAATACACAGACGGACTTAGTAAGAATAGCATGTTTGCTGAGGCACCTGGCAGCCTCGCAGTGTTGCACAATTTGACGATAATGCAACCCAACGTTACAGAATCGAAAAAACTACAAAAACTGCTCCTCACAAGACCGGATTTTTGTCTTCAGTGTATGCGTTTGTGAATTTTCCAAGCAGTCGTAAGGTCAATTATGTTGTAGCAAAATTAGAGGTGACTGACAGCTGGCCGGGACGGTTGACAGATTTGAGGAATTCGGGCAGTCTGTGTGGACGGCCCTGCCTGAATGTTAAACACTTTTTCCACAAAGCTCAAAGGAACAGTTCTACCTATTAGCAATTCAAACACGGACGCATTCCTTTACCTCTAGCTACTTATGCCATGCAGAAATAGTCAGACCTGGAATGAGCAAGTTGTTTTAGGCAGGACTAATTTAATTTTTAGTGCCAAGAGTATCTATGAGATCGGAATGGTTTCTGCGTGCCTAGCGGCAAAACTGATTGATAACTTTCAAAACACAGATAAAAATGAAAAAACACTATTGTGTGCATGCATGAAGATGCTGAGGGGTTACAAGAGATCTGTGGTCGGCACACTAAAACAAATTCGTCCCCACTATGTAGAGAGAATGTCCATTTACATACTTTCGGTTCAGTGGCTGTGGTCATACGCTCTCGCCAACATAGAGCAAGAGGAGATCTGTGGTTTTATCCCGGCCAGCTCAAAGCAGATGGATGGGGGTTATGGAGTGATGACAACTTGTGATGTTATACGTTGCAAATGCGAGTGGGAAGTGACCAATGTGGGTTAATAAGCCGTAGAATGAGGAAAGAGTCCAGAGATACAGGGCATACAGGGCTTGTGAACGTTACGAAAAAACGGCTGGTATTTTGAGGATGTTTTGAGGGCGCATGCATCAGTGAGATGAAATTAATCTAACCTGATTTTCAAAAGCATGAATAGGAAAAAAACTGAGGTTACTTTTCCTGTAGCTTAACCAGTGAAGCATTGCGCTACCAATGCCAGGGTTTAATTCCCAGAGAATGCATAAAATGTATAGCTTGAATGCTGCCAAATGAATGCAAACGTGAGCCAAACAGTGTGTATTCTGTTACCTACAGTGACCTTCTTTGTCATTCCACAATCCTCCTTTTCCCTTCATTATTAAGTTTCCCACTTCCTTTTTTCCATCACTCTGTTCGGTTTTTTTCAGACCGTCTTTTCACACTTCACTCCCTTTTACACCTTCGTCCCCCTCCGTCGGCTTCACTCCACCGCTGTTTCCCCTTCCTCCCTGCCCTGCTAATCTATTCCAGAAGAAAGGCTACCATGGAGAACGCATAACAAGTGCTCATACTTCACCACGGGCCAAAAGAGAAATAACACAGAGAAGGAAAAATGGGAGTGGGGTACAGACAGGCCGAAAAAAGGAGAGAAAGTGTTTATTCAAACTTGACTCCTTTGTTGTGGTAGGGACCTGTCTTATATTAGAAGCCTCAACTCCCTCGATGTCTGGAAAGATGGAAGATGAGCCAAAAGGAAGAGAACGAACGAGACATTGGGAGACAAACATAAGGAGAAACTCCTATTTTGTCTGAATCTTGTAGAATTGGACGTGTCAGGCTGAGAAATGAAGAGGGGGGGCTTGGAAGGGGTGAGATTTGAGGGGGGGAGACCAACTCCATTGAGAGAACGGAGAAACTATGCTCGGTTCTGGACCGTGCACACATTCATAGCATTCAGCCAGTGCTCTGACTAAGCCTTTGATTTCAAATATTGATATTCATAAAAGCCCTTTGGTATCCGAGAAATCACATTGATAAAAAACGAAGCGCTTTTGAAATTCAGAGAACACTTTGAAGAGGATCGCGAGAAAGTATGTTTGATATCTCTCACACGAAGATCGGTTTTGTTGATCTTCAACATCTCTGCGTTTCATCTAAAATTCTAGCTGGGTGGAGGGTCTGGCCGGCGCAGACACTGAAAGACAAAGTGCAGAGAAAATGCCGGTACAAAAGGTTATCCAATCACTCTGGTGTATTGGTAAGAACTGAGTGTGGTAAAGAAAACGTGAGCCGTTCTTTATTTGGTCTAATATAGCTTTCCACACTTCCGAGTGAATATCAGATCACTATGACGTCCTAATTGTTCAGCGCCGTCTCTCCAGCAGAACTATTAACGATTAGAAAAACAAATGTTTGTTGTATCTGGAACTTACAGGATCTTTAAGGTGAGGAGATTTTGGGTGCTGTGTTTTGGAAATGTGACATGGCCCATTTAGGATGTTGGGATGTGCCAAGCGGGCCATGACCTGTCTAGCTACCCACTAATTTACATCTCGCTCTGTCTCTCTCCTTCACTATTGCTCCTGCTGGATGGGGCACAGGGGTGCTGGGGCGAGAAAGGGGGGTGGAGGCGCTTGTTGGCTGACCCGGGTGTCTGCGGTTCTGTCGTGGTCAGAGGAGGGGGGAAACGGGCGGTGTTTCTGAAATCCCTGTGAAATGTTCGTTTTGGAATGACTCGTTGCTTACATACCTCTCTCACGCCCTCTCTTCTATTTTGACATGTTCAAATATGCCCTATTATTACTCACTGACCTTAACAGGTTTACCCGTGTATAAGCTAGTGAGACGTCTTTTACAGCCCTTTTGACATTCGATTTTAAAGGACCGTGTATTTATGTATGCTTATTAAAAGCGTAATTTCATAGTAAATAAAAAAGTTTTAATTCACTCGCTTGGAGGTTGATCCGCTTCTCAATCTCCCCACCTTGGTGATGATAAGTGAGCTCGAACCGTCGTCCCATCATCCCTGCCCCTGCGCGCACCCCGCCCATCTCCGTTCCACTTCAGCAGCGCTTCCTTCTCATTCAGTAAACGCACTGTCCTGTGGCGAGAGAGGGGTCCTTTCCAGCCCACAGCTAAACAAAAGAAGCCTGAAAGGGAGAAAATCTATCAAACACTTCTTTAAAGCCGGGAGGTGCTCTGTTTTGCACGTTTTTTACGTTGCGCTCTTTATGATAAACCGCAGCGCATTTTGGATATTTCAAAGAGACACTTGGAAGCTTTTTAATAGCCGTCTATTGTCAGTGTGACATGGGGTCACACTGCAGTGCGATGACCTGTTTTTCACCTGTCGTGCTTCGATACTTTGGATTCGTGGACGTCTAAGGGGTTTGCTTGCGAGAAGACTTTCTCTGAACCATCCTCCAATACGCGCTCAGATGCTCACCCGGGTCTGTGTCCGGTTTTGGCTCCAGTTTTTGAAACGATCGCCTCAAGCCGGCGCAAAGCTCTCACTGTCCGGGGTGACGCTGGAGCGATGCAGTCCAACCTTTCATCGGCAGTCGTGCTGTAAGTGAAACTTGCCAGACCATTTGCCATAAATGTCAAGAAACGTAAAGTGCGTCTATTCCCTCAGATGATGACAGACACGTGCATCTGCTCATCTTTTTGCTCCGAGCATTTGTTGCGCTTCCCATAACTTCTTCAGCAGATGCTGTGTTTCTCACAATTACACACAGCTTACCCTCCTCAGATAACAGCCTGCACGTTTATGATTGTTGTTGCTTTCTGCATCTTGGGGTGTCCTTTGCTAAGCCTACCGTACAGATTACTGTCATTTCTTTATTTTGAAGATAATATGTCACATATGTCTTTTCTATTTCTCTTTGACCAGATGCTTCCAGGCCCTATTACTGCTGTACAGCCCATTACAGGTTCATACTGTCTGCAAATAATAAAATCATACATCAATAGAAAAGTTTGGAAATTGATAAATGTGATTTGTGTCTGACCGGCGCCTGTTTCTCCAGGTGTTAGCAGTGGAAAACGTTAACTTTGGAGTGCACGTGGAGAATCAGACAGGCGTGCGGGACGGTCTGAGCCGGAAGCACCACAGAGTTTATCAACTGTACAGCCGGACCAGTGGAAAACATGTCCAGGTGCTCGGGAAGAAAATTACAGCTACGGGAGAGGATGGAGACAAATATGGTAAGCTTGCATGTTTTTATGCAAAATATTTAAACAAACAAGATCAACACACTTTAAATTTGTGACAGTTAAACTACTGTAAAACATAAATAAAAAGGAACTAGGTAGAAGATACTAGTCACTCAAAATAAATACTAGGCATTCAGTATAGTAGAGAGGTTCACACAGGAAGTTGTACATTTTATTTGATCCTTTACGGCCCATTTACACTACGGGCTGTCTGTATGTGGTGTGTTTCTTCACAAGCTCAGCTCGTGGTGGAGGCCGACACCTTTGGGAGTCAAGTGAGGATACGAGGGAAGGAGACGAACTATTATCTGTGCATGAACCGAAAGGGAAAGCTTGTGGGGAAGGTGAGTTACCATAAAAATACTGTAGCTTAAAAGGAGAAGAATGTGAAAAACCAAACAGTTCTGGGGCACCATTGACTGCCATTGTATTTAAATAGTAAAGAAATCAATGGTGCCCAGAACTGTTTGGTTACAAACATTCTTCCAAATATCATTCTGTGTTCAGCAAAAAAACAAAAATATGCAGGTTTAAAACAACTTGAGGCTATGATGACAACATGTTCATTTTACGCTTGAACTATCCCTTTAATGATATTGATGTGATAAAGAAACTGAAGATCACTTTTTTAAAATAAACAACTTTGACAGTTATGACAAATAAGCCATGATGCAAGGAAGCATCTACCAAAGTACATTAACATGGCAAACTCCAAAAATGTTATTGCCATGACAGTGATCGCCCCATGGCCAAGCATTGTGTTTGTCTCTATGTTGGGCTGCTTTTTAAAATAAAGAGCTCGCCGATCAATAATTCCTCTGAGATCAAAATTGAAGTAAAAGATTATAGCAAAGCAAAATAATCTGGCTATCGATATTTTCTCGAAACAGTTCCTGTGCCATTGATCTAGATTCATCCACAGCTAATTCCATTATTAACTTTAATTGTTTTTCCATTTCAGAAAGCCAGTAGTGCAAATGGAGGCTGTGTCTTCATTGAAATAATGCTGGAGAACAACTACACCGCCTGGATGTCGGCACGCTATGTAGGCTGGTACGTAGGCTTCACTAAAAGGGGTCGTCCGCGCCGGGGACCAAACACGTTACCCAATCAGAGAGATGTGCATTTCATGAAACGCTTCCCACCGGGAGAGCAGCCCGACCTGCAGCCGTGTAGCTTTACCACCGTCAACAAGAGGAGCAAAAGAGTCCACCAGGCCTCCACCTCTCCTCAGCCACTCCCATAATGCAACGCATCCAACAGACTCCAGCTGTGTGCAAAGATCTACAGAAACTCTTGTTTAAAAGACATGCAGGTTAGACTTAGGACCAACCTCCTATAAAGGTCAAAGGATAAGGTTTAATAAACCCTGTGTAATCACGCAAGCATAACCAAAGACTTCTGGGCAAGCGTCCAGAATCCAAACCCTGACAACAAGGGGACAAAGCACTTGAGGCTTATATATTCCTCGCAAATGTGCAGTGCCACAGATTTACGTTTGCCTCATCATGACAATGAGCAACTGAAAGTCCTACGTGCGTTAAGTTGCAAACAGCACACGGTCGCAATCCATTTGTGGAAAAATCTTGAAGATGGGAAGTTCGTACTCGACACATCAGATGAGACTTGTGAACGTAGAGGTTCACATAAAAACGCTAAAAAGGACCTGCTTTGTGTGCTTATCAATATGTCAGTTTTGGACCAGTAAGAGTGATGAAGTTGTAACAACAACAAAAAAGTCCATCGGATCGTATTTGTCAAGATACTCCCTGTGAATGCTAAGTTAAAAAGATAGTTCACTTCAAAAATCTGTCATTTATTCACCCTCATCTGATTAAAATCGGTTTGACACTATCTGTCAAACACAAGAGAAGATATTTAGAAAAATGTCACAGTTGTTTTGTGTCCATGCAATTTAAATCAATTGGGCTCAATGTTGTTTGGTCACCAACATTTTTCAAAATATCTTCGTGTGTCATGCCAAAGAAACAAAGTCATACAAGTTCTGAAGCATCAGAATGATTCATTGCAAGAATTTTCAGCTTTGAGTAAACGATTCCTTTTAAGTTGAGTTTGGGGTTTGGTGCCTCTAGACATACTCTACCTGTCTTTGCCAATCACATCTGTTTTACAAGGACCTTTATTAATGGTCCATTATATTCATTAGAGCTGACGGTTTCAGTCACAGTGAAATACAGAATAAAGTATCAGAAAGGAAATCTGGCCACAAACTTAAATGGAATATTTTTGCTCATCATATTTTTTCACTCAGCAACATTTTGTGTATTCTTTATGGGCAAATCTACAATACGTATTAAACATAAATTCTGCAAAGACTGTTACCCAAAACAACTCGCATTGCGATCAAGCTTTATGTTTTATGAGCATGCACATTTTGGGGAAATTAAATCCATGACTTTGGTGTTTCTAGCACCACTGGTACTTTGCCAGTTGAAACAGAATCTGATGTGCACTGATGTTTGAAGTCAATGAAAGCTGGTAAATATTTTCAGATTTTTCAGTCTAGATAGACAACAATGTAAAAGTGTTATTCCAATTGACTCAGGAGCTTCTAGCCCTGTATGTAATGTAATACATAAACTGCAATTTACTATGCCCCCAAAATCTTGAGATGAAATATTTTGATACTAATCGTGTTATTAAAATATTTATTTTGTGTATGTGCTGATTAATAGCTTTATTTTGTTCATGACATCGTCTTCACTTGGCCCTGTTTGGTCATATATTTCCATGAAAAAGTTTTATTGCCACCTAGTGGTCTCAAAGGGAACAAACCATTAAATCTAAATCTTTCATAAGTCTTGGACAGCAACAGATCCAAACCATCTGACATAAAATTTGCTTACATTTAAGAATCTATTATTGGGCATTCTGCAGCTATATTTCAGATCCAAGTTTACCCTTTTATTTACCAGTTATATTGATGAGGGTTTAAAAGCATAAAACAGACGCGGTAAAGCAACGAAAAGTTTTCGTGACTTGTAAGGTTTAAGTTTCTGCTACATTCCTGATCTCCCATATTGTAAAGTAGTCTCTCTCGCTGCAGACTGACTTTGATCCTCCCTTTTTATAATGTCTCCATCTCTCTCACACATACACCCTTACATCTCCCATCCTGACAGCTCCCGGTGTGAGTCTGCAATCATTCAAACTAATGCCTCAATCCATAGAATTCCATTCTGCGTTTCACACAGTACGGATTAGGATAAACTATTAGAGCTCCTCATATTTTATTACTGAAGACTAAAAATTGCTAGACATTTAAAAATTCCAAATTGGATTCATAGAATCCCGTTGCTACAGTGTGGATCGTAAAAGCTGAAATCAAATAAGACTTCACCATTGGATGAAAATTAAAGCACTGCCAATTTCCACATTTTCTGAGCAGGAGGTAAACTTAAATATTTGAACAGCGGCCCTGCACTCTTGCAGTGGTGCTTGCGAAGGATTTTGGCAGCCATCGTGGCAGGTTAATGAAATCAGGGCTTGTCGGAAAGCCTTTATCTCAATCGGACGAATCACGCATACACACGAAACACAAAAGTGCTTGTGCAAGGTTCTTAACACTCCTCCACAGTCAAGTACTTTATTCTTATTAATAATGTTTTTTTCTTTAAAAAATCTTTTCAATATACAACATCATTTTAGACGAGACAATTCTGTTTACAACTAAATACAGATCAGTTATGGGTCATTCAGAACCTAGACGAGCAGACAGAGACGGAAAGGAGAAAAGACAACGCTAAAACTGAGAAATGGAGGGACATATCAGGAGAAGAATCAAAAAACTACAATTATTCATACGTTTTCACAAGAGTAAAGCAAAAAAAAGAACTTCCCAAATTAAAAAAGGAAAAGCATAAAAAACCCATAATACAGAAACCGAAGGTTGACCAGCACACGTTACGTCCCATTGTTTGCTCATTCATGCAGAACAGTCTTCAGGGAAGCAAAAGCACTCAGGCCTTCTCAGACCCTGCCTTCTCACTTTAGTTTTTTTTCTTCGTTTTCCATCAATAAAAATCAACAAAAACAAAAGATAGATACAGAGTTAATCGGCCCAAGGGGCGGAGCTGGGGCAGCCGTCCCTCTTTATGTGGACCGAGCTCCACGCCCACCTTCGAGCTCTGCTTAATGGCGGTCGCTCTCTCCATCTTTTCTCCACCTCCTCTTCCGCAGAGAGGGAGAATGAGAACAGACTCTGTTTGTGTGTTGGGGAGCAGCCCTCAGAACGACAGAAGAGGGGAGAAATCAAATGGGAAGATGGAGAGACGAGGGTAAAGGAGAGGGATGGTGGTGGTGGCATTCCTCGACCTTTGATCCTGGCACACTTCCAGAGAGACTGGGTCACCCAAACAGTCCCCACACACACTCACACACACTCCGCACGCCACCAGGGCTTCCCTGCCGAAAGATCACACGAAAGCAATTTAGTCTTTATAATTTTCTGTATCTTTATGTGGATGTCAATACAACCGATTAGGGTTACCTGCTATCTGGATATATAGGTATACGTGCGAGATGGCGACCGTCCTTCTGTCTGCCCGTTGGTCGACACGTTGAGGAAGTCCCAGATAAGGATAGTGTCGTCATGGGAACTGCTGATGATCTGGAACTCGTCAAACTGGAGCCGGAACACTCGGCCAGAATGTTCCTACAAGCAGACGCACAGGAACCGACAGACTATTATTTTGGCTGATCCTTCAAGTCATAACAGCAGAGCTATCAACATCGCTCTAAGAGCGAGAAATACGTGACGCAAAAAGGTCAATCTGGCACAATGAGAATCATAAGTTAATAACTATATGACAGAGATAAGTGACAGATCAGAGACTGTCAAGTGTAGTGCGAGTGGTCTGTATTAGGAGAAGATCACACACACAGCGTTTGTGAATCTAAAAACTACACTCACCACAAGCGTACGCAGACAGAGAGTGCTGGCTGGGGCTCGTGGATCAAGAGCAGCCTGCAGGTCCCATACTTTAATTTTACTGCACACACAAATACACAAAATGACTGTCAGAAATCTGTGATGCAGACGACAAAATCCTCTCTATCGCTCTTTGGTTGCTAAAAGCAGCCCAGGAGCCTCTTTCATATACATAATCTACAGATAATCTGATTCAATTGTGGGATTAAATGTGACTGCTCCCTCGCCAGCGAGTGTATTGTGCTCCGCTCAACAATGAGATTAACAGCAATAGCACAGAGAGCAGCCAAAACTAACTCCGCAATTAAAGATCAGTAAAAAGAGATTACTCAAAGCAGGAATAACACAGCCATAATCCAGAAAAAAACAGATCAGATTTAATCCTAAACTACACTGCAGTGAGTTTTAAAATAAATCTATTAGTAATGTAAAGTGACAAGTCCCACTGTGGTACTCGGGTTGGGCTTTAAACATAAACACACCCGTCATATGCTCCGCTCACAATCCGTTTATTATCGAAGCGAATGCAGCGAACAAGCTCCTCATGCCCTTCTAAAACTCGCAAACACGCTCCGCACTCAATGTCCCATAGCCTAGAGAGAAAATAATGACAATGTAGGATTTAATGTCAACATATAAATCACTATAAACATCATCTACTGTTTGACATGAACATTAGCTTCAGTTTATTCGCACAAACCTGATGGTGTTGTCCGACGAGCCGCTGACCACGAGTCTGTCCCTGTACTGCAGGCAGGCGATTCCTCGTTTGTGACCGTTTAGCGTCCGAACAAACTCACAGGTGCTCGTACTCCACACCTGCACAATAAAAAAAACACAAAGTTAAGCGACACTAAAAGATCATCGGGAATTAGACACACAAAAAACAGCTTTCTTATTTACAAAACATTGTTGCAAGGAAATCTTTCTCGATTCTTTCTGAATATGTAAGGGCATTTTCAATTGTACACTCACAAATTAAAGCAGTGTGTCATATGAACACACCTTTACACTCACACATAGTCTTACTGCCCTGTTTCATTATTTGGGGAATGTTTTAACAGGGTGGGGGCTGCAAAATGACTTGGCACATCTCCCAGGGTGACGGATTGGCTGGATTGGGGCTGTCTGTTCCTGGAATCCTGACTGCCCGCAAATCCAGATTCTGGAAAAGAGGGGCCGGAGAATATAGGGGCAGACAAGAGCAGCTGTAATCCTTAAGAGCAGCAGCCTTGAGCAAATTCAAAACCTGTTGGTGGACTGCTGCCCTCTGCTGGCTGCTTCTGGTATTGCGCAGGTCAAACAGGCACCAGAACATCAGACTCGACCAGATCATCTGATTGACTAACTTTAACTGTCACATCTCAAGGTTTAAATGCTTGCAAAAAAGGTAATTGTACTAAGTTCATACCCCAAATTTTGTCTTTAAAGTATACATTTTGGTTTGAGACTCTTCGAAGATTTTAAAAAATGGAGGAAGATATAACTGCAGTGTAAGTCAGCCACTTCCTGTTTCTGTGGGCGGTTCTTTCCCATTTTAAGCTGCATTGTAAATCAGCCTTCCATCAAGACTGCCTGTACATTCACGCCCACCTTAAAGACCACAGATTTGTGATTTGATTGACAACTAAAAACATCGTCAAGATCCGAGCGCTGACCTTTATGGTCCGATCCCCTGAAGCAGAGACGATGTACTTGTCGTCAAAGTCGACCACGTTTACGGCGGCTCGGTGGCCGACGAGAACGCGGCGAAGGCTGATGTCTGTTGGAGAAGCCATGTCCCACACAGCAATCGATCGATCCTTCGAGCAGGTCACCATCAGCCCGTTACAGAACCGCAGGTGTAGTACGGCCTCGTTGTGATGGATCAGTGTGTTCAGAACCTCCCCCGAGTTAACATCCCACACTCTGCACACAAGAAACAGAGAGACGTCTCAGACTGGAAATCATCAGAGGCAGGGGTTGGAAATATGGAAGTGAACCGAGAACCTATAGAGTGCGAATGTGAGAGAAATCGGACCTGACAGTGGAATCAGAGGAACCAGTAACAATGACTCTCTCATCGTACTGCAGACACAGCACGGATCCCGTGTGCCCCGTCAGGATCTTCAAGCACTCTAGAGTCTGTTTATCCCATATCTGAAGGTGAAGAAAAACAGATTTTTACATCAGGAATAAAAAATCATGAGCTCATTATAAACATCATTTAAGGACATCAGATTGATTTTCAGGTTGGGGACAACAGCACAGTCACATTGATACTGAATTTGTTTTATTATTAACCTGTGACTACCAAATAACCCTTTAACCAAAGTATGAGAAATAATAATACTAAGCAATACTATTAAGGTCACTCAGAGCTGCATAACTGCTCATCAAAAGAGACTCAACGTCAACCACAAGGTCACAACGGCGCTTTGAACACAGGAACAAACCAGCTACACCGCTTGAAATTATTTCAATTCTGGCAAGGCAGAACTCGCAGCGTGTGGGCGTTTCTGTTTATTGAGCTTTAAAGCATCTCTTCATAAAAAAACCTTTCTAAACCTTTCATTTGCAAAATCTCATATTCTTCCATTACAACAAGCACAGAAATTCTCTCCTACACTGCAATTCTTTACTAATACAGGACGTTAACGTCACGGAATGGAACAACGTCAGACATGTGGGGTAAAATCAGATCTTGTGGTTTCCACCGAAGTCACCAAACCCACACCAGATTCAGGAGAAAAGCGCAGACGCACCTTAATGGAGTTATCCCGCAGGCCGCTGATGATCTTCTCGTCATCATACTGCAGGCAGTAAACACCCTTGCTGTTCTCCGACCTGCACTGGATCCTCTGCAGGTTGTGTCGGCCGCACCTCCAGTTCGCCTCAATGGTCTGAGAACAGCAATGAAGAGGCTCAAATCAAAACTTTGGTTCATCGTACATGACCAATTTAATAACAGGCAAACATTGAGATGTAATGAATTCCCTTGAGCTTTTCATTAAAGAACATGAAAATCGGTTTTGTTACAACTTTTCTTAGTCCCTTATTGGACAATTCTCACGGAAAAGCATGTGGCACACCCAAGGAGAACAGGGGCAGGAGCATCCGCAAAAGTAAATTTCACTTGTGTGCAAGAGAGAGAGAACACAACGTTCACGTAGTTCAGCTGTTTGTTTGTTTGTTCACTGCATTTGGGTGATGAATGTTATGTAAACTGTGGAAATAACACTGGATTTTGAGATCTTTGAAACTGATAGATGGCGCAGTCCCAGTGCTAAAAGATGCCGGACGTCAACCAGACGCGGTAAGTGAAACTGATGCGTTTTAATGGCAATGGGTGCGCACATCCTTTAGTTCAGCACCCCGCCCACGTCGTATGTTTTCGGAAATAAGCGTACAACTGTATCTGTCTCTTATAAATGCGATCAAACTAAGCACACTACTGATATTTGAAAGGTATGATACAATTCTGTAACTACTCAAGAATAACGTGACATGTAGAAAAGATCGGAGTTACGGCCACTTTAAGCATTGACATTATCAAATATGCTATGATTACTCATAGGGCAGCTGTGAGAATCAGAGAGACGGATCGCATGAGCCTTGCCTCAAGGTCTCATCGTTGATCCTGCATTCTCAAGTAGACAAAGAAACAGTACATTCTTCTTCGCTTTGCAATCATTGGTTTATGGCATGAATAGACAACACCTAAAAGGTATCAAACTGTTTAAGTTTGTTTGATGGAGTTTAAGGGGCCAATTCCCTCAAAAGACCCTAATGTCCTTTCAAACCTGTATGACTTTCTTTTGAATAACACAAAAGATGATTTTAAAGGTCCGATGTGTCATTTTTCAGAGGCTCTGTTGACAGAAATACAATATAATATAAAAAAACTATGTCTTCAGAGGTGTATAAATTCCTAACATAATGAAGCATTGTGTTTTTATAACAACGCATGGAACGAGCCATTTCGATCTACATACACCGCGGGGCCCCTTACATAGAATTCGCCGTGTTCTAACTACAGTAGCCCTAAAGGGACAAACTGCAACAGAGCATGTTTTATAAATTTGTTATCTCCTTCGAGAAAGAAATTAAAACGTGACGACATCTTAATCCTGTGTCAGCCACCTATGCTTCGAAAGGGGGGGTGGAGTGAGCCAGTTGGTTGCAAATCACAATCGAACCACTAGATGCCGCTAAACTTCATACACACCACCTTTAAAGAATGATTCAAATAACCTTGGACCCCATTGACTTCCACTGCTGAACAAAAACTTCAGAGACATTCCTCATAAGATCTCCCTAAACAAGAATCCTCATATACAGGTTTTGATTGACATGAAGGTTAATGACTGACTAAGGGTGCTCCGATCAGGATTTTTGGGGCCGATCACAGAGCACTGATTGTTAGAACCAGTATTGGCCGATACGACCAACGATTACAGGATCTATATGAAGCCTTCAGTTTATCATGTAGAATTATTTATTTAACTATTTCAAAGAACTGTGGATACTACCTAATGAATTAAGATGAAAAGGAATCATACATTGACAACTTGTAAACAACAAATTTCTCTAAACAAATGATAGCCATAGGTATAGCTTAGAGTCTAACATAGCTTTCCTGTTTAATAATTATGAAAAAACAAACACGTACAAAGCTCTACATTTTAGCTGTTAAAAAATGTTCAGTTGCATATAAGAGATTTTTGAGTGTTACAAATAATTAATATTTGGGCTTTTCTTTGTTTGCTGTTTTTTTTTCTATGAAGATTTGGCAACACTATCACTTTAGCGAAGGGCTCGTGAGAGCGGCTAACGTTAGCTGCGTGTCAAATCTGCGAAAGCAGACTTCTTTCACTGCTGTTTTCTAGCACCACCTAACATGCAGTTGAAACATCTCTGATGGCAGTTAAGATATGTCATGAAAACATAGTTATTGAGTTTGGTTCCGTACACACTACGTATAGTTTTGGTAAATGCTGTTGTCACTATATGCATTTTTTGGGGGGTTAATTCGAAAGAAGAATACAGAAAACAGAATTAATATACAATGTGTAAGTGTATCAGTTTACTTCAGACTGCAACAAAAAGAAACGACATGCAACCGACAGCTGAGTAAGTGACTGAGCTGAATGGTCCAGACCTCATATGCTGTTCGGTCTGCACAGCGTGGCAGTTGAACACACCTACGGTCTACACGTTTTGTGTCATTTGATCACAAATAAAGCTATTCCTTTAAAGCCAAGTTAGATTAATTGAATCTTTGCTTAAAATGTTAAACAGTTTGCAATGGCAAAAGACAATAAAACGACGGTTGCTTTGCTCACCTCAATGTCCTGAATGATTTTCGGATAAAGAGAGTGATAGTATGAGTTCGGAGGAACTTCTGTTGTGCGGTTCTTGAACAGATATTTTTCCCTGTGAAGGAAGCAAATAAATACCTCAGATTAACTGACGTAAACAAACAGGTTATCAGTATATTGTAATATTTCATAAAGTCACAACTCAAGGCCAACTGTACAGACAGATTACTGGTTTACAGCATCCGTCTGCTATAGAATAACACAGTGCAAGGATAATGGCAAGGTTGCTTTTAAACCACATGTATAAATGAAGGGTTTTGGGGATGTAAACAATGATATCAACACTGTGACTCACCACTGGTGTCTCTCTGAAAGGCCCTTCCACAGCGGGTCTGTCCGAACCATACGCTCGATCAGCTTTTTCCACAACATCCCTTCTGAAATCACACGTTGCCATTCTTTGCACACCAGCTCAGCCGAACACAGCGAGCGTGCGTCCAGAAAGGACAAGATGTTCTCTGCTATATGATCCAGACCCTGAGCTGGAACACAAAAAGAGCAAATGTCTCATTTCCAAAAAAAACCATTTGACTTTCGTAGCTAGAAGTATTTCCACGTGTAAAAATACTAAATGAGAAAACATGGGTTGAAACATTTTATTCATCAGGAAGTTAATAGATTATGAAGTGGCTGTTACATATTAGAAAGCAAACCGGTTACAGAAGGGAAGTTAAAAAGCAAAGCATTTCAATATTACAAAAAAATAAAATGGAAAGATGAAACTTGTAAAGGCGTAATATACCTAAACAAAAAAAGAAAAGCTTGTTCGGGCTTCTATGGCTATTTTCAATTATGGTGAAGAATAAGTTAAGGACTATAAAGGTTCATTAACAAAAACATTCAACCTCAGTCTTATTTCAATCATAAACACTGAAATTTCTTCTAAATCTAGCTTAAAGCAAAAAATATACTATTGAAATAAGGACTGCGTTTGTTACCTGGCAGTGCCGTGATGAAGTCCCTTTGGAGCATGGGTTTGAGGTAGGAGTTTATGTGGCCGTGTTGGTAATGGCACATGCGTGAGATCAGGTGTTCCACAAACTCCACCTGGTCCGCTTCAGACCACTGATCAAAGAGCTGAATGCACACGTCCTTCTCCTTCTCGTAGTTTCCCTCCGACGGCCGCTTCCTGGAGCCCGTCAGCGGTCCATTCACCTGAGGACAGAGATAGGTAGACTGGGAGGATCGCATAAGAAAAACAAAAAATAGAAATGTTAGGATTGGTGAGACAAAAACGGTCCATCTGTCTTGGTAAGGACTGAGGCAGCGTGAATAAAAACAGAGTATTTGTTGGCAGGCAGGTTTTGTTTGGTCATGTACATCACGGCAGGTGCTCTACATGCAGTTTCTGGCATCGAGAAAGTTGATACAGAGACAAATATTCCTTTTCATACACAAAAGGCCTATAAAAGCATTTAAGCACTTGAGCCACAATTCAAAATGTAGAACGTTACAGTAAAATACGACAGGGTTGATTTGAAAGGTAAAAGCGCTTAAAAACTAACAGTTTGCAAATAAATGCAAAACTATATAATAAAGACACAATGGTTTCTTGAGCCCAGATCAGGCCACAGACTATACATCCAGCTCCAATGTCAACAGTTTTTCAGTATTGAAAATCCTCCATAGACCAGGGAGAGGCCAGACAATAAGACCGCTATAGTTTTATGCGTTTATTATTTAGCAGACATGGCTACGCACGACCGAGGTACAGCTCACCTTAAACACTGCGGTTATCTTTGAGCGGTCTGCAGTCTGCGAGTCCATGACAGAAGTGTTCTGCAGAAGAAAAAAAACAACCCGTCATTTATTTCAGTGTACTCAGAAATGAAAAACATGGTTGTACTTTAATCAAACTGAAGACAAATATAAACTGGATCAAGTCTTATTCACTGAAACATAACAAAAGTGCTTCAACCTCTGCTGGCATATGTTCGTGACCATGAAGCAGTGTTTACTGAAAGGCAAAAACTGTCCAACAGCCTAAAATCTGTGTGTGGTAAACAGACAGATTCTCCATCAGTGTGCGGTATAGATGAGAGATCGGGCAGGGTGTGTAGGCGTTTTGATATCATGTCAACAGCTGTCCCCTGACCAAGGCCATGAAAATGATATGCTTACACCCCATACGATGATGCCATCCATATCACCGCTCGTAATGTCCACCGAAACAGCACCTGCTTTAATTCATAAACATTATTCTTACTATGAATATCAGCCAAACTCTTTCCACACGTATAAAGTTGATGTCACAGCCAAGCGCGAACACACAACGACTCCAGGTATGACAATGTAGGGTTTTTTGCAGTCATTCGTACGTGTCAACAATTGGGAAGTGTATTATTTATTGCTGGACTTCTAGTAATCTGCAGTCTATACACAAAAGCACATGGCATGTTAGGGTCGACCAAACAACTAAATAGACGTTTCCATCAACCTCAAGCTTCACATTATAAGTGGACAAAATAAAGACTATTCACTCCTACCATTTTCACCGTAACCATGGCAACAAGAAGCAAATCCAATCTGCAAAACTGATTCTGAGTTATTGTATTGACTACCATAGATATTGATTCAAAGGCATATTAATTTAGACCTTATTTCAATCATTTAATACACACTGAACTTAAACTACAATTCCATCTTAGATCATGAAAACCTAATATAGTATATCATATTCCTTCGTCAAATGTACTCTTATAACATTAAATGTTATACTGTCATATTAAAACCGATAAAACTGACTAAACGATGCATGTTTTACCATTAAGTGGAACAAGCTGTTTCTCGGGCTTTTTTAGCAAGTTTTATTTGTATTGATATTGTTCATTTGTGTCTGGTACACACAGCTAACATTCAGAAACGCAAATCTGCGCTTTTGCCCAATAAACGATGGTCACTGGTTTGTATGCGAGCTAATGATTTGATGTGGTTAGCCACCTAGCT
The DNA here is from genome assembly GCF_947034865.1 of Barbatula barbatula. NCBI lineage: Eukaryota > Metazoa > Chordata > Actinopteri > Cypriniformes > Nemacheilidae > Barbatula > Barbatula barbatula. Next base: position 9,881,304 of record NC_136787.1, on the reverse strand, counting down.
GCTCGCTGGAATTTTAGATTCCACATGACCCACGAACGTCTGTAACGTAAAATAAAAAGTGCTCCGTCACAAGAAGAAAACTACACACGTATCGGCTCACTGTTTTCGTATAGGTAACAACATTTATTGTCATTTCATCCCATTTGCTCAAGAACGTCGCCTGGAATTGACAGCACGAGCGGTAACTTCCTATTACGCAGCTTTAAACCCCAGCTCAAACGTGCCCTGTGATGAAAACGAGGCTTTTAACGTAAAAACAAATACTTTTGATGATGAATAACACCGCGAAAATCCCGCATACCAAACAAGACGCTACCCTACGTTCGCATTTTAACCATGACTTTGTGGCGCAGAGTCGCCGCAGTAACGCTCAAGTCACAGGCTAAAGTCGATGAGACTCCGACTCACCACGATGTCGCGGCGGTGTTTCTCTCTGCCTCCGAACTAAATCATCATCAAACCTTAAAATGAACAATTACTCCCCTCTCGTACTAACGTCGCAGCAACGGAAAGACACAAGAGCGAGGAGAAGAACGCGACGAAGAGCAAAATCGCCAGCGATCCAGAGTAGGGCCCTCCCTGTCAGTCGAGCCAGCCATTTCTCTCTCTATCGCTCGCTCCTTCCTCGCCCCTCCTTCCCCCTCTAGCTCAATCGATCCTTAACCTCTTCGCGAGCCGGTTATATTCTCGAGAGCCGCCCTGATAAACGGCCGTGTCGATACGTAGACCCTAAAGTATTAAGGACAGAGTGAGAAATACTTTTCGACGTATATTCGCGCACTCACCATCAGCTCTAAGGTTTTGTCCTCCATCTCCGGCTCCATGTTTGTTCCCCGAAACTCGCAGTGAAAATGGAAACCCCGCCCTGCGACACGAGCACGTCACAAACGTAGGCGGAGAAAGAATGCTCCAGCCGAAATTTCCGATTGGCTGTTAGGTAACCAAACTGACCAAATGGGCGTTGTCCGCGTTGCGATTGGTTAATTTCTGCTGCTAAAGTACAAAGCGGGGACGGCTACGATACGTCATAATCGAATGGATATAATCTGTGAAATATTTGTGGTTGGTCGCCGAATGACAAAAAGGTTTTGTCCATTTTGTGAGATGGATGGTGATTGGCTGCTGCCTGGTGCTAGGGTAAAGAATGGGGTTATCCCCGATGATTCACATTTTCGCTGAGAATGTGTGATAAATGTGGCAGGTGACAGCAACGCCAGAAAATAAATACAAATATTTTTTTTATCTAGACAAACTTGATATAATAATAATATTGTTGATAGATAAGTATTTGCAATCACTTAACAACATGGTATTGTGTTCCAAGATTAATAAAAGCAAAATAATTCCTAACTGCATCACAAAAATAGCAGGTTCAAACAAATCGTTTAACGTTACTGTATTGTTAAAATGCTTCCCTGAAATAACAACAAAGAAGGTTTACTCAAATTAAATCATAATGAATTACACCCCCACTAAATTCAGCATAAAAAACGATCATACTTCTTAAAATCAACAAGATGTAAGTGCATTTTGCAAACAATGAGAACGTTTAATTTCGGTGATCCAGATGTAACAAATTATTTATACAAAACAGTAATGGATCAAATTAAATGAGAAAATATACAACATAATTTTTAAAATATCGTGGGGGTTTGTATTTAAATTTCTTTTACATGATTGGGATTACTTGTTTTAGGTGTCAGAAAACAGAGCCATGCCACAATCAATAAAGGTCCATTGACATAGCGGTCTTTTTTCTAAAACCAATCTAATTGGGGATGATGGAAAGAAACGAGAGCTTTGGGCCTCAGGAATATGTATTTTAAAAGGGAATTAAACAGCCAAACTGACATACACTCACTCACACATCACAGTTAACACAGTAAAACCTTGCCCACCCCGTAATCGATCCGACAAGACATCCCCATGCATGATGTGTTCTGCTGCTGAAGAGGCCATCATATACCGATGAGTGCTGGGAGCTCAAGCTAAGTTTGTATGTGAAACAGCAGGAGGCTGAAGTTACGGTCCAGATGCTGGTACACTGTGCTGTCATATTTCACAAACTGCAAAAATCAGGCACTCATATATAGTTTATTTTGAGAATTTGCATCTCCAGGGGCCGAGGAAAACAAGGGAGAGGAGAATTGGTTCTCGGTCTTCGTGAAGGAAGTGGTGGAGCACAGGGGGATGGGTCCAGTTACTACATGGTCCATTTGAGAGCACAAAATGCCTCAATGTGGGCACAATGTGATGGGAGGAGCAAAGTGTACCGCTGGCTCAGAGTGCATCACCACCACCACACTGGTTTACAGCAGAAACAAGGCAACATATCAAGTCTGAGCTAACCAGCAAATTAAAATGCAGGCCTGGCAATGGGTCTGATGTGGCTATGTAAGCAGTACAGATCTAATTGTTTGCTACTGCTTCCTTTATACGCTGAATAAGAGAAAATATAATACATTTGAATAAAATACAACAGCAGCAGATGCCATTATAAAAGGAGAGGCAAAAGGAAGAAAGGAGTGAGATAAGAAGGGAAGAAAAAGTAGATCTCGAAGCCTAAAGTGTGTTGGGAAGAGCTGAGGCAGGACAGGCAGACGGGCCACGGCCATGCTGTTGCGATGACCCGGTTATTAGTGGAGAGGAGAAAACTCAGTCTCTTCCAGTCCAGAGATGGGGGTCAATGTATTTCTAAAAGCCAAGGACACATAGACCCTCTGCCATCATTTCAAATTCTTATTCTCCCTCTTGCTGATTCGATCTCCTTCGCTCCCCTGCCGTTTGCGGGGTAGGTGAAGGGGGAAAATCTTATTTTTGAATTTGATTTTTTGTCAGTCCCGACTACCTAGTAGTCATCTAAGTCAAAGAATTCATCGTCATCTCCTTGGTACTCCATGCCCTGGAAATCCACCCGGTACCGCAAAATTCCTGGAAAGAGAGAGTAGGTAGGGTGAAAAACAAGGCCTCTCTCAACAGCGTAACTAATGTTTATCTATTTAGATATTACTTGAACTTTAATCATCTATGAAGAGGACTTACCACCGATGCCTCCAAAGCCTTTCACAAACTGTGAGCCTTCCTGGCTCTTGTCTGTAACGATTTCCAGCGTGGCTCCAAACCTCTTGTAGTTATTAGCGAACCACTCAAGCAACGGCATGCTCTCAATCAGCTCGTGCTCTTGACCCGTCTAAAACAAACACACGAGGCACAGTTCACGTTATATATTTCCTTCTGGAAAGACAGAGAGGCCGTACAAAGAAAAGTAAATATTAAACAACAGGCCATCAAGCGTGTATATATACGTATATATATATATATACACACACACACACTGATACATCATAGCAGAACTGCAATGAAGGGATTCAAGTGTGTTAATCTAAAAGGCACATTAAAAGGTTTTTAAGGGAGAAGTGTGCATTTTAAGATGTGTTTGAAAATACTTATAACTTATATGTCAAACACTCAGAATGGATTTGATAGGGTTTTCACCTACCTCCTTGTCAGTGAAATGAGACTTGTCTTTCTCTTGTTCTGGTGTCAGGTAGAGTGTCTTTTCATCTAATAAAAATAAATACGATGAGCAAGGAAAACATTACGATTTTGAGAAACAAAACTGTGCCAAGGCTTGCGCATACATACCGTTTTCAGGTGTAGTGTTTTCTCCATGACAACGCAGGACGTAGCGCATAGTGTCTAAGTTCTCGTAAACTATAAGAATCTCCACCGCTCCCATCTCCAGCGCTTTGAGCGTGTCTTCAACACCAAAACAGTACTTCCCTGTGTCTTGGCTGATCTCATCAAAATATCGGCCTGACGTCAAAAGCAAGATGTCAAAATCAAGCGACAAAAGCAAAGACACTTTGCAGGATCCAAACAACGATGACATTTCTTTTAAATTAAGTGTGCCAATCTCAGAGAAAACCAAATGATTGCACTATAGCGAGCCCATGTTAACTTTGTAATTATTATGGTTTCACTACAGACAAAAACAATGGCAACTAGTTAATACATGGTTCATTTTCACAAGGGAATCCTAATTGAACCAAAAAACAAAGCACTCTTGTCGAGGATGAATATGTTGTTCGGGTGATTTACCTATGAGTTTCTTTTCTTGGATAAATTTGACATTGGACAACACTTCCGCTGAGAGCTCGATAGCCTGGTTGAACCCATTCTCACCTCCGTACGATATGTCGACCAGTTTTAGAACCTTCCCTTGTAACCTCTACATGGGAATAAAAATTGGAATGTCAAAAATGAACACGTTTGGAATGGACTGGAATTTATTATTCTGACTTAATTCTAAACTTTTTCTATCAACAAATTAAGGACCCATGTATACAAAATGTAAGACTTTTGCCATTAAAAGCCGTTTTACAGCATAAATCTTGACAAAACAAGACATACATATATATATATATATATACAGTAATCACAGAAACGTGCGATTATACGCCGTTATTACACGATCAGCAGACATACCGGATCAAACATGTCAGACTGGCTCAGCTCGGTCTTGAAGTCTGCCGATCCAGCAAGCACCAGCCCAGCCACATTCACCTTGTCATTGGACACAAACAGTTGAACAGCCGTCTCCGCTACCTTCCGCACGTAGTTGTGTCTTTTCTCCATTCTCAAACGCGCAAATCGAAGAGCAGACTGTCCTCCTCTGCCTGGGGTTGCAAAAAACTTTGTCAATTCTTCTTAAAACTAAATGAATGAAGAAATGAAAAAAAGATGTTTATACGTTACCGTGTTTTTTGGGAAGATCCACTGTAAATTTGTGCAACACCTCCCTTGTGTTGCCTTGTAAGGTCCCAAACAGTGCGCCGCTACCATCAATCACAATGAAACCAAACTTACTGTCATCTGACAGCAGCGCTGTTAGTGCCTGGGGAGAGAATTTTTTTATTAGACATTGTGAAAAACTGACAAACCAAAACAGTCCGTCCTCACATTGATGCCACATAACAGCATTAGTAATACACAAAATGAATCAAGCACGTACCTCAGTATGGAACTTGTTGTCACATAAATACAAGGATGTATTGATTGGCTTAAAAGGCTCAAAATCAATGTTGACTTTCTTTTCTTTGCCTTCCTCCGTCACTATAGTTCCACAATACACCACCAGGCCATTTGGAGGTACTGCAAGATAAAAGGGCAGCTTTTGAGTAGGGATCAGTTAAGACCACACCCAAAGAAAAGATTTAATCAGCCGTATAGTATCTACACATACACAGTATAGCTCTCTGAACTGCCGGCTTAATGTTTCGGCAGCATCTTTGGGAACAACCCAAGTGCTATAAAATTCACTGATCTGAGAAAAAAACAAATAAAATTGTTGACAAACTTAAAATCAACCCAGACGGAACTAAATCCTCTCTCCCAAAAAACAGGCACACTCTCACCTTTGTTGTAGAGCTTGAGTCTCTGCTGTACTGAGGTAATGGCTCCCAGCACAGAAAGTCTGTTGACTCTGCTCTTAATGTTGGAGGCTGTGCCAAACTCATCGGCCAACATCTTCGCTACACGCGAGATCTGATCCTTGGGTGGGATGATGAGGGAAATCATACTGGTACCATTTCTGAGAACCAAAACCACACAATGTCCAGTTTTATGTTAAGCAAGCTTGGCATATGAACTGACCTGTAATGTAGACAACATACAAAATGTATAAAAGTAAAGCAAACGATATAAACGCCTGGTGGTTAGAGTGTTGGGCTTGTGATCAGAAGGTCGCCGGTTCTAATCTCATTGCCAGCAGGTCATGACTGAAGTGCCCTTGAGCAAGGCACCTCACCCCTGATTGCTCTGCAGTAATGTGCCACTGTAAAAAACTACTTGTAAGTCGCTTTAGATAAAAAGTGTCTGCTAAATGAATAAATGTAAATGATCACATTACCAGTTTTAAAGTCACTCTACTTCAATTCACACAGTTTGTAAGGTATTCGTTTCAGGATGTAATAATAGCATATCTACATCTCTGCGTCTGCCTTAACAGGTTAAATACCCATGGCGATAGGTTGCATGAGCCATGATGAAGTGAGACTAGCACTTCAACAATTATACATTTATAGAGTGTGACACAAACCTAAACACCGCTGCTTATTATATTGGGAGACCATAACACGCGATTTAACCACATTATGGTGCATCACCTCCACCAAACACACTTTAAGGCATCATGCCGGAAGATCTTCAACGTTACATGTCAACAGATCTCTCATCTAACATGCGTTTTACACGTCACAACAAAAAAAACACATTGCCATTTACAAACAAAGCCACGCACGTATGAAACGTATTCGCATTCTTCCACCATGCTGCTCTCTTCAACAGCTGTTAGCAAGCTGGTTAGCATGTGGTCCACCCAAACCAAATCACACCCCAGATGTGTTTTTGTTTGTCATTCAACACCCGTGGTGCCCAAAACAAAGAGGAAGAGACCGATCGATCCTCACCCTCTGGCCGCCTCGAGGCTTTTGATCAACTTCTTAATCTTCCAGATTTCCACGTTCCTATCCGCTGCGCTAGGGTCGTCCGCCATCTTCCTCTCGCTGTCTGGACCTGCTAGAAAGAGACATCAACTTTAGCTTGCTAACGTGAACTAGTTAAGCGATCAACGATAGTAAAACACCACTAGTTCGTTTTTAGGCTCGCTGATCGGGGCTCTGTGACAGATCGGAACGGTTGATTGATTTACCAGAGGTTTATTATGACTCGAAGAGGAAACACGACTGAAGTTTGATGAGCTAACAGGCTAGTGCAACGCGGGCCTCGCCAGCTCGATAACATCGCTCCACTGTGCCACGCGCGACATACGCGCTTATACACATATTTCTCAAACGAAAAATGCATTGCTAAATTATTCAGACGCAGCATATGCGACTTTAAGATACTTACAGACTACAATGATCCGCTCCGCCGTGTCCGTACGGCAATTATTGTCTGGTCCAGAGCGAGATCGCCGCTGTTTTACAGTGACGTGATATTCTTATCGTTAGCAGCCGGTTTAGTCTTGCTGCGCGTGGAGCTTTGGTGGAGGCTCACGTGGGGGGAAAAGCAGAAATTCCATTTAGTATCACTTCCTGAAAACGCGACGCATGGGGGTGTGGTTGGAGCGCTGTCATTGGATGATCTTGCTGTCAATCGAAAAGGGGTGGAGCGACGATTTGTGAATAGTGATCTCATCAGACCACACAGTGGTGGAGTTTGTTACTCCACACACTGAATAAAAAAATACTTAAATAATGTGGAAGTGACGTCTGTATTGGAGCAATTAATAAATGTGTAACGGGTTTATTTCCTAACCAGTCATATCATTATGAATAACGGGTTGTAATATCTGCTAAAATAGGCTTGATTTATTTTAAGCTATTAAATAACTTGATAAATGCATTTTATTGCCATGATTCATAATTTAAAACAAGAAAAGTATTTATACATGAAGACAATTTATACAAATATTACAACCAAAACCAGGCACTTTAAATATAACTTTATTTTTCTTTTCACAACACATGATATAAAGATAAATTCTCAACTACCTTTACAGTTTTTATATGAATAATATAAGACCTATAGAAATATAGTAATCTGAATTCATTATTATCAATCTATAGAATTTAATCTCTCCAGAGTTTTACAATTGCTTCTTTTGATTGCTTTAACCTGACACATACAGCCCAGAAAGGCCACTTCAAGTTATAGGTCACAAATCAACATTAAAACAGAGTTAAAACATAAAAACCCTTTAAATGACATTCTAAACACTATATTTTCAGTATCTGTATTTAATGGGTTGTAAAGAGGTGGCCTCTTTATTTGGTCCAGGGCTTGATTCTCGACCTGGGGGCGCGCTCCCGCAGAGGTAGGCCTACTGCAGGTGGGGCGTGACGGTTTCGGTTCCCTGATACCTGCAAATAAACTGCAAATAAATTCTTGCTCGGGTTAAAATCAATGAAACGCGTACCATTCTCGCATAAATATATTTATGCAAGAATGGTACGCGTTTCATATATAAATGTGTGTGTGTGTGTGTGTATATATATATATATATATCAGGGCCGTAGCCAGCCTTGTGGAAGGGGTGGTTCTTTTTCCTAAAAAATGTACCGTTTTATCATCTCCCCCCACATTAATTATCTAAAATAAATAATTAAAAACAAGAATTATACCTCATATAACCAATAAATGCTATAAATCATTCAACTTCAATAAATATAATAAATAATAGAGTTAACAAATTATAAACGTATACCTATAAACAGGGCTTGATACCGTGGCTAGTGGTTTTCTAAATTGACTAATTGCTCCGAATGGGTCTCAAACCATCGTCTGTCCGGTTTGGGCACGAGCGCTCCAACGAGGAGGCTAAGCATCTGTCCATAGAGCAATCTTTAAATTCACGGATCCTGGTTTACACAGCTCTCTCTCTCGATGCATTCTGTTAAACTAGCCACCCGGCATTTTCACTGTCAACTATTTTGTTTTGGGGAAATGATTTTATATGACTAAAGTTGACACTGGCATGCTGTGAGATCATGCGTGAAAAATAAAAACGAAAATGTTCCCTTACGTTGTTGCAAAATAAATGCCTAAACTAAATGCGAAAATGTAGAAGTTAGTTTGGCAAAAGGTGGGTCCAAACCTGGTTGATAGTGTTAAAGGTAATATCAGTTGACATACAATATGTCTTACTCACTGCACCACTGAATCTGCTGACAAAGTAGTGTTATTTTTGTTATTTAAAAGGACGCAGTGTCACTACAAAAAAAACTGACTTAAATTCTGGACCTTTGACAGTGAGGGGTGGGTCTTTTGAACCACCCGAAAGCCCCCTAGCTACAGGCCTGTATATATATATATATATATATATCTATATATATCTATATATATATATATATATATATATATATATATACTATATCTAACATGTTTTACACATCATCTTGTCTATCCTCAATGTACAGTATGAGGGGGGGTGCCAGTTCTTGAAATGGGTTTACAGGGGGCGCGACCATGAAAAGGTTGAGAACCACTGGTCGTGGGCACTTTCAGATACATCTGCAGGGGTCCATTTTCAAGGTCTTTTGGTTCCTTTACTGAGTTTGTCTCCAAGCTGCTGGATCAGTTCAGCAAGTTCTTCAGTTGCCTGTGACTTTTCCTCCAGGAGCTCATAGCGGAGACTGGAAATATCCTGCTTGATTTCCTTTAACTCACCTGTGGAGAACACAGGAGGCATAGATAGGTTTTGCCAAAACAAATTGTGGTTTATAATAGAATGTTTTACTGGCTATTACAGCATGATTACACAAGCAAGGTTTGGCTTACAGAAGCAAGCACATACACACAGTTAGTCCGACCGAAAAACACAAGTTGACAAAAATATAGTGCAGACAAGAGCACATTACAATGTATACAAAACAACGTCAATAATAATATTAGAGCTTACCTTCATTGATCTCATCACTTTCACTGTCAATTTGAGCCTTTAGGACATATCTCTTTATAAGACGTTTCATGAGATTCTACAAAAGCAAGAGAGTTTAGAATGCTTTATGTGGCAAACATAGGAACAGGAAAATGTATTTGCAGGAATAGCCGTCAGCACCTGATATCTTGTTGGGTGCTTGATGGTATTTTTAACTGTGAATCCCTCTGCTGCAGGATAAGGTCGAAACCGCTGAAGCTGTTGAATAAATAAATCGTAAATTGATTTTTTTGTTTCATTAAAAGATGACGTAACAGCAAGCGCTCCAAAGAACTCGAGTGACCTCTGACCTTTGATTGTGGATTGGCCATTCCCATGTCCTGCTGGCCGCTGTTGGTACAGATCCCAGCCTTGCATGAACCCACCAACGCTTTTATGCGTTGAGTCATGTAGTAGAATGATTTGGGACTGGGCATTAGATTAAAGGGGGGTGGAAGAGTGCTTCCTTCATCGAAATAGGAGAGCCAAAGCTTGGCACGAGCAAACTTCCATTCGACATCAGCATCCTCCTGTTCTCACAAGCACAGCCAGACAAAACATTATCACATTATCTCAGTGTTGCCAGTAGAGTTTCCAGCATTAGAAAACCTAATTTTTCTCACTTCAATTTCCTGGTATGAGTGGTTGATCATGGCTATCAGCATGTTGAGCAACACCACCACCATCGTGACATTGTAGACCCCGTAGAGTATGTAACCTATGTTCTCGATGAATTTGTGATCATACTTCAAGACCACAGAGATAACCTCAGACAAACCAAAGATGGACCAGAACAGTGTCTTGAAACTTTCTTCCACGCTGCAACAAAAATAAACACACACAATGAAAATAAATACTACCACTCAAGTGCCAAATGTAATCATTTGGAGAGAGTTTTGATTTAGTTCGATAGATTTGACTTACGTGGTAAAAGCAGGGTTGTATTTAGCTCCTAAATAGTAGGAATACAAATTAAACATGCCAATCATAAAAGCAAGGAAGACCATGATGAAGATGACCATGAACTTAAAAATATCCTTAACAGTGCGGCCAAGAGATATTTGTAAGGGTCCGAAACTCTCGTTGGCTGGCAGAACATAGGCTATGCGAGAGAAACTTAGCACCACAGCGATGGAGTACAAGCCCTCAGAGATGAGCTGTGGATCAGAGGGAAGCCACCTGTTCCTGGCTGAGGAGAAAAAGAATTCTGGTTTCACCACTTGATGGCAGCATTTTGTTTCATTAGAGAGAACAGCAGAGAAAAGTCTGTGCCACATTTTAGTAGTATTTCACTGTGTAAAGAAACAGGCCCTCTGGTCTTTTATAAAAGGGATAGTTCCGCTCCTTGATGCTGATTGGTCAATAGCTGTGGTTTATACAGCACATGGCCGACTGTTATTTTAGTTGCATAGCAACATTTTGCTGCAATTTACATGTTAGGGACCATATGTGATCCTGCCTGTGAAAACCAGGCTTTTTGTGATATCTACATAAAATAAATCTACATTATGTAAAGAACATCCTGTGAAAATATAACCCTTGATGTTGTCAATATTAACTGTGTAATAAGGACATGTCAACGATTGAAAGACAACATCCAATATTTTGTGTGCAAAAAATAAAACATAGAGTCAACAAAATCATTAAATACAGTATATACAAAATAAGCACTAAAACAGACAATTATGTACCATGGACTATCATAATAATCATTTCCATAATAATAATAATAATTTATTAACTGTAGAGATTTGTTATGTGTTAGTCAGTTCTAAATTTAAAACAAAAAACAAAAAAGTTGAAGTCATGCTACCTACCATAAGTGAAGTAGGCTACTTCTGCTGGCAGTGAGGCATTGCTCAAGTCTGCATTGGTCACATACAAGTCCACATACAGCTGTGCACGGGAGGCCTGCAGAAAGGCCATGAGCCGTGCAGTGAACGACGCCACAAACACAGACAGCATGCCGAAGTCTAAAACGTTCCACAAATGATTGAGGTACTCGCGTGGCCCATCCGCCCAAACCTCTTTACACTCTGTCCAGATCATTCCTGATCAAAGTTTAGAATTAGAGTAACTTCATTACATTCATGTTAATGCATGTTTTTAACTGACTCTCACCTAGAACCCAGTCCATTATCATCAACTCTGTCCAACTGAACTGAGTGGTTTTGATGCGAAAGATTTGACGTGGATGATCGGTGATTGTTTCGTTAGGAAGGTTTTTGACTCCTCCAAATCGGTCTGAGGCATTGAGAACCAGAAGGCCCAAGAAGAGTGTGAACGATACAGCGTGAGCTACAAACTTCATGAAGGGACTGCGGAGAACCTGCCCCACCTGCAAAAAAGGTGAAGCAGAAATCAGACATATAATAAAATCACTATTACTAGACATTTACACATACGTTGTGTAGACCAGGGGTTTTCAAATCTGATCATTTTATCTTTTTTATCTTTCATAAACACGACTTAATAGATCACTGTAAAAAAACATTTCTATTAAGTTACATTATTATATATAATTTTTCTCACTATTGTAATAATTTGTGAGTCATTTAATTTGAATCTAACTTTTATTAATATCAATCTTTTGTAATTTATTTACTTTAATAATTTTTTTATTTTAATCAAATTAATCTATATTTATAGAACTTTGTCATTTAATTCATATTTTGTATTAGAATTAACTTAATTATTTATTTACAATTATTTATTAATTAATTATGATACCATTTTAACAATTATTCCCTACTTTTACGCTGAGCCTTTGTCACTCCCTTGCAAACCCCAGGGTCTTCAAACACAAGTTTTGAAGACCCCATACACTTCAAAGTTCTTCTAATATTATTGAGCAATATAAAACAGTGGGGAAACGGGTGGCCTGCCTAGTTGATTCTGCACAATGATGTCGTACCTTGCTGAAGGGCATAATCCAATAGGCGATAGCAAGAAATGGCAAGCCCACCATCACTCCCAACACTGTCCAGCATTTTACACCTATTGACTGTTGCCGTAGGCCTGACAGATTCTCATACCACAGCGTCAGCAGCTGCTGCTGGCAATTCGGATGAGCCACAAACTGCACAGGACAGACTAAATTAGTCATTGTCTTGCATTGGCTTCATAGTTTGAAACAACATTGTGGCTACGGCTATACATCGTAGCTTAGATTCCTTTGTACCTTCTTGACTTCGTACTTAATGGCCAGTTTGACCCGGCTGAGGCAGGGCCTGTGGTGTTCGCTCGAAGGATCCTGATCCACGTCTCCATTCAAGATGGCCTCCACCTCCTCTGTGTTCCTGCAAAGATCCAGAACCCCTTCCACAAAGTCCTTACACTGCATGGAGAGCTTTCTGTAGTCGTTCTGCATAAAAAATGGAACAGTGACTTTGGGCATTTAAAAAATCGCTTGCAAAAACAATTCACTCACGCCCAAGTCGCATCTAGCAAGCGGTAAATGACAGCTACGTGCCAAGCTACGTGCCAAAACTCTGCAAATTCACCCGAATCCCAAATCACACCTCTGATTGATGTTTGCATTTGATCTTTTCAAACAGAACTTTATCTAATGTAGGACACCCCTGAGAAGCCTACGCCAATAATTATAGTATCACATTGTTTTAGGAGATCAAACATTTTATGTCAAATTACAGACAAGGAATCATTTACACATCATTACAACTGTCGAAAGCGATAGTCTGTGGAGAAAAACGGTGATGAGAGAATAATAACTGGGTGATTACAGGAGGCTCTCGATGGAGCATTTTTAAAAATAGCTCACTAACCACAATAAGGAGAACTGTCTGGATTTGAAAACTCCTGATAAGATATTTCCCCAGAGTGGCTTTCAGAAAGGAAGTTCTCCCAAAAACATTTAAATATAAAACAGCACACATCACTGAAGCGTACGAAGCTCTCTGGAGAAACATCTTCTTTCAGAAAAACTCTGTGTACAGAGATTACGCCGAACCAGAAACTGTCATCGAGCAGCCTCTAATTTATAATGAGGCTACTCTCAGGGGTGGGAAATTGCTTTTCGGCTGGAATATTCGGCTGGTCTGTGAGCTCAAATGGGTAAAGACATTTCTTTCATGGAGACACAGCTCATTACAGGGTCATGAACATGTTCTTCATGATCGGAGCGTTCCTAAATTAACTGAGAAGTTGCTTTTTTCAGCTCAAACTGATTAAAATGTGCTTTGAGAGTATCCTGATAGTACTCTCTGAGAGTTTGTGCTCTCTACATAATGAGTCACTGATTGAATTAACTGATTGTTGAGATGTTATCTCTGGCCCTATTAGGTTCTTCTATAGGTCCCAAAAAGAGGACCCCACCCATACGTAAAATTCATTCCGTCTCGCCATGAAAGTTGAGACTGTGTGTATCGGCACCCCTCACCTTAAATTCAGTCTCAATGTTGGCAAGCTGTGCCAACTCATTGCTGAGTTCCAGGGCTGTGAGCACGGGGTCCTCGCTTGACAGCGACAGATAGGCGCTGCTGGCGAGGCCTTTATAAGCGTTCATCCTCAAACGCGAATGGCTGAAGGAGTCCTGCTTCTGTTTCTCCGCACACTCTCCACACTTGCAAAAATAGTCGTGCGGTTTCTCAATTCGAGCACCCTTGAGTAACAAAATATGCACGATTTCATACTCTTTGCAGTGGGCGGCCAGAATCATGGGTGTGATGTCTTGGGAGAAGCGAGTTCCGTCCTCGTCGTAAGCGTAGAAGTCATCATCACGCTGCTCTTGCTCCAGGGGGCTCAGAGTCAGGCGGAGCCCCCCCTCAAACGCCGGGTGGGCCAGTATGGCCTCCACTATTCGCACGTAGCCCTTGCTGATGGCCAACAACAGGGCATCCCCCACCCGTGCCAGACCCTCTTTCTTCAGCAGCAATTCGGTGACCTCCAGGTGCTCGTTGCCTACAGCGAGCTGCAAAGCATTTTGGCCCATGTAATCCACGCAGTTCACGTTCAGCGTCTTGGACTCCTCAAGCATCTTACGGACGACAGGGATGTTTCCATATTCAGCGGCATCCAGAAACCGCTCCTCCTCATCGGTGAGGCTGGTATCCCTCTCGCTAAACATGTAGGCCGGGCCGCGAACGGCCTGGCGTCTGCATTTCTCTCGTAAAGTGGTGTGTCTGCGCTGCATTGCCTCAAATCTGAATTATATAGAAAACGTCAAAGCATTTGTTAAATATGCTGGACTGCAACTTAAAAGTGATCAGTCAGATCAATGCTCACACACAGAAGTACAAACTGCATGCATTACGGTGCAGACAACTTGTAGTCAATGAGATCAATGTAGATGGACTTCTAATAAGACATATCCCCCACTACAGCTTTTTCTCATTATGGGAACATACCAGCAGAAAGCACCCATGGGAACAGATGTTCTTAATGTCATATTGTGTGTGTGATCTTCATCTCAGGACATAATTAATTCACTTTAAAGAATTAGCTGGAGACGCTTTGCAGTGGCATTTCCCTTGAACATAAAAAGGCTTCAAAGAAGGAGAATTAGGTTAAATCATAAGCGAGTTATATTTCAACATAAGCCAGGTATACAGCAAAGGATGAAATCTAATTGTGTTCCTTTTTACAAAAGCCTCATTGCAAACTGTGCGTCACATATAATAAAACTTCAACATGATACATCAGACGTTCCGAATCTCTTGTGTGCATTTTGCTCCATCCTCAAATCTTTGTTTATCAGGTTTCTGAGCACGCAGTGGATAAAGAATTGTAAGCCTGTAAATGTATCCGTCAATAGTCCGTAAACTGAAAAGAGATTGAAATAAACAGACTGAATCCTTAATGTTTCAAGATGAAGTTCGCCAGCCTAATAGTGGTTACCGTCATCTGTGAGGCCAAGAGGTACATTCTAATGTTCAGATGTTGTTCTTTTGTGACTCAAGAGACTGTATGCAGTTGTCAGTTGGGTTTCATTAACGTAACAACAAAGAAAATCAGCTTAGAAGTAAAAACGTATAGAACTATAAAAGATTATATGAGATAATTTGGTCTATATGGAGATGTTCATTTTAATATTTTGGAAAATCTAAGCACAAATGTGATCTAAGCACATTGTTATGATCGCTTCTAAAAGTAGATGAGACACATGAGATTCTCAAAACAAAAATCTGAGAACAGGACACTTTGCATGTACACAAAGTGATATTTTGTTGTATACAGTAATGTGAAAGCTATTAAATATGCCTACATGATCTTCTTTCCTATGGGGAGTTTCTGTGGTAAATTAAGTGCATGACTTTAAATAATGATATAATTATCTGCAAAATTTAATACAAATAATTGCCAACTAAGCATACCAAATCAGAATTTATGATCTAACAACACTTGAAACATTTCCAATAGAATTTGAATTGTGTATTCAGTCCCACACGATGACACCCGATGATGTCTTATACTTACGAATAGTTTGAGTTACTTTCATTTGGATGCCAGTGGTGGTGCCCATGATAGTCGGAGTCATCATCGCTGTCAA
Source organism: Barbatula barbatula (assembly GCF_947034865.1). NCBI lineage: Eukaryota > Metazoa > Chordata > Actinopteri > Cypriniformes > Nemacheilidae > Barbatula > Barbatula barbatula. Next base: position 9,865,315 of record NC_136787.1, on the reverse strand, counting down.
ACAACCCGTGCGCATGATGTCCAAACTCTTTAGAAACCTCACCATCCTGAAGATCTGACAATTCTGGGTTCTTTGGGTAATTCTGCCTGTCCGATTCTTCTACGCTGTGGCCAGGCAGAGTCGTGCACCTGCTGACGATGGATCGATCAGGGAAAGAGTTTCTGTCACTTTGTAAAGCGTCGGAAACGCCACGCATCGTTGCGCGCATTGCGCGTTCGGTCTCTGCGACGGCAGCATCAGCGGTGGAAAGCGCCAGCGGGATGCTGCAAAGAGCGGCATGAGATATGATGAATTGCTCTTTTGTATGCATATCGCGGTCTTCCCTCTGGTTCAACATTATTAAAGCAAAAAAAAAGGCGCATGAGGTGTCCAATCTACATGTGTGATAACTTGCTCTGCAACAAGTGTGAATCTGAGATAGGGAATCAAGCACTCTACCTCCCTTTAAGCCTTTTCTTTGATCACCCCCCTCATCCCCCATCACATGTGTTACCATCAAACCTGTTGAGCATGCACGCACAGTAAACTCCGTGGAAATAATGTAGTCAATGTAAATCTCCCTCGGGAATTTCAGAAATTATTGAATGTGTGGGGTGATATTGATCCCATAAATGTAGCAATATAACATAAATTACCCAAATTTTATTTTTAATTGCCGTTTAATTACACTTTACCCAAATTAATATTCCAAATAAAATAGTTGCACAAAATGTAACTCTTTGTATTGTATTTTTACATTAATATGCACAAATGAAACCACAAGCAGCTGTTGATTCTCAGATGCTTCAAATTGCTTAAACACACACACACACACACACACACACACACACACACACACACACACACACACACACACACACACACACACACCATTCAAGCTCTAGTTCCAGGAGAAAAGAATATACGAAATGAACTGAAATTTCAAAATATATATTTCATATAATTGTATTTTCTTCTGTTTCTGTATTGCTGTATTGTTCTGATGTTCAACACTTATGGTTTGTCAAGTTGCCTCGACCCCATCTTGACAGAAGGGTTCAGCCAAATGATAGCTATTGAACAAGCTAATATTTTCAAGGATGAAAACCTTCAAACAAACAGTGTTTTAAAAAGTATATTCCAAAATGTTTTGGCAAATAATTTAAAAGTGCAGGCTACGCCTGATTGATGGCACAGTTGAGACAGTAGCTTTTGGGGATGCTTCTGCCATTGAGGAAATAGGTGAATAGGTCGACAAGGTGAAAAAAAGCGGAGAGTTTTCAAAATGTTGCCGTTTTGTGAATGGAGGAGAAATGTCACAGAGAGAGAAAGTGGGAGTTTTAGAACAGCCATTGTAAAACTCAGAGAAAGCAGGTGCCGCTGTATTCCATTCCCTAATAGATGTAATGCTGTCCTCACCTTCCACACACAACAGTTCTTACAGTCATTTCAAGATCTCTCAGGCCCCAAACAGAAAATGATGGTTAATCAGTATTTTTCTTGTTCTGAAAAACATAAAACAAGTCATACAAATGTATTTGCACAATTACAAAAGATATGGAGTATTCAGAGAATCTGTATTTTGCCTGGTTAAGTCATTTCATATTTTAACTTTTTGTTATTTCCAGTTGTAAGTATAGACCCCTCTTAACTGATTCCACATATTCTGTACTTTAAATGTGTAGTAAAAGTATGACCCTTCAAAAGTTAACATGACATGCGTGTATTGATCTATTTGACCCAATGGGACAGAGATTACAGACCCAGCCATCACCCAGGTGACATAATAATCCTTTCAGTGAAGAAAGAGAAATCAAAAGTACACAGATGTACACACCTGTTCTTCCCCAAGGTGTTAAAAGAGACATTCAGGTCACTTCAAGTACAAGCTGGAGCTTCAAGCAATGTTCTCGCACACCGTAATCTCTTCGTCAGCCAGTCTGAAACCCATCAACACGTGTATGCACTCATGCATGGATTTATGCATGTATATATTAAATCCATATGCAAAGACATATGTTTATATATATGGGTATGAGCTCCCTAAAATTGAAATGAAAAAATAAACAAAAAAGGAGTGAATGAAACTGCATTAGTGTCTCTGAAAGAAATATAATGACCACATAACACAATGCTCTGAGAAATTTCGCATAAGTTTTGCTTCCCTCTCTGTGATTTAGCAGTTAGACAAGAACATTAATGCTACACCGGGTCGTGTGGCCATGAGTAACCTGACGTTTCTTATTGCGTTTACTCACTGAATGAGTCATATGAGGCTGCTGCAGCTGAACCATATTTAAACTAACAAAAAACCTGTTACCATTAAACCACTAGATAATGTGTGAACGGAAAAGCAAACATGTTCAGATACACAAAGAAGGTGAAATATTTTAATAGGATGACTGTCAGTTTTGCAGATTTGTAAAACAAATGTTTTTAATGGAGATTTATTTTGTATATCATAATACCATTCAAGGAAACATGTTTTATCAGATATGAAATCTTTGGGACAACACGGCCCCTCTGGTCATCTTAGTTTAAAAATGAAAAAGAGCAACCAATGAGACGCTTACCTGCACGTGCAAATTAATTAATTGAGAAGAGAGCGTGCGTCAAATATGACCGACGACGCTCGACGATCGTCTTTCGCGAAGATGATGTCACTGATGTGGTGGTCGCTTTTAGTGATTTTATTAGCATACAGAAACGTGTCTGGAAATGAGCTTCTTTTAGAGACGAACGTGAAGGTAATGACACAAGGTGGTAAAATGCAAAGACATATCGTTTCTAATCGCGCTCAATGCGATCAGAAGTTGCGCAGTTGTTGAACGCGATCATTTAATCGCTTTTTAGGCAAACGCTTGTAATGTTACCGGTGCATGGCGCAATGAACTGGGTTCCACCCTTCGCGTGAAAGTGGAAGGATCGCGGGTCACGGGAGTTTATCAGACCGCGGTGGAGTCCACGCGTGGGGCAGCGGGCCGCGAACGCACAGCTAAAATCATCGGGGTAGTCGGTGAAGGGCCTCAACCTACCGTTTCATTTGCCGTGATGTGGGAGAAAGGTAACATTAACTTACTCGAGAGACACCATCATGTATTTATTGCCTCTGTATGTTTAAAGTAACACAATCGTCTGTTACTAATGCTATTTTCTGATGTTTCCAAATTCTCTTAATAGTAAATTTAACTATAGATGGTGTCGGCAGCAACACCATAAACGTCATGTTGCCCAAACTTAACTTCTTATTGATATGTTGGACCGCTGCAATAAAACAATGTTTTGATTCTTTTCCACTATGGCAGTCAATGGTGCAGATCCGTGTTGTAACTGAATATACGGAGGAAAATGATCAATGTTAAACTTAAGTCACCATGCATTCAAACAGGAAAATTCTAAGTGTTATTATAAATGGTTTATCCGTGCATACCGTCATTTAATACAAGCACTTGTAATCTTTAATTAAAAACATTAAGCTCCTCTCAACAACAACTTTTGGTGTAAGCAAGAAAAAAGAGGTAAGACTTTACTGACTGTCCAATGGCCAGGCATTTTCAAGCCTCCCCTCCAGGCCCAACTTACAACAAACCAATCAAAAAGGGAAGGTCTGGAATTTTTCTATTATCAGAAGCTGTTTCACTCCGATACACGTCACGATATGGAAAATAAGTCAATTGCAAAGTCCGTTTCATGGTGACTAAACTAGAGATTTATGCGAAGGCACGACCGAGTGTCGTTCCCTAACACCAATAGCCGCTGCCGTGGAGCAGAGCAAGGGCTCAGTCCTGGACCTGTTATTTATATAAAAATATCATAAAATTTGTTTAAAAATCATATCACCGCTATCAAAATGAATTCTATAGCGATATATATTATCTAAAAATTTGGCGATTCCAGGTTTTCAATTTTAGGGGGATTTATATATCGCCACTCTCTAAGCAGCACACATTGTATACATTACAAAATAAATTAAGAAAGATTATGCAGAATAAAGACAAGTTATTGATATTCAAATTAATGTCACATTCATCGATCAATCTGCAACATTTATAATTCGGAGAGACAACAAAAGCTACAACTCCATATAATATATGTCACAATCGACTACTGAAGCATTATTTAGTAGAAAGAATAACTTGATATGATGTTTGCCTGCCATTCATTCTGGCATGACCGTTGTCACTCCTGCGCACGACTACGTGTTCATCTATTACATCCACAATATGTTTTAAATTTATAATGAAAATACGAAAGCATCTGAAAACAACAGAGATAAATATTTTTGTATACTTGTAACCGCAATACAGAACCGTGTTCACAAGTGTTTTACATTTTTACTTCAGGCTCATGTTCTGCTTGGGTTGGTCAGTGCTTCGTTTTACCTGATGGTGTGCGAGTACTGAAAACCTTCTGGCTGTTACGCAGCGTAGCTGACAACTTTTCCGCAGACTGGGGAAGTACAAGGTAAGCAAGGCATAAATAAATGGATTTGCCTTAAGTGTACTATTGACATTCTGTGTCTCAAAATGTCCCTCTTTTTATTTTAGGTTGGGAGAAGATAGTTTTTTCATGGCTTGAATTTTAAATACTAACTCTAATACTAATAAATAAATTAAATAATCCCATATAAATGACTTAAATACGTTGATTTTTCCGTAAACTTGTGCATGAAACCCAACTGAGAAAATCCCTCATGTAACAAAATGACGGATAAGGAAATAAAAACGAAATGATTTGTGACAGTCCTTGAGCATGTGATGGTTCTGCTGCAAGTTTAGACTGACAGCATCTCGCATGTGGTTCTGCTGGAGAGTGTTTGCAGTCTGATTCTATTGCGCTGGCATGTGTTAAAAAAACCCTCAATCATCATATCGCTTTATCTCTGGCCAAAGTGTATCTTGAAGTTGTCAACAACTTGAATTTTACACGAACACTTTAGGTTCTGTTGAAAGAATATACAAGATGGTTTAAGCTCTGTGTGGTTAGAATTGGTGAACGAACCTTGTAGTTTGGAGAGAGATCCTGACCAGTGCTGATGGAGGTAGTTTTGTGTAGTTTAAATTATGCATGATCTTATCATGGTTGTGTTAGCTGTACTGCTTGAAGGGGAGGGGAAGGTTAGAGTAAAAAATCTGCCAGTTTGCACAGTGGTTGAATACACAATAACTTTCACAACTGTTCAGTTTTTTAACCTGTGGGCCAAATACTGTACTACTATGCCTCCTGGCTGGAGCTGGATCCCTCATTCTGCACATTCATCTATAAGTGCAAATACATTTTGATCTTTGAAACGTGGCATGCTTGTTTCGTTCTCGATCTGTGTGACATGCACGCACACGCATGCACACGCACATACACACACGTATAGTTATACTTATTTGTATTATTGTACATGTGGATGTAGTCTTTAAAACATGTATTATACACAATTAGCACAATATTTCTAAGCACATATTTTGTATGGATGACCAATGACGTACGTTTAAGTCTACGTTTAAGCACAGCAAATATTGCATTCTGTACATCAGAGCTACTGTTCGTATATTTACAACCAATTTCACAATTAATCTCAAGGAATCTTGCAGGATTATGTGCACAAGAATTTACTGCATTACAGAGAAACCATTGAACCACTAGATTATTTTGGGTTTCAGGTGCTGATTTCATTCATTGTTTGTGAAAAAAAGCTTTTTATCTTATGTTTCCCCAGTCCTTTGTTCGTGTTCTTGTTCTTTTTAGAGCTATAATTGTTCATTACAAAATTAAACGCATAGTTTTAAATTAGTTAGTCAAGCATTTGAAGCCCTTTAATATAGGATATATAGGATAATGCAGCTATCACTTTATTCCCATTTGGGAGAGTGTGCTTTAGATGATGCGCTCCGATGCATCTGGGGCTGAAGTATTGCTATACACACAAGCAGGATTTTAAACTCCATTTAGCATGTTAAAGGCAGTTACCTGAATAAACTGCAAGCAGTGCCTAATGTAACCAATGAATCACAAATGACAAACTGTGTGAGACTATTAAGCACACTTTTTTTTTTTAACCGGCCGGTTATGGATAGAGATGCCAACTATGAAGGCACAGTCATTATGTTGCTGTAGATTTTCATTATGAACATCAGTAAGGTACAATAAACAGTTGAGATAAGCCTTTAGTAGTATGAAAGTATTTTGCCTTAAATAATGGCACTAGCTGTCACAAATCCCGTTGGGCATATGAAATAGATCCCTGCACAAGGAAATTAAATAAATCTAGAAAATAATAAAGCACTGTGCGCACCCTAGCTTAGTCATACTTAGTATATACAAAAATTGTATATAGTTATTTGCATAGTGTAGTGGTATTTAACTTAATATACACAAACGTATATATAAATGTTTGTGTTCAGAAGCAGGGATAGTTCCCCCTAAAACGTGTCGGGCAATAATCCAGAAATAATTTAAATCTCACTAAAGGGGTTGTGACTAAACATCAACAGAACTTGCAGTAGGACTACATTTGGGACTACTATTTTTCTGGATGGATGGACATTTAGTGTGTGTTCATATATGCCATGTTTGGTTTGAATAAAACGAACTCTTGTGCGATTGCTCTGTTAGTTTGTTTAATTTGTGTAAATTTGAATGCTGCCGTTCCATCCATTCTTTAATTTGTCTTTCTTTTGTCATACAAAACTTTGTCAGTTCATTTCTAATTCGATTTTTGCCCTCGGCTCTCAGGATGTAACAAAAGAAGAAAAGGTGATGTGTTTGATAAAGATGTCGCGGAATTTGATTTACCTACATTTCTAATCGTCAACATGTCAACTTCCCCACAAAGATTCAACGCTGTCTTTAATCATCCAGGGTTTTCTTTTGTTGAAGCTGAAAACAGATTATTTTTGGAAGACAAACTAACTATACCAAGCGCCTTGAGGATGACAAATGCTCGCAGGCAGGTGTCCTCCCAAATATACACCGCGTTGACAAAAGTAGCGTTTATAGTGTTCTCTCTGATCAGAATGTCATCGTAACAATTTTCTGTCCTCGTCCAAAAGATTTCCAGTACAGCTGGTCTTATCGAGAACATTCAGCTCCTCGGCGCGAGCTAAAATTTGTACTTTTAAAGGGCAATGGTGCCTACGATATATGGGAATTTGAAAACGGCAGGCGTTTAGAAAACTGCTGCGTCAGGGCTTGTTTTACTTGACCGATATTAGAATGAATAATATCGTATGAGAATTTTGCTGTAGGCTATCTCACCTCGGAATACAAGTTCAAAGTTTGCCTTCACTAGAGTAGAGACCGAACAGAACTAGACCACACAGCCGTCGTCTTCACCGTCTGACTCTAGATTTGAAGCAGATTGGAATATATACTGCAGTGAGTTTTCTACTGCAGGCCTTCGCTGGAGTATTTGAATTGTGTTTTGTGTATCTGTTGAATCTGCACTCGTCTCTCCTTAAGGAGTTGTCATGCGTTTTAGCCTCTCTGAGGTTCATGGTCATATCCATCATAAGTGCCCGACTGTTGAACCTGTTCCTTTGGGCAGCCTAGCATAGTTTCTGAGCTGAAAGTTGAAAATGGTAAAACAGTAAGTGTTTCCCCTGAAGCGAACTCATTATTCTGTTTTCACTTGCTCAGAAGCGTTCTCGCTGAGGGTCAGTTTGTTTTCCATTCTTTAACACCAAAAGTGTTAAAATGATTTCAGAAGACTGAACAAAGAGCAAATAAACTGAAAACTGTAAACCTGTAAATCCGTTTAAACAAAGCCAAAAATATATTTAGTTTTATGTCTTTCTTATCTTGACAGCCTTTTAAGGCTATAATGATAATGATTTGTGAGATTCATTACCTAGCATCTGCTTTATAATATATTATAGAAAATCTATTGCATGAAATACTAATGTACTGCAGATTATGTTTTATAGAATGTGTTGGCGGAGATTAACACTTAGTCCAGTAGAAATCTGACAGTCATGTGGATGCGGAATGAGGTGAGGCCTCATTATGTGCGTGTTAATTTTGAATGTGGCAACATTATATTTACATTTGTATTTGTAAAAAAGCATCTTGATTCTTAAAGTCCCAGTGAAATAAAGATATACAATTCCTATTTGTTCATGAAATATTGCAGCGCTTATTGTAAATAGCTTAACAGTGCATGTCATTATCTTTTTAAAATGCATGTGCCCTCATAATCTTCAGTTAAAATCTGAAAATGCACTTTTGCATTAGTGATTATCCATTTCAAATGACGCAAGTTAGATGGTTTGGGCGGAGCATCCGTTAACTCCTCCCCTTCAACTGTCAGTCTGCTCCTAGTATCATTTCTAAATGCAACGGCTGTTTTTATACATCCAATCTAATCTTAGTAAAAAACATGCCACGGACGCTATTTTTTTCTCAGAAATTCAGTTTCATTCGGAAATGCATCAGAATACGGCAGTAAAAGCGATCGCAACTTCCAGTTCACTGGGACTATTTGAATCAAATAAATAGGTCAAGAAAAATGTAAACCGCTGCAGTAATTTTGCTACACTGAAAATTAAGAGCACATTGCATTGTGGGATACAATATTTCATTTAGTGCACTTTATTTATATACAACATATTTCTGCATGGCATCATTAACTTATCTTCACGTTGTTTCATACCCAAATGGAATTTTCCTCTGGAAACACAAGACGGACTAACTTTACATTCATTCAATTGGGTAAAAAAAGGGGCGGCATTAACATTTCTTTGAGGCGTTACTTATTTAATGTGATTTTGGAACATAATAAAAAGTAAGTAAATGATGATACAATAATTATTTTGGCAAACTATCCTTTATGCTGTGTATGTTCCTTTCAGTTTTTTCACACAGGCAGGATTTTGATTTGAACCTTTAGATCATTCAGCTGTGCTGTGTAGTTGGCCAGCTGGCTCTCACTGACCAATCAGCTTGGGTCCAGACCTCGCACCTTTGTCCCCTGACCTGGCCGGCCCCTAGCTGCACCACCTGTGCCGCAGTCACGGCTTACTGCTCTACCACCTCCTCCTCTCTGGCGTTCAATGATGTATCTACCATACTTGGTTTTCCAGAAACTTCCCCAGGAGTCATTATTAGCCTTCTGACCCTCATCTTCTGCCCAGATGTCGATTTTGCTACTTGATAGTTTAAAGGTTTAAGCAATGGTGTTGTGCTATGATTTAATTAAGCTTGCTTTATTAATCCGTTACTGGTTATGTTTATTTAAAATAAATGCCACTTGGTTGCACATTGTGTCAGGTAATGCAGTGAGAATGATAGAATGTGTAAATGTCACAAGAAGAAGGTTACACATCCTTAATATGCTACATTAGTTTTTTTTAAATGTAATAATTCGTTTGGACTCCTCTAAAATGCTCCATTAATGTTAAATCTGAGTTTTCTAGCAATGATCCATGTACTGGTGTCTATGGCTGAACGTTGTCGGGATGCAAAGGGCAGAGTGACCTCGCTCTCGGTGAGATGTGACAGGCCCACTGATGCTTCTGTCACACCTGTGATTAGGTGATTTCTTCTGCCAGGATCATAATGGACCTTTATAATCCCAATGACGTCCCACTATGAGTTCTCCCTCCTTTTTTGGCGCCATTGCTTGCAATCTTAACTGTTTGCTCATGTGGTTTAAAGAGGAATTCATCTGCCTTGAAGTCGTTCGACAAGCCTATGACATCCGTTCATCTTCGCAACGCAAATGGCAAAGAAAATGTCGGACCCCCCTCCCCATAGACATAGACAAACTGGTTTTCAAAGCACAGAATGTCAGGAACGCTGCTGTCTATGGACGGGAGTCTGAATTATCTTAATTTTGTGTTTTGAAGATGAACGGATGTCATAGGCTTGTTTTTGTTGTTGTTGAAAATAATAATTTATTTAATTTCATTTCATTCTAGTTATAGCCTGAAGTGAAATGAAGGTCTGGTCAACTCTTATAGGGATTTAAACACAAAATAGCTAAATTATACTAAAGTATCACTATGTATAGTTTAAACATAACACCAGTTTAAATTAAATGTTGTGTAATAGAATATAAAACAGAATTGGAAATCTAAATGTAATATGTATGTATGTATGTAATATGCATGTGTAGAAATAGAAATCTGAATTTAGAGGAATCTGAATAAAAACAAGAATTAAATAACACTGTAGTCTTTGCGTTGTTATGACCCAACTGTAAACAAAGAACAGCTGACTGCAAGACTTGTTGCCCAGTTTTCTGGCTAGTTTTGAATGGCCTTTGGGATGTTTTTTTCTGAAGATCTGAAAAGCGGTGCCAAAGTACAACCCTCATAAAGAAAAACTCTTCAAGTTATCTGCAATTTCATGTTTCAAACAGAGATGGCGAAAAAGAGGCAAAAGTTATGGATCGCTGCTTTAAAGTATATTATTTATCCAAGCCCACTAGACAGCAGAGAGGAACAGGAGAGGGATGAAAGGGGGTCTGCGCACACCTCCGCCTCCTTCACCTGGCCCCTTCGGCAGTTTTCTGGACCAGGTTACTCCTACATCATGTATAAACTGAAGCATAAGATACACACTGGTCTGAGAAAGTGTAGATAACAAACCGGTGGTCACAGGGTGTTGCTGGTCAAATATTGATGTTGTTTTTCATGTATTTATAGATATGGCTATTGAAATGGTCTCGGATCGCAGAAATTAAAAGATTTGGCTTGATAATGGGTTATGTGCAGCAGGCGGCAAGACGTTTGACTCTTGGTTGCTAATTGAGTCTGGAAACTATTGTAGAAGTGTATTGAAAACAGAGGTCGAGCAGAAGTTAAGCAGTAGCGTATTGAAAGATCTCAAGGGTACATGGAGGGAAAAAGGCAAAGAAAGGATGAGATACGGGTGCTGGGAGTGGGTAAATATCAATGTTTAATTGTGGTTTGTGGGCATAATGTTACAGAGAAAACCAAGTAAACAATGTTTTCTCATGTAATATTAAATGGGCTTTTTTAGCATAACTACATGTAGGCTTTAAACCGTTCCAGCTCGTGATTAAATTAGAAAATTGCACCTCAAGGATGTAATTTGCAATAATCGTGTTGAACAGTTTGCTGGAAGCGTTTTATTTGATAAATGTGGCGCTAACTGTTTTGTTTGAATATAAGTATTTTAAATGGGCATCTTTGCAATAAGCTGCAGGGGTTTGTGGCTTAGTTGCAGCCTTTCCGACTATTTGCTAATTGTAAGTAAGCCTAACCTTAAAGCTCTATTTTTCTTAAAGCTTTTTTAGTGTAAATGTACAGTATACAGTATAGTACCTGTTAATGTCACATTGGCTTTTAATACACATTGCATTCAGTTATTTAAAAAGGACCTGAGACACATCCAAAGGGTTTCAAGGTTGAATGTTACATCGTTAGAAATGTTTCTATGATGGCTTTCCAGACAACAGAGTTGATCTTGACTCTGAACAGTTAAACTGTGGTTTCGGTACTTCGTGCAAGACCACACTGCCATTGGCTCGTTCTTGTTTCCAGTAGACTTTTCAAAATCGCCTACTTCCATACTGTTAAGTATGTGAAAGTCAGTTTGCGTAATGAGTCGTATGTCTTAAACCTCAGTTTATGAGAAATACCCACATGGTTTACTGTCGCTGCTGATATATTTCAGCATGAATAACTACATCCCATGATGCCACGGGATATGAGTAAAATAAAATAAAGTAAAGATTACTTATAAAGATTACTAAATAAAGATTAACAAATGAATAGTATAACTGTGAGACGGGTGTTTACTTTCAACTGTACAGTAAATTATATAGGTAGGCTACTAAGAAATATAGCTGAAGAAAAAATAAGATACGATTTCTAAATTATTTTCAGTTTTTCTGAATTTACTTTTTATGGGTGTGCGTTTGTGTCAAATGATCATTTTTGTTTCATTCTGTAACCTACCTACAATATTTCTCCCAAATTTCAAATACAAATATTTATATTTGCATTTATTTGTAGAAAATGAAACATTTCAGAACTCAAATACTGCAAAGAAAACAACATATTCACTTTAAAACAACAAAACAGTAATATCTATACATGTGTTTAGGAAAAGTTCCTGTGTCATGCTGTCAGTCTTTCAAATTGATGTCGGATGACTTTAAATCACTCCTGAAGTTGTTAGATATTCAACAGACACTGGATTATGAATGAAAGGAAATTTGGAATGGTTTCTTCATTTTGTCCGCTGTCTCTTAATTGTATTCCTTGCAGTTCAACAGATCAAAAACACCTAATAAAATATTTTCGTGGTTGTTTTTAGTTTGTAAAATGAACTGACATATGTGTCACGTGACAATGAAATACATTGTTAGCAGATTACGGCCTGAATGCATTCATACTGAATCCACACATATAGAACATACTGTTTTAAAAGTCAAGAAGTAGATTTTTATTTGCGTATGCACTGTCACAGTATGCCATTTCAGATGCTGGACCTGTGTAGCGCATCAAGTGCTTAATATGAGAGTGATATAAGTGTGGGAGACATCTCTATTGCTTTGATCATTCAAAACCTGTATATTAATCTTTCTTCTGTGGAACAAAAAAGAAGATATTCTAAGAAATGTCTCGTGTCCATACATTGGAAGTTAACGGGGACCAATGTTGTTTAGTTACCAATGTTCTTGTGTAAATGTGTAAATGGACTATTTCTTTGTTTCTAAAATCAGAACACTCAGTTGATTTATTTGAGTCTTCAGACCTGTGAGGAAGGATTGTTGCTCATATAGGTGACTTTGGGTGGACTATGGTTGGTTCTCCAGTGCTTTCAGACCATCTTCATGAGCTTAACAAAGAAACGGTGTCAGGTAAATGGAAAGGCATCGCACAAAAAAGCACAGCTGGATTCAATTATATCATGTGCGTGTGAGCCTGTACAAAACATGACAAGGTATTTCACACCAAATTATACTTTGCTTAAAGAATATGTGCTCTATTTTTGCATTACGTTTCTGTCATTGTGACATTAGTATAATTTAGCAAATCCCCACCACCCACTGGTTCTCATTACCATAATGCAAAAAAAGGTTCATGATGGCAGTCTATGCATTGCTTTAAAAAAAATACACTGAGAAGCACAAACTAAAACATCTGGACATTATGGTAATGAGAATGTGAGGAGTGGTGGTGTTTACTTTTAAATTCAGGCTGATGTCTTACCTGGATGTGTTTTTGTGCATATAAGGTCAGACACTGAAAATGACAGTCACTGTGTTTGGCGATAAGCATTTGAGGTCTCCCCTCATTTACCAAACTTGTCAGCTTCATTCTATCCTTCTGGCCACCTCTCCGTTGACTTTGACCTTGGATTTCAATGCTCGTGTGTGAGCTAAAGCCGTCACGCGTGTCAATTGAAAAAACGGTGGCAAAGGTGCACAAACATGGGGAACACAGAGCCTCGGCTGACCCTCCAATTATCTTCTCGCCTTTCCTTAAGCTCTTACAATGAGCTTCATCGCTGGAGACCTGGACACTCGCCCTAATGAGGCAAAGGGAGACAAAAGCCGCTCTCCTGGGAATTATGCAGTTCCTCTGTATTTTGGGCAAATAACTCAGGTAATTACTTCGCTTGGGGGGAATACTCCATCCTCATTAAACATGAATGAGCATAAGGCCACTGCCGCTATTGTTCACAAGGTGTAATGTGCATTTATCTACATGTTTCGGTTTCATTTCGGCAGTTATTTAGTCTAAGAACTAGTGAAGTATGATCGTAGATTGTATGATTTGAGTGAAAATGGTTTGTTTGATCATTAAGTATGTTTTTTATAGCATGCATCATAATGCCAGCAAAATTAAAAATACCACTGTACTTAGATGTTGGGGGAAGGGCGGCATTGCATTAAAATTGTATTCTTTGACCAACTTCGGTGCACCAATGCATAACTTCAATATGTGTTACGGTTCACGGTATTCTGTGAAGATCGCAATCTCTTGGATGCCACGTACACCCAATGATGATCCTTGTGTGAAGGACCACCATCCTAAAATTGAAAAGGCATCGAAATGTTATATACATCCAATTTATTGAAAAAATATACACCAAAAATAGCCACGTTATTATTCTATGTCATCTCTTTATGTGGTATTTTTTTAATTCGTTATTTCGAATAAAATAATTAATATATAAAAAATATATTGGAATTCCATAATGTACTTAAAGTCCTCTATTTTCACACACTAATTTTGTACATAACACACTAAACATGATGCTTTAGCACTTAAGATAATGTTAAGAACATCGTGGTGTACCCATCTGTGATATTTTTAGATGTTCAATGTGCTTAATGTGCTTTTAAGATGCTATTTCTCAATTGAAAAAAAAATTGAATTGCCACTTGAAGTACACTTGAATCCATCTTTCATACACTACAGTGTTTAAGTATACTTCTAGAGATAGTATGTTAAAAGCACATTTGAGTTCATATTCATGGTGTCTCAAAATAGCACTGATGGGAAAACATAATATGTTATAATTTGTAGTATATGAAGTACAAAAGTAGTATGTGAAAATACTATTAATATAATATATAATACTACTAATTTATGGAAGTGCACCCCTTTCCACCTGGGGTTGTATATTAATACCAAAACAATTTTGATCGCATTTTTCTTGGAATCTTATTTATTTACTTATTTTAACCTTCTTATTATTATAAATATTCGAATTTTAATTATTTCGATGGTTAGTGTTTAGACTTTCAGTGGAATACTCCATTGCAGCCTTGCGTGGTTTCGTAGACCCCAGTTAAAAAAACAACAACATTAAGGGACCTTATGAATGTATATGGTTGACACATAGTACAGTAACACACAGTACTGTTTGGTATGGGAAGGTGTTTCATCCCTAGCCCTCTGAACTGAACTCAACCGGTTGGGTCTCTATATTCTTCAGCTTATGTTGTTTTTCATGCAGACTCTCAGAGGAATTCGACTTGCTTGCATCTCAAGGTCCAAGGCCTACCGCCAAGATTTAAGGCTTAACTTAGCATCTAAAAAGATTTGAGAACAAATGAGGTGGGCTTGAATTTCAGAGGACAGTTGCTCATTAGAGAGGCTTATTATATATCTTACCAACATACTTTTTGAGAGATTATTCTGCTGCTTTTAGTATTTTTTATGAGCCTGAATTTTATTACCTTTGATCAATTTTGCAGTGCTTTGTTTTTGTGCCAGACAGCCTTTACAGAGTACTCAAACGTATCCACCACTAGAGGGCACTGGATAGCCGTGTGAGCATTTTAGATTCGATGAACATTATTATTAGTATTTAAAGGTCTGAAACCAAGAACAGAAGTTTATATGTGATTGTATGTTTAAAGGTGTAATTTGCCCCTCCTCTCCTCTATCTTCCTCTTTCTTCCTCTTCTGCTCCACCACGTATTATCTCGAAAGGCAGAAAAAATGTTGAAATGTTTTATCAACACTTGTAAAGCAACCAAAATGCACAAGCTTTGACAGTAAGATCGTATCTGCTATTTGGAGTGAATCTGAAGGACATATCTGTGCTGTCACCGCGGTGGATGGGTCTAAAAAAATACTAGCTTTCTTGCTTTGAGAGTGCACATTCTCAGCACAAAAAGACTCTCTTATCTGTTTCGTTCCTGTCATGAACTGTTTGTGTGTTGCCATAAAGCGAAGTGAATGAACGAGTATGTTTTACCTGCAGTCTCTCTTGGTTTTTGTGGCTTTGTTTGAGTTGCGTTCGTGTTTTCTTCTGTTTCTCTGTTTTTGACTTACAGAGCTTCAAACACCACAGTCCTGGCAAAAGACACTAAACGCTTTTAGTGTCAAAAGGGAGACTACATTCTAAAGAATCTCATTTATGATAAAGTCTTATATTTGTTGGTATGGATTTATGGCACTGTTTATGTAGTGTGATAATTTGTTTTGTTTATTATGCATCGAAAGTAACTAACGGCAGTGGTTTGTTATTCATAAGAAAAGGGCAAAAGTAACAGGGAATGATAGATGGAATAAATCAGCTCATAAAACCGCTTTCATCTCAGCTTTTTTCTCCAAGTAAAAACGTCTCAAAAGGTCATTTGTGCACGTAGCTTATTACGACAACAGTTCACGTTTTAAATTTAAGCGCCCTCTAGCAATTGTTATGAAAACGATCCCATGCCGTTTTGTGCAGTCAGATAAAGACGCATTTATTTTTGCATTCGTAATAGTATTAATGGTTTAATAAATGTTGATGGATTCAAAGATATTTTAAGAGCACCTAACCCCACCTCCCCTTAACCTAAACCTAAACCTAAATCTAACCATTCAACCATTAAACACGAACACACGAGTAAAAGTAAAGTTACATGTATTTATTTCATAAAATGAACAAAGCAACATAAACGTCACGTTGCAAACCTTCTGAAGAGGAGCCCGGTTTAATTAGGAGGTTCAACAAAAACCAAGTTAAAATGTGAACTCTAAGTGGATTTACACCGAGATGCGAAACTTTAAGTTTTGGGTTTCAGAACAGCTATTTTGAGTTAGTTCTATCAACTCTTACCTTGAGTTAAGCGTGTGCTAAGACAAGCCATGATCAATGGAGCTCCGATGTTAAGGTTCACTATGGTAGCGGCACAAAAGTAAAAGCAACATGGCGGCAGAAAGCGATTAAGAGCGAGGCATTCAATAGATTTTGTATTGTGCTGAAAATGACTTGTTCAAATTAACAAATAGATAAATGCACCAATAAACACATAAATGAATCAGTAAATTAATGAAACAACAGTAATAACACAGAAATAATAAAAAACAGTTATAAGTATGAGACGTCAGGGTGAATAGGACACATGTAACATACGATAACTGTATACGAGGTACTCCACGAACGGACATCAACACGTCTTTAAACAAACTGGAACATTAGAATCGTAATTGGTAACGACAGCCATTAGCATTTCACAATCAATGCTGACGCAATGATGCTGTTTGGCACGAGACAGACGAAAGCCAATGATATTTCACTATGAAGGTTGATGTAACTTTGCGTCAGATTTGAAAATCGGTAAACACAGCAGAAACCAGAAGACAGCAAAAGGTGAGCCCTTGTAAAATGACCAAAACACATGCTATTATTGCAAAATAATACCCCAAAATGTAATTTTTTTAATGATTGTAGGGGATAGTTTTGCTGCAGCCATGAGAGGCGCTAACTTAGTAAACGCTCAAGTTTGTATTATTTGAGGAAGGGACAAACGACATACGCATGTCGTATGGGTCGGAGGATATGTTGTATCATTTGCAATAGCAGGTGTATCAGCGACGTCATTACTTCTATGTAGATTTATTCTTTCGATCTGAAATCTTATTGATGTAATCGTGTTCAATGTTAACCATCGTGTGTGTTCAAAGTTGCTTTCTTGTGCAAAACTCGTCATCAATGCTAAGGTGTTGTGGGTGGTTACCAATGTGTTCTGGGCGGTCTTAAATGTGTTTTATGTGGTCGCTAGGGCATTGCTTATCTCTGTGTTATTCTGATCTCTAGCTTTAAATTAGATGTGTTTGATCCGTTTGATCAATGGCTTGGTGAAAATTCAATTTGAGGAATAATTTGTATTCTTAAAAATGTATTTCTATATTCAAACATATCATAAGGACTTTAAATTAACAGTTCAGCCAAAAAATTTAAATTCTGTGTTCATCTACGTACACTCAAGTTGTTCCAGATCTTTATAAACATCTTTGTTCTGATGAACACAGAGAAAGATATTTGGAAGAATGCTTGTAACCAAACAGTTCTTGGCCACCATTGACTACCATAGTAGGAAAAATGACAATGGCAGTCAAATGTGCCTCAGAACTGTTTGCTTTCCTACATTCTTCAAAATATCTTCTTTGTGTTTTTAACTGAACAAAGACATTTATAAAGCATTTTTCCTATTATGGTAGTCAAATTGTTGGTCAAGAACTGTTTGGTAAAAAGCATTGTTTCAAAATATTTTTCTGTATAAATTTAAATAGACTTGGAAAAACTTGAGCGTGAGTAAATAAAGACAGAATGTTCATTTTTTAGTGAACTGTTCCTTTAAGTCCATACATTAGCCTAAAGTTATGAGCATTAGCAGTGATACTTGCATTATAACGCAACAATTTTGTAGCCTGTTGAATAAAGTATTTTTCTTTTGAATTTCATCTAAATCTGTCCGAAGAACGTGTAGTTTTTCCTTCGTATTGGACAAACTAGATTGTAACCTCTGACTAAGATCCTCAAGGTCCAGTTTCTGCACTTGAAAGAAATGATTCATTCGAAAAGATTTATTCTGCTTCGAGTCGATACCTTTATTCGGATGTTTCAAAAGCTCTCCTACGCTTTCGTTCTGGCCTCTAGACCTTCGAGCTCACTTTTCTGTGCTGTAATAAGACATGGGCATATTTTAGCGTAAACGTCTTATCAAAGCAATGCCTCATTGCCGTGTGTCATTACCGGCATTCTCCATCTACATTCACTAATTTGGCTCCCGGTGGAATTTAGTCTGGCCTTTATGACAGCAATGACATTGACATCAATTAAATTAAAATATGTTTCCAGCTAAGCGAAACAAGGCTGCGGCATTGTCCACTGAATGAAAAGGCAGGGAGGTGAGAAAATAAACTCGGGGTGGCTAAATTGAACAGAAAATAAACAACGTTTACATATTCATTAAATAAGTCAAGATGTGACGCTTAGATCCTGTCAACAAGTGTGTGTTGTTCGACCCATTCGCCTGAGCATCTTTTAATTTCGCAGCCGCCGAAATGTTGTGGAATATAAATACTGTAGCTATCGCATCAATAAGATTGTTAAATGCTTCTCTGCTCTGTATCAGGTCGTGTCACCAGCATTCACACCTCTGAGATGCTCCATCTGGATCCCGACGGCTCGCACCTGTAGAGCCCACAATGAGCACTTTGTTTCCCAGCTCGTTTTGATTGGCTCGTTGCTCCCGGGGTCACTTCCTCACCGGCTTCCTGTCAGGCTTCCAGCTGGTGTCACTTTTTGAATTACCGTCGCTGTAAGCTCCAGAACATTTTCTGCAATCTTAGTCTTGTGCTCCAGGGTCATAGCTTTTTGGTCTTTTTTCTGGCCTCCGCTCACCCTTCAGTGATGCCACCCTGGCTCTGGTTGTTGCCACGTCAAATTTGACCACAGTTCCCAGCTGAGGCATGATAGCTCACTCAGCTTAGCCAAGATGTCCAGCTGGCTATTCAAGACCTCAGCTTGAGTCTCCACACTTGCCGTTTGCACTGCGTTCTCCATGGAAAACAAACTTTCCTCAGATTCTGTGCCCTGTAAACAACAGACGGTGGGGTTAGAATCTGTGAGACCCTCCTCTTGGATTTGGAGTGAGGTTTGAATTAACCCAACTCAAAACGGATTGAAGTGTCCCACAAATTGTTTCTTAGAGCATGTACCGTACCAGAAAGAAATGTTATTTGTCAGATATAGTTCTTTCATGCATATTATACAGAATTCATTTATATTATTATTATTACTATTACTAACCATACCCTCTGCTCTGTTCTGTTCTGGTCTAGTCTAGTCTGCTCCTGTCCACTTCAGTTCAGTTCAGTCCAGTCCAGTTCTGTTTTCTATTCTTTTCCATTCTATTCTGTTCATAATAGACTTCTTACATTGTTTTAAATAATACAATAAAAATAGAAATAAACACGTGTTGACTATGCTGGCCTATTCGAATAGATTTGGCTATTGGCTGTCAACATTTTACTGTTAAAAGAATCTCTGTGTTAGGGATACCAAGGTTTTTTAAACTGTGTTTTTATTGTTATCATGCTTGGTGTGAATGGGCCTTATGAGTAAAGAATTGTAAAATTAAAGTGGCCAGCAGTTCAGATGATGCGTTCTATGAGAAAATTATGAGAAATACCCTCCATTGACTTCTTGGTAAATCTGAGCACAGTTTCTTCAGTTTGTGGTCACTTCAGAATCTCTAGAGGAGATAAATAGTATGAAATTACCAAGGTTTCAGGAAATAAAATTCAGTTGCAACAGCAAAAAAGGTCTCGATTTTCTCTCAATTTAATCTCATTACTCTGAAGGATATGAGATCTCATTTGTGATTTATTTCTTCTATTAGATGGTTTTCTATGTCGGTGTACTTCTATGTCTAGGTCTCCAGCTGTGGTTTAAACAGTTGAGAACAAGATAATCCTATATTAACAAATTTCAGCCGACACTGTTTGTTTCTATCTCTCTGTAGGGAAAAACAAACATGGTTTTTGTTCTCAACCATCTGTGGAGTGTGCCCGCACCTTATCTTCCACCTGCAAGATTCCCCATAAGAAATGTGTGTAAAACAGCAGAATCATAGGCATCTAGACTGTGACTTTTTCACATTCAAATTCTTCAACATGATCACTTGTTGTGATATTGAATATCACAGGTGATTAAAGACTGTATATAGACTCTAGCTTTGCAGTAGCAAAATAGGCATGCTAAACATGTCAGCCGGTCGAACCTACTGTACATTAAAAACCCTGAGAAAGCATAAATATCGTGTGTGGAATATAAATACTGTATATAAATGGGTACTGTATTTGCATTACTTGAGGCTGTTTAAACAAACCACATAAACCTAATTGTAAACGCTGACATAAGCTTTGAAAATCCGCCACAGTTTATTTAACCTATGAATTTGAGGACATTTAGTCATTTCGGTTTTCCAAACAGCATGATGAAACAAGTATTCATTAAAAAATATATAGAAGGATCCTAAAAGTGGATAAGTTGGCAGTGCCTTCAAAGGTTACAGGGAATTGATGTAAGTTGTTGCCATCATTTAAATACCGTTTAAAAAGAAGGAAGATAGTTTTAAGCATTTCATTCCATTTCCTTTTCTAGCCAGTGTTTTTGGTGTTTGCTGGGGAAAAAGATTGCAAAGTTATTTTTTGTGTTGTGTACTGTGCAAAATCTCTATGATTACAAGAGAATGAATGTTGAAATTTACCACAGTAAACACGACCAAAGATCCCCAGCTGCTGCCCTGTGGTTTTCTGTGACCTGCTAAGTTTTGTAACCTTCCCTTCTGCACGATTGAAAAATGTATCTGATAACACATGAATTGCATGTTGAATTAGTTCTGTTTATTCCTGTGACTTTAACAAAGATGCTTTACAGGTACAAACAAGGTTCGGTCAA
Source organism: Barbatula barbatula (assembly GCF_947034865.1). Taxonomy (NCBI): domain Eukaryota; kingdom Metazoa; phylum Chordata; class Actinopteri; order Cypriniformes; family Nemacheilidae; genus Barbatula; species Barbatula barbatula. The sequence continues at coordinate 9,844,177 of NC_136787.1, read as the reverse complement.
AGTCTTCATGGAATTAACAGATTTAATATTGATGTTATTTCTAACATGATAAAAGACAGTTTTAGAAGCGTTCCCTCACACATAAAAAGAACCGATTTCTGCACCAGAGCAGAATTTCTGAGAAGAGCTCGGTTCCCTCGTTTGCTCTTTCTCTCTTTCTTCTTGGCTGTCTCTTCTTTCTGTGATGTATCTCGAAATGACAGATGTGTGGCTGTGTATGCGAGTTGATGATTCGTAAGAAAAATTAAAGTTCAAACTGCTTGTACCAGTTCCAGCCCTCAGTATACATTATGAAATGTCGCAGTTACTATCTCGTTCGTGAGATCCAAAGTTTTAAACGCTGGAGGCATTTGGATGACTTCATATATCTCCATTAGAGGGGAAAAAACGTCAGAACATTCAAAAGAGGAGGAGATTATTGCAGAGATGGAGGGGCCGAGAAAACGACTAGGAAAAAGAAGAAAGAGACTTGTAGATGTAAAACATGTTTTATTTTTGTAAATTGTTGTGTGGATGGGAGCTTTTATGACCTCTGCAATAAACATCAGTTTTGGGGGTTTATATTCACCGTGTATATTTTTTCGATCTATTGCAACTGAGCTGTGATCTAACGCAATAACGCATAAAAAATGATGCCATGTTGCAAACACAACCCAAACTCGATTTGAAACAATGCAGCGGGCGATCGCGCAGCGTTGTGTAGAAAACCGACATCTCTGAAATGGTTCTCACAAGGTGTCCTTCTAGTGCAGAGAAAGAACTCTTAACTTCTGCTGTGCGCTTTCAAACAACAGTGAAGACACAGAGATCAACATATCTTTCGACCGTGGGAGGACTTGGCGTTTCTTCTGTGTTGCGAGACCACAGGGCAGTGTTCTATACAGCAACGATTAAACCCAACCGGCGGCCTGACCTTTTAACGGCTCTATCTCTCCCTGTAAACAGCATCAGCTTTTATGCTTTCCCTTTAGAACACGGTCGGAGCCGGATGCTTCGTGCCTGCGTTCGGAACATCTGGCCGGCATCGCGACGCACGCGGCAAGAGACGCCGGCCTGTATTAGATGCTTATGTTGAGAGGTAATTGCTTGTATCCGAATGGCTCTGTGGGAAACATCTGCCACCGTGTGATTGGTGCTATCTGAAACATCTGCTGCGCTGTGATTGGTTTCACGAGACGCGTCTGTTTGGAAGTGACTAGCACTAATGATGGCCTCATTTCTTCAGGAGGAAAATCCGGTCACGTGTTTGTGAACATCTACGACGATCCATTGAGGAACCGATATCTAAGCGTCTTTGAAACAAGATCGGTTAACCTGAGAGCTCAGCACTAAATTATAGTTGTGATACTTGCCAAGGCAGGTTGGTGGTTTAGGACAAAGCACTAAGTGTTACATTTTGGCACTTAACTCGCCCGCACCATTCGGGCTACAGATATGAGTGATATTTTAAATAGTGTGGCTTTTTGAAAAGAGATTTGCTATTACTGTGTAATTGGGTTTAGTATTTTCACCTGGCAGACGATCAAATCCCATTCACCTATAGTGCATCAGGAAACCAAGCTATGTCTGGGGAATTAAATGTCATAGAGAATTAGGAATGGGCTTTTGAAGCAGAGCTAGAAAGTAACAAGTTACAGTAGTCATACTTTTTTTTAGACTAGCAAATGTGATTTGCATAAAATCTAACATAAAACTACTTTAACACCAACAAAGTAGGACCGATGACCCTTTGGCTAACTTTTTGTTACAATCTGTGTTGCCATGGAAACTAACAAATAATCAGCTGCTCTTGATATTAAAAAAGTGGACTAACTAGGTGCATCCCAAGCCATGCACGTATGCACTATTCTACACCATTTTGCAGTATTAATAGTGTACACAATAGTGTTCACATTGAAAATGTCCAAAAAGAAGGGTACTTTAAAGGTCCAATGTGTTCTCTTTTGGAGGATCTTTTGACAGAATTGCAATAGTCCAATTGAGACGATACTTCTCTTCTAAAATTCATACACTAGAGGGTAGTGTGTAAAGTGCAAGCACATAGTGCAAAATATGTTATTTGGGCCACAACTCATGTCTTGTTCCATAGCCAATTTTAATCAAAATGAATGGGCAAAAAGAGAGAGTTCTCAAAGACTCAAACCCACTGGAATTCCTTTCTGAAAAAGTAATGCTGGAATAACTATTTCCTTTTTTGACACTTCTTTTGATGGTTCATGAGACTGTTTGATTTACACATTAAAATGTTCTCTGCTATTGTAGTCAAAGCCTTGTGCTTTTTATTATTTCTTTAAATTGCAAACATTTTCAGCAAGGAAAAAAGTACCCATTGTCGGCTGTTTAACTTGTTCAGCATCTTACTTTTGCCCCAAAGCATTGTCATTTCGACTCTCTGACTGAAGAAACCCTGAGCTTATTTTTTTATAGCTTTAAAAAAGTCAGAGTTCATAAACTCAGTGCATAATAGATGCAGTGTGACGTTGAAACATATTAGAAAAGGTATGTTTTTCAATTAGTTTTTGTCCACACCAGTGGAGATTGTTTTTATATTAGTCCATCATGTCTGGTGTGGACTTAGTGGTAAGATAATGGCTTTTGCTGCATCCCAATTTGCCTACCTATACTGTGCCCTAAAAGTGTGTACTGTTTTTATTTTGGAAAAGTATATACATTTTAGCCCATAACAACACAGTATACACACATACTAGCGTGGCTCTTGTTGCCTAGACCAGGGGTTTTCAAACTGTGGTCCGGGGACCCCAGGGGGCCTCCACAATGTTTTAGGGGTCCCCAGAATGTCTTTGAGAAAAAACTGCAAAAGTTATTACAGTTTAATTTCTATAAACAATGTGTTGTCTTTACAATATCACACTTACTATAAAGCAACCAATTCTCACTATTAACAAGTTTATGTTTAAGCTTATCATCATGCATATTATTAGAATATTGGCTGTTTATTATCACTTGTAAAGCATTTTCTGCAAGACCATATTCTACATCCCTAATCCTACCCAATACCTACACCTAACAACTATCAACTATTAATAAGCACCAAATTAGGAGTTAATTGAGGCAAAAGTTGTGGAAAAAGTTTGTTGATAGCGAGAATTGGACCTTAAAATAAAGTGTGACCCTATTTATCTTACAGTATAAATGCTTTATCTATTTTAGAAAGGGGGTCCCAAGCAAAAGGTTCATCATATTTGGGGGCATGAAAAAGTTTGAAAATCCCCTTAAAGTCACCCACATCTAAATACAGTTGTTTTTCCATTAAATAATTTATTTATTTATTATTTCAAATGTAATGTTTACTGTATACTTAGATTTAGAAATTCAATGACGTATTATTTAAAAAAATGTATTGATGCAGTTTAGCGTTACTAAACTCCGCACACTTGCAGAGAGTTGTGGATAATATCAGCTGTTTGAGTGATCATGGATCTGCGCATGGAATTTTCAAAGGATACAGTAGAGTCGACCATCCGGCTACTGCCAGACTACTAATTTAAACAAACTTTGCACATACCACCATTTCTAATTACGAATACTATTTGGATGGATAGCATGCAAATTGTGACAAAGGGTATGTTTATGCAACCTGCCCCAGAATGCAAAAGCAACTGCATAGGAGCGCCCTAGCAACCACCCACTACCCTTTAGAATTATAGTGTCAAGCAAAAAAAACGTTCTACCTTTCTGCGGCACTACAGGGGTTTTTATAAATTAACTTCTGGTTTGTTTTCCTCGTAAATGAATAGCCTGGGGCATTCAGAGTCAGATTACACATGCTGTGATAAGTTGGGGCATTCACAGATAGATTACATAGATTTTAAAGCGAATGAATACGACAGCTGTGAGACAACGATTATCCAGAATTTCCTATTACACCTTAGCTCAGGCTGATTCGGTCTAGCACAATCTGAGATAATAAGGATCTCTTTCAGTCAACACCAAGTGTCCAAAATCAAGTATAAAATAAGCACTTACCGCGTTTTCGACATACATAAACACGCACATGGCTGCACAAACACATACATGGACGAGTGTGTGTAATGAGAGGGAGAGAAGCAAAGTCTGAGCTCCATCCAGCAGGTGAGTGCCTCTAAATTACGGGTAGGTGAAGAGCATGCTGATAATAGCCTCACCTCCACCATTGACCTGATGGGGCGAGTCAGATGGAGAAGAAGAGCACACAGAATCAATGCAGGGCACTTATTGTGATTGGTCACAATCACAGAGATGACAACGTGAAAGCCAGTTACATGGCCTGCCCGGTTCTCTCTCTTTCATTCGCTTGCTCTGTATTTCTGTAGGCCATCTTTCTCTGCTGGAAATCTCTTTAAAAAAATCAGTAGTTTTTCATATTGATGAAATCAAATTGTGAGCAAATGAAGACGACGACTTAGAGGGTTAATTGTGATGTTTGCCTTTGTATAACAATTAGGGATGCACGATAAATGATCGGCCATATCGGTATTATTTAACATTGGAAGCCGATAACCAATATATCGGCCGATATACAGTATCTAAATATTCATATAAAATTTCCTAAGACTGAAACAAAAGGCAAAAAGTTTTTTAAGGTACACGGACTCATTCTTTATATTATATTTTATAAAAATAATAAACACATCAAAAGCATGGAATCATAAATTGTAACTATGGGAATTATGTTGTGAATAAAAGAAGATACATTCATATGTTGGCACAATTCTTTTTTTGTCCACAAAAAGATTTCAAACATTGAAACATACACCTTGAGATGTGTAAATGCTTTGGTCAATTGATCCTAAACTTTTGTGTATCTCCTTCCGCAAAAATACAGAATACCCTATAAGATAGGTTTGATTCTATTAAACAAATAAAAGCATTGAACAGTGAAAACCAAAATCTTACAGAAAATACAGCAAACTTTTTTTCTGATAAATGATCTGGGCTAATATTTGAGCATTTTGTCTGGACCTTGACTTCAGTGTAGGCATGCATTGTAATGAATTTTTGCCACTCCTCCTTATATTCTTTCCAAAGCTGAGATTCTTTAGAAATTATATTTGGTCATGACTGTATATATATTGGGTACACATATAATACCAATGTTTGCAGTTTACGGCATATCAAGACATATCACAACAGGTTTGCATTGGTTACTGCATGTCTGAAAACAGTATTCTGATGTGCAAATGGGATTTGAGAGTTACATCGGAGCTGATGACATTTTTCATTTTTGGGTGAACTACCCCTTTAATTCTTCTGCTTCTCAGATTCTTCTTTCGAGAAGCACACCACAGTTATCTTCCACCTGTCCAAAGAGATTCAGAAGAGATGTCAAAAATGCCATAAAGCGGCTCATTTGAGACAAAGCTGACACTTAAAAGAAATAAAATAGAGAACACAAAGCCTTGAGAACAACAGAAACCTCTGCGCAATAAAAATGTCCCCTGGACTTTTTCATAATGCAGCTCTAACTTCCTCCTCAAGCGCACACAGACAAACGAGCTCTGAGTAATTCATGTATTTGGTCTCACTGTGGCCTTCATGGAAGTGCCAAACACACCCCACACGCTCCACACCTCACACACTCATCGACCCACACACACACACACACACACGCATTCCTCTTCAAACCCAAAGAGCTTGAGGGGTTTGTGCTAATCATGCTGCTGTCTCCACGACTAAAGCTTTCTCTCTCATGGCAGGTCAGCTGTGTATCAATTATTCATGCCCTGATATTACTAATGCATTAGTAATTTATCATAACCATCGCATTTCTTGATGAGATTGTCTTTTCTGAGGAGTACATTATTATGGCAAATTAATAGTTTAATATTAAACTGGCAATTTAAAGCACGGAGGAGCTCACAGGGTTTGTGTGAAGAACCTTCTTCGGGGAAGGACGGAATTACGGGGTGAATGAGTGTGTACACTTTGGGGCTATTTGTAACCCTCATTCCTGGAGATAATTGAAAAAGTTTGGGAAAGTTGACATTAGTATTATTGATAGTTGGCTAGAGATGAACTTTTGCACCCATGGAGAAAAATACAGTGCAGCGTTCACCTTGCCTTCAATGTTCACCTCGCGCCATCAATCGTCTTAATTCATACCTCTTTGTCTTGGGTTGTACTAAAATATGTCGGGGTGAAAAATGTCATAATATCAGTCCTGTGCTGAAAATATTACTCTTATGGAGTGTTAAATTATCGATTCATTTAATTATTTCACTTGTGTCTTAATAAGAATGAGCGTTTTATTGATTTGTTTTTAAGATTCGGTGAAAGAATCTTAAGTGTGGGTAAAATAAAGTTCATTATTATTATTATTATATTAAAATGAAAATTCTTGTCATTTCCAACCTGTATGACGTCCTTTCTTCTGCAGCACACAAAAGAAGATATTCTGAAGAACGTTGGTAGCCAAACAACATTGACCTCCATTGACCTTTGTATGCACACAAAACCACAGAGACATTTTTTATTTGTAGTTGAACTATCCCTTTAAGGTCTGATGTATTGATTTACTTGGTAATTTACTCATTCATTAGAATTGCTGTATTGATTCATTCGTTCTTTCACAAACTTCAATGCATTTCTAAACATCTTGCTTGCTAAAATTATTCCCCACTCTTTATGACCCAAACACGCTGGGATGCTTGACAGCCTGCGCTAATAATACTACTGCAACATTCTGTGAGTTTGCGTTCACAACCTTCCTCCTCCCGTAAAACTAGAGTCTTGTTTGTTTTGTGGTGTGTTAGCACCATATGCCCTGTCATGGTGTTGTGTCTTGTACTCCACTCATCCGCCCATGCTGCCTTTCCACATTGGACTCGCTCAACACGTGTTAACTCCCGGTGCCATTATGCGATGCTGATTAAGGGAAACCGAGCCTCCCTCCAGCTGTGCTGTCTACTTAGAGCATAACTATCCCAATACACAAACATCACTGCTGGAGAACCAGTGCTGTGACAAGCATTCAACTTGTCCATCCTATAAGCGCGTAGCAGGTTGTTATTTAGAAGATGCCACCGCACTTCCGAAGCGACTTCGTTCACTTTGTGTGCACTGAATACAAGCGCTATAGAGATAATCTGGGGTTAAGTGACTTGCTTGAGGACACGGTTGTGATGGCTTGTAGATCTTTTATTGGAGGTCTTGAATGTACAAGCTTTCAGTCACTTAGGCCGATTTTAGCTAAACCACTCTACCCTATAAACACCATGTTGTGTGACAGCCTCCGATTTCCCTCTAAACGTTCGACTAAAGGTTCGACCACCCATCATATACAGCAGATAGTCAGTAACTGTGGCATTAGTTTGCTACGGTGTGCATTGAGCTTCATTTCTACTGGTTTCAATAAGTATTTGTGTTCATCCAACAGATGCTATGTTCAAGGATGTTCTCTTTTATCACAAATATTAATTTTCGCACCATCCAAAGCTGACTTTCTTATCAACTCACAATATGTCTGCCTCGGGCTTTTATTGATATGTATCCGTTCCTTTCAGGTTTTATTATTGCGCTCCTTTTTTCTCTGAAGTTCCGTCTCTCTCGTTCTACAGGAGCTTTTAACAGACTTACAAGGTCTCTTAAATAATAAAAAAGGGAAGCTGTTCAATGTATACTAATGGAACGGCATCTTATTTGTGGTCATTTGTGCTTTGCTTTACTCTAATTAAGAGTTGTCTGAATGCCGAAAACATTTGATTCAAAGCACACGAGCTTCGGAATCCTTGGAATGTTTTGGTTGAGTTTTTTTGCAACAGATTAATGGTCTAGTTGTAATTAACAGGTGCTTCTATTGCGTTTGTGTGATTTTTTTTTTTTTTTTTGCTTTTAAAATACAGATTAAGGCAGGGAATGAACATGAGTTTGCAGACCTTCCAGTGTTTGGCTATCAGTCTGGCTTATGGCTACTAATATATTTGTATATATTTAATTTATATGAATTGATAATATTTAGGGATGTAACCATATTATCGATCACAATAGCAAAATAGTCTCAATTTTGTCGTGGTCACATGCCTGCATGATACGATAAGTCTGCTGGGCCTAACCAAGAAAATATTAGAAAAAAATACTATTGGCAAGGTCCATTATTTTGTTTTATAAAAGGGATTGGAAGGTCATTTGACCAATCTCATACTATATCTCATACCTCTAAGCAACAGTTATGATTAGACGATAAAGAAAAGAGGATGCTTGTGGCACGTTTCCAAGTCATCATTTGTCAATATGCAATAAACATCGCATGAAATACCATAACGTGGATGTTATACCGAGTTATCACCGAACAGTGACATTTTTATATTGTTACATTCCTAATATTCATATTTTTGTGTATATTAATTGTATTAAATTAAATTCAGACTACTCAACAGTTATTGATTCTTTGGGGTGGTCTGCCGAAAGTCTAGATTGGACCACATAACGTTTGTTTATCTTGCCGCTGAAACCGTCTAAATAAACACAGCTTGAGAAAATCGTACAATTTGAGAAAGTAACCGTTGAGCTGTGAATGCAGAAAAATAAGCGAAATATGAAATCACTGCTCGTACTGATATCTAATTTAGAGTTTTTGGTTGGCTGACTCCTGAACATGTTTTAGATCAGTGTTGTAAAAGAGAAGTTTCATGCATTTTTTATGAGATGTAAGATGATCTATTAATCCATTGACGTTAATATGTCAGATCATTTTTCTTTCCAACTTACAACCAACAACACACAGCACTGCTAAGGTCCCGGTGAGACGCTGTCAGCTGACCATGAGACAAGCGAGAATGGCAGAAACCATGGAGGTGAAACTATTCACTTCAATGGCAGACACTTCTTTTTTTGCTCTACCCCATGGCATCACTGAAGCCCGTCATACTCCTAAAGCGCCGCTCCCAAAAATATGTTTTGACTTTGTTTGTCCAAATTACTCGCGCTTTTAAATGCAAATTTCTGTAAAACAGGGTCTCATTATGTGAGGGACACCTACATACCCCGCTAGAGCTCAGCCTAAACTAATAGGAGCCGAACAAATTTGCTAAATAATCTCTCTGTGAAACTAATTTGCTGGATTTACGAGACTGAAAAAGTTAGCGAACGGGAGAGGTTTTAGACGTGCTTACATGATTAAAATAGAACGTGCCAAGAGATCAAACTGCTCCCAAGGCTTTGATGAATTTGACTAAAAGACAGAAAAAAGCTTTACCACTCGCATGTTTTTCCGAATGCCGACAGGAGGGGGCACTCTGGTGCTGCTCTGCGAGGACGTCCAGAACGGTGAGTGAATTTGAGGGTGGGGGACATCATTAGTGATGCGTATAAAATAGAATTGAAAGTTTTGACATGGACTGAACCCATCAACACATCAAACCATGACTGACTGACACTCCAGTGGCTAAGTTGGAAAGAGCTGCTCCTGAGAAAAGAAGCGTGAAGTGGGAAACAACAGACTATTAGGCCTAGAACATTCAATACTTCAATTGCAAACATTATAAATAAATGAGAAAACTATACTCCGTCTTGTGGTTCTTATGGCTTTCTCGCGTCTTCAAAATGGCACGGGGAACGCGTGACAAGGTGTCGCACCGCCACGGAAAGCGGCAAGCGTGTTTGTACAGATATTCAATACCAAAGCTCAATACAAACCAATGAAGTTTCTGTGACAGTGGGCAAGCTCACTTCACTGAAGCAAGCAAGCTCAATTTCACAAAATCCAGAGTTGCTTGCATTTGTTAGCGTAACTGATGACTTTTAACAGAACAGGGGAAAGAGCACGAACCGTGGATCTGCTGGGTTCCGCCGCGCGCAGCCACTTAGACTTAAATGAGATTGTAGGCTTATATAACAGAAGTCTCGCTTCTTTGTGCAGAAGTCCCGCAAGGTCTGCGAGGGGGTTGTCGGTTACGTTGACAGGAGAAACAGGTGTGCGGCGTGAACCAGATGATTCTCTAGCCACAGGCTCTGAGCTGGCACTCCGAACACATTACCCTGACGTTCCATATGGAGTTCAAACACATGAGGGTATTGATTTGTTGGCTAATTAAACCGCATCAAGAAACCCTGCCTGTGAAGAATATTGAATTATAGCCCGACACCTCAAACTACGAGCATGCATATTCAGTCAATACTCTTCATCAGCGCTAGTATCAGTCACGCATACATCATTGTTGATTACCCTATTGTGATTTATTTATTTTACACGAGCTGACATTTATTGTCTTATTGAATTGTTTATGGGGTTACCTCATGAAAGTTGTCTGTGATACCGCCACCTACAAGTCGAGGAAGGTATCGCTGGTTCTGATGACATGCGACAGAAATGATAGTCACATCTGGCCTTAGGGCGCTTCTGCCAAGGGCTTGGCTGCTCCACGTCCGTCTGATGACATCCGCGGGTAACCCCACACCCAGTCTTGTGTTGTTTTCAGAAATTAGTCCCGTGTGATGCAACAATCAGCAATGGGGTTGGCTTCTAAAAAATAAAATAATTCCCCTAAAAAAACCATAGGGGATGTCAAAAATGCGTTGTCAAGTTTAGAGCGCATTAACCTCAGCGTCTCGTTCACTCTTAAGTCTAATTTTTATGACTTGAGCCCCCGAGCTATGTAGTCGAGTCTGTCTTTGCTGGCCCTGTTCAACAGGCCATTTTGTTGCTCCATCATTCACCAACATCGCTGTGAATTTAAACCAGCCTGTGATGTCTAAGAAGAAAAAAGCTATAGATCTCTCCAAAAGCTCATAATGAACTTCGATGAACTCATTACTCTTCTGCATTTGTAATATTCCCTTTAAAGCCTTACATCATGCTCACGGGACTTTTTTCAAATTGTGTCGCTTGTTTGATCTGTTATGTGTGTCTCTGCTGTGGGATTTTTCACTGTTCGGAAGGTATCTGCTCAGGTCTGGTGATGTCATCAGGGTGGGATTGTTGCACATAGATGTGTGTTTACCTCGCTCCTTTAGCAGATGGAGGTCTCATGCTCTTGCATTATCACACTGTCTGCATCTCAAACTATTTGGGGTCAGAATGTTAAATTTACACCTGCAGAAACACACACAGCCCTGGGAGCTTTACTCCTTATAAAACTCCAGGTACCATTTGCATTAAATGATCTCAGAAAATACAGCCGAATGGGCTGTGGTGGAAAAATCAAGCCCTTTTAGCTGACAAAAAATGAGCACTTAAGCATTCAGATGTAGTTCACCTCTTGTTTAGCCAGACTTCTGACAGACGGCAGTTGTTTACCTGGATGAGGAAAGAGTGAGTGAAAATTTGTGTATCCAGACACATATGATGTTACATGAGCACCATCCCCGAAATACGAGTATTTGAGCATCTGATTTAAAAAAAATAAGCAAATTAGATTAAAAACACATTGATTTAGTCTAAACAAAGTTAACAGGGGGTAATATTCACTGTAGAAAATCTGTGAAAAAATTACATTTTCTGTCAGCTGGAGCAACACAAATATACCGTAAAATAATAGTTTTTCCTGTAAAATTACAGGATATAAATAAAATTTCTGAATTGTTTTCTCGCAATTTTACAGTGTCTGACCGTATTTCAAAAATAAATTGTAAAAAAACTTAAATCTTATTAAAAAAGCAACGAAAATGTTCTGGCAGATGGGGCACAAGAAATAAACTGTAAAAAAATGGGTTTTGCCTGTTAAATGATACGTTTTCTCTTTTGTTTTTGTCCTTTTGTCCAAGTTTTTTAAATTTGTTTATTAAGTACAAAAACATTCTTTAAAAAATAAAGAATATTTCTTTAAAAAATACAATAACATTTACACAGAAAATCTTTTTTACAGTGTTGGAGTCGTCCCTCAATTTTTCTGCATCTGTATAATGCATGACATCCATATGTTAAAATCTTAAACGCAGGAAAGATGTCTCAGAATTGCAGTGTTTGTCGTGAGCTCTTCAATGGTCAAATCTGCTCATTACAGATAAAGAATATTTGATCACAGAGGGAAAAACTGAGCCTGTTTTCCTGCTTCAAATATAATGGAGCAGATATCTGAGATGGGGATAAGAATGATTTTTAGCATTCACACCGTAAACTCATCTAGGGGAATTACCAATTAATCTTGGGGACATTGGTTTAGTAGATAAATTGTGATGTCAGTTTTGTATGCATGCTGCCATGCGAACATTAGCTGTGCTTCTCCCCTGAGCTAACACGACCATACCAGCTAATCAGTTACTATAATAACCGTTTATGGGTTATAATGGACACGCTTCATAATTGTCGGTCTCGAAGACACGTTTGCTAGCAATTTAAAGTGTAGAAAATGTCGTAAAAGCCACAAGCCAAGGCCTTAACTCCCTTAACTCTCATGCTCTCCATGGAGATAATGCATGGGGTAATGCCCTTACAATCCAGATCTGCCCGATTCAAGCCCTTTCAGTGCAGCATAGTGCAGCTTTTCTTGGATGCATTAAAAAGCAGGCAGTTCATCATAATTAAGGCAACTTTATGAAAGCAGCTCCCGGGCTGCAGTACCTGAGTTGGATGTGTCATCTGTATTAGCCCGAGCATGCTAAGCCAAGCTCTCCATGCTTTAATCCCTAGCTAAAGAAACAGCTTTCACGGAATTAACATCAAAAGTCGAGCCTAGCGTGCCGGCGGGGGAGCTTTCACCGGCTTCAGCTATCTCACAAGTATTTCAGAGGTTTAGGGATGAAGAGGAAGTTAAAGTTAAACTTAAACCTGTTCCTTGTTCCACTGTAAGTCTCTGACCTTGTTCTCAGGTTCTTCCAATAATCCTCCTTTAGATGAGTGCAGATCTTCATGGGATTCAGGAGAGATCCAGCTAGCGGATGCTGAAGGTGTCGCTGTGTTCCCCTTGGGCGGGCCTGTGATTTTTCTCCTTGTGTAGGGCTTGGTTCAGGCTCTGATCAGCTAGAGCTGTGATTGGGTCATCCGCAACTGAAACGATGGGCTTGTGTTGCGTTCGAGTGGCTCAAAGGTGTTTTTAATCTTTGTCTGCAGCTTTGGTCTCTTCGTCCTGTCACGTGGAGCCTTTTCTGTAAGGCCAGGGGAAAGAATTATTGCTCAGATGTTACTCCTTTTTAGCAATCGGTTACGGTAGTGGGTTAGATAGAGTTCTCAGGTGGTTCATTTAAGTGTCAATTATGTCTCAGATTTGTCTTGTTTAAGAAACTGAAATATATATTTAAATAAGATTATATGTATATAAATAAAATAGATTGTAGATGGTTTCAAACCAACAACATAAACAGACGATACTGCCAATGCACACTTTTGTGGGATAGACAAGTATAAAATAGAGACTTACATGGCTTCTCCTTTATTTCTCCTACAACTCCTCACACATAGAGTTGAAGCATACAAATGTTCTTTAGATTTGCCAAGACACCCAAGTCTCCAAACAGAGATTTCAAATCAAACTCAAACATTTAGTCAAAACATTTTTCCCAAACCAAATTATCTGCTTGGTGCTGTCCACCATCATTTTAAAGCTTACAGCATGTCAACAATTGTCTTATTTATTTCTATTTTTATTCCTCCCAAGGAATTTTACAAGATGTTTAGTTCTGGTACTCAGGACCAGAACTAATTGTGAAAGCTGTCAGGATAAATGCAGAACATTGCAACTGTTATAATGTTTGACACCTTTTAAAGTCTCAACAAGCCCACTCGCGGGAAACCACTTTGCATTTTGATGTCTGGAACTGTTTAGGCCATCTGTAATTGAATTCAAGGACTTCTGTACCTTTTCAATAAACCAACCGAACCATTTCTCATCTTTTCCGCCCGGCCGTCTGTTTCACACTAGCTTGCTTCTCCAACCAGGCGAATTAGCTCAGCGCTTGAAAAAAAAACAGGGAGATAAGCGTTCGACACGGCTTCGAGCAGCCGCTGTGAGGCTGCGCAAAACAAAAACATGCCGCGTGCGCCTCCGTTTCCTGCAGAATACTCAGTCCAATCTGCGTTTTAAGTGAACATCTTGTTCTGAGAACTCTGTAAACATCTCCCAAGCTGTACCTGAATGCTTAACTACTGTGACAGCCCAACCTGCTCGCTAGAATGACTGGCATCCCAGTGCATTTCCACGTTTGTTTCTGCTCCTCAAGCTGTTTCATCTGTCAGTCTCTTCAAACCTATCAACACGCTGTCTCCATGATAAAAAGATGCTGATCGCCAGCCTATGTTTGAAGCTCACGGTTCAAATGCTTCGGCTGGAAAAAGCGCTAAATTGAAACTGTCTAAAAAGATTGGGGATTTTAATCTGCCGAGGATATTATCCGTTTAACGATAACCTGCGAGGCGCTGCTTAATTTCTTTTATCGCACTATAGCAATATAAAGGAATCAATTGGCAATCAAGATGATGTACTTACAGGTTCTAGGTGGATTTTGTCTTGGTAGATGAAGTGATTTGAGAAGTAAAAACACTGAGTTGTAGAGAATTGCTCGGTCAATCATCAGGGTTGTGGAAGTTAGACCAGCGTGGGCTCTGAACTGAAGGCAAACCCATGATTAGTCTGCTGGTTTTGTAGGATGACTGACCACTCCGGGGTGGCTGTTATCTGTCTCCTCATGATCTTTTAAAAATAACAAACAGTAAAAAATTGCAGGAAGATTTACTCTAAAACCACACAAAAGGCTGATAAATGAACGTTGATGTTTAGTCTAAAGCTCGTCTCCACGCTTGACACAGCTTAAGAGCCTTCACAGATCACTCTGTATTGTCAGAATACCCGCAAGGTGTTTCGAGTTTCAGTATGATACTAAACCACAAGGTATAAGATACGAGAGATGGCAAAAAATACATAATCAGCAGTTGGCACAAAATTATACATTTTGGACCATTTGGGCATTGAACTAGATTATAAAGATATCAATGTGCCCCGACTCTATTTTGGATGCCCCGATTGTATTTTTGCACATACTCTCTAACACTCACTCGCACATAGAGAGAGAGAGATACTGACCTCTTTGAGTCTCAGTGAAGAATATGTTAAGCATTTTGGGCTTCTTACATGAGAGTTTTCCAATGTGCTGTCCTCAAACAATTTTTACAGTTTTTCCCCGCCAAATAAAATGTTGTGACTCATGCACAGACAGATTAGGTGTTAATAAACAGCACACAGAGTTAAATTAGTTTTAACACGTTTTTGATGAAATATTCTGGTGCTTTTTTGCAGTTTAGTCACAGCACCTTTATTGATCATACTGTAAAATGATGTGAATTAGTATCTGTCAAAATATTTCAGAGAGAGGGAGCAGGCAGTGAAAGCTGGATGTATTATGTGGGCGAGTATTTCAAAACTTGTATTACCGGTCAAGAACAGTTTCAAAATTACGGACAAGAAACATTAAAATTAAAGGTTTGGTTTGAATATGTTTAAACCTAGACTATTTTAGCAATGGCAACAAAAAAATACATAATATTACATGATATACAAACTTCTTTAAACCAGAAGAGGCTGAGAAAAGACTATTTTTGTCTGGTTTGTGTCTGGACAGCAGTGCCTATGGTGTTTGCCCACTTGCTGCTACGCAATTTCCAGAAGTTTGTATTAATCCAGCGGGAAACAAAGTTGTTACTAGGTATCATGCAGAAATAAGTGTTCAGGGAAAGAACTAGTTGCCTGGTTTGACATGATTTCAGAAGGTTAAAGCATTGATTATTGAAAAGAGGTTTAAGAGATAGCAAATAAAAGCTGAGCACAGTTTTTACAGCGGTTGGTCATTGTGATGTTGGCAAGCTTGTTATTGCCTTTGGGTGGCCATCACTCAAAATAAGGTGCGAGAGAAGACTGTGCTAATGGTTAAATGCATAAAGTAAAATGCCAGTTCTGTATTCACATCTAGAAACTCTGAAATAAATGTAGCTTCACAAACATAAAACCTGAAATAGAACTTTGTGAATTCACCTTTTAATGTGGGAAATCTGGCGTGCTGTTATTGTTTATAAGTTGCCATTCTTAAAGGGCAGACATTTCAAATTCATGGTGTGAAAACATGCTTCCAAAAACAGTGCAATGCTGATTCTGGATTCTCTCAAAGTATGTTTTAGTGAATATACACTGTATATATCAACTTTCTTTTCTTATTTCCAAGCACATGGAAAAAACAGTCATATTATGAATGAATGTTGTTGTATATGTTGGTCAGTTGAGTCATGCCATCAAATACATGTAATTGCAAACTGTTGTTTAATTGTTATTTTTTACCAATGACGTAAAAGTAATTTATGTATCCTTTTCTGAAGATATGCCCTGTTTGTTAAAGTATGAAACTTCATGATATATGGGATTAGGACTCATTAAAAGTATTGATAAACATACATTGCAATGGTTAGGGCATGCACTCATTGTCTCACCAATCATTTGTGTTTTGAGTCTAGAGATCTTTCTAACCTCATTACCCCATTTACTTCTTAAAGGTCCAGTGTATTAAATTAATCATCATCTAGCAGTGAGATTTGCATTGCAACCCTTTCGAAGCACTACGGTGGCTGACACGACAAAGATGTCATAAGGTTTTCGCTTCTTTGCCTTAGGAGATGAC
Source organism: Barbatula barbatula (assembly GCF_947034865.1). Classification (NCBI taxonomy): domain Eukaryota; kingdom Metazoa; phylum Chordata; class Actinopteri; order Cypriniformes; family Nemacheilidae; genus Barbatula; species Barbatula barbatula. The sequence continues at coordinate 9,827,644 of NC_136787.1, read as the reverse complement.
GTATTTACAAAACGCGTTCTGTAGAGCAGTTTGTCCTTTTAGGGCTACTGTAGAAACAACATGGTGAATTCCATGCAAGGGGACCCTAGGTGTATGTAGATAGAAAAAGCTCATTCTAGGGTCCTATACACCTCTGTGAGGTCTCTATACACCCTTGAAGACATTTCGGTCAATAGATCCTCCAAAAAATGGACACATTTGACCTTGAATCATTTTCTGTCATTTGTTCCTATCTCGGTCTAACAACAATTATTAAGCCACATGCATTTTTCAGCTGCAGTAAACTAAAGAACTCATCTCTAGGGGTGAATATTGCTAATATTTCACACTCGTTCAGTTGCAGTTATATTCTTCTCCGACTCGCTTTAAAACCTGATCTTTTATAATGTTGATCTTTCTCAGAAGGAAGTCAGAGGAGATAGTGAATAGAGGTGAATTTACATGTGCCGGGTGCCGGAGTGACCCAAGCTGCGTGTGGGCAGATGAGCCGAGACACAACTCGTTACTTTGAGCTCCCACGCTTCCTAAACAGATGGATGCAGGCTCACACGCACACATTCATACACACAGATGGCACACATGGACAAGATACACAATGAACATACTAAATCACCTTAATTAATAGTCCTTTCAGTCGAACTGTCACACCACATTAACAAATGTAAGTGGCAACCTTTCCAAACGGACACAAACACCAACCCATATTTAATTTAAGTGCCTTCGGAGAGCATTTACCCAGTTCATTTTTTTCCTGTTGCACCATCAGATGTTATTGAATAATTTTCCTTCCTTGATAACGAATTCAACACTTGAATCAATCAAATAATACATTTCTATTGAAGAATGCATAAAAACTCTGTAATGAAAGGCTTTTTGCCCGTTCTTCTATAAATTCTTCTGCCAAATAACTTTGAGTGCCAATGGACTGTAATTCTTGGGTCACAGCAACGATTTTTTCCATGTTTGAAATCAGGTCTAGACTCTGCTTGGTGACATTTTTGTCACATTTCTGCTGTGATTTGGGTCATTGTCTTGCTAAAAAATGAATATTTACCCTATATGTAGATCACTTGGTAACTAAAACGAACCCTTCCCAAGAAACCACTTGAATTTGGCTCTTTCCTGAAGCTGGCCACGAGTTTTCTTTTCTTCACAAGCGTTGGTGTGTATTTGGCTTGTTCCAAGCAGCATTTTGCTTTTAGGTCATAACTCAGCAGACCACAACATTTTCTTTTAAAGGGTTTGAGGTTTTGTCACATGGCTTCTAGCAATCCCCAGGTATGACTTAATCTCGCCCGTTCTCAGAAGTGTGATCCTTCCAGCAATTCTTCCGAATCTGTGAGGAAATTGTCGATGTCTGGGCAGTTTCTGAATTAAATCTCTGCCATTCTGTCACTGTAGCTTATGGTCACCTCAGACCTTTTTTATGTCGCTCGGATTGATAGCTCGACTCGAGTTTTGCAGTGGATGGTGCCATTTTTTCCCCATGTTAATACATGGCACTGTGTTGCTGGTAGCTTCAAAGCGTTGCCAGTCTTTTGATAAACTTCGGCAGCTCTTTTCCTCCAACAACTTCATCCTGACGCTTCCCTGGCAGTTCTTTGGTCTTTGTGACAGCTGTTGTTGTTATTATAGCGAGCCCTCAGAGAAGTCAGTGATATTTACTGTGCAATCAAACAGCCGAAGACAGAAGGGGTGTATTCATGAACATAAATGTATCTTGTTAACGCAAGTACTGTAGTGTGATCTTAGATAATGGAATACTTTGCTTGATTTGAGTTGTTAAAACAAAGACAAGTGAATGTTTGTATGTAATTATGTAATTTTTAGATTTCTGTTTTTAAAGTAATTGTGAGAAATAATGAATGGTAGTTGAAGTCAGTGAGCTTGTGCATTGTGGTAAACTCCTCACAAATATAGTAATATCAGTCATTTTTTATAATATAAATGCATTTTAGGGGATACAATATATGGGGAGTACAGTATTAAAGCTCTTTCTCTCTATATATATAACCTCTACGGAAAGTCTCCATATCAGGTTTTGTTTTCATTATGGGACCATATATATATATATATATATATCCACTTATAGATCATTCCACACAAAAAACAGCCTAAAAACGTACAAAAGTTCATAAACGTTAAATAAGTAAATAATAAGCACCATGAAAGCTAAACTTGTACTTCTTATTTTTAATGCAATGTTGCATTGTTTATCAAAAGCTTTATTCAGGTGTGTCATTAAGAATAAAGAAAAACCTGTTCTGAAATGTTCAAATGTCAATTTTATGTCAGTTCTTTTTACATCCAATTCATTCGCAATGGGTAAAAACAAAGCACATCCTCTGTTTTATGATTGTTCGAAATTCTGTTCCACTCCAAAATATCTCACAATACTGAAGTAGAGTTGATCACGACTTCTGGTTCACAGACACTTAAAAGAAAATGCTAAATGTTAAAACGCAAAAAGTATTATGAAAGTGTTAAATTTGGTTAGGTTAGAATAAAAAATAAATATGAAGTTAACGGAAGTATCCACTATGATTTATAAAAATGTGTGTCTCTCTCTGTGTGTGTGTGTGAAAGAGAGAGAGAGAGAGAGAGAGAGAGAGAGAGAGAGAGAGAGAGAACAACGCCATGATAGAGGTTCTGTAGTAGATCAAATACACAAGAGTCAAACAATTAGGTCTCTATACAGCAGTCTGTCTGAGACCAGCATGCTGACAACACCACCACCACAGGGGTTACTATCGTGACCTGGACTTTTTTTTATAGCTCTGTCTCAACTGCCGTCCAGGGTCAAGAGACTCTTTTGAGTTCAAGCACACTGAGGCAAGAGATCTCCTGCCTGCTGCTTCCTGCTTTGAGCCCTCACCGGCCGATAAAGCACAATAATCCACATTAGATGCTCCAGTGGTGCTGCAGTCTATTGGGGCCCACACTCGATTGACTGTGCTGAACCCTCTTCGTCCTCAACCCCACGCTGCGTGATTGGCAGGCACATTGTTGTAGTCCTGGCATTGCCGGGTCTGCTGTTGTGGCGCGCAGCGGGCGAAACTCTGTCCGTGCACATCTGCGCAGTTTGGGGGTGGCTGACGGGGGGGGGGGGGTAGTTCTGTTGACATTTGTAGGTGCGTGTAGGACCTTAGTAAACAGGAAGTTAGGTAGAAAGGAAGATGAAATGCCATGGATGTAGGGCTCTTTGCAAACAAGTAAAGTAACATACTTCCATTTGTGAAACTATGAATAAGGCCAGAGTTTGGGTGTGCATCACACCAGCTTTGATTCGGGTCTGAGTGGGGGTTTCCATTAAAGTAGACTATTGGTTATTTAAAATTTGAGTCAAACTTTGATCAGCTAGACATTCATAAATTGTACAGAGCAAATGAATAAGAGGAAAAAAATCAAATGTACTTACTGAATTGAATTCCGCAAATATTCTTCAACGCTAAAGGGTCCTTTACACACTAACTCCATAATTAAATATAGGCACCGTCAATAGAAACCAGATTAGCCGGAACCAATTACCGCGTGTTCAAAATAGTTTTTTCATTTTGTAGAAAGCTAAAGAATAGATGTATGATTGTGGCTTTAACTGTTGGATGGCTGTGAGGCATCTGCGTTTGTTTCCTCAAAGGTCTTCGGCTGGCATTCAATAGCATTGTTACTCACATTCTGCTCTGTCGCCATGGAAACCGATGTAATAATCACACATGAACAGTTACAAGGTTCCTCGGCACAGAGCGAGCTGTGCACTAAGATAACTGAAGTGTGCGTGCATTTCCGTGTGTGCGTTTGCACATAGGAATGGGTTTCTGTTGTGCAGCCGGTCTTCTGTGTGTGTTGGTGAACTGCGCACACAGATAACTAAAATGAATACGGCGCTAGTCTGCAAACACATTATGATAGCCAAGTTTGATCCCAAGCTACGCCAAAGATCTTCCCTTGGGTAAAACACAACAACAGCCTCACATCATTACAAACACAACAATAATAGCAAACATATTGCTTTGAGAGAACAATGATTTTTATAACGATCAAGTCTTGGTGTTTATTTTCAGTAAACACTCTGTGACAATATAGAGACAATTAATAATCTACATTACCCGAGCGCGCTGATAGCCACTGGGCAGCATGGGTCCAACAGGCAAGAAGCCTTTTAATACAACACTGTCATAATTAAACACCAATAACAGAGAGTTAATGTGTGTTCCCACCAATTTCCCTTCCAGGTCCAAGGCAACATAAGGTCAACCAAATGTTCATCACGCAGCTTTCCTGGTATTTTAGTATTCTGGTTGTGCTTGATATGAATTTGAACACTTTTTAGAAAACTAAAATCCTGTCATTATTTAATAACCCTCTTGTCATTTTAAACCCGTATGACTTTCTTTCATCTGCAACACACAAAAATAGATATTTTGAAGCACGGTTATAAAAGACGTTGGCCCTCATTGACTTCTATTGTGTGGACACAAAATCAATGTCAAATGAACATTCTTCAAAATATTTTCTTTTGTGTTCTGCAGAAGAAACCAAGTCATACAGGTTTGAAATGACATGGGGGTGAGAAAATTATGACAGTATTATCATTTCGGGGTGAGCTATATGGAACAGGGCTGTTTTAATGTACATAAATACTTGAAATGTTTTATGGTTACGAAATCCTTTGCAACATGAATGTTTTAACTTTACTAAATACTTCTAGTGGTACCATGAAGTTTTTACCAAGTTTGAGGTGGTAAATATCCTAAATCTGAAGTGTCTGCGATGTATTATAATGGTTCCAAAGGGTTTTGATGTCATAGCAGGATGCTTTTAAGTTATGTGCTTCTATAATTTCCATGAAAAGCTTAAATCTGGTCATTTAGCAGAGCCATTTAAAAACTGGACAAAATTATTATTGTAAAGGTTTCTTAGCATAAGGCACACTAAACTATTTGTCCATATTGAATTTCCAAGCACACCAAAAGAATCTATAATGTAGGCCTACCACGAGAACTTTTTAATCTTCAAGAAGCTAAAACCACCTTATGGACATTGTTTTATTGATAAAACTTTTGCTGCACTTTTGTTTAAGACATTTGGAGAAGTGTTTGTGCTCTTACATCTCATAGGACATTATTGTGCTTCCCTTAGTAAATTGTTGCAATGTTAACAGTAAAGCCATGGTTCATTTTAGGTTCTGTTAGTGTCAAAGATTATAACATAACCCCCCCCATAAAAACATATTTTAAACGCAGAATAAGACTGTTCTCTCCGCCCAAAACGATACTGAATCCTAAACATTTGAAAGCAATTTAACAGAGCCATAATAACGTCATCTCACAGAGCTTCGGTTTTCTGGCAATTGGTGTGCGCGAAATGTGAGGCAAACGTGGCCCGATGCCACAGCCCGCGCACGCGATTCAATTTGAGAGCGCGCCGACGATCTGGAGCGCGCCGTTGTGCAGCGACAGTGAGCTGGAGAATTGACTCCGTCTGAGCGTGTAGATTAAACCCGCTGGCAGACAGAGGAGTGTCGCGGAGCGGGCTGGATCTGAGGAGGAGCGATAGGAGAGCTTTCGCCAGCTTCTCTCTTTGCCCGTCCAATCAGATAAACAAAGCCCACGGTGGGGTGATTTATAGCGCGCGTGGAGGGCCTGACAGCTGCGCGTCTCATCAGCGTGGAGCCGGGCGTAATTAGCGCGAGGTTGAAGCGCTTTGCGTGTGCGCGTCTGGTTGATGTGAGAGTAATACAGCTTCTGAATGTTTAATTAGATGACAAAAATAACTTTTTTCTATAAATCTAAGTTTATGTTATACGTATATATCGTACTGTAATTAGTAATTTTCTCATTTGTGACTCTGGACCGAAATTTGTGACCGATTTGTTGAAATTGACATATCATATGTAAGCTGAGTAGATAAGCTTCCCATTGATGGTTTGTTAGGATTGTACAATATTTGGCGGATATACAATCTGAATATTGAGAAAGCCGCCTTTAAAGCTGTCCATCAGAGGCGTTGTAGCAGGCTTTTGCTGAGAAGAAACAGGTTTGTTTTAATGCTCTCGTGTCGTGGAGAGTAGATGAACCCGAAAGCAGAAATTCGAAACTTTACATAAATACTAAACTCGAGTGAGTAATTCTCAAAGAGCAAGCAGCAGCGAGTGAAGAGTGAAGTAAGCGTGTTTCTGGACATTTTTGGTAGAAATTTTGCTGCATCCACTCACAAAAATAAAGTTTTTATATATTTGCAGCAGGAATTTTACAAAAAATCTTAATAGAAAGGGATGTTTACTTAATATCGTAAGGATTTTTGACATAAAAGAAAAATCTATAATTTTAACCCATACAATGTATTATTGGCTATTGCCACAAATATACTCATGTTACTTATGACTGGTTACGTTGTCCAGGGTCACATTTTTAAGTTAAATTGTGTTAAAATAATACATACTGTATTAAGCTTACTGTATATTCTTATAGTAAATATATTCCTGTTAATTTTACATCTGTAATTCTAGCAATGTTGACTTGCCCGTATGTTTTATGATATATGTAGTTAATAATAATTTACTGGTGATAAAATGTAAGCAACATCAACTTTGTTACCAACATCACATACAGTTGAAAAGAGCTGCCTTGCTCACAGTTCTTTTCAATTTATTTATTTATTTTTCAAACAACTTTTCAGCTTTTCGAATCTGTCGGCTACTTATCTCCCATGGGTTTATGGGCTAGGAACATGTCCACTAGCATGATTTAGAATCTAAGCAGATCTGGTACACATCTGGGTATTGTTCACCTACTGTGCCACGCATACTGAGGTTTTGGGCATACTCTGTTTTGCATTTTATGTAGCAGGGTCGTAATAGTAGTGAGGAATTCTGGGCTCCCTGAGTGTACAGCAGATTGCTCCAGGCTCCTTATATCTATATTAAAAATGTTGTTGGTCCCCCTGCACCCGTGGGCTTCTACAGCCCTGCTGGCAAGTGTGTACATTGGGACACAGCCCAAGTTTTGTGGTCCCAAACATCCCCAACCAAGCACAGAGAGGATAGAGAGAGAAAAAACAAGGAGGAAATATCTCAGAGACTAGTTCCAATTCACTGAAGACAATAAGGAATTATATTGTTTTCAGTTTCGACGCCTCCCACACACACACACATACACGTTTATTCTTAGTTTATCTTTCCCTCCAGTGATTTCCTCTGCAAATTCTATTGTGTGCATATTCCGTAGCGAGTAGATTCGTTTGTCAGGTGAGCCCGAGAAAGGTGGTAATCCTGCTAGTGTAAGAACCTCACCGGCTTTCTGGATCACTCTGCTGCCTCTCACTTAGCGGCTGAATTTCGCATGAGGTGAAGGTGGGAATTGTGTGTGCCTCAGCACAGGGGCTCTTGTTTGTACACAATCCTTCGAGGTGGATGGCCTTGTATGGGGGCCGACAGGCTTGATGGCGTGATTAATGGTTGGCTGTGGGCTGGACGGTGAGCCGTATCGATCCGCCGCCGGGTCAGATCCTCTGCGTGTACGAGAGGAGAACGGTCGAGGCAGCACTGTAATTTGACTGTATGTGTGTCTTCCTCACCTCCCGAGGTAACTCTGTCAGGTTAATTTACCCACCGACAACTGCAGAACAAAGACTTCTTAATCAGGTACAAATGCAGTTATTGTATCATCGTAACACACTGATAACTCCAGAATAGCGCACCGGCTCGCTGATCAAATTAAATAAGAGAGGCGCTGGCATTTACTGAGGCACAACAAAACCGACAGGAGGCATTATGAGAAAATCTCTTTATTGATAGCTTATAGAAATCGTAAGCACGTTTGAAATGAGTGACGGGGGAACTGGAATGAGAAAAGAGGGCTCTCCGGATTTTGGCAGCTTGTGTTTCCTGAGATGAGAAAGGAAGCAGTTCCTAATGAACTTGTGGAAATTAATGGCAGAGTGTTATTAGTCTGCCACGAATTAATAAATGAATCCTTGGGTAGTAGGTCTCTCTTACACACAGAGGATGATGATGACACACCCACATCACTATGGTTTAAAATATACTTCATCCACAGACCCTTGAAATATCTACTAACATTTTTTATGGACTTTGCCATCACATCTTTTCGACCTGAGGTGTGTGGATGAAGGAGAAAATGGAAAACACAGTACATCTAGGTAATCGTTTTTGGGAGGCACAATGTAGACATTCATTTTATAATCTGTCTCAGTATGTCAAATACAATAACAAAGCCATTCGCTATAGCGCTGATGCTGTCAGCAAGGTTCACTGCTCGGTCCAATACTAATTTAATGGTTCCTTTGCAGTTCCTCTGGGAGCGGCAATAAAGCCTGGTCTGCAATATTGGCAGTGCAGTAGAACTCTCTCTCTCTTTCTTCAACCCTCTGTATGCAAATCCTTCTGTAAATATGCAAAGTAATATCATCTGATGTAGATTTGAATTATTCTGACTGTTTGAGAGTCAATATGGATAGCAGTCGTCTGATTAGTGCTAAAGACCAGAGCTCCACTTCACTTTGAATTTCACACATTTGCTATAAGAGCTCAGGGCGCGCAGATTTAGCCGCATGTTAAAAAGGGAATGATTTGGATATCGCGAGAATGATTTATTTCCATTCATTAGCATAATAACACATTATGTTAGTGATATACTTTCTCATATCCACATATCATAGCTTCCGTGTTTTACATAACTTAATTCCCTCTTATCGCACCATCCTCTGGGAACATTACCATCTCGGCAATTTGGTCCAGGAGAACCACCAGGCCATTTCAAAAGACTTAATTTTCCTACTTTGTTAATCGATGCACCTGAAGCCTGAGCATTGTGCTAGACAAAGACGTAGACTCGCTCTAAATGGGCACATTTGCAGCGTGAATGAAATTAGAGAACTGTCTTTCTGGGGGAACGATGATGGTACATAAAACAATGAGTATACCATTCGGTCTCCCTCTCGCTCTTACACTTTGCTTGATTGCTTTTCTGATGCTAATTCCGTGATTAAACGTGATTTACAAAGGTAGAAATGCACAGTCATGGGGAGGTTTGGGGGGGGTTGACAAAGCGAAACATATAAATCTTCGAGTTAAAATATATTTGTGGATTTACATCCTTTGTTGTTATTCGAACATTTCTATCAACCAATCATAGCTTTGTGAAGTAAATGAGGCCGTGATTGGTTGATGGCAATGTTTCCAGGAACAAGAAATGATGTCGATCCAGGAAGGAGTTCTGCCTCTGTAAATCATGTTAAACGGCAACGACGTCCAGGGAGACTAAAATGCAACATCAAAACAGATTGCTGTACAGGCAATGAAAAGCGCAGCTACATTGTTAAAAGCTTCATGGTGGTAGAGGTCCTGACTAAGCTTTAATGTTACATTATACCGGCTAATACATTACCATATAATTTCCCTCTCTTCTCCCTGTGGTCTGAAAGGCAAGGCGTGAAATGAGACAGGTGAAATGGAGATATTAGCGGGGTCAGAACCTTCACAGCCAATCAGCCGAATGAAATTCTGGGTGCGTGTGTGACCTTGTAATTTGCATTTTGTTCACCTGCCCTCATTCAGAGAAACAGAGTCTAGACGGAGTCATATATGCTCAGTCAGAACACACACACATACAGTCGCTCGATAAAGCAAAATTGTTGAGTATACTCCAACTGTTTATGGAAAATGATCGCCCTTGAGTCATCTGGGTGAATTTGTCTGTGTATCTCGTGCTATAAATTGAGAAATGTGATTGAAAATTTAATTAAGCTGCTAGAATTGGTTGAGGCAATTGTTTGCTGTAAATCCTTTGGGTGCACGGCACTAATCAGGTTTTGCCGTACTGTGGGGTTGAGCCAAGGCCTCAACTGTAGTAATATATTCACGGAACGCAAAGGATAGCGATAGATGACCCGAGGAAGACAGGCAAGAACAGAGGTACCCCCCACTCAGAAGTGGATGCTGAGTAAGAGTGTGCCAGATGGATCCCGAGAAGAGTTTCCCAGGATTCCCCAGGTCTACGGACGACTGCACTGATTCAGAGAAGCGTGTCAGCGTCGATTCTGCCAGCGTGACCCTCATCATCTGCTTCTTCCTGCAAGACATGGATGCGATTCATATTGCTCCAGCGAGGCGGGCGTGAATCGTCCTGATCTATTGCCGGCTCTCTGGGTGTTTGGAGGACAGTAAATCAGCACGATTGGTTGGATGAGAAATCAGCGGAGTCTGGAACTCCATTCACCGTTTTTTAATGGCCAAGCGAGGTGATTTGTGCTTCAGTGAAGTCGCGGCTGCGAGTCAAGCATGAGATTGTCAGCCAATGCTGTGCTAAGGCTCACATGCGGCATAGAAACAGCAGGGGCATGTGCCCCTGATGGACTGTCAGTCGCAGCCCTTCTCAGGTTGAGAAGCTGACGAAATTGTGAGGATTCCAACTCGAGATGAACGGGCTTATTCTGATCATCCATAGAGGGTGACGGAAGCTGGTGGGATTTGAGTCTGACACGACCGTCTGTTCCATTACCGTTTCAAATCCAGATATGACCTTAATACTCCCTTCACAGCCAGATCACAACCCGGCAGACAAAAACCCCTAGTCTAAATCTTATAGGTCACAAGGGTCTCAAATGGCGTGTTGTGTGTGGAGCTAGTGGAGACTTGGGTTCAGTGCTCCCTGGCCGAGTCGATGGCCACCGGGCATGAAACCTCTTCCACATCCCAGTCTGGATCAATGCAGCTGGATCATTCGGGCTCATGGGGAGGAGACATGGTTTAACTTGCGCTCACACAGGGACATGTGTCTGAGTCCAAACCACTCTGGCTCTCTCTTCTCATTTGGAACACGCCCATGGGGCCCCCCATGTGGACTGATGGCTCCTCTCCAGCTGGTCTGATCTTTACACAGGCTGAATAGTGCAGAGACAGTGCAGGTTTACAATGAGTGAGAGAAGGTCATGTGCTTGTCTTTTTTACCTTAAGACTTGGCTTTTTACACTTCTACTTATAGTTTAATTAGGTTGTAAAGTTCTAGGTCCTACATAACAGAATGAATCAACACACTTTAGTTTCTCACAGGTGGCAAATGGAATTTTGGACAATGACTTTAACAACAATGCATTTTACTATTTTACTTTAACACTGTTTAGTTACATGTTGAATCTATATCATTATTGTGCAAGTACGTAAACTAGCAGTGTCTCCTTACTATGTTTCACAATTTTACACTTAAAATAATGATTGATAGGTTGAGTGAGTTAAATGTTTTAGGGTTTTCGTTCGAACTTTGCAGGAAAATGTAAACATAAGAACGCAAAATAACCGGAAATGTTATGTTTTAAACAGAGATGGTTATAAAGAGACATTAATAGAGTCTAAGCTTGTTTTATTCAGGTAAGAATTTGCTGAAACCTTGTATCTCCATATTTCGTGATTTTTATTGTTCGGCATAAATCATTATTATTAGTCACCTTTTATGTTTGTCACTGGGTTTTGCTAGTATCTAACCAATATAAAGTATTAAAAAAGTGAGTTTGACAACACGGTATTTAATATTTTAAAAGTGTTTTTTTCATTTCCTGAAAAACAGTGAATTTAGACAGCGACGATTTACTGCATTTGTGTTATATTCTATACTGTATAACCTAAAACATTGTTAAACACTTATCAATGTAATTGTATACAACAAATAGTGCAGGATGGACTTGGAGTACTGTCCTTTTCCCAAAGAACATTGTTAAAAAAGCAGCTTTACAAAAAGCAGTTGTAGTATAAGAAAACATTTTAGTGCACAAGAGTTAAAATCTTTTGATGTCATGACCCCAAGATTAAGAAACTTTGCTTTGAGGCCTCCAAATTTGAACGCCTACAATAGTACAGGAGCGCCCAGGGCGCTGTTATGAAAAATAACACATTAAAGTCTGTAGCATGCTAGTCTGAGTCTTATTACATTCATGTGAATTAAATTTGATGATAATTGTAGGCAGCTGTTCATATTTGAGGATTGTAGTGCAGACATTTACACTCTCAAGTGTACAATCACAAATGATTAACCTTGTGATGAAATGAAGAGGTGAGAAAGTGGAACACATCAAATCTCTCCCTGGACAGGTTCAGCGAAGTGATTTTCCTCCAAATTAACATAAAAATCCTTTACACAAACACTGTCATTCGGATTCATGTTCCCATGGCAACGCAATTGCAACCGGAAAGCAAGAAAATATGCACCCAAATAATCCATGATCATTCCTCTGTTGCAGATTAGTTCCGATGCGTGCCATTGTTGTTTGTGAGACTTTACTCATTAGAAGCAGTTCTGCATCCATCACAACGTTGAATGTCAGATTAACAAAGGTAACTCAGATTCCACCGACTGTCTGTCCAGTAAGGCGGCGTGTAATGTTGCGATCTTCAGGCAGAGGAGCCACTCTCATTCCCCCGTCCTCATTTTCTTTAGATCTCACCGGAATTCGCAGAGCTCCCCTCGCTTGTGTGCTCTCGGGCTGTCCTCAACCTGGTTGTCATGGGAACGGGTGTCACATGACCAAAAGTCAGCCGAACTTGGGCAGAGGAGGGGAACTGGCCCCGTGGAGGCAGTCAGTACCGTTCTTGTCTCTTCTGACACGTTACCTTGGAAACAAGCCGGGGAGAGACAGGAAGCAAGGATTAGCGTAAGCCCCTGTTTGTTTGAATAAGAGTGAAGATGCTGCTCGGAGTCCAGGCCCTGCTTTGTTAAGGGGGGACCGCGGGGGGCGTAAGAGGTGAGTTGTGTGTACAAAAGACGTGTTCGCTGCGTGGTGGAGAGTTCTGATGTCAACATGACAGCCTGTGTTTTCACAGCCGAGCTGTGTGAGACCACAAATAACAGGCGTCATAAATAATTCATCCAGTTTAGCGAAAATGATTGTGAAAGTTGTGTGTCTCTGGAGCCTTATTTACACCCCCCTGCCATAATTAGATCTATGATACTGTAATACTTTCTTAAGCTAAACCTTGCTTGGATCTGATGGCGTTCCTCGCTCAAGTCCCTAATCCCAGTGTGACCGAAATAGACGGACGTGATTTTGATGTGTCTTGAGCGTCCGCACTCGGACCTAGATGTGTGGTACTCGGTGGGTAATCTGAGCGTAACGCGAAGCCCCCACGAGCAGCGGCAAGAGGAAAAGGGATGGAAAGATCTGACAGAGTAATTATTTAACATCAAACAGCCAGGGCTGCAAGGTTAATAAAGGCGATGTTACTGAGCTCCCAAAGGCCCTGCAGGACTAATATTTACTGTTGATTCGGACGTACTTGAGAGGTAGTGTGACAGTCTCTCAATATCACTGACAGTTCTGTAGATTGATGGGGGCAAGATGCACCGGCCCTGGGACAATTTACAGGTCCCGGTCCCTGTCGATCATGGAAGGGTGAGGGGAAGCCTGTTGCTCCCTCACGTCTGCATCTGTAAGCAAATTGCAGAGATCGGTTCTTCTGATGGCTGCGTATTCTCAGGGGTGCTGAAACATGTGGATGATAAAATCGCATTATACGTGCAGATTATAGGCCGTATGGTAAAGAAGATGTAGACTCTGGGCTGTCATCGGTATAATAACTTTATAATAATCCTAGTTCTTTTTCAGAGCAGGCGAACCTCGAGGCATCACTGTTAAAATCAGATATTAAACCTCTGGGTTCAAGTGCACGTTCAACGATGGATGACCCACTTACTTTAATTGCTTATCTGCAAACACAAAAGGGGGGAAAGATAAATAGCGCAGACTTGTTCCACCATCAAGCTGGCACTTTTGTATGCGCCATTGTTCGAGCAAGACATTTATACACTTCAAAGCTTAAAGTGAATACATTAAGCATGTTCAGCTCCAGAAACTTAAAAGATGTGCAAAGAAGAGTATTTACTTGTGGATTATCTGCAAACAAGCATGTTACATATGTACAGTAGAATGCAGCTGTTTGCGTTCATGTGGTATAGCAATTATTTGGACAGGATCTCTGAGAAAGTCAGGCAATCTTGACTTTTTATTATCATTCAAGTGCGTTTGAACTAATCTTGACATCTGAAAGTGTCAATGATGTTTTTCTAATATTGTACTTCTGGCTCCATCTTCGCATTTTACTCACCGGAGATGAATTTATGTACATCAATTCAAAACAGCTCACAAATGACCCTCAAGTGTTTGTACTGTTATACCTTAATTTAGCTCTGATGAAATCCCATTTCAATGCTCTTTGAGGTTTTCCGTTGATATTTGAAGCTAAACGCAAACATCCCTTCCGTAATTGCACAGAAATTCGGTTCATATTCGCTAAATTATTTAGCATTAAGCTGACTCCCACCATAATGTCTTGTGGTTTGGTCTCAAACCAATTATGGTAATATTGCTTCAGTTGGCTAGATAAATACTCTGGCTCAAAAGCTTTTGCAATATGAGTGCATTCTTTCGTATCCAATTTCATAATGAATATTTATTCAATCTGTTATGAAGCTCAATGAGAGTTATGAAAAGGCTCGGCCCCAAAGGACACAGGGATGTGCGTTGCTTTAGCCAGCGGCTGGTGACATTTCAACAGCTGTAATGGCATGAAATATTTTACCATCTTGCTGGCATTTCACATACTGTAGTTGCCATGTTTTGTAGATCCAGACAGTCGACAGAATTGCGGATGAATTTATGATGCAGAAATAAGGGCGTTGAAGACGTCAAGGCGGTGAGGTACGCTATTCTTTTCGACTGCAGACGCCAGTAGCGTACATCTGGCTGCCAAAGTACTAAAGGCATTTTTTTCATCTTGCTTTTATGATTTATTTGAGAGAATTCTTCAACAAACATCACACAGCCTGTGCACGACCACAGACTGGGAGATATGAAGATACATCAGTTGACATTTTTAGGCGACTCCGTTATGAGCGGACAGCTGTGACAGACAAGCTGTTAACAGCGGCGTATTGACCCCAAAATCATTGAATCCCTTTAAAAGAATGCACTGACAGATCGCTGCGCCGTTAGAGAAAGAGCACTCAATTAGTTGACATATTTGTGTATAGTTTCTCGCGTCCATCTGACAGAGCTGTCAAAGCATTCGTTCCTTCGAAATATCACAAATGTTGTAATCTCGAATGGCTGTCAGACGTTTTTTACAGAAATAAATGTGAAACTTTAAAGAACGTAATGAGAAGGCGTACAGCAATTTCTGGCAAGTGATTCAGAGAAGCAACTTAAAAAGAAATAGATCTTTCCGCGAGGGGTGTGCGGAATGATATATTGCAAATAATACGACACCAATAGCTGGAGAGCAAAAGGCGGGTGCTGATTTTAATGCTGTTGTCTAGGTCCCGTTCTCAGAACGGCTCGACCCGTTGTCTCTTGTTTTTCAGTCTGAAGCTATTCTCTTCCCATATTGTCCCATTCATCTGCCCTGACACAAAGACAATGGCTGAGGGACCATCACATGCCTCTCAGCACTTTGAAAAATGAACTCTTTCTCGCTATCCTCTCACATTCTCGGCAGTATAAAACATCCCGCATCTCTCGGCTTGTCTGTGCCGACGCTCTGAATTTGAGTTTGCGATTGAAGCCGAACGGGAGCTTGCTGGAGATTTCTTTTGGAGTGAAGGTTAAAATCAGTCTGTAGAAAGATCACAGAGGTCGCGGCTCTCTTACGGTGTGAGACGCGGATGTGTGTCCCTGAGGTGCATACAATGGCAAATTGCTTTTGAAATAGAAACGGTCACTTCTGTTCTCCATGGGAAAGAATGTTGCTCCTTAGCGTGACTAAAGCTTACAGGTAATTCTAAAATTAGAATGTAGCACACATTTTCTTATATAGGTCACTGTATTAGGTGATGCCCGTTTTGTAGTGTATAGGCAAAATCATATGTGGTTCACTCTTTTATACCCATAATGCATTTTGTCTTGTGGTGCAGAATTCCTGTTAATCCAATGCAGAGGAATAACCAGATATTCAAATATTTAGTCGATATTTAGTTTGTATGCAGTTATTTCTATAGATGATATAGATTTATCTTTTTTGATATTAAAGGGATAGTTCATTCAAAAATAGAAAATTCAAACCTCATTTATTTACATTTATTTGTGGTTCAAAAGCTGTATATTACTTTTTCTTCATGCATTGGAAGTCAATTGGGGCCAATGTTGTTTGGTTACCATTGTTCTTCAAATATATTTTGTGTGCTGCATAAAAAGAAAGTCACACAGGTTTAACATTATATGACATACAGTAAAAAGTTAAATTATTATTATACTATACTTTCAAAGTATTACAACATAGCCAGTCAAAAGTATATACAGATTTCAATCCAAATTTTTCTTATCTTATTAACTACTGCCAATCACATAGGACTAAAGTACCTATTTACTTTGGTAAATTGATAATGTAAATGCATAAAAGTTATCTTAGTAGGCAGAACACACATTCAAAACCGTTTTGTACAAAACAGAAAACCCTTAGAATGCTGTAGGAGCTTTTATTTTTAATCATTATAGCAATGACGCGAGTACGGCTCAGCGCTGTCTAAACAAATATGTTACACACGCTCTGCTTTAAAACTAACATGTCTTGAAGGTAAAAAGAAAACATTTGGTTTTTAATGTTTTTCAATTTGCTGCATGTAAAACTTTAGGCTCCATCAAAGCTGTAGCGTGTTGTTCACACAGACAAGATGTGCAAAATTGTTATTAATATAGTGTTTTCGAAAAAGTATTGCACTTCCAAAGCTGTTATGAAGAATTCACGGCTCCGAGGCAGAATAATTTTTTAAAATAATTGTTGACTTTAGACCCTAATTCCACACCCAGTCCTACCACAAGCCATTTAATTTGCTGACACGATACGGACAGCACAAACTGCAGACACATTCTCTGAGTACTTGCTAGGCCAATGAAAAAATCATCAGCTGCCTGGTGATTACTGCTTTGGGCACATCATTGATCTCCCGTAGTGCTGGTCCATCCCATCACCACTTTCACATAATGGCCAAACTTTTTCCCTGGGCTTTAATCGATACGCCGTGAGAGCCTCCACTAATGTGGCCTAGCCACGACGCCGAACCCCCATTAACTTTGATCTGTGCGGAGTGGATCGCCCCCCTGCATTCATAGTGCCTTCCTTTACCTCTTGCATTGCGTTGCTTTAAACCAATATTCCGAACACACCGCAACTCTGTATTATTATCATTATCCCGTTTACTTATGGAAACCCCTTTGGCTAAAATATAAAAGACTGGCCTGGAAACAGATGCATAATTAATTTTGTTTGGATTCAGCATCACAAAACTGGAATCTTTAATAATGCATGCCTTTGCGGTGTCTCCGTTAATAGGGTTTTTTCTCTTGGTGCGATATGCACTCCTTGTTCTCCTAAAGGAAGAACTGGTTATTGGGTGGTATCGATTCTCTTCAAACTCCCACTAGCAAGAAGACATTAGTCAGCTCTGGCCACCCGCCAACTAGTCTACATAACTGAGGGCCTGGCGTGTTGCGTTGGGTTTGAAGGATATTTTTAATCTTGTATATGCAGCCACTGTAAATCCTGTTATTTTCATAATTAAGAGAAATTGCTCCACCGCATCGATCGATAGGGTTAAAGATATACAACCATTGGAAATAATGAGGTATCCAAATTCGGTCTCGCAGTTAGAGTTAGGGTTTAAGGAGAGCACTGTATCTTGGTAAGGCTGAATTACAAAGAAACCTGATAGCGGTGGGTTGGCTAATTCGATATAGGAAAGTGTAGAGCAAAGAATTACCAGAGGAAGGTGCCGGGCAATGTCAGACAAATGAATCTGTTTCTTAGAATCTGTCTTGGAACTGAAATATCTCCCTGTAATTAGTTACGAACTGGACATATTAGATGCTTTTTGTATCTGCTGATGCTTTTATGTTATTTCAAAATCTTCGGTAGAAGCTTCTCTTGTTTAAATAATGATCAGATTTATTAGTTTGCGCGGGAGGCCGCGAGAGCACAGGAATGACAGAGCGGTGGATGAATCCTTCAGCCTCCGGGGAGCCGCGGTCCCTCCCATGCGACGTTTCCAAAGAGCCCGAACGGCAATTATAAACAAGCTGAACCGGAATTGGTTTGTTTTACGTTTTCATTATTTCAGGGCCGAGTTGAATCATTTGGAGAGAAATAATGAGCGAACCTAATCAAGGACTTCCGCTTTTTTGCTCAACAATAATTACATCGTCGGACCCGCTGCAGAGCTGTATGATTTATGACAGGACATGATGGATATTAATGGATTTCTTAATTGGTGCATATGTTTATGAAATTGGCTGGCTGGCAGTGACATTACAGGCTGTCAGGTAATGCGAGCCCTCTTCAGAAAACGCCTGGGTGGCTGCGAGGATAGAAAGCTGTTTGGTGGTGCTCTGTTTTGGCAAATAAAAAGGAAAGAAAGAAGAAAAGGCGGCCGAATTGAGGAAACCCAGCGCGCTTTGTAAAACATAATGTATAAAAGTTGTACGGATGCATTTTTAATGCACTCTTTAAAGAAGGACTGGAAACAAAGACTCCATAAGATTAAACTTTCATAAACAAACCCACTCACTTTTTTTATTGGAACTAACTGCAAAGAAAGTTGTTTAGCACGGTTGTCATACAGTACGGTTGCATCACCGAGGGAAGGAAGTGATTTTATTTCATTCCCCTCTAGCAATATTTGCTGAGTTCGGACAAAACTGTCTAAGCAAGACTCTCGGGCTATAGGTCAAATTAGTTGATCGTTCTTTCAATGTTCTTTCCCAGCCCAAAGGATCATTATAGCAACTCAATATCGAGGTTTAATAAGCCATGTGGTTTGAGGGCAGATGTGTTTATGGGGTACTGGCGTGGTTCACTTGTTTTTTGCTACCGTATGCCTGCGTCTAATTAAATAGTGAAATAAACTGTAAATTACCGCTTCAATTATTTGCGCCTTGAACAAAGTACATTGAATGTAGTCAGTCACGTCTAAAAATGTTCAGGTTCAGCCCACTCATCAGTACTCAGCCATCCGGGAAGGTAAATTGTCATTGAGGTATTGGTGATGGTGTGCTCACAGCATTAGCCGAGGAAGAGAATCTAATATAATTTCATAGTAATTCTCCTAAATTTAATTTGTTTCATGCCCCAGTAAGGTAGAAGACAAGAGAAATGGTACTGTGGCATTTTATCAAATAATGACTTTCTAAAGTAGTGTAAAACAACTGAAACTGAAATATCATCAGATAT
The DNA here is from genome assembly GCF_947034865.1 of Barbatula barbatula. Taxonomy (NCBI): domain Eukaryota; kingdom Metazoa; phylum Chordata; class Actinopteri; order Cypriniformes; family Nemacheilidae; genus Barbatula; species Barbatula barbatula. Next base: position 9,808,419 of record NC_136787.1, on the reverse strand, counting down.
CTTTAGGATTTTTACCCGTAAAATCCGAGCTTTCAGAACTCAATTTTCAAAGTTCAAGCGTATTATCTAGTTTGAAAGTCTGTAAAAGCATCTACGCCCTCACAGAAGTCCAGGAAAATCATACTGGACCTTTCAATTATTTACAAGCTGTTATTTCACTCGTAATATCTATTACCGCTCACTCTGTGACTGTGAATGATGCTGCCTGTGCGCAGCAGCACACACATTCTTTTCCAGGCTCTGATGATGGAGATGCATTATCTATCAGAAAGAGATAGCAGAAGTTCCTCAGTGTGTGGCTCAGGTCTCCCACAGACCGAAACAGAGAGATGGAGTCAAAAAAAGCATGTTCTGCTCGGATGGTCTCCCCTATGTCTGCCCTCTGGGCTCGCAGTTTCTCATTAAATGCAGACAAAGCGTCCGTGTTTTTCCGGCTCCTGATGGGGCCAGGCGGCAAGCGCGGAGACCGCAGACGGGCTCGCCCCATCTGCGGCCCCTGACTCGCGGGCCGGCCCTGAGAAAAGGAAGAGACGCGGAAGAAATTGAAAGAGCAATAACGTGATCTCATTTTTCAAGAACTGCGAGTGTCAGTGTGGAGGCATGATGGGTAGGATGTACGTTAACACGCATGCACACACAAGAAGTATAGTGCATATATAGCGAATGTGGCAGTAGTTCTGGGTTGAAATCGAATCAGCTACATGGGTGCAGGTTTCATGTTTGTAAGTGGTGTGAGACGGGGGTCAAACTTCTTGTGAGAAGAGTAGCAGGAAAACTGTGTTATTAACCATCCACTATTTCCTCAGCACTGTCTCATTTTATTCTCCACCGGTTTCACTTACCCTTTCGTTTCTTTGCCTCTGCTTTGTTTACAGCTCAACTCTTTTGTAAAGATTTTCAGAATGCTTGCAAAACCCTGCTTATCCATGTACTATCCACAAGCCAAATGCTCAATTCACTGAATGTGCTATATGTTTTTTTGGCTGGTACATTTAGTATTGAGCTATACTACCCGTGAAGCCCATTTTAACCATAATACACAGATGCTTGTGTGCTTTCTCAATAGTTATCCATCAAACAATGAAGCAGAGCGACATTACATATCTCATATATTCAGATGCGTTTCGTGCAGATGTTGTGGGCATGTTTGCAGCGTTACCCGATTCGCATAATTCTATAAGTAAAAAAGGCGTTAGAAAAATGCAGACAGCATGTGTGAAATAAACCAGGGTGCTATCAGCTGTCCCCCTCGGAGTTTCAAGAGCTCAAACCTGTCACAAAGCAGTCGAATGTTGCCATTCAACATGCTTAAATGTAACAGAGATTTAGGAAGCTGAAGATTATTGAGCCACAGTGTCATTTCATATCAAAATATCCCTCATAATGCTTCCGTTATTGCCTCTTACGGACTGGGAGCAGAAACTGTAGTCTTGCTATTTTTATCACACAGGACTACAGAACTATTGTCAGGCTCTGACTTTGTTCTCTGCGTGGATGAGCACCGCCTCGGGCAGTAATCACTCTGACAGGCCTCTAGTCTCGGAGAACCTCTGGATTTGTGATTTCCCGCTCCGTGCTCTTTGGAAACATGGATTTGCAATATTTCTGTTTCAGTTCTTAGACGTCAAAACATCACGACAGACAAGTGTGGGCGTCCTCCCTCGGTTTTTCTGATCTGAAAACTACAAGAATGTGGTGAACTCTATTTAAAATTGGTATTGGTTTGAAAATCTGAAAGACACTGCTGGCTTGATGGATGTGTTTGCTTCAGCAAATTAGGTTTAATTAAAGCAAATTGCACACTTGCTTCCAAGTGAGAAAATATAGGATGTAATGTCTGCTCTAATTGGTTAAATGCTTGAAAACACATCGTATATTTATCAAAGTCAAATTGAATACAAATATTATTCTCTTTACTAATACAGCCACATTCATTTCTACTTAAAATAATGTATCAAGGTGAAATTAAAGTTGACATCAGCGACATGGTGTCAAACTACTTGACTTATCTCACGATTTGTATAAGCAACAAAAATCACAAACAAACTAAATATTGACAGTAACACATTTACAATGCAAGTCTATGGTGCAACCTACCCCATACTCCACCATAAAAATCTCTTGTAAGTAGAATCCTATGCATTTCTTTTCTTTGTTTGCTTGTAATGTGCAACAACTGGGACAAACTATTTTCTGTGGTAATCACAGCAACATATATTTAACCTGGAACAATGACAGATGATTACGTTCAATCACGCCTATACGCACACAAAGGCCTTGTTTGATGTGTTGGCCTGCTTTGGTGATCTAAATTCTCATCTGGGTCTGGGAGGAACTCATCATTTGGTCATTGGGGCCAAATAATTCGGCACTGGCTCAACAAGAAACGGACGATCAGGAGCCAAGTCTAATTAAAAATTGGAGCGCAGATGTTTTGCCTCTTCACTTTCCTCTCGCACTCGCGTCTCTTTGCCGTCTGAGGCTTTCATGCCAATAAGAGGCAGTTTTAGAAGTTCATTAAACTGATATTACTGGATTTAAACTCTAGACGTGCACTGTAGGGTGAGATGCTGGAATATTACTCATGGATTATGAAAGTGTCAGTGTACGAACCGCGAATCCGAGCGAGGGATTTTGAAACGTGCAGATCATGTAATGCTGAAAACTGACAGCACTTTAACATAATGGAACAAGATGACAGTGGTTTGTATAGTCAGCTTGGTGGAAACTTAAATCATTTGTGAAACTGAAACAGGGTTAAGTGCCCCTTGGGGTAAAAAGTCGTTTTACTTTAATTTTCTTTCAAATAAGAAAATGGCAACAAGGACAGGGTCGTATAGCTGATCGATTTTTATTTTGCCTTTATATCTTTATATTATAGGCTGGTGGAGAGGGAGACAGGACATTTTGGGAGGAGGGAGATGGGAACAGGAGTCAGGAGAGAACCAGGAGCCGGGACTCAATCTTGAGTCGCCCAAAGTGCTCAGTCCACGGGATATGAGTTTTTATTTGAATGCTTGTAATGAGGAAAGGTTGATGTGGACACAGACTGATCTAAAATGTAATATGTTATATATAAGATTTTTTCTAAACGTTGCAGATTGATGTACGTTATGAGATGAGACCCTGAATTTGAGATTTGTTTATGATGATCCGTTTGATTCAAGGTGACCAAATCAATCGTTTCTAAGAGTTTTGGGCGCCAAATATTTTGCAGTATATTTGTTAATGTGTATATGCCCATTATAGACATTTAGTTTTGCACATTTAGGTGGTACATTGATCAGCATGCACATTTATCAGATTCGTCTTGTTGCACGAACAACACAAAAAGAAGAGATGACAGACCTTATTCAATAATCTTTTATTTTTAGTGGATGGCAGCTTTGAGACGGCTTTGAAATGTAAAGCGCAGGTTTTCAAATGCGCGTATGTCGCCTACACGAGGAGGCTGTGGTTTTATTAATATAGGAAGTGTCGAATCAAAACCGCTGATTCATGTATGGAGCGAAATCCCATCACCGTGCTGCCGTTCGGATGCGAGCTCAGCAGTGTTGCTTTCACTCTGAGTAACCCGTGCCATCTGCCATACTCACTGCTCCCTGCTGAGGGACCATTAATTACCATGTTCACTCGGTGGGACAGTGGGATCTAAAACATTCACTTTAAGCGCTTTAAACATGCCAGAAAATCGGAAGTTATATCACCTAATTAATTCATTTATTAATTATAGGCTTTGAAATGTTCCATTTGTGTGCTTATGGTGAATACTGTGGGAATGTGAGAATAAAACCGGGTTCATTGTTTTAGACACAATAACAGTATTTGGCTCAATTATAGATCTGTACACAAGTTTTAATGATGTCATGCCGCATGGCACTTATGACCAACATGCAACTGTGATGCAATGCTAATACAGATATATCTGTCTCTCTTATTAGAATCTCTGTGTTTGATTATACCGCACAGACAAATGCAGCTCAGATGGTCTTACTCTTTTTTTAATATCTTAATTAGAGAGAGAAAGAGAGAGCATGTGAATTAAACTACTGCTACCACTTTCATTCTCTCTATTTTTCTTCTAGAGATGGGGCTAGAGTGCTGATGTCAGGACAGTGCTGTTTCCGTGGTAATGAGCTGTCAGCGATATGAAGCCGGGCACTCGATTTCTCACATCACCCAACCCCCTTTCCAAATCAGGGCCGGAGACCAGAGAGCCGGAGAGATGAATCCCTTCCCCGGGTTTCTGGGAAAAGCACCCAGGGGGACGGCGGAGTCAGAAACGAGACCGAAACGGTCAGTCTGAGCCAGTTCTGTAATTAGGCCCTTTAGACAGTAGGAAAAAAATGGCCACTCGGGTAAGCATTGTCTGTCGGTCTGAAGGATTGATTTAATTCACCAAGCGCTAATAAGACAAACAAACAGCCGACCTCAGGGCTGCTCGGGCTGTGGTTGTAAGCCACTGATGTTCCGTCACAAGGAGATCTGTCATAAAGAAGGTTTACGCGGAGACGCTCGTCGTATCCGCCCTGGCAGTTAAACACGTGCTATGCCTCTGAGAGCATGACTCTACTCCAGACTGTTTTACATTTACTGAGAGGCGCTGTCCCTGAGCCGATAGTCTTGTAGACAGCGTATGCAGAGATCACTGCGGGCTGTCATAGCTGCTGATCTCCAAAGTAGATGATCTCAGGGGCAGACGCTCAAAGGAAAATATGCGGACTGCCGGAGCTGCTTTAGCTGAACATTATTTTACATTTTGAAAATGACAACACAATCATTTTGGCCTATTCACGGAGGATTATCTCAATGCACAACGGAGGGAACGTAATTAGCTCATTATTCACATAGTAAGCCAAAACATGTCACAATGGCACATTAGCAGTTGCTATTGTCAGGATAGCTGAGCGCACAGGCAGGCTGCACTCTCTCTTTGGAATAGAAAAGATGAATTCAGTAGAGGAAAATTTGGCAATTTTGCTTATTTGCCAGCTGCGATGCAGACCTGACAATTGTGCTGAAATATCGGTTCTCCGCTGTTCTTCTGTAGCATAGTTCTCATTCTCAGCATAGATCCGGTATTTTTTTGTTGCACTGATCCGGAGCCTGATGTATAAATGTTATAAACGTACCAAATCAGCATTAAAATGTGAATATGCTAATTTGCATAGAAATATGATGATTTATACAAGATAACAGATTAGACTGTGCATATACTAAAAGAATGAAATCTATGCTTTCCTGTAGCGCAGTGGTAAGAGCATGGCACTAGCAATGCCAATGTCGTGGGTTCGATCCCAGGGGATTGCACATACTCAGGGACAAGTGTATATTATAATGCAATGTAAGTCGCTTTGGATAAAATTGTCTGCAAATGCGTAAATGTAAATATGCAGAATATTATACATAAGGCCCCGAAACTTTTGCTAAGGGTGGAGCGGTGCTGTCCATGGTGCTGATCTTTATGTGTTCAACTGTATACGACATTGTCCACCCTAATAGGACAATTCTGCCATCATCACCCTTATGATGTTTCAAACCCGTTTCAATGTTTTTTTCCGTGTGTCATTAAATAAGGTGTTAAGAAGAATGCTTTTCTTAAGAAAGCATATCTTAAAAAAACTTCTAGAGCAAAGGGCTAACACTCATAGACAAAAACATTCATACTGTCGCTCGCTACTTGTCTTGGGTTGAGTTGACTGTGTGGGAAACCAGAGTATTCTGAGGAGACCCATACCAACCGAGGAAGGATGTGCAAGCCCTACATCTACAAGCTGTTGTATGGCTTCAGAACACTTGGAATATAGCATAGAGTTTTAAAGTACATGTGTACAATTGTGCAGTGTAAAGATTTTGTCTAACATATTTTCTGTTTCACATAAGAAAATAATGTAAGTGAATAAGGACAGAATTTTGAATAAGAAGAACTATCCCTTTGATAGTGATAGTCACCCAAAAGTAAAAAATCAGTCATCATTTACTCACCCTTTTGTCATTTCAAACGGATATGATTTTCTTTCCTCCGCAGAACACAAAAGAAGATATTGTGAAGAATGTTGTCAACTGCCCCCCATTCACTCATTGGTTCTGGTTTTTGGTTTTGATACACTAGAATGAATGGGGGCCAGTGCTGTACGGTTACCAACTTTCTTCAAAGTAATACAGGTTTGAAATGACAAGAGGGTGAGTAAATGATTTAAGTTTTTTGCTATCCCTTTAAGAGACATACATGTTGGTCGCTGTCTGTGGTTCCAAAAAGTATAGAATACCAAGAGGCGAAGTTGCACCACCAGCTCCCTGCGATTTACGTCAATTTGGGGTGAAAACTAATTGATTGTTTGCTGTCACAATGGCAATGTCAGCTGAAAGAAATACCTTAAAGCTGAAATTCAACCTGAATGATGATAATACATGATGACAAAAGCCTTGGCTCGCTAGAAACCATGTCAGTTATAAGCATTTTCACCCCAAAATGGCGGCAACGCTGTTTTCACAAAAAGCACCAGAGTTTCGCCTCTTGGTATCTATACTCTTTGGTGGTTCTGAACCCTACAAAGCTCTTTATGAAAGGGGCCTGTGTTCTTGCACTAAAGCGTATTCTCTCTGTGGTTTTAGTGTTGGAATAGCAACAGACATAAGAAATAATTTCATGGTGGATTAAGCTGTGTTTGTTTAATTTAGACATGCTTGTTTTGAAAAAATGCATTACTACAAATTTGTATTTTCTTCAACCTTTTCTGACAGAGTGTTCATACCACACAGCTCTAATTACAGACAAAATATATTGATTCGTAATTTGTGTGGATCCACACGGTTCCTCTCGTGTACATGTTGTGTCATTTCTGTAATTAGCCTCTGGATAATATAAATGTTGGAGCTTGGGCTTGTGTTTGGACCATCAGCCAAAAGCTGTGGAAGGATCTAATTACCAGCCACGCAACTGCAAGTCAGAACCTCCACCCACATTTAAGCACACATACACACAGACTACTTGATAGTCATGCACACACATATGTACGTGTGCACATAAGGACATAATATATCTTTTCTTGTCCTTCTTTCATTAGCAGCTCTCCATCCCATAACTATTTAAAACATATGCACATGGGCTGATACAAATACACGCATATTCTTGGAAATACAAGCGCAAGACAAACACCCACCCACACATACAGTAAATTAAAAGCCTTAATGTTTTATTTAGTTTTCCCGCTATGACTGTTTACATACTAGACAAAGCTCTGATGGAACCTTTGGCTGATAGGCTTTGAGCAAGATATGCTTTGGCAGAACGGAAAAGAGACTCGTCAGTTTGAAACCATGTGTAAACATAAACATGCAATGCAAAACTGGATCTGCCTCCTCGAAACTGTCATTGGTCAAGTGATGCTTAAGTCGTAATGTGCTGTGTATCAGAGTAGCTTACTGTTCAATATCAGAGTAGCTTTGTGTTCCATTACACTATATACAGTTTAACTGGTGCATGGATAAACACAAACCTAAATGTATTTAATTAGATTATATAAAAAAAGTTAAATCAGATCTAAGAACAACTGAAATACAAACTAAACGTCTACACAGAGTACACTCTAAAAATGCTGGGTTATTTTGAACCCAAGGTTGGGGCAAAACGGGTCACACCAAACCGTTGGGTTAAATGAACACAGAAAATGTGTATATTTCTCCTAACAATGAGTCAAGACAAGTGCCCAGGGTTTTGGGTTGAAACAATCCAGCAAAGGTTAATTTAATTCCGATTGTTGGGTTTGACCCAGCGCTGGGATGAAAATAACACCAGCCTTTTTTGAGTGCACGCAAGACATAAATTGTATGTGAGGCATGACAGGGTTTGTGTAAACACTTGCCTAATGAAAATGGAATATAAACATTTCATTAACTGAAATAAAACCATAAAAACTGTTCTAAAGTCTTGTTACTTTTAAGCACATTATACGATGCAGATTGTTTCAAAGCATATCCACTGTAATAAAGAAAATCAATTAAAACAGGACAATAAACATTTAGTTAAATCACTAAAAGTGTTGATATTGCAAAACTTCAGATATGAAATGAATCTAACTAAACTACACTGTAAAACAACATAAATGACCACAAATGAATTGACGTTTTTAAAAGGCAGTTTATCATTTGGTTGATGCGATGTGAAAAAATAACATCATGTCAGGTCAATAGATGCCTATATTAGATTGCATAGCAGCTGACGTTGAAGAAGTCTTCCCATTTGTTTCCTCTATGTCCCTGTGATGTCACCGCATTAAAATCAGTTCTCTGACGCAGCGTGAAATCCAGTGCATAGACGCACAGAGGCGTATTCACATGCACACGTTTTTTTCATGTGTATTCACGTATTCACATCCAAACACACCTTCTGTCTTTTACACACTGGACTAAATACACACACACACTTTCTCACTCTCACAGCACAAGTGACACAGGAAGCGCCTCAGGCGAGCCCGACACAGAGGAAATGATCTTGGTCTGTTGCAAGCTGTGGCTTCTTAAAGCTACAAGAGAGAGGTCTGGCTCGATAATTACCAAAGCACAAAGGCAAGCTTTCAGGTTTATAGCTCGCATTGCATGTGACGTTTAAGCTATTTAATAAGACAGACAGAATTGTAGCTATGCAAACCCCAACCGTGCGCCTGTTCTGCTGCAGCTGAATGTTCACGCATTTGTCAGAAACCTGTCAGAATGCACAGGATACATACTATCGATATACTTGGATATACACATACAGTATGTTGCTTGAGTTAATACGCAAGGCACAAACATCTTTTAACAAGTGCTCGCATACAGATCCCAGATCCACCCCCGCTGCTGTCAAACACCTGCATTAACGCACACACACAACCCTGTTGCAACCTCATATCTACAAACTTCACTGAAAGTTCAGTGTAGTAGATCTCTATTAGAGATGCTGGATGTTGAGAGTCAGGATACAAATAGAAAGTTAATGTTAGAGCTGCCGTCCAGTGACCTTTAATGGAACTCTTATACGCTCTTAAAAATCGTCTTTTTCATCTCCCGAATGCAAATCTCTTCTTTAAACCAACAAAGTGCAAGCGTCAAGTACCTCTGTAATAGAAAAATGGTTTTTATGCTTGATAAAGTCGTAAACACTCCCACACAATCACATTCGCTCACCCCTGCCGAGACACACGCGTGGAATATACACAAACAGATAATCAGGCAACTCTTTAGATTAATTACACAGGCTTTGCTTGAGAAACATAAATATAACATTGTTTGCAAGTTCATATGTCAACATCTAATGTTCTCTTTCGGCACACATTTGAAAATAGATTCATTTTACTTGCCGAATGAGCGCTGAGATGTTTTAGAGTGCTCTGCAATGCCACAATGATTTTATCAAAAAGGATCATTAAAAATCCTTCCCCTCCTCTAAATAGACCCATTCATTCCTATAGACAGATTCCATCGCTTATATGATGTTCTATTGTCCTGGCACACCTGGATTTTACCACCCAGCATCGGGCAGGCATTGTTACCCGACACGCACACAATCATCTCGGCTCTAATCTCGCCAGCCAGTGGCTCGCATTGCAGAGATCATGAATATTGACAGGAGATACAGGACCGGGGTCCTGCTGCTCATTTCACCACGTCAGGCCACATTGCAAATCTAATTCATTTTCCGCCCTGGACCACCATCTCACAAAACTGCCAAGTGTGATGGATTGAGTCAGAAATTCATTTTTCCTCATGTTCCAGAAATCTTGCAACATTACAAATTGAGGAGTATCCTGAGGTGGTTTTGTAAAGCACTGATTTGTTTCTGTACAATGTTTGGGTCAAATCATTTGCGGAGTCACTGGTTCCGACCAACTTTTCTTGACCTGGCAACCTTGTGAATGGACAATTCATGAAGGTAAAACTGTTTTACACTAAACTTTAGGAAGTTAAAGGTCAGAGTTTGGTTTTTGGGCACCAGTGAATGGATCCCTGGGGCACCATGGTTAAAACCCCAATCAAACTCTTATTGTGAGATTTACATGTTGGTTAAAGTGATAGTTCACCCAAAAATTGTTGCATCATTTACTCACCCTCATGTCATTCCAAACCTGATTGACCGTCTTTCATCAGCAGAACACAAAAGAAGATATTTTGAAGAATGTTGGAAACCAAACAATATTTGCCTCCATTAACTTCCATTGTATTAACACAAACCACATTTCTCAAAATATCTTTGTTTTTGTTTCACAGAAGAATAGTCATATACAGGGTTTAAATGACGTGAGCGTGAATAAATTATGACAATTCATATTGTTTGGGGGAACTATCCTTTTAAGGGTAATGTTAACACCAGTAAATAATAAGAGGCTTGTGCTGGATACTATGGCCCTCCATAGTATGTGTTGAAAGATGGTAATGAAAAGATAAAGCTTTCTTTTGTGTTAATTCTAAAATCATGACTGTAAATTTGTTATGTTTTTTACCAGTTTAGCCCCCTGGGAGTTAAGATCCAGGAGTCTATAATGCTGCCCTGCCACGAGAGGGCAATGGGATTTATTCAGCTGGGCACTGTGGACAGATGGGACAACAGGTAAGCATCCTTGCTGAGTATTGCATGGACTGGCGTGTTCCCCTCCAATCCCTCTTAGCAGGTTTACATTGCTCCACGTTAGTTAATATGGCCATTCCCAGTCGCAGTTGTGTTTTTGCTGACCAAACGCATTTGTGCCCAGAGAGAGCGAGAGGCAATCAGCCCGCGGGTCAACAGCCTTGATCGATTATCGGCTTGTGTGTCGGCCGGGTGATTATATATCATTTGTATGTATTGTGTTTACTTTCTTAAGTGTAGGCTGAGCTAATCAAAGGCGTTCTGCTGAGACAAAATGCAGATGCTGGTAAGGAGCCATCCCCTCGTTTCCCATGAGTCACTGCTTCTGTGACTCAATCGGGCACCGTGCCTGAACATTAGACTGATAAAACCCTGACAGCGTAGGCTTTGGTTTGAGCGTCAGGGCTCTGGCGGATGCAATTTCATTAACTTTCCTTCTATCAGTTATTAGTAATATCTGAAGAGTGTGAAGTGTGTTTGTGTGCTGAGGAGATGGTTATCGATCGCCAGAAGATATCGCCTGAACTCTGCGTGGCTTCTCGTGCTATCTGATACAATATCTCAATACAGATTGTATCAGATAGTTTGAGCCAATATTAGGGTTTGGTTACGTTCCAAATATCAGTATCCTGATACATAGTGAACTGTGTCATTGAAGATAAATGTATATTATCATGATGTCTGCCCTGATACATTATACTTAAAGTGTTTTCCATTAAACAGACAATGCAGTTGCCGTTTTTTAAGAAACACATTATATCGAGACAAAACCATTTGATGGTACCTGACAACTACAGGCTCCCACTCCCATGATTCAATTCGTCGTAGATGAACACGTAAATTAATTTCAGTCAGCTCGGGTAATCTTTCAAATTGTGTTTTTATAAAGTTAGATTTGATGATATCTGTGCAAGGTAATGACCGCTATCAGGAAAGGTCTCAATATTGCTAGCGCTAATGTACTGTGAACTCTCCAGCTAGACACCATCTCTGAATTATTCTGGCCCGAGAGTGTGCGAGCGAGCCCTGTGCTTGAGTACACTTCATTAAAACCAGATAATGTAGTGTTGGGAGGGTCCGGCTCTTCTTCGTTCGCCTGTGCATGTTATAAGTGGCCGAGCGTTTCCGCGCGGCTAAAGTGCGCCACGTTGCTAATATATGCTAATCCAACAGTCGTGGGGTTTAAGTGTAATTTATCAACTTACTCTGCAAAAGTCCTGCTCGTTTTCACACTGTTTTAGATCGCCGAGCAGTGTTAACAAAGATAAAAATGGATACGCTGCTAGCCTCTTTTAATATAATGCTGATTCATTTTTAAGCAAGCTGAAAGTATTCATTACTTGTTCGTTCCCAATGGACCGTGCGAGTCGAGCAGTATGTGATTAATGGTTGGCAGCAGTGCCCACGCAAGAGCAGAAACCTGAAAACCAGATCCCGAGACGAAAAAACACAAAAATGCCTCGCGCGGCTGAGAGAGAAATTAGAGGAGAAGGTAGAGGGGCCAATGGGAGTGAGCACTTGAGTCTTTAGCACTTCAGTCGTGCTCCAGTGGAGTAGCGCACCTGCTCACTGGGGGCATGATAGGAGACAATGTTCTTGTTTGTGGTTATGGGAAGACGTGCTGTAGCATTAAAGTGCTGTCTAATACGACGCTTTTGTTGATTTCCATTCGAGGTGGACTGGAAAGCCCATCTCCCACTCCTGTGATTGAGTGGGCAGACTGTCGGCGCGTGACGCCGGGGCCGGTCCTTTATAAAGAGCGCAGAGATTAGACTGTCTGTTTTTAAATGCGAAGGTTTGCTGAGCCGAAACCGTTTGGAATGATAAATATATCGTTTATGGGGCGTTTTGCATTTGGGGTGAATTGATGCGTTACATTAGAGTTCATGTTTATTGGGCTGGCATGTTGCGTTTACAAGGAATTTGGCTTTGAGAACACCGTAAGCATTGTGTTATCAAGTACTCGTAATATGACATTACACTCAAGTAAATAAACACCCAATATATGATGTTTGATGTTCACACGGAATGTTTTAAATACAAAACAATGTGCAGTATACAAACCACAAAGCAATTCTTAAGAATTTCTTATTTTGGGGTGAACTATCCTTTTATGTTTCATATTATAGTGCACATTTACATGTATTCATTTAGCAGACGCCTTTATCCAAAGAAAGCATTTCACATTTTGTCTATTAAATATGTATTTATGGGATTAATGTGTATTAATATAGCTATTCAAATCACGGTTGCTGTTCTTTCAAAACCTTGGATGTCGAAATATGTGCTTTTTAATACTTTTTTGGGTTACCAAGTGACAAACATAAAGGGTCACTCATAATAATCTCATGGTGAAAAATAAAGATCACAAAACAGGAAGATACAGGTTTCAGAAGGACAGCAGCGATATGTAATTGAGCTGCTTGTAATGACTATTGTTGAATTGTGATTGTAATCAATTTGCACGGTAATGGAAAACTGAAACCCAAATCCGTCTCTAAAAAGCAACATGCTGTTCCCCTTCAGTCGGTCTCTCGACGTTGTGAGAGACTGACTGGGGTTTGATCTTGAGAACCTACCTTCTCCGAGATAATTAATTAATAAAACGCCAATGGGCTTGGCGAATGGCACGCGCACGCCAGTCTCCGCCCCGTGCATACGGGTATAAAGGAAGATGGCGGCGGTCATTCACTCATCCTTTGTTCTTCGGAACCTGTGTGTTTGCTGATGCTACACGCGATACTCGACTTCGAGAAAAACCTGCTGGATTTATGACGCGGAGCAGCGGACTTCTCCTTTCGGTGGACTTCCCCTGGGCGTTTCGGCAGAAGGCTACAGACCTTAAGAGGTAAGTCCCTCCGGCTACGAGCATGTTTCGTAGCTGTATCCTTGGATGCGACAGACTCATCCCGGAGTCTGACGGCCATGATTCCTGTGTCACTTGCTTGGGGCTCAAGCATGCTGAGGCAGGTTTTCACTGATGCAATGTCCCGTGTGTGCGGACATAGCAATCAGGGTGTTGCGGTCACGGTTGGCTACGTTCTTTCGAGCGCTGCCACCACCCCGTCTGTTTCCCAGGCGTGTTCAGCTGCCGTTTCGGCGAGGTTGACCGCTTTGGCGAGCGGCGGGGGTGATTTAGGGACGCGATAGATGTCGCTCCGTCAGCTTCACGCTCGCGGACCATCTATACCCCTTCACGCTCACCTGGTTCGTCCCCTACGAGCGGCAGACGGCCGTCTCATAGTGGTAAGACTTCGCAAACGGATGATGACGCTATCTCTGTCGCTGCGTCGGACAGCTGCCTGCTGGCATCGGATGCGGAAGAGAGCTCCGGAGGAGACTCGGGCTAAGATGTCGGCCATGCTTTCCCGGGCAGCCGCGTGCATCGGGTTGCAGGGTGTAACAACATCCTCGCCGGAACGCTCGCGGCTAGATGCGCGGTTTCGGGGGCGTGGTCAAAAGCCACGCCCCGCTCCGTTACCATTTTTTCCCGGAGGTGCATGACGAGCTTGCCAAGTCCTGGAATGCGCTCCTTTTGGCGCGTTTCAGGCCGGAGGGCTCTGTGGCTGTGACTTCCCTGGTTGGTGGGGCGGCTAGAGTCTATGTTGACGTTCCCCGCGTGGAGCGTGCAGTCGCGGGCCACTTGTGCCCGCAGACAGCTGCCACTGGGGGGGGCTCGACCTAGACTCCCGTCCAGAGCACGTAAGCTCTTCGACACTCGTCGAAGACTTGCAGTGCTGCAGGACGAACCGCCTCCGCTCTCCACGCCATGGCGGTCCTCCGGGTTTTTCAGGTAAGTCCTGAAGGATTTGGACGACGGGAAGTTCGACCCAACTCGTATGAGAGCTACGTACTGCCACAGACCTCGCGCTACGAGCGACGAAGGCCACGGCACGTGCACTGGGTCGGTCGATGTCCACAATGGTGGTCCAAGAGAGGCATCTGTGGCTTAGTCTTGCGCAGGTGAGCGGCGCCCAGAACGTCGGTTCTGGATGCGCCCATCTCGCAAGCAGGGCTGCTTGGTGATACCGTGGAGGACGGCAGTTCTCCGCGGTCTGGCAGACTGAGGCGATCGAACAGATCCTGCCACGCGGCAACGTGCCCGCCAACAGGTCGGCATGGTCTCGGGCACAGTCTGGTTCCCAGCAGCCCTGCCCTCCCGCGGCGGCCCTCCGGTTAAGGAACCTCCCAGAGGACGACCCACCAGAGGTGGACCCCCGCGGAAGAGGGCATCTGTTCCCCGTCAGCAGCCCGCCAAGAGGCTCTTTAAAGCGGCCCTGACGGGACGAACCAGGGGGAGATTTTACTGGGCCCGAATCCCGGCCTTTCCAATGCCGGATCGGAAAAGGACGCTGCCTGCCGCGTTCCATCGAGTCTGGGCCCTTTTCAGGGTCCGGCGCCCACATACTCTCAAAGAGACAAATCTCCCCTGGGTTTTCCTCCACAACACTCTCGTCCAGACGGTGTATGGGATGGATCGGGCCGCCGACCGCAATCTCCTCCGGACATTGCGTTGGGCCGCCTGAAGCAGGTAAACACACAGAGCCGTCAACCTCCCTGGGGGTCCCCCCTGTGCGAGGTGACCGTACTGTCAGCCACCGAACCAGCCTCCCCCGGCACGGTGAGGCAGATTGTCCCTCTGGTCCCGTTGTCACGGTTCTTGGGCGCTTGGTAGCGCACCAGCCCGTCACACTGGATAGAGAGGACGGTCCGTCTCGGTTACTCGATCCAATTCGCCAGGCGCCCCCCCAAGTTTCGTGGCATTCTGTACACCTCGGGGCGAGGAGAGAATGCTTCCGTACTTCGGCAGGAGGTCGCCGCCCTTCTGGCGAAGGGTGCGGTCGAACCCGTCCCTATAACCGAGATGTCGTCCGAGTTTTACAGCCAGTACTTCATCGTGCCCAAAAAAGGGCGGGGGGCTGCGGCCCATTTTTGGATCTGCGGCACCTGAACAAGCACCTGCACAAGCTGCCGTTCAGAGTGCTGACGCAGAGGCGCATCCTGGGCTCGGTACGTCACCAGGATTGGTTCGTGGCAATCGACCTGAAGGACGCGTACTTTCACGTCTCTATTCTCCCCCGACACCAGGCGTTCCTACGGTTCGCGTTCGAGGGAAGGGCGAATCAGTACAGGGTCCTGCCATTCGGTCTGGCCCTGTCTCCACGGGTTTTTTCCAAGCTAGTGGAGGCTGCCTTAGCTCCTGGCAGGGAGCAAGGCGTGCGAGTGCTAAACTATCTTGACGACTGGCTTGTCTTGGCACACTCGCGAGATGTGTTGTGCACGCACAGGGACCTTGTGCTTCGGCACCTAGACCGTCTAGGCCTCCGGGTCAACCAGGAGAAGAGCAAGCTCTCCCCCGCGCAGAGCACCTCTTACCTCGGTATGGAACTAGACTCTGTCCGTATGTCAGCACGTCTCACCAACGAGCGTGCACAGTCAGTGCTGCGTTGTCTGAGGTTGATCAGTCAGAATCCCTCGACGCCGCTGAAGAATTTTCAGAGGCTCCTGGGGCACATGCCGTCCTCGACGGGGGTAATCCCTCTCGGGTTGATGCACATGCGGCCGCTTCAGCACTGGCTACAGAGTCGGGTTCCCTGGACGGCGTGGCACGCCGGCACCAGGCGGATTACGGTAACGCCTCAGTGCCTTCGCACTCTCTTACCCTGGTCAGACTTGACCTTTTCTCCGAGCGGGGGTCCCGCTCGGACAGGTTTCGAGGCGTGTCGTGGGAACGACAGACGCCTCCCTGCAAGGGTGGGGTGCGGTGTGCAAGTGGGCACGCAGTATCGGGTCGGTGGACAGGTCCCCGACTGCGTGGGCATATCAACTGCCTAGAGTTGTTGGCAGTCCTTCTGGCACTGAGGAGGCTCCAGCCCCTCGTGCAGGACAAACACGTGCTAGTCCGGTTGGACAGCACGACTGCCGTAGCGTACATCAATCGCAAGGCGGCATACGCTCACCGCAGTTATCACAACTCGCCCGATGCCTCCTCCTTGGGAGTCAGCAGGTGAATCCCTGCGGGCCACGTTTCTTCTGGGCAACCTGAACCAGACAGCCGATGCGCTCTCTCGACAGTGTACTCCCCACGGAGAGTGGCGACTCCATCCCCGTGCAGCCCGGCTCATGTGGGAAGCGGTTCGGCAGGCACAGGTGGACCTGTTGCCTCCCCGGACTCCACCCATTACCTGCTATGGTATTCCCAGACCGAGGGTCCCCTCGGCACGGATGCCCTAGCACACAGCTGGCCGCGGGACAAGCGGAAGTACGCCTTCCCCCCCAGTGAGCCTCCTTGCACAGGTCCTGTGCAAGGTCAGAGAAAGGGGCATCAGGTTCTGGTGAGTGGTGCCATACTGGCCCAACCAGACCTGGCTCTCGGATCTGGTAGATCTGACGACAGCCCCCCTGGCCCATTCCCCTGACGAAGGACCTTCCGTTGCAGGGGAAGGGCACGTTGTGGCACCCCAACGCAGGCCTCTGGAACCTCCATGCCTGGCCCCTGGACGGGACGAGGGCTTGCCCGTTAGCGGTCCGGGAGACTGTCTTACAGGCTAGAGCCCCGCCTCTAGGCGGTCATACGCTTATAAGTGGCGCCAATTGTCCTGGTGTTCTCCCCGGGAGGAGAACCCGCGGAGTTGCCTGATCGGATCAGTGCTGACCCGCAGGTAAGTATCCCCGTCAGCACAACCTGGTCACCAGGTTCCTCAGGAGCGCGAGAAGGGTGTGTCCACCCTGGCCGCGCTCCGTACCCTCTTGGGACCCTAATGGGGTCCTACAGGGCCTTGGTACGGCCCTGGTGAGCCCCTAAGTATTGCCAATCTTCCTCAGTCGGATGAAAGATGCACTCTTTGTGGCGCTCACCTCCATCAAGAGGGTGGGGGACCTACAGGCATTCTCTGTGTCCCAAAGGTGCCTGGAACTCGGGATCGGTAATTCTCACGTGGTCCTGAGATCCTATCCCGACAACGAGCCCAAGCTTCCCACTACTCCCTTCCGGGACCAGGTGGTGAACCTGCAGGCGCTCCCCTCCGGAGAGGAAGACCCAACCTTTCTATGTGTTGTGTCCAGTACGCGCGCTGCGCCTCGGTCTGGACCGCACACAGAGCCTCAGAAGCTCTGAGCAGCTCTTTGTCTGTTCTGGGAGACGGCACCCGGGGGGGGCTGTCTCCAAACAGAAGTGGCGCACTGGGTACCAATCCCAGGATCGCCGTGCCCGCTGGGTGAGAGCCCACTCCACTCGTGGGCACTGGCACAGGGCGCCTCTCTGGCAGACATTGTAGAACTGCGGGTTGGGCTACGCCCAGTACCTTCACGAGATTTTACAATCTCCACGTGGAACCAGTTGCAGCACATCCCTTAAACGCCGCCAACGTTTAGGGTGGGCTCCTGGTTTGGGCGTACGCCTGCGAAAGCGCCTTCTCCCCTCACCAGGTGAGACTAGTGCGCTATTGTAGCCTACCTACTTTCCCCTCTCGGGCGAAGTATAGGCATTCCATCCATCACTAAGCATTGCACTTGGTAACAGACTGGGCGGAGCCGTCTGTTAGAACCAGGTCCGTTACAGGTAGAGTCATCCCTGCTCAGGCAGACCCCTGTATTAGGACTAGTGCCCCATACGTAGTGACTCCCCTTTGGGTCGTCCCGTGTGTTGAATTCCTCACTCAGGATTTCCCGATTGGTGAATCTGTGACCTCCCCGCCGGTGGTAATCCCACCTGGATTGTCCCCCTATTCGGGCTAACACCGTTCCGCATGTTGTTCTCCCCGCCGGGGAGACCATGTCATGTCTCCACATGTACCTCCCCTCCGGGTAGGATGTGGCCTCCGTAGCACACTCTTCTAAGAGGAGAGCAGTGTTTCCCCAGTGTTCGGCTCCGGACAGCTCCTCGCTACTAGAGGCGTACGCCACTGTCCGTGAGGCCGTCAGTAGAGGCTTCTCGGTATGACCAATACTATATGACTGGAAGATTACGTCTCGCGGTAGCACTCTGGGACTCGCTAGCCCAGTCAGGGTCGCTCCGCTAGAGGTCGTGATATCGGTGCAAGCGCTGTGGCGTTTAAGATTGATCCCCAGTCAGTCTCTCACAACGTCGAGAGACCGACTGAAGGGGAACGTCTCGGTTACGTCTGTAACCTCGGTTCCCTGATGGAGGGAACGAGACGTTGTGACTTCATGCCACAACGCTGCACCGAATCACTGCAGTGAACGGGAGTGCCCTCTCAGGTTCCTCAGTACAAAGGGTGAGTGAATGACCGCCGCCATCTTCCTTTATACCCGTATGCACGGGGCGGAGACTGGCGTGCGCGTGCCATTCGCCAAGCCCATTGGCGTTTTATTAATTAATTATCTCGGAGAAGGTAGGTTCTCAAGATCAAACCCCAGTCAGTCTCTCACAACGTCTCGTTCCCTCCATCAGGGAACCGAGGTTACAGACGTAACCGAGACGATTTCCACATTTACCTCATATCATACAAGAAAAGCAATGCTCCTCTGTGCTATTTAGCCAATGTTAGAAGACGCCATGAAAAGACTTGCTAATGTGAGCTGTAGGGTGACCGATCTAAACGCAGCGGTGAGAAGTTGATAGCAGCTCTGAGCCCTTCGACTCGTTCGTCTTTTATTATCAAAGGTATTGTTTCAAAGGTTATTTCCACTTTGTTACAATAATGAGACACTCTGTATGTGTCCTGAACCAATAAGCTCTTGGCCCGCAACTCTGAAGTCGGCCCTCACTTTTATAAATAAATCTTTGTGTAATGTGGAAAACAACGTTGCTTTGCAGCCAATTCTCGGCTTAATTAGCTCAAGCCTTTCTTCTGTTTCTTTGCTTGAGAGTCCTGTTGATATCAAAAGCGTGGATTTATATCTTCACACATAACTAACACCTTTCTTTATTTTGTTTGTACTTTATTTTAGCTTTCGCGGAGAGAGAGATGAGGCTAATTATCAAAGGATAAACTCCTTTACCCAAAAAGCCTCAAAATGAGGATAAACAGAGGACCAATTATTTCATGATCTATAGACTTAATTATTTTCTATGGAGTTTTATAAACAGAATTGATGAGATGGGATGTCAGCAATATGGTTTGAACGTTGTGTTTAAAGGATCAGTTAGAGACCACAGAGCGGTAGTTTAGTTTTAACGTCCTATTTATACTACACGTAGAGTCTGATAAGTCTGTCGTCCGTCTAGCTGTCTATGCATTCGTCTTTACTGTACAAAGGTAATTTGTAGGCATGAGTCAGAAAAGTCCACTCCGGTGGGCGGCGAATTGCGCGCGGTGTGAGTTCAAAGTCAGTTCACTTCACAGGATGTCAAGGCCGCGCACGGTGCCTAAGAAAATACAGTAACACTGAAAACATCCAGCATGAAGTGAATCCATGTGAAAGAGATTGTTTTTGTGCTTGAGGAAAGAAAAAAACCCAAGTTTCTAACATGTGTGATGTTCAGAATGAGTGGGTGGATATACAGTATAATAACCAAGTGGAACTGTAACGTATGTGCCCTCGGTCGACCCTGCGGGACACCGCAAATTCCATTTAGTCCGGCGGCATTGATCATTTGTCACAGTGCCACACGTGACACTTCAGTAGCGCCGCTGTCAGCGGTGAAAGCCGTGTCAGGGCTGGAGCTTTTTAATGCAATTCACTCGTCTGATTAAGACGGGGACTCACAATTCAGCATCTAAACAGCTCAATCTCGAATTCTCACGCTTAGCCCTCAGGTTCTCCCCGAGGTCTCTCCAGTCTCTCTCAAAACCCAATCAAAAGTAAGCCATCAGTGAAGCTCATCAACGCAGACAAGCAGCCGTACAGAATGAAAGCGCCTCATCAGTGATGTTGCTGTAATAGTCCTTCAGTTAGGAACAGCTAACCCTCTCGTCCTGTGTGCCCTGCAATCCCCGAGGATCTGACACACAGCCGTATCAACGTGCCCCATAGATACAGTTACAATTTCAAATCCCTTTATTAATTCATGCCACTGTTTATTCATGCGGGACGAAATGTAGAACATTGATTTACCACACATGATTTATTCTAAGAGGACTGAAAGATCTATCTATCTATCTATCTATCTATCTATCTATCTATCTATCTATCTATCTATCTATCTATCTATCTATCTATCTATCTATCTATCTATCTATCTATCTATCTATCTATCTATCTATCTATCTATCTATCTATCTATCTATCTATCTATCTATCTATCTATCTATCTATCTATCTATCTATCTATCTAGAGACGAAGAAAAATTATTGTACTTTGCGGCTTAAATTAGATCACCTTTTTATTGCAAGATTGGATTTAAAAGAAGATTCATGGCACGGTTGGCTTGTCGCACGCCTGGCCAGGCTCCAAAAATACCCTGCATGAAAATGATAAAACGCTCGCCGCATTCAACAGCAACTTATTTTAGAGCCTTAACACACGCTTCGCTATCAGCAGCAGAACAAAACCAATAACTCCATCAGTTTGGCCGAGTATAAAAGCAGGTTTGGTTGCTTTATTGAGCGTCCAAAGCTGTGTGCCACGACGCGAGAACAAAAAGGAGTCTATAGATGCCAAAGGGAAGCTTGTGGGAAAACAGACAGAGAAGGCAAAACATCTGGCCCCTGGTTTTAATTAGAGCCTGTTCGCCTCTGGGATTATTTTTAGTTCAGGTGGTGAGGGATTTCATCTCCCCGTGGACCACCTGACAATAACGCAGCAGCACCTGTGCATGTGTTTTTGAGCGAGAGTAAGAGAGCAAATGGTCATTTTTTTGGTTAAAGCTCCAGCTTTGTAGATGCGGCAGTGTTGAGAATATAAAAATACCTGCAGGGTTGTGACCCAGAAATGGGTCTCTGATGTGTTTTGTCATGGAGAGCAGGGAAAACAACACTGGTAGTACAAAAAAATAGGCTCATCTATTTATAAACAACTTTTAAAACTTTGTATTTCTTTAGTTTTGGTACAAGTTTGACACAAATTCGACACGAATTCATGGCGCATAGGAAAAGGTAGCCAAATTAGGCATATGCCAACATGGACAGGTTCCATGATATGAAAAATACAATCCAGATATATTTAACACGAGGACGAACATGGCTTGGGATAACCCCACTGTGTTTGGTTTTGTGTTTTTGTGTTTTGGAATTGACAACGTTAACGTTGTTTGCTTTATTTTATTCTCCTTATTTGGTCAACAAATCTTTCTTAAAATTCAAGTGTAAGGGTCAGAGAGAGAGAGAGAGAGTTTGTAACTATTGTGGCTCTTAAAGCAAAACTTAAAAAGGGTGCAGAATTATTTAAGATTTTATGTGTACATTTAAAGGGGCCTTTTTTGCCTTTTTTCCGTCTTTATAATGTTTATGATGTGCTAAACATCAAGAGTTCATGTTTCAATTTTCAAGAAATGTTTTATATATTACTGGGGATGTCGTCGGACGGTGGAAGGAGTACTTTGAGGATCTCCTCAATCCCACCGTCACGTCCTCCATTGAGGAAGCAGAGGCTGAGGGCTCAGAGGTGGACTCGTCCATCACCCAAGCCGAAGTCTCTGAGGTAGTCAAGAAACTCCTCAGTGGCAAGGCACCGGGGGTGGATGAGATTCGCCCTGAGTACCTCAAGTCTCTGGATGTTGTGGGGCTGTCTTGTCTGACATGCCTCTGCAGCATCACATGGCGGCCGTGGACAGTGCCTCTGGGATGGCAGACCGGGGTGGTGGTCCCTCTTTTTAAGAAGGGGGACCGGAGGGTGTGTTCCATCTACAGGGGATCACACTTCTCAGCCTTCCCGGGAAAGTCTATGCCAGGGTACTGGAGAGGAGAATATGGCCGATAGTAGAACCTCGGATTCAGGAGGAACAGTGTGGTTTTCGTCCAGGCCGTGGAACGCTGGACCAGCTCTACACCCTCTACAGGGTGCTGGAGGGTTCATGGGAGTTTGCTCAACCAATCCACATGTGTTTTGTGGATTTGGAGAAGGCATTCGACTGTGTCCCTCGTGGCATCCTGTGGAGGGTGCTTCGGGAGTATGGGGTCTGTGGTCCTTTACTAAGGGCTGTCAGGTCCCTGTACGGCCGAAGCAGGAGCTTGGTTCGCATTGCCGGCAGTAAGTAGGACTTGTTCCCAGTGCATGTCGGACTCCGGCAGGGCTGCCCTTTGTCACCGGTTCTGTTCGTAATTTTTATGGACAGAATTTTTAGGCGCAGCCAGGGGCCGGAGGGTGTCAGGTTTGGGGACCACACGATCTCGTCTCTGCTATTTGCGGATGATGTTGTCGTGTTGGCCCCTTCAAACCAGGACCTTCAGCATGCACTGGGACGGTTTACAGCAGAGTGTGAAGCGGCTGGAATGAAAATCAGTACCTCCAAATCCGAGGCCATGGTCCTCAGTCGGAAAAGGGTGGCTTGCCCACTTCAGGTTAGTGTAGAGTTCCTTCCTCAAGTGGAGGAGTTTAAGTATCTCGGGGTCTTGTTCACGAGTGATGGAAGGATGGAACGGGAGATTGACAGACGGATCGGTGCAGCTTCTGCAGTAATGCGGTCGATGTACCGGTCCGTCGTGGTGAAGAAAGAGCTGAGCCGCAAGGCGAAGCTCTCAATTTACCGGTCAATCTACGTTCCTACTCTCACCTATGGTCATGAGCTTTGGGTCATGACCGAAAGGACAAGATACCGGATACAGGCGGCTGAAATGAGCTTCCTCCGCAGGGTGGCTGGGCGATCCCTTAGAGATAGGGTGAGAAGCTCGGTCACCCGGGAGGAGCTCGGAGTAGAGCCGCTGCTCCTCCACATCGAGAGGGGTCAGCTGAGGTGGCTTGGGCATCTGTTACGGATGCCTACTGGACGCCTTCCCCGGAAGTTTTTATTGTGCATTCCAATTAATATCAATGAAACCGTTTGTTTTTTATTAAGTAACAATAACTTTACAGCTAAAACAAAATACAGCTAACAAATACAATAAAACAAAATAAACACATGATAACACAATAAACCACCTGACTTTTGAGTTATTTTAAAAAAGCAGTTATCTTTTGCACTGTTGCTCCTACAAATACAGTAAAAGAATACTTTTTTCTAGTATTTTTGACAGGTAAGGGAGATTTGAAATCGTCTATAGTTTCCTAGTTCATTGAGGCCTCACATGGCCTAGATTTATTGACGAGTTGATAATGTTATAAATGGGCTCAATTGCAACAGGTAGTAACTCTTTTAATAATTTAGTTGGTATGGGGTCTAATAAGCAAGTTGTAGGTTTAGATGTTGCAATAAGTTTAATGAAATCTTCCTGTTTTATAGGTGAAAACGCCTTTAAAACCTTTCTTTTGGGGAGATGGTTGATATTAATTTATAGGAAAGACTTGGTGGTTGAGATTTTACTATTTTGTCTCATATGTTTTCGATTTTCTCTGTGAAAAATGTCATTAATTAATTTCTACTAGTGTACGGTGGAATAACCAGGTCAGGGGATGCCTGCTTATCTGATACTAAATAAAAACCTTGGATTGTTTTTGTTAGCTTCAAGGTTACGGAGGTGCTCAGCCTTTGCTTTAGTGCCTTTTTATAACAGTTTGCACTCTCTTTCCACGCAATTTTAAAGACCTCTTATTAGGTTTGTTTCCATTTGTGCACAAGTTTACGTGTTTCTCTTTTAAGGGCGCGGTTGTACCATGGTGCTATGTTTTTTTACTTCACAGGTGAAACAGCTTCTAATGTATTAGAGAAAATAGTGCTAAATTTACTGGTCATGTTATCGAGCAATTCTGTATTTTTTTTTAGACTTTTGCCTAAATTAATAATTTATTGTATTATTCGGGGGACAGATACGGTCTCTATACATTTGTAAGCAGTAACATTTATAATAGTTGAGTGGAAGAAACATAGAGTGCGCACCTTACCTTTAGTGGAGTAAGCGCGTACGTTCCGGACGATTGAGTCTCCGATGACCACAGCCTTGCATTGCCACAGAGGGTGGCAAAGCGGTTCCTGGTTGGGATCTCGAAGACCGGTGGCGGCAGTTGGGTCATCGCTCCGGTCCTGGCTTGTGCCTTTTGCCGTGGGTGTGCAGGAGTGAAGATCATTTGGGCTGATCGTGTTCTGGAAGTCTGGGCTCTGTG
Source organism: Barbatula barbatula (assembly GCF_947034865.1). Lineage (NCBI taxonomy): Eukaryota > Metazoa > Chordata > Actinopteri > Cypriniformes > Nemacheilidae > Barbatula > Barbatula barbatula. The sequence continues at coordinate 9,783,715 of NC_136787.1, read as the reverse complement.
CAGAGAAACACGCGTGGTAGAAGTGATAGGAGTATTACAATCACGATGAAAACTTACCGCGGATTTGCGAGCGTCAGCCCGGGATGTTTCCAGCGCCGTTTTGCATTCTCGCAGCCGTGTCTGCATCTCAAATAAATCCTGGATCTGCTTCTCCACAGCCCCCAATTCTGACTGAAGTGCGAAATGTTCTGTGAACTTTGAGCCTCCAATTCCGACTGAAGTGCAAACTTTTCTGTGAACTTTGAGTGTTGAGTGTGACTTGGCAGATGTTGTTTATGCTCAAACAACTATACTACTCATTAGATAAATTTAAAGAAGTACATTTCCATTAGACCTCCCCTTAAACAATATCGATAATCATGATTTTATAAAATATCATGATAATCATCAATTGCGATATATTATGACACCCCTACTTGCAACCAATGTCAATCTGGATCCCGAAGAAGCATGTGAACCACTGCTGTATAAAAATAAATAAGAAACAAATCTTAATTTTGTTATCCATGTACCAGTGAACACAAAAGCTTCTGTTGCTCACAACCCAAAGAGCCCACCAAAGACTATCCCAGCATTCATGACTTGGTAACCCTGCCCTGCTCCAAGGGCAGCCGGAAAACAAACCGCAAAGTCTGGAATACTGGGATGGGGGCGTATGACCACCGGGAGGACACTTATCCCAGGGAGATGCAAAATCGATTTGGTTTCACGTATCAGTCCTTGCGAGAGCTGGGTTTTTGGGGGTATCCATAACAGATTAAGAGCAACCCTCCCGCTGAGAAAGTCACCTCAATTTCCACAGAGCCACCCTCCTGCTCCTCTTAGCCAGAACCGAGCGCCGGATTTTGATTTTTAAAGAGGAGGAAAAGCAGAGAAGTCTCTTCTGGGGTTGGCGGGAGGTTTTATTGCTAGCGGCTACGGGTGATGACACCGGCCCGTGTGATTGAGAGTGAGTAATCATGGGTGTCAGGCCCGTTCTCAATAAAAGACGCGAGCACAAAGCGAGCTCCGCTTTGATTGACACTTTCTTATAATCCGCCATATGAATTCCAGGAAGCCTGTTATGGCTTTTTTTGGTGGCTGGATGCTGTAAGTATTTTGCGTGTCTTTTTCAACAGGTACTTCAACCGGCGTAAGTTTTCAATTTTTATACGAGAGAGAAAGAAATCAATCTTCAAACGGTCCAAATGCATTCGGAAGACAGGAACGTCGGGGTCTCCGACACGATGATTTGTTTCGCCCGGGGTGAAGACATTGCAAAGGGTAATAAATGTTAAAGGCAAACAACTTTTGACCAGGTCGAATGTGGCGTACTCGGACTAATGATTTATTCTTCCACGCACGCCGTAGAGTTCGGTCACTCTGGCACTCAGACGTAATCATAGCGAGTGGGATGAGTAACTTTTCATGTTTAATTAATAATGCTAATGAAACTTAATTAGCACAGCTAATGAAAAATGCATTCAAATGAGAGATGAGCTATATCCTTAAATAACAAGCCTCCTGCACTGGATTTGGTGTCCTATTACATACTAATTAGACTGCACTAGGGACTGTTCATTTAACAAGCGCACATCATCTTAATCTTCTCAGGAGTGGAGGGATGCAAGACCTGAGTGTGGGTGCGAAACAGCTCGTACGCGCGTGAACGAGTGAGAAAAGCAAAGAGCAGTAAGAAGGATTGTACCGTAGCCAGCCACACGCCCAACCATCTGCAGTAAACATGTTCCTGATTTCTACCCCTTCAGCTTCAAGCGTATCTTTCTGTGCAAACACAACATTTCTACCGTCTTGCTTTCCGAGTTTGACTAATATGCCTTTCCCCCCCTCTGTTTATAGTATGCAGTGAATATACTAAACAATTGCTGCATTTCGTGCTTTGTATTTCTGTGTGAAAAGCTGTATAACTATATAACTATAAAACGAAAAATCATTTCTTTCTCTGGAGGAGAAAAACAAACCTTTTACCTGTGTTCATTGTTATTACTATAAAATCGTATCTTCTTCACAAGAGTCAGCTCTATTTGCATTCATATCCACTGCCATCTGTAACTCTTTGGTTAAAAATGAACAAAAATCTGTTGTTGAGCAAGTACATAAAAAGTGTTTAAAGCATCGTCCTACCCTCACCACTATTCACATCTGCAAACTTGCAATACAAATTAAGCTGCCGAGTGTGTTTCCACAAGAAATGTCTGTCACCTGTCTGTCTGTTGACGTCACCTGACTTTACAGTTTTTTTTATTCGCTTTGGTACTATTTTCACAATTATGTGGTAAAACATCACAACTGTTAGTACAAAACTCAAAGCAGATCATCGAAAAGTCTGTTTTTTCAAACATGTAATCGCATGTTCAATTGACAAAGTACAATGCACAAAATGACACAATCACTTTTTCACCACACCTAATCAGTGTGTCATCAAAGAACTACCTTTCATATGAAGTAATTGTCTTTCACAATGCAATACCCACGATACTTTTGATATGCTTCTCATCTAATTTGGGTAAATACATTTGACCAACATTTAATCCAACTGATCTTAATGGTTAATCACTGAACCGTTTGGTAAACCTATATATTTTCATTTCAGCAATAATAAGAACTACAGAAATAAAATGTGTTTTTGTACGAACATATAAATTAACCACATATGATGAATACTCGTTATTGCTCATTGATTTCAGATAGGGGTAACCACAATTGGTCATTAGCTATAAATGTGGGGGTGTAAACACTGGCAATTTCTTTCAACATGGAGCAGGATAGACAACAAGGAATAGGAAGAGCTTGTGGACAAGGGATCCGTCAGAGAGGTGGGCATGGGCACCAACAGAGAGGTCAGAGAGGTGGGCATGGGCACCAACAGAGAGGTCAGAGAGGCGGGCATGGGCACCAACAGAGAGGTCAGAGAGGCGGGCATGGGCACCAACAGAGAGGTCAGAGAGGCGGGCATGGGCACCAACAGAGAGGTCAGAGAGGTGGGCATGGGCACCAACAGAGAGGTCAGAGAGGCGGGCATGGGCACCAACAGAGAGGTCAAAGAGGCGGGCATGGGCACCAACAGAGAGGTCAGAGAGGTGGGCATGGGCACCAACAGAGAGGTCAGAGAGGCGGGCATGGGCACCAACAGAGAGGCAGGCAAGGGCACCAACAGAGAGGGGGGGATGGGCACCAACAAAGAGGTCATAGAGGCGGCCATGGGCACCAACAGAGAGGTCAGAGAGGCGGGCATGGGCACCAACAGAGAGGGGGGGATGGGCACCAACAAAGAGGTCATAGAGGCGGGCATGGGCACCAACAGAGAGGTCAAAGAGGTGGGCATGGGCACCAACAGAGAGGCGGGCATGGGCACCAAGAGAGAGGTCAGAGAGGCGGGCATGGGCACCAACAGAGAGGTCAAAGAGGTGGGCATGGGGCCCATCAAAGGGTTGGTCATGAGAGGGGGGAGGCAGAACTGTTGTCTCTAATGAAGTCTGGGCCATCATCGTTGATCATGTGGTGAAACGAGGCCTTACTATGGCAGAAGCTGGCAGATAAGTTGATCCAAATCTAAAAAGATCAACCGTCAATTCTATCATCCGAACCTTTCGCCAAGAAAACCGGTAAGTGTGGAGGATGTATCATATTACATTCACAATAAATTGTATAGCATGTAAATTCATCAGACATGTTACAGTATTTATACAGTATGATCTATTGACAGTATACTCTGTTCTATGCTTAGAATTGACAGAAAACCCCATAGTGGTGGCCGTGGCCGTGTGCTGACCGACCAGCAAGAGTTGGCAGTGGTGAAAATGGTTGTGGCCCAGTGGTTAGAGTGTTGGGCTTGTGATCAGAAGGTTGCTGGTTCGAATCTCAGTTCCAGCAGGTCATGACTGAAGTGCCCTTGAGCAAGGCACCTTACCCCTGATTGCTCTGCAGTAATGAAAGTGAAAGTGTGAAAGTGTGAAAGTGACCTATTTGTCAGTTATGGAGAACCATACCTGAAATTGGCCCTCTGCATTTAACCCATCCAGAGAGTAGTGAACACACGCACAGCAAGTGGTGAACACACATACACCCGGAGCAGTGGGCAGCTATCACTGCAGCGCCCGGGAAGCAAGTAGGGGTTAGGTGCCTTGCTCAAGGGCACCTCAGTCGTTACCTGCCGGCCCACAGTAATGTGCCACTGTAGTTAAAAAAAACTACTTGTAAATCGTTTTGGATAAAAGCATCTGCCAAATGAATAAATGTAAATGTAGCCCGCCTCTTAAAGAGGCACCAGGTATCAATGAAACACATTTGTGCCTTTTGAGAGAAACAATGACCGGTGAAAAGACTAAGGGCTGAGTATGTTCAGGTACAGCACTATATATTGTATTACTGCTACTATTTGATGCATCACTTACGTCATGTATATTGGAACAGCACTGTAAAAAGAACTAACCAAAATATATTTTTTAGAGGGTTATGGTGCTTGACGCTGATGTGAACCATTACAAGTAGGCTACTTTTTTGTTGATGATGCGGGCTTTAACCTTGCCAAAACCTGTCGCCGTGGACGGAACATCATCGGCCAATGGGCCACTGTCCAAGTGCCTGGACAACGTGGAGGAAACATCTCCATGTGCGCAGCTATCTCTGAAGATGGTGTCGTATGACGTAGGCCATTACTTGGCTCCTATAATGCTGCACATCTTATTGAGTTTCTCAATGAAATTGAGCCGGCCTGTCAAGGTGAAGGGGTCACCTATGTAATTGTGTGGGACAATGTCAACTTTCACCACGCAGAGGTAGTTCAAGCATGGTTTCAGGCCCATCCTCGATTCATGACTCTCTACCTGCCTCCATACTCTGCTTTCCTCAACCCTATTGAGGAATTTTTTCAGCATGGAGGTTGAAGGTCTATGATCGCCAACCCCTTGAGCGTGCCACCCTCCTTCAGGCCATGGATGATGCATGTGATGACATCAATGTAGACCAATGTCAAGCATGGATTCGTCATGCAAAAAGGTTTTTTCCAAGGTGCTTGAACAATGATAACATTCATTGTGATGTGGATGAGAATCTATGGCCAAATGCTCAAGACAGGCTTGATCCAAACTTATGTAATGTGTGCACTAAATGTTATGTTTTGTTCTCATTTAGTTACATAATAGAAAGTTTACCTATGTTACAATTCCATCTGAAAAATAAAAACAAATTTGTCCAAATGATTGTAGAGGATGTGTTCATTGAGCCTTCACTTGATTACACATAGGATGGATATTTTGGAAATTATAGATTATATAAATGCAAGGTAATGTCAGTGTATTGCCTAATGTGAACTGTGTAAACTGTCTTTTATAGTACTGTAGCATATTCATTTCAGCACTTCTAAGGCCGATTTGAAACCTGTATTTTGCATTGTTTGCTGTTGGAGGAACTGATTGTTAAAAGTACTAAACTGAAAGAAGATCATACTGTTGTGTTTTGGTGATTAAATCAAATGTTCCCGTTACATATTACAATGATCTTGTGTTTGAAACCATGATTATGTGGACTGAAAACATGTGCAATTGACTGAAAGCATTCCATCAGGTTTTGAAAGAATGACTAGCTGCGTTACAAGTGTGAGAAGTTTGGATTTTTGTACTAAGAGTTTTGAAAATGTACACCTTACTTGTGAAAATAGTACCAAAGCGAATAAAAAAAACTGTAATCCGCAAAAAGATAAGTATGAAAAAGTAACCTGCAGTTTTATCTTGTAAACAGAGATGGCGATGGAGAGGCAAAAGTTACTGACGCTGACTGCAGGTTGAAGAAATTGTGTGGAGAGCAGTCACTTTGTTCAAGAGGAAAACACTTGCCGTTGCAATAATTCATTAAACAAACAACAACTGATAAAAAGTAAAGCTTGAAATTGTGAACATTTAGATATTCATTGCAGTCAACAGTATTTTCGGAGTTGATTAAGTAATGCAGCATAGCTTCGACTAAATATGGCAAATAAACTAAATCTAAAAAATGTCAACCAAGCACTACGATTTGGCCTTCAAGATATTATGCAATGCGGTATGTGATCAGCACAAAACTTTTAGCCTTGCTTGCACTGTTGCCTGATTTGTATAATTCACTCAAAAATGAACTATTTGTTCTTGTACGTGTAAAGAAAATACTAATTTCACTATAATTACAAATAATTTTGAGTACATTTTTTAATAAAAGAGCTTAATCATAGCCTGTGTCATTCAACAAAAAAAATATATAATTATGAAAATAAATGATGTTCAGTCAACAAACCTGATCCATTAGTTATAGAAAAATTATGATGTCTATATTTTTTGTTAAAGTAACATTGCTGGAATTCTAGTTCCCATCATGCTTTGCATGGGATTGAATAACGTGAGTATATGTTGAATTTAATTGTTATGCATTTTGAATCAAAACGAGAACTGGAGGAGACTTATGCCAAATCTTTAGTATTCTGTTATGGTATCTAAAGAGGTTCTCTTATGTTATTGGTTTTAATGGATTGTCATTCTGTAAAAGAACAGAGCATTTGCTTACGGAGATAACATGCTACTCTGAAACATTGCTTTGATTAGAGAGCGGTGTGTTGGTGATGCTAGTGTTGTAGCTGTTGTTTCTACATGTCAACATTGGGCGTTGTTTAGAAAATATATGTGACCAACATAAGAAAACTGAGTTTGACAAATGGATATAAAGTTGAACATACTAGATAATTAAAAGTGATAGTTCACCCAATATTTTTAATTCTATCATCATTTATTCATCTTCTTGTCATTTCACACCTGTATATCTTTCTTTCTTCCACAGAACACAAAAGAAGATATTTGGAAGAATATAACCAAACGGCGACAGCACCCATTTACTTCTATTCTATGGACACAAAACAGGATTGCAGCAACTGTTCGGTTACCGACATTGTTCAAAATATCTTCTTTTGTGTTCTGCATAGGAAAGAAAGTCAAACAGCATCAGAATTAGAATAATTCATTTTTGGGCGAACTATCACTTTAACTCTAAACCAACTAAATTGTGTGTAACATCTTTCTGAAAAAAATAGGCCTACTCTTAATTTAGTAATGGATTGTTTTTTCATCGTTCCTGTATTGAATCCATTGCTTAAACAAAACAAAATATAAACAAATTGCAAATAAACAATGTTAGCAGCAGGTGCAAATTAATCTTAGCACCCCCCCTAACTATTTTTGCATGTTGTGTATAAATCCGATGGCGTCATAGCAGTTAACAGTGTGTTCCTCCACCGCGGAAGGTGGTAGACTGTCACACTGTGTCAGTCCTTCTCTCGGCTTTCCGAAAAGTGCAGCGACAACCCAGCTCATCCGTGGAAAATGCCGTTACGCCCGCAGGGAAAAGTTTGTGATCTGCTGCCCTTCTGCGTGATCCCCCTTGAGCTGTGATTCTATCTCCGCACAGAGCTATTAGCCAGATCTGCATGGCTAGATACATATGACTCCAAGGTTGTATGTTTGCTTTCCCTGGAATTAATGCAGCTTATCATTTTGCCATAAGTGTGTCGTTGGTAATATATAAAGCTTATTTCAACCTAAATAATAATGACTTTTTGCACTGTATGTGGCAGGATGTGTGATGTTTGTGCATGTAGTGTGAAGCGTGTTTGTTGTGTGTTGTCATCTATTATAATGTGTGTGTGTGCGCTCATGCATATTTGGGTGTGTGTGAAAGAGAGAGAGAAAGCGAGAGCACGTCTTGCTTGCGCTCCTTTACACGGACAGTAAGTCTGGCAGAGGCCAGCGGGGGTTTATGTGTTGCCATGGCAATGAGAGGCAGGGTTGAAAGAGCAGTGCGGTTTGCCCAACAGGACTTGTCTTAAATGGACCGAAGTAACACATGTGAACCTCTCTCGCTCTCTCTCTTCTTGCTCATTTGTTCCTTAAGGATTTATAATGTTTATTTGTGCTGCATGCAGAATCTCCAGTAGGTTATAATGTAATATAATAAAACCTCAAAGGCTAATGTGGTTGAAATAATCATTTTTTGTTTTAATGTAATTTTTTGTAGACCGTTGTCATATTTTATGAGATGATCATGGTGATTGATTAAAAAAACAAGCATGTTCGGTGCACGTTCGTAATTATGGCTCATTAGTTTTGATATAATAATAATAATATTTTTAATAAAGTGTTTCTGCTGTCTTGATTGTCACACGTTTATAAAAGATAACCTGAGGTAACCTAACAAATGTATGCGGTAACATTTAAATTAACTGGTTTCATTCCAGCCTAAAATACAATTTATAAGATTGAATAAACTCTGCTAAATGTTATTACCAACGAAAGTCAGTTTTATGGGTGAGATGAGGTAAAATAGTTTCTGAAGCTAACAACTGCATATTTTACAGCAGTTTCTTGTCTTTTGGCACTTTTTACCTACCTGGTCAAGGGGTAAATCATCTAAGTATATATCCATCTCGTGGTTTTTACATTGACGGTTGAATTAAACCAGGAAAAAATACTCTCAAACATTTGAGAGAATATGCAGAGGAGAGATCCACCCTTTTTGAAAAAACTCAAATAAAAAGCAAAGCAATTCTCACTCATGCTTTTGTTTATCACAGGTCAATGTTTGGCATTCTAAATTTGCTGAGACAAGGAGCCGCCGCCGACGTGGGCCGATACATTTACAAATCCTCGCTCGCTCAGAGATCTTTATTTAGAGAAATAAACTAGGAGCAACAATGCTGAAATGCAGGCGAATGAATGTGACCTTTTCCAAACGGAATCAAGGCAGACATGCATTAAATTAATATCACAAATCAGTTTGAGTGATTCGCTTATTTTGCACGGCATCATTTTTTGGCGTAACCAGGCAACAGAATGGGTGCTTTTGTGACCCCTCCTGGAATAACCACGAAAGGGAAGATGTACATTAAATTAGGTTAAAATGACAGTTTGTTTCTCCTCTACATTTCTTTTTATCGCCAGCCCATTAACTCCTGTCAGGTCTGTCATCCCCTCAATCTGCTTTCCTTTATATTAAACCTCTTTGCCTGTCACACTGATATTAGCACAAACAAAGAGATGGAAAGTGGAATTCTGCGTGGATTCTTCGCTGTTATTAGGTCTGTTTGGTTTGTGGCTCTGGGCACGACTGTCTTCTTTATACCACACAATGTCCTTGAGGCATTTTCACACTCGGACCTTAAGTGCAGCTACGTTGATGTGAACAGGTGAATGCACTCATGCTGTCAAGTTTCCAGGTAAGTAACCTGCCTCCGTCGCTAAGAAAGGCCATGTCGTGACCCGGTATAGGGGAACACCTTGGGAGTGTGAATGAGATATGTCAGTCAGGCTCGCAGTGTGATATGGGCACATTTTGACGCTAAGCCAACATCGGGGTGTCAAAATGTTGCTTTTTGAAATATAACAAAGCCCTGAAAACATGTTTAATTCCCACTTGTCTCCAGTATTCTAGGTTACATTGCTGTGATCTAGCAGATTTGAATGGAAGGGTCTAATAAAACAAGACTTTTGATTTGAAATTCACATAATTAGATTGATGAAAGATACAATAGCTAATGCAATATTTATATAATGGTCATGTACTCAAAAAAGTTAATCTGATATTTAAAAGTGCACATGAATGCATGAATGCAGTTTGCAGGCGCTGTAGGGGTTTCTGGTGTAAGATTTCTAAATGCAATCGGTGCATAAGAGGACGAGCGACCGGACCGTCATGAAGAGAGGACCAGGCCTGGACTTTATGTTGTGTTTTATTGTTTGTTTATTTAATTAAAAGTATTTTACGTTCGCCGGTTCCCGCCTCCTTCCTTTTATTGAACGTGTTACATTGTGGTAAAGATGCTTGTATTTTCTGGGCCAGGAGCTTCTGTCTCCCCCAAAGAGTGGCATCAGAAAAGCTGACTCTACATTGTATGCACAACTCCTTGTCCAGGCCCTGGTAATCTCAAGGTTGGACTCCTGCAATGCTCTCCTTGCTGGTCTTCCTGCAAAGGCTATCAAACCACTTCAGCTGGTTCAGAACGCAGCAGCACGCCTCATCTTCCAACAGCCCAAAGGGGCCCATGTGACACCCCTTTTCATCTTTCTCCTCTGCTCCCTGAACTGTGTGTAAGTCGCTTTGGATAAAAGCGTCTGCTAAATAACTAAATGTAAATGTATACATGCAATTGTCTCATTTTTAAAATGCTTATACTTTTATTTACGTTTGTGTATTGTATTTGTGTAATTTGTTGAGTTTATCCAAGCTACCAAAACCCCCTCAAAGGAATAGTTCACCCAAAATGAAAATTCTGTCATCGTTTACAAAAAATGAAAAAGTAATTTTTCCTAGTATACATTTCCTACTTTGGTTATAAGCATATCTTTCTCTGTGTTCATCAGAACAAAAAAATTATACATATTTGGAACAACTCGAAGGTGAGTAAATGATGACCGAATTTTCATTTTTGGGTAAACTATCCCTTTATATTTACATTTAGTCATTTAGCATATTCTGTTATCCAGAGCGACTTACAGAGAGTTCAGGGATCAATAAAGCGTTATGTTATACAAGAGCAATAATACAATAGGTGCTAATACCAAGTTACTAGTTTCCTTTAAGCCACGCTCTAAATACTGGGTTGTTTTTGACCCATGCTGAAAAAATATTGGACAGAACACACTGCTGGTTTAAAATGATCTAATGCTGGGCGATATTCACCCAATTGCTGCCTTGCCTTTGCCCAACCATGAGTTGAAACAACCCAGGTTTTTGGGTTGAAATAGTCCAGCATGGCTCAAAAACAACCCAGCACTTTAGTTGACAACTCAGTGTAAATTAGTTGAGCTGGGCAGTGGTATACTGTTTTCAAACAGTGCAACTCCCTTTGTTTCTGAAGGCGGGTTAAGGGAAAAAAATAGAAACAAAAACATTACAAATTCGGTTGTCCTCAATGCCTCAATCGCCACTTTTTTCCTTTATCCTAAAAAATTTACCTTTGTTTTTTTTTGTCCAGGATAAATGCATTTTCTCCACTCTGCGACTCCACAATCCAATTTATTCATGTTGCTTGTATACATTTTTTTATGTTTAGTTTTTTATGTGTTTCTGTGTCTAACCTCCAGAAAAGATCCCCTTGTTAATGAAGGTAGAGACCCAGAACATACACCTCCTTACCCAATGGTTATGGATCTGGCTGGCAGAACTTTTGTGGAAAGTTCACTTCAGTTTGCTGTAGTTCATTTTGGCCACATTTTATTATGATCACACCAGTTCATTCTTCAATTTCGCCCAAACTATACAGAGGCATTTTATAAACTTACCTTGACTTGTAAAAATACATTTACAGACCTATTACCTATTCAATGAATTTTTCATCGTGAGTGTCTGTTGACATGCCTGGTTTAGATGATGCATTGTATTACTGCAGGTAAGCCTTATTTATTGTTATGCTGGCTGCCATACCAAAGCACTTATTTGCCAACTAAGTAAATTAATTGTCTTAAAATGATACAGATGTTTTTGTGCTGTGTGTAGGCTTTGTAAGTAACGAATAAGTTGTTTCTTGTCATTTGGCAGATATTAGCTTTGTAGATATTTGGGATGGAACGCATGAAGCGAGGGGTAAGAAAATGTATACAAAATGTGATTTTACACACAATGCCTCCAATACTTCACCCTGCAGCTGGTTCACTGAAATGAATCACGCAAACTACAATAATGGTGTATGTCATATATGGCATCACAATTTCCTTTCACATTGTATGGATATATTGGATCTTTGACTATGATAATTTGTAATGCAATTGCATTTTACACAAATAATTTCCTTTTAGAACAATAGTAAGGTTCTGTCTCTGTGTTCGATTTCAGTTCATTATTTCAATTAATTCATAACTTGTCATATCGGATCAGATCTTTCATCAAACATCCCCATTTTCTATAATCTAGCTTTTGTGCAGACTTTTTTGAAGTGTTTTAGTGGTATGGTGAATTATCCAGAGGGAACACATTAGTGGTGGTTAAAGCGAGTTCTCATTCCATGTACAACGTTTTAAGGGTCTAGAAAAAGCTGTGAGCGATATGGCCAATCTCTTGCATTATAAAAAATTATTTTGATGCATTCTGATTTTGTTGTTGTGTACCAAGCTTTATTACTTTCTTCATTACATTTGTTATGCTAAACATTTTAGTGTATATGACTCAAGAGAACCTGATACCAATAAACACTTGCAGAAGTTATAGTGGGCACGGACAACTTGAAGAATCCTTCTCAGCCCTCTGTCATCATTAAAATTCCCAGGGCACTTCTTGCAGAAATGTGAGGGTGATAACCTGGCACCTCGGACAAATTTCCCACTGTGGCCTATTGCTTATAGCCTCCTCCATCAAAGAGGAAATTCTCTCCTGCTCTTTGATGATAAGTGGTGAGTGCCCATGGCAAGGCTTAAGACCATCTTAAGACCTTACAGTATAATTATATATAGACGTACACAATAACAATAAAGAACAACATGCAATGTTATGTAATTATGTTTCCAAACAATCTGTAATTACACATTGTTTTTGTTGTTGTTATTGTTAATCATATTAATTAAGGAATGTATTAGTATAAGCAACGTGGGGTCTGTAATGTAAAGTGAATATCTAGTGATCCTCCTGTTGCGCTTAATGGAATTTTAAGTGTCTGAGAATTGCCAGACTGACACCACATTTCTTTGTCCTGGAGGGTCTGGTTACACTAAACTGTATGAGTGCCAAATGCTGGTAAAAAGCTTTCAGAGAAGAGTTTAGTAATACCACTTTACACTTGGAGCACCTGCTAAAGCCATTTTCCAAACTACATTTCAGAATCTATTCAAACAAGAAATCAAATGATCTCCCGAATGAGGGCATTATTAAATCTTTTTATTGTTTTTCAGGTTTCAGCAATTTAAAACTTGCTGAAATCTGATATTAAAACCATGAGGCATAATGCCCCACTACAGATGTAAAACTTAACTCATTTGCAAGATTCTTAAACTTTTTGATAGTCAGAAACGTGTTTATTGCCAGAATTTCATTTACCTTTAAAACACATAGCATCGAGTCGGCTTCTGTCATTTTTACGGCACCTTAATTGGTTCTCAGGAGGTTCGAAGTCCTTGTTGTAGGTGAATTGGCCATATCTAAGGTATTTTGTTAAAAAGTTTTATTCTTTATAGTATAGTAAGATGTTTTCGCAAACTACCATTTTAATTATGTTCAAGATATTTTGGTGCATTAGTACTTTTAGCGGTAAGCAATTACGAGACTTGACGCTGGCTTTGTTTTTCACTGCGCTCTGAATATTCCTTCTAAACAACTCTTTCTTTTTAAATGTCAAAATGCTTCCATGTTTGGTCTTTGCAGCTCCGAGCTTCTCTTGACCCCCAACCCCTGCCAAGTCTTAATGGCCTTCTTTCCAACTGTAAACAGATGGAATATTTATACGTCCGTTTCTTCGGAAAACAAGTGTCTCCTGAAGGGCACTTCCACAGTTCACCGTAAGGTCTGTCCACTACTTTCCCTCTCCGTGAACACCCACTCCGTACCGCATAGCCGTGGGGCTGCCAGGTGTTTGTGAAGAGGGGGTCGGCGCATCTGCCCGTATTCTTCGTGGCTTGAATCTGCTGCAGGAAGGTGAGAATGAGGACATGGGTGTCTGTCCTCTGGGAATATAATAGTATTGCATAAGATAAATAGTATAAAAAGGTAACAAAGGGAAATATTGGATAGAAGCTGAACAGTGACCCACTCAGACCTACACATCTTGAACAGATGGGGTCCAGAAATTGTAAACAAAACATCTATTTTGTATTTTTGTTGTAGATTAAGATTGTAGAAGATGTTACATTTCATACTAAGCTTTTCGTGAGCCATTGGTTTCAATTTGCAACCTCACCACTAGATGCCACTCATTTTCACACACTGGACCCTTAAGTGATCTTAAAATGTAAGAACACATAGATATGAAGGGTAATAACAGGATCATAACGTGTTTAGGTCCAGGTTGAAACTCACGTTACCATGACCCATTGTGTTTTAACGTGCACACTCGCGCTATAAGCCACAGCTCAGACCAGACTTCCGAATCAATTTCCAACCGGATTCAAGGCTTGCTTTAAATTTTGTGTCCGCCTTAAAAATGATTCCCTTTCTCTGCTTGTGGCGAGGTGAAGGTAATGCCTTTGGAGACAGATAATACCCTGACACTGTGCTCCAGACACTTTCTGATGGAACATCAAAGAGAAACAGATCATGTAAACACAGGGAACATCACATCAAAGCAGCAGACTTCATGTTTATACTCTCCGTCTCTTTCTCAAGCACTGTGGATTTCTGCATTTACTCTACAAACAGGGTGAGTCTATACACCTTGGCTGGGGTAGACACCATATTTAGGGTTTTTTTGCGAGAGAAAAGATCGTGGAAGATAGACGTGCAGTCTGTTATATCAGCGCCTTGTATTTGGGACTGGGGGTAGGAATCTTTCTGGGGCCACAACAATTGGAGTACTGTTGATATAAGGGACCCGGAAAAAAAGGAACAGCAGCATTTTCTCTACGAACAAATAACTGCAGTCAATCTTCTTTTCTGTTCCGTTGACAGCCACAGATAACGCCTCTAACCATAGTGACAGCGACTGGAGTAAATATCAAAGATGGCGACGTCAATAACACCACAAAGTCAATTACCGTTGACACAACCGTTATTTAATAAGTCCAACTAAGCGCAGGTTCATCCATCAAATGTTAATTAACACCAGCCTCAATGTTTTGTTGCGTATGGAGCGCAAATAAACATTTTAAGGTAGACATTTGGGACCCTTTTCTGTCTCATTCTTTCAGTTACCAATAATAAAATAATCTGTCAGTGTCAATTTATTCACTCTCATTTGTGTGGAACTCAAAAGAAGATATTTCGAGAAATGTCTCTGTGGTTTTGGGTCCATAGAATGGAAACCAATGTGGGTCAGTTTTGTTTGGTTGCCAACGTTCTTCAAAATATCTTCTTTTGTGTTTTGCGGAATAAAGAAAGTCATACAGGTTTGTTATGACATGGGGGTGAATAAATAACGACTGCATTTTCTTTTTTGGATGAACTATCCCTTTAAACTCATAAGCACATACGCTTCTATTCAAATGTTTCTTTACATTTCACAGTAATGCAACCAGAAACTTTCGAAGTACCATATATGTACCTGCATGCAGATTCACAAACGTCCCATATATTAAAGTCTCAGATAAACATAATGCTGCGTATACCGTGGGAAGCCGAGGCCGGTGGAGGCATATATTATCAGAATGTTCCAGCAGTGAAATGTAAAGATATCTTCAAAGCTCGTCCAGACTGACATTCAGCTATTTCTGAGAGTGTGTGTCTGATAAGCTGGCAAATGAGACTGTTGAAGGCATATGAGCGGATGTTAGTCACAGACTTACACACACTCTCTTCTCGCACGTACGCAAACTTGATATTCTGCAAACAAGGTGTGACATGTTTGCGAAAAACAATGGGATAACAATGGGCAACATCTCACTGGCTTTGTGCAAACAGTCAATTGTTTATCAACTGATTAGAGACATTGAGCCACTATACAGCCGTCTCATTTTAATAGCATTCAAAGGGGCAGAAATAATCCTAACTGAACAAAAGCAGCTTAAAGGCGCTAATGATACCAAACCTAGACACTGTTTGCGCTAATCCACTAAAATCTGTGATATTGATTCAAAAGCGTTTCTCCGTTTTTCTTTTTATGACAAACCGTTTCATTAGACCGCCATATCATTAAAGAGGCTTAATATGCTGTTTTCTTGTTGGCTGTCTGCTTAGCGTTTGGTGCGTGCACTATAAAAAAATAAAATCCTGCTACATCTGAGGAAGTGATGGCAGCTGTTGTTAGAAGAAATTTCATGTTTCATGTATTAAAATATGGCATTTTGGCACTTGTTATGATTAGTTTTATTAATGCCTTTACACTTTTTTCACCAAATTTGATTCATATTTTTGAATGGCAAAATACTATATCGACTGTAAATATAGCATTGTTTGCATATATTTTGTAATGTAACTTTTAACCACTTTAGCTCAGTGGTTAGACCATGCCGCTAGCAACCCCAAGGTCATGGTTTGAGCCCAGGGATTTCACATGAAAAAAAAATGTATAGTGTCATGTAATGTAAGTCGCTATTGGATAATGTTAATGTAATAAATGTAATCGTGATTAATCACATACAGAATAAATGTTTTGTCTACATAATAGTATTCTGTGTACTGTTCTTGTTAACATTGTATTTATAAACACATAGAGGTACACATACATACATATACTGTATATATGTTTAGGAAATATTTACATATATGTTATATAAATTACCTCTTATACTTTTCTTAAATTCATCCATGCATATATGTGTATGTGTTTATAAATACAAAATGAATACAAACATATATTATGTAAACCTAAACTTTTATTCTGGATATTCTGGATATTCTTAATCGTGATGAATCATTTAACAGCCCTATTATGATTTTTTCCGCAAATTGATGACAATAATGCTATTTACTCCCAATCGATTACTTCCAATATTCAAATATTCACCTTTAATTTACCTTAAAATTACATATAATGTTTGGTTTCATTATACTTTTCACCATTTAAGGTAATATACAGTTAGCTGCATTATATATTATTTGACCACTTTTGTTTTATTTCTCATATTTTTATAGTTCGAGTAAAAAAACCTAGCATGCGTTTTGGATATTAGCAGATCTATTCTGCCAGTGTGATGAGAACGGCAGATCCATGCAGTTGTAATCCCACTAAACAAGCCGATGGCAGATAGCCTAGAAGGTAGAAAACAAGCATCTGCTAGAGGAGTAAACAGCATAGCGGGGATAGAGGTGAAACGTGGCTGGAAGCACACACACACACACACACATTAAACACATCTCTGAGTGAGAGACACAGAGAGAGCGGGAGAGAGAGAGAGATTTTAAAATAAGTGAGCTGACTAATTTAAACACCAACCACTTTAATACACAAGTTGAGGCGTGTTATGACACGCCGAATTTTTCCTGTTTACTTTGTGGTAATTGCTGTATACTTGACATGAGCCATGTGTGATGTGTTGGATTGCAGTGTTGGTGTAAATTATCAAGTATATTATGAAAACAGAATGCTTTTAGAAGGCGTTAAAATGGTAACATACAGTATTCTTGTTTAAAATCTACACACAAACGGCTTATTTAAGGGACAGTTCACCCAAAAATTTATATTCTGTCATCATTTAATCACCCTCAAGTTGTTCCAAAACTGTATAGATCTGTTGTGGTGAACACAGAAAGATATTTGGTCTTGGCCACCATTTACTTCCATAGTAGGGAAAATGACAATGGCAGTCAAAAGTGCCCCAGAACTGTTTGATTTCCTACATTCTTCAAAATATCTTCTTCTGTGTTCAACAGAACAAATAAATGTATAAAGCAATGGTGGCCAAGAACTGTTTGGTTAAAAGCATTTTTCCCAAATATATTTTTCTGTGTTCATCAGAACACAGACATTTATACAGATTTGAAACAACTCGAGGATGAGTAATTGAAGACAAAATTTCATTTTCGGGTGAACTGTTCCTTTAATTTCATCCATTTCACGAGAAATGTTGATATAGAAAATGGAATGTGGTGTTACGGTTGGATTGAGTTAGATGTTGCCTTCACAATCCTTAAATGCAGCTGTGAATGATATAGCTTTTCTACGTTGCTATGTATGTTTTACAATAATGAAAGCATTTTATTGTCCTTTATCAATTAGATTAACAGTTACTGCGGACTCTAGCTGTGTGTTAATGGTTTATGCTTGACTGCATTTCTCTGGAATTTAGTTTACATGCAAAATAACAGTAAGGTTTACAAAAAAGCTAAGAAGAATGTGAACAAAAACACCTGCGAGCCCAATAGAAGCACTGCTGTAATGCAAAAGAAACTGCAGGAATTTGCAACAAAATAATGTAAAAGAAAAAGTGCCAGAAAAGAAGCATGTAGGTTTGTTAACCTACTAAGTTGACATAACTAGTTTTGATATTAACAATAATCTAAAGAAGAAACTTTCCCCAGTTCTGTGAGATGCAGTCATCTTGGATGTTCCAGGAGTAGTCAAGCTCTTCACAAAGTTGCCCAATGCCTAAAGCACAAAGACAGGAAATACAGAATTCATAAGTCACCTCTTTCTAGTCTGGTGCTAACCTGTCTGTCCTACAACCTACAAACAATTTCTGCTTTGTTAGCCCCCCGGCGGAGTTCTGGGTTGGGTCATGCGTCCTGAACCTGGCCTGAGGAGGGTCCGATTTGTTTCTTAACACTCCAAACATCAAAGCTTTAAAGTCAAAGTCCAGAGAACAAAGGTGTTAATGCATATTTTACACTATGAATCATAAATAATTAAAGCGGGCTGGAATTTGTATTGAATTTGTGAGCTTTAAGTTTAGGCTGAAATGTCAGAATGGATGTTGTGGAAAAGAGCGAACCTCCCTATACGTCTTTGTTTTTGCTTCGCGTTCAGTCTCTGTTGACGTGTTTTACCAACCATTACAGGATGTATGTGCAATGCCTACCCGGCTGGCATCCAGACTCTCCTTTAATTAAGTCGCAGGATGTTCTCTTTGACCTACTGTGCTCCAGAGGGGCTGACAGCTCATGTTGCACCGGAGCTGGTAATTGTCACCCAAAAAAGATTCATTCTTTGTTCTCTCTAAATTAAGTCATTTCTCTTTCTCAACAAATTAATCCACTCCATCTAAAACCTGTTACCTGGCCCCACCCCCACATCTGAAACCCCTCCCTTCCTCCTCCACTCTTTGTGCTCATTAAACTATAATGCGGTTTTAATCAGCTCATGGCCTCTGGAATAGATGTGTAGAGATGACTAGAGAGGAAAACCAAATGGCACAAAAGGTTGTTCTTCATGTCTCAGGATTAGGGAGTTCTCAGATATGTTTTAGCTAGGTGAAAACAGTGATATTTCTTCAACGTTTTTGAAGAAATACAGAAAATTGTTGGCATACATTATTGTGTTATCAAATTTTAGAGGGCGTAGTTTAGATAATTTGGTTTTGAAGGAACCTGATGAGAAACGTTGGAGTACATATAAAAATACAATACATGAGTAGCCAAAGGTGATGTCCAGGAGCATATTTGTACAACATTTGGTTTGCCCCTCAGGTTAGATTTATTGTCAAAAATTGATAGAATACTACACCTTCAAGGTATTTATTGGACAAAATTATTTGGCAGAATAGCAAACTTGCTTATCACAGAAAATGGGTCTTATTCTAGTTTATATTAAAAACGAAAAGCTCAGAGGAAACAAAGCATGCATTGACTATAATTGTATCTGTTATCAATTTTGTTGCTCATCTTGTGTAGTAATGTTTTGTAGTTTTTTTTACCTGGGCCGTGACTCAAGGTTTATACATGTGTTGTTTGATTTTTTTGCCTAAACTCTTCAAACTCTTCCCAAATCGGAGCTTTAGTTTACACTCCAAGTACAACTATGCAGCAGAAAAGCTAAAATTTTAATGTTAAAATCATTAATAATGTGTTTAAAGAAAAGCGAAGATGTTCGTTTTCCAAAGTTGGACATCACTTTTTGGAAATCACTGTATCAAGGCAACTCCAGATTTATGGATGTGACATTTAAAAAAATAATATGTTTAAGATAATTTATTTATTACTAATTTATTGAATCATCTGTTAAAATTTTACCATAGACCACAAAAAAGTTATTTTATTTCAATTGTTCACGTGCCTATATATGAGTAATTGTCACATCCATAATCCATAATTGTCACACCCATATATGAGGAATATGCACCGTTATGGATGTGACAATTCCGTCATGGGGTTCACAATTCATTAACAACTACGACTATCGAAAACTATGGTATAAAAACAAACAAAAAAGTGCACATGACCTAAAACTTTTTTATATAGCTTAAAGCTTAAAACTTTGCATATGTATTTGAACCACCGGATATAGACATTTGACCTTTAGTAAAAAAAAAATTCAGATGTTGACAAATCTGAACTGTGTGACATTGTTGAAATCTCTTAAAAAAAAGTAGTGTAGTGACAATATTTAGGTAAAAGCTAAGTACTTAAAGCCTAAAATGGGCGTCATGTTTATTAAGCACAAAATATGCAAGTCACTTTAAAGCAAGTCTCCCTTTCGTCTCCATTGCTGTGCACAATTAAGAGAAACAACATAGATGTTTACACACGTTCCCTATCGTGATTTGTCTTTTCCATTGGCTGTTTTATCTTATCCGTAGCTTTAAACAACTCTTATTCTCTGGCTGAGAAAACACAAGGCCAGACCGCTCTGCACTGTTTTTGACCAAACTAATATCCGCAAGTGAAAGCACCCGCATGCAGGCAGGAGGCGTAAATAAAGTAAATTGCTATAGGATGCCATAACATGAGGTTGTTTGAAATAGAGGGTGAAGTGACAGTCATTTAAAAGCTCATCTGGCCGGGCTGGCATGGCGTTACTCAACAAGACAAATGGCTGGAGAAGTCAGCCTGCTGTAGAGACTTCTCCAGTGGCCAGGAAAACCTACTTAATAGATATTACAAAGCAGAAAGAAAAAGTTTTGCACAGGTCTGCTCACACAAGCTGTTTCTTAAAGGGCGCCCATGTTTCTTCCTCTACTGTATCTTTCCTCTTTTAGCCATCTCGGCACACTGCATTTTTCTCTAAACCTTTCATCACCCTCTCCTCCCCAGCTGCCTTCAACATCGCCTACACACACACAGCTGCCTTGAACAGGACTTCACGGGTAGATCTTCCTCTGGACACTAAAATAGAGAGAGCATGTAAGTTCGCTGTATGTGACACTGACAAGGACAGTAGGGTAAAGAGAAGGAAAATATAGAGATTTCTATATTCGGCCTGTAACTGTGCAACTGATTTTCTGTTTGTTATTAGATTTGCGAAGCCAATCTATGTGTGTGTGTGTGTGTGTGTGTAAAAGAGGAAAGAAAGGGCAGTAAAGATATGGATGCTATTTGTGATAAGAAGGGTTGACATCAGCTGATAACACTGTGTGAGCCAAAACACCAGAATCTTTGAGCTGACAGTCGTGTTTACACGCACACACACACATAGGCACAATCTCTCGCTCTCTTTCACGAACCTTTCTGAGATGTCAGATTGGATAGCTAATGGCCCCATCGATGTGGAAATAGCATCTCAAAGCAAATAAGATGCTGATGTCTCTCAAACAGGAAGAAAATCAATTACACACCGTTTTTAGTTTTGCTGCTTTGAGACGTAAAGGCCAAACACAATTATCAACAACACAAAAACAAATACGTCAACGGAGACTGACCAAGAAAATGCAATTATATTACATAAATCGAACACCACAGCCGAAATGCGCTTTACTTCAGATAGAAAGACAAGTTATTCTTTGATTGTTTATTTTCTGAAGTTATAATTTACCTTTCAAACTTAATATAAAAAGACACATCAAATAAAAAATGCGTAGGATGGAATTTGTGAATAGAAGTTAAAGAACCTTTTCAACAGAATGTTGATGAATGTCATGAATTGTTAACGTGCTTGTCTCTTTTGTAAACTCTTAAACTGTCTTTAATTTCATTGTATTGTATTTCATTGTAGTAAGCATAGTTGTGTTACCTACACGATCTGTAGCCAATGAGGTGTCATTGCTCCGCCCCCTAACACAGATGACCAAAGACAATGGAACACATTAGGACCACTGATATATATAAAAATCACTGGATTGCGCCTAGAACGCCACGCCAAAACCACGGCACGGCAAAACCATGCCACTGCAAAACCATGCCACGGCAAAACCACGCCACGGCAAAACCACGCCACGGCAAAACCACGCCACGGCAAAACCACGCCAAACAGACACATATACTAAACAATCCTAATAAACCAACACAGGACAGAAAACACAAGGGCATTAAATAGGGAGACATCAATGGGGAACAGGTGTGGGGCATAAACTAGTTAACAAGCAATAATGAGGAAACGAGAGGACAAGAACAGAGACATGGAGCTCTCTCCGTTATGGATGTATTGAATCTTCGGTGACTTTATGCTCCATAAATAGCTCTTGAGTGTGTCTTATATGTATATAGGTATATGATGTATGGTCATGTTACTGTGGTTTATGTTCTCAGTTGTTCTTTTTATGAGCTCATTTGTTTTCCCTTCATGCATTGTTTGAACTGTAAGAGTCTTCTTATAATTGTCCTTTGTGTGAGCTCACTTGTCTTAACCTCGTGCATAAAAAAAATAGAAACCTTCATGACTAAGAACACAACCTGTATTTATCTGCATTTAGATTTCAGAATAAGTATATTTGTCATATGTTGAGGTGTCTTGTTACTCTGCTGATCTGATATGTATGCTTCTGTAATATAAATGAACGTATATATATATCACTCTATATCTAGGCCTATTAGGCCGGGAAAATTCCCGATTTATTTTATTTAAATTATTTATTTAAATTTTATTAAGACATTTGCGTTGCAAGAATGCACTGTGCGACTTTAAATATAAAAAGGGGGGACTGGTAAGCTACCATTTTATCATTAATATGTGATAACTCCCTATTCATTTAAAAGAATGTTTGGGCATACCAACATGGTGCCGCGGTAGCTTCACTGTAATGGTGTCATGAGAAATCCAGTCATTTATGTAGATCAGTGGTTAGACAATCCCATCAGAACAAGCCGTGTGTCGTGATGTGTCGTGCCACGCCAGTCAAATCCGATGTAGACCCGGTGTAAGAGTATTAATTGTCTTTATCCCATTAGAGCTTTGTAATAACTCAAATCTCTTGCCTGTTGTGTTTGGTGCAGTGTATTAAATGTCTTTTTGTAGCATTTTTTAAAAAAAATTCTTTCCTGTGACTCTAAGCTCAAGTGTTTACATCCTCTGACCTGTGTTCTTGTTTCTTTGATTGCTGTTTGTTTTCGGTCACAGCATTTGATTGTTGTTGTTGGGTTGTTGGGCTTGTTTGAACACCTTCTGTTTTGCACTACAGGTGACTGACTTGAGCTTGGTGATTTGAGTTGAACAGTAAACCCTGTTCTGTTTCAGAGAGTTACATTTTTAAATATAGTATGTGCTGTAAATGTATAGGCCAGCAGTCTAGCATCCCCCATCACTATTACCGCTGCTCATATTGGATTTCAGCACCTTAAATATACATTTCAAAAAATATACATCTGCCAAATGAATAAATGTAAATGTAAAATAACAAAATGTGTAGACATGATAGATTTTGAGTCTTGTTTCGCATTTAGCAATCTATGAAAAACAACCCTGAAACCCTAGCCACAACAATATAATATCAACCCCAACACACCCCAGTATTGCGGTAATGAGTCCTGTTATTGAAGAAATTTAGTTAATTTGATCGTTTTGCATATATGTAAGTGATTATGAAGCCATCAAAAATCCATTTGCAAGCATGACAACACAATAAAAAGACATTATCTGATTTGGCCTAACATGTTTTTGGTATTCATCCAACATTCAATTCCATTGTTTGGACGTATAAACTATAAGACACTTTAGTTCCAATCAGCAGCACTTCCAATGCAAATGAGCTGTTCTGTTTCCAAGGTCCTGTTGTGACTGAAACAAAGGCAATGATGACAATAAAGCATGTTGTTTCATCAATTTCTCCTTTGGTATTTTGCTACAAGAATAGACACATAATCACTCATCTCCAGAACTCCATTGTCACTGTTAAATTTCTAATCGTTCTGAAACAGATCTGAGCCCACTGATTTACAATGGACGTAGAAGCCGGTTATAATTACTGTGTGATATATGGGGGTTATTATACCGTATTGAACTCTATGATACGATAAAAGACCTCCATGCAATTCACCTCTGTAACAGTCTGTGGGGGCGTGACGCCTCCGAGCATTGAGGTGTGACAGACCCTTGATGAAGGACTTCATTTAGAGCTGTTTGTGCAGCGCTGGTCAGTCTGGTAAAAATGACCTGCGGGGTTTCTCTGTAAAAGACCTCTCATTAGAGAGAGCGAGGCATTATGGAGTTTTCAAGGCCGTTCGATGGCCACATACAGTTTTAGTGTTTGCTTTTGGAAGTTCTGTGTCTCGCAGGTGTAGATAAGGTAAACTGTGGGCTAGCCATGGATAATATAAAGTCAAGGGGATTATTTAATGTGATATCATTCATCTCTTCGCCATTGAAATGTACAATATTTAAGTATTGCCAAAATATTTAAGATTTATATGGATGTGAAATTTTCAATCCTAACTTGATATATACATTCTTAGAGCATGTATATATTATCCGTATACTGGATAATCTGTTTGTACAGTGTTTGCACGCCTTTTTGGAGAATCAGAAAAATGTGCATGTCTATGCATAATTTTTCTATTTTTAAAAATGGATATTCATGGGTTATGGATGTGACGAAAATGTTTTACGTTTTTAAGAGATGATGTACTTTGTAGGATTTTTGTGAATTAAAATGCACGAACCAGAAACATTAATTCCCAGCAAATGGAAAGGCTCTTCATAGAACGCAAAATCGTGATTACATTTAAATGATCCTGTGTCCATTTATAGGAAAAATGATCGGTATGTGTATGACAATTCTGAAAGCGTTGGGAAATCTTTGAATGTTTTTATTAAAAAACCTTTTAGAGACCTCACATAAACCTCCAAAAACTGAGACTAATTTAACATGATAACAGTTTCATTCTGTTCTGTATCATTACTAAAAACTAGTGTGAAGACAAACACACACTTGCACACAAGCAAGTAATTAAGTGAAACATGTTACATCATAACATTGCTGCAGTGTGTTTCAAAATTCATAAGTCAATCTTGAGATTTAAAGATAATTGCATTTAGCAATACAAAAAGTGCAAATCACTTCCATTTTAATAGACTGTAAGTTTCTTCCCAAACTCTTTGGTACATGCCTCTGCATAGCAGCTTCAGCCTTTGTGCAGGGAATTGTCAAGCAAGCTATCTATGTGAAAGGGCCAGGGAGTGCTGCTAAAATGACTCCGGCTGCCATGGGAAATTGGGGAACAAGACAACGCTAATTTTTCTTGCTAACTAACCGTAAAAGCATAAAGCCGGCAGCACAGTTTAGTTTTTTTAAGAACTGTCTGTGGCGCTCTAATGAAAAATAATTCATTTCAGTTTATTCTCTCTAGGCGGGGGTACATACATTCTTACATTTCGTCAGCTGATGTTCTTTTGGATGAACGCCATTCACATTAATCATTGTATAAGCATTTAATAAAAGCCAAAGGTTTATAATCACCATTATTATTTATTCATGTACTGTTTACAAGCATTCCTTTGGCATGTTCCTAGAGCTACCGCGAAAAGTTGCCAAAACCATAATTTTCCATTACTTCCTCATTTACCTATACATGTCCGGTAATTTTCTTACATTTTCTTTGTTATCTACTGCTTTCTACTGTATGTGGCATTAAAGCAGCACTAAGACATAGCCAAGCCAGCCAACCCTCCCATAGTAAAGAGTGATTTTTCTAACGCTATATGATTTCTATGCTTTCAAGGCTTCATATGATGGGGTGTTTAACTGTATTGTTTTAAATGGTTGCAGTATAGCTTATATTCACAAAGTCAGCGGGCTTGAAAAGCAGACAGAAAGAGTTACGTATCTGAGGTTTCATTCATCATGCTTGCTGTGTTTTATTCAAAGCTTCAGGTGAAGATCAGAGATTTTGCAGTCATGACAACTCGGTCTGTGTTCTGTGGAAAAATAAAAAAACATTAAATGTATCCTGGAATTTGTGTTGTTTATTGTTTTAGCGCAGAAGTAAAGGGCAGTTAGGTTACAGCAATGGGATATATACCGACAAACTACGCTAAAAATGTTGGAAACCAACTGTGTAAATTTTGAAATTGTTCAAGCATGCAGATCCAAGGTTTAGAACTAGTTTAGTATTTCTTGCACTATCCTAGATCTCTCTTTTTAAGAAAATGACTATTTACACTATATTTTATACCATGTTTGGGGTTGAAGGTCCAGTGTGTAAAATTTTGCGGCATCTAGTGGTGCGGTTGCTAATTGCAACCAACGGCTCCACCCCTCTCTTTCGAAGAACTATGGCCTCTGACACAGCGCTAAGATGCTGTCACATTTTTGCTTCTTTGCCGAAGGAGATAAAGTATTTACAAAACTCGTTCTGTAAGGCAGTTTGTCCATTTAGGGCTCTATGCAAGGGGACCCGTGGTGTATGTAGATAGAAATAGCTCATTCTAAGGTAATATAAACAGAACACTTCATTATGTGAGGTCTTTACACACCTCTGAATACAGTTATGTACAGTATATTATATTGTATTCCTGTCAATACATCCTCCAAAAAATGACACATTGGACCTTTAACACTAGGCAGTTAGATGGAAGAGAAAAACAGGAGGCATGAGACGAAGTGATGATGGAATAAAACAGATTTACTGAATAATCTTTGTTGCATTTCAATTCATAGTCTGAATTTGTCTGACTACCAACAGAGTCAACATGTGTTATACATACTGTAGCAAAGATGGTAGAAATTGACTGCTTTATAAAATTGTTGTGTATAAAATTGTTATGAGTGAGACATTCCCTTATCTGTACTTGAAGACAATCCAGAACCTCAAAGATGACATATTTTTGTAAGCTCAGAAGTAAGCGTTGCGCTGATTCCCTGCACCAAAAGCCTATGCAAGATTGCAAAAAATAGCATCTGTAATCAACAAAGGTTTATGATGTTTACACGTTTTGTCTATCAAGATTATCTTTACAAATTAACACCAAATTTGTTACTTTTTAAGAGGAAATACAATCGGCAGAAGTAAACAGCCACAGACAGTTGTTTACCACAGACCTTATTTCGGGCGATTTACCAAAAAAAAACATAGACTTTGGAGCGATGGAACCAGAAGTCTTAAAATGCTAACTCGCTTCCGGGTTTTGTATAAATAAATACGTCATCTCTGAGCCTCCCTATACAGACCCAACATAAGATAAACAGTTATATACAATAAAAGGAACAACAGTTTTTCAAACTAAAATAACAAATGGGAGAAACAACTGAGAAAAACTAATACAGATTCCTTTATATGAATTACTTTATATTAATTTATAGACAATTTCAGCGGAAAGAACATTAACAATTGTTATGTAGCCCGAACGTAACTTCCGGTAGACCTCAGCAACGAATCAAGTACTGTTGAGTAGTTTTAAATTAATATCATACAATTAATATACAATAAATTAGTAATATGAAGAAATATTATTTATAAATTATAAAAAATAAATGGTTGTGTTAACCAAACACAGAACAGATGTTAAGTTCGGGCCAGGTGTGTACATCCAATAAAACCGTGTATACACTACGTATGTACTGTATGTACTTCTGAATATCAGTCACTCTAACAGTAGTTTTCTGGTTACCAACCTGTTTTAATGACGCACAATTTCAGTCAGATATATTTAGTTTTATTTAGTAAGTGAACGTGACTGAAAATAGAGAATTAACTGAATACAGTCACGTCCAGCCGATCATGTGATTTCAACTTGGCACCCATGAGGTGACCTGTTCCATGTAAAATAAACCCAGTTGTAATAGGCTACTAATAATAGGTTATAACTAGATAATTCATTTTTACGTAATACGATTACCTGCACGGCTGTACTCGAATTTAATATATTTCCTCAAGTATTCAATTTCTCAGGAGTAAAACTTTGGTAATTGTGATAAATGACTGAGTGGACTTTGAACATAAGGTCAATAAACTCTCCTAATGTCAGTGCGCTCCTACATTTAGAGATTCAGTCGGCTGTACTAACAGGATGTGTTCGGCCCTCTAATAAATCCTCTGTACCATGTTCAAGGCTGGATCCACCGCTGTGTTTTAGAGGCACAATTTTAACAGGTTTCTTGGGCGGTGATGTCTTGTTCTCCGTGAGGTAGCTCAATCCTCTCATAAAGTCGTTGACCCTGAAATGTGTAGAAAAGGTTCCTGCCTGGTTTTGTTCCTAAGCCCAGCTAATTGTTCCCTGCCGTCTGGTCACGTGAATTAGCCTCAGGCCTGTAGCATTAATCCGCGTGAGTCTCTCTGAAACCGAATTGCTATCGTGTGTAAATGTAACTCCATGAAGTGCCCACACGCGCTTCGCTTTTGTATGTACTACTAGATTCATCAGCATAAGATAGTCGGAAATTGAATTTGAGGGTTAAAGAAGAAAATAGACTGAATTTCAGCGCCAGTAGAACAATGGTTATGTCATCCGTGTGCGTATTCTGTGAAGTTGCTGTGAAGAAATGTCAAAACCATCCATCGCATGCTCTATAAAAGGGAATAATCAAACTGCTTTGCTTGTGAAATAGAGCACTCACTCAAGCAACTCCTCTGCACCCCCCTCTGAGATTTACGGTCCATTATGCGATTTTATCCTCTTTTTTATATTTCTGAATACACTGATTGACAGTGGGGGGCGTCATTATTGCGAACTGCCTGAAGAATGAGTCAGTGCTATTACACAATCAAAGAACAAAACACTGGTGATTTTAAAGTCTCTCACCTTTCATTAGAACAGGTTTCAGGCTTTAGAAAATCTGAATGTAGACTTCTTTCATGGGACAAGCTGCTATTGTCTGGAGTATTTAACTGACTTCTGTAAAGGATGCTTTTACTACTGTTTAGGCTACCTGTTGCTTACGATGGCTGGAAAGGTACGTGAGGAATCAGACGCTAAGTGCTTTTTTGGCTGAATTGCTCATGATATGCAAAGAAATAGTGAAAGATTACAAACACGTGACCTCTGACCCTCTTTCCGTTACATGTGGGAGGGCACAGTGTGGCAAAGCCGCACTTTGATTGGACGTTAGATGGCTCGGGAATGACTGGCAGAGCGTAATGAGAGCCCAGGAGATGTAACTCGACAGCTGTTTGTTCGCCGCTAATGAGAGATTGGTGGAGGAGAGAGAGAGACTCACATACTGGAACTCTTC
The DNA here is from genome assembly GCF_947034865.1 of Barbatula barbatula. Lineage (NCBI taxonomy): Eukaryota > Metazoa > Chordata > Actinopteri > Cypriniformes > Nemacheilidae > Barbatula > Barbatula barbatula. Next base: position 9,754,652 of record NC_136787.1, on the reverse strand, counting down.
TGCCTGGCTGAAATAAGGAGTCCGGCCTCTCCCCGAGGGCTGGGTTTGGGACCGTGCTGCGGTGCACAGCTCTGGAAGCTCCTGAGTTATGCCACCACTGTTCCCCATCGGTCGGATTAGATGTTTGCTCAAAGACCAGGGAGATGTGGTTTGAGAAAGCTTTGTGTGTTTAACACATTCCTATATATTTATGTAAGATGATTATATAAAGATGACATTATGAACAGATGAAGAATTTTTAAGCGAAACAAAACCCTAACCCTGATAAAAAGTGATACCATGGAGTTGTTCATGTAAGTTTCTTTTTCTACAGTATCTGTGTCATGATCATGTCCTCCTTGTCAGGAGTTTTCTAGTTTTGTGGACAGGGTTGTAACAGTATTTCTTTTGTGTTTGTCATGTTCTGTGTGTAAGCACATGGCCTTTGTTATTTGCTTTGCGCCATGTACTCACCTGTCGCGTGTTGGCCACGCCCCCTCGTTTCCCCGTCTATCTTCCCGTAAGCGTTTCATTCCCCTCACCTGCCCATTGTAACTATTCCTTGTTAGTTTTCCCTATTTAATGCCCCTGTGTTTACTGTCCCATGCTGGTTCATTATGGGAAGTGTTTCTTAAGAGGTTATTGTTAGGCTTCAGTTGCGTTCATATTTTTGTTTGCCCCATCGTGGGTTTTCTGTTAATAAAGTTTTCTTGCCTGAAATGTCGCTGTCTACATTTGGGTTCTCTATGCGCCATCCCTAACAATCTGAGCCAGACCATTATCTAAATAGACAAATGTATATAATGCACAAATAGAACCTAATGTAGTCAGAAAATGATGTATTTGTCAATAAATAAGACATAACATAAATCAAGAATATTAATTTATACATTTTAATACATTTTTATTAGGAAATGTGATGTTTGATTTGTATCTATAATAAAAACGTTATTGCCAAAGGCTTAGGTACGCAATTCTATTGACATGGTTCTTTTTGAGCTTTTATAAAGACACCTCAGCATGGTGTAAATAATTAACCGTGTGGTTTATGACAAAAAAATTCTAAACGTCTGTCCCACTCTTTCCAAAGGACAAACTGCATGCTGTCTTCCTTTTGTACAGACCTTATCTCTGCTGGTGGGAGCTGCATGCGTTTAACAGACAGCATCAGGTGGCATGCTGTTACAACCATTAAACATCTACTATATAAAATTGAAGGGCTACAAATATCACGTTGAATCATCCGTTTTCCAAAGTAAACTACGAATTAGTTTGAGGATTACTGGTCACATACAACCATTTTACAGTTTTGGCAGACCACAAAGTACTATATTATATATATTCACAAGCCACACATCTTTAAAAACATGCAGGCACATTTTTAAAGTGGGTTCATGAGTATAAATGTTAATATAATTCTTGAATGAGATGAAAGCAAACTGGACCTAATCATAAAACCTCACTCAAGCTTTAAATCACAAAATGCAAGCAAATAGTGTACGACTGTATTTTTCATTTACCTGACAAAACAATCTTCACTGTTTACAATCCACTTTCATGTGATAATATCACATCTTATCAAGGCTTTTGGACGATATACAGCATGATTATAATGACATAGCACTTATCTTGATAATTTGTTCAGAGATGATGACAAAAGGTGTTTGCTGTTTGTATAGCGGATGCCAATTGGTGTGAGACTCCCATACTGTGCTAGATTCCCATACACGTGTCGTTTCAAAATCCGACTCCCCGTGAGATTGTATTTATGTTCCAATTGACATACTATACACTGTGCACTTATATAAAGCACCATGTATGGGTAAGATGTGGTAAGAAGTCCATAACGGTGGCCTCCTTTTATACTTTTTCATATTACATCTATATTGTTGTTTCCATAATATGTTGGAGGGTGCATAATGATCCTCTTCATGCTAAACCGGCGGTCACACTTGATTTTTCTTTCCATTAACTTTCATCGTACGCATGCGAATGCGTCAGACCGGAAACGCAAGTCTGTCCAAAGATATTTCGCATTTCATTGCGTAGCAAAGTTCAAGTTTGGTGAACTCTGACCTGCGATTTCGCGTCATGTGAGTGCGTGAGACCAATAGAAGATCAAAACGTCACAGCGTAACCTCTTGGTACAAAAATGTAAAAGACGGAGGAATCGCTCCTGTCGCTCCTGTTCATTCACCGAATGAATTTCTCATGCTCAAGGTCCCATAAAATGTAATACAATTCGTCAAATTGGACACAGCTCTCCCCCATCCTACCTTACTCAACTTTGTATAGTACAAATATTATGATAGTATTGTCTCAAATGGAACAGTATCATTTTTTTAGGAATGAGGGCGAATTGCATAACATATGCAAATGGTTTGTTTGTAGAATAGTGCATAAGTGTGTGATTTTGGGACACACCTAATGACTACCTTCTGTTCACCTACTTTGATAGAGATGGTGACCAATGAGCAGCTTCCCAAGTCAACAAACCAATCGGAAGTAGTAGTGTCATATTTAAGTACAACACCTGTTTATCTGTTGTTTTGAATCCGTCTTGGAGCGGGTGGACCAGATCTAACAACTCAATTTGCGTATGATCTTGATTTCTTATGTCATCACGGTATTGACCGACACTCACCCACCCTAAACAACAAGTAAATTCACGGGATGCTTATTCAGCGGCTTTCATTTCCGTTGTTGCAAAGTGCCTTCATTCAGGCTACCAATCACATACTTCACCATTCATTCACAATGCTCTAGTTTTCATACAGTGTGTTAAGGTCACCGCGAGTCTTGCTCTCAGCATGAATTGTTATCCAACGCTGCACCAGCATCTTTCAGAATAAGAACAACAACATCAGCGGTGTGAGCGTGAGCGTGAGCGTGGGTGGTGATGGGGGAGTGGATTTATGGGGTAGATTAGATGCAACGTGAACACGCTTTGCCATCCGCGTGTGCATCCAGACGCCCGTGGGTGGCGCCAAAAGAGCAAAGAGCGCCCTATACCCTGCACAGCTCTTAGCTGTTGAATGCGTCAAACTGTATTTGCTCATTCCACCGCGATCAATACTCATCGCATTTTACGACCCGATTGCTCAAGATTATGATTCACGCACGAGAAAGTAACGTTGCAACGAGCAGAGCTCTTCGCGTGACCCTCGGAGGGGTCTGATGCGTTGAAGACTTCGATCTAATTAAAATGAAACAGATAAAGAAGCCCCGCTGCAACTGTACAGTGAAACAAACACCGATAAGTCAGTCGTGTCAGGATATTAACAATTACACAATTTTCTTAACCTAATTGTGTCTTTTTGATCAAACAGCCTGTGGCGCGAGGGTTTGAGAGCCCCACCTTCTCGCGCTCTGAGCGTCCGCTTGCGCGAGCGGCTAGAGAGGAGCAGCGCGCGGTGTTGAGAAATCTCACTCATTCACTCGCTCGCTCTCTGACATGCACAGATATGCATGCGGGATTAACCCTGTGCGGAGAAGAACCCTGTGCCAAAACTGCGTTCACAGTCTACTTCTGAGGGAAACGAAAGGGAAACCCGCATCCACTCGCCCTGCCGTGCACATTTAATATTATTTTGGGTATATTTTGCTCACCGTTCCGCGAATAATTGACTGACGAGGAGCACCATCAGATTGCCTAAAAACCTTATATGAGTGTTGGAGGATTTATGGACTGAGGACGGAAGGAGTCGTTCGTTTCAGAACTGTTTCTGTATTGAGAAGAATCACCACAGACATTTAAACAGCCGTTGTTTCTCGTGTATTAATACTTCGTTATCAACCTGACGCGGAGTCGTGGGAATGGCGGGGAGAAATAACGCCGCCACTTATGGATTGTTTTTCAACGGGAGGATTTTACGTTTTCTTGATGTCTGGATTCTTTAAAGAAGGGGTGTCTGTGGTACCTCGAAGGAAGCATTAACCGTAGTCGATTCTCAGAAGCCCTGGTGGAGACGCAGGGAGCTGGCAAGCAGGAAAAAAGTGATCGACGAAGGTAGGCAACGAACTTTATTGACGCGAGTAGAAAAATTAATAAAGCTGACGAGTTTTCTCGATATGTGCTTTTAGATATTCGACGCGTGGCTCTGCGTTTTGAGAGATTAGGGATGATTTATTACGCAGACCGTTATGATTTAGACATTGTAACGTAATTTGGACGCTCTAATATGCATTTCCAGAATCATTTGGGATGTTATGCGGGGTTTACGAATAACCAAATGACACTTGTTAATCGCCGCAATATAATTTATAACGACTCGAATTTTGTATTGGTTTCTCACTTGCATTATAGCGTAAACTGAGTGCGTTAAACCTTCTGCGTCATCTCAGACGTATTTTCACCGGGTACCGAACATTTACGCGTAAAGATTAGGCTGCAATAAAGATAGTTGACGGACGACCAGTTGAATGTATGCTGTGCGCAACGGCAAGCCATGTATAACAATGTTATTAGCGGTAATAGCCAGCTGCACTGGCTTGGATGTTGTTCAACAGGGATGCAGATTTAAAAGAAAGCGCAGTGAAGCGACCAACTGGGCTGGCTGGGTCAACAGCAGGATCAATGTTTGGTCAAGTCCCTATAATGCTGATTACAGGATTCCCCCATACACCATCTCCACCCTCAACCCTCTCCGAGCTGCAGGGGAGAAAAGTGTGTACACATATAAAATGGGGTGTACAACACTGGGAAATTACAATAGGTTATCTTTACAAATATATGAATATATATACAGTGCTAGTTATTTACATTCTTTCAATCTGATATCCCCTTTTTTTACTGTTATCCTCCGGGAGATGAAAATGCATCAAAATACTATGAACATTATAGACTTGGGAACAGTAGACTACTAGATTAATGTAATCCAATATCATATTATATTATAATATATTTATCAGATTATATTTATAAACTATATTTATTTATAAGAAACTCATTAAAATGTTTAATTACTTTATCATAGAAATAAATTCTCAATAAAAGCAAATAGTCTTTTAAAGGGATTCCAATCACTGCATTTATTTGGCTGCAAGATTGCAAAGCGTTGTCCATAGGGTGAGGTATGGGCAATAATATGGGTAACCGATTTAATTGGGCTGAGCTGAAATGCTAAACCTGTTGAACCTGAATGAATGTGATAACAGATGATTTACGGCACTGCAGAAAAATAAAAGGTCACAATACTTCAGGGAAAATAAAATGTCTGCATGAACTATCAGTCTCAAGAGCTGGGCGAAAAATGACTTTAGAACTTGTTCGGGGTGGATTTCATGCATGTTCAAATTTGAAGTTGTTGCCGGCATCTTTTGCCTTGCGAGCAAAGCTTGAAATGTACGACTTGAGGGATCGGAAAGTGTCGTTGCTGTAATTTCAACAGAGCTGTGTGAGATTTATATACTGCCTTTTTCTGGCCTTTCAAATTAAATATTGCTGTTAAGACATACTCAATAAGCTAGAGTACATATAATAAGCTCGTATACAGGCATACAATGTATGTAGTACGTTTTCATCCATTTCAAACATTCTTGTTCACAGCTACTAGAATAACCTTTAGTTTGCCAGGTACTCAAAATAGTTGGAAACACCAACAGCTCTTAAATAGTTTGAGTGTTTCTAGACTCTTATCAAGATGAGTGTTTATGCTCTTGGGTTGTTTGTAGTGTCTATTATATAACGAAGGTTGCCATGCTTTATTATTATTCATATTATTATTAGTATTTAGTATTAGAAACCACTTGTGGATTCAATAGCTAATCAGTGCCAATTTGTTATTACTGTTAAAGTTGAGCTAGAACGGAATTTATAACCTAATGTGGCTTTTTGATTGTCACTCTTACTTCCTCACAAAGTTTTATACTTTTTACGTTTTGATTCACGATACAGTGAAACTGGGTTGAAGGGCAATTTTATTTCTTGGTTTCACAAATCACTATATGCATCAGCCAATGACTTGCAAAAGTCACTAAAATTCTCGAAATTTTGAAAACAAAATTCTGACAAGAAAAGTCATCCAATCAAATTAACTCCATTGGAAAAAAACGCATGTCATTTCTTGAGCCAGAATATTTTAAGCTTCTTCTAGAATGGATCCACTGTTGAAACCTAACTGCATTAGTGTCGGATTCACCCTCTCACTGCCACAAGTGTGAATTGTTTCTTAGTCCTTCAAAGGTTGTGCTTTATGTCACACTCCTTGATCATGTTTTTACCCTACACACTATCAGCACAGTTTAATCGACAGTAGGCTGTCTTGCAAATGCAAAAAGAGAACACATCAATACCTGGGCAATTAGTGCATCAATACACGGCACTCCCAATCTTAACAGATCCGAAGAAATTGGATTTCAGATTGGATTTCTATGCATTCTTGTGTTTAGCTATTTTGTATAACACTTATTTACTCTCCTTTGGACCATGGTCGCTTGCTGAGCCTGTATTGATTCTTGTTTGTTTCATGCTCCATTCTAGATATTACATGGATGTTTTGCATATTTTAACGTAGGGCTATTCAAAAACCAAAACATTTAGTGGTACAGCTCAATAAACTATCCGCAGTCTCACAAAGGGACAATAAGAGATCTTCCAACATTGGAAATAATGAAAATCCAGCATCCATTTGCTGCTTAAACAGAGAAAAACCTGAAGCCAGGGGAATACGGATCAAAGCAGATGCTAAAATAAAGCCTAGTGATTAATGAGGAAGCCTAGCAGGTGGAAAATCAAACATGAACATTACCGTGTGTAAATTAGCCTGAAACTTCTGAGCCCCGATAGGTCAGATGTCTGAGTAAATCTGTGTTTTGAGATAAGGGCTGGCCTTCAGGTGCTCCGTGACCTGGGCGTGCAGAGTCTTATTATACCAGCGTATTACAAATGGGAATATTTTACATTCTGTGATGCTGAATGGACTCTTTGCTGTGTTGGCAGTCTTCTTTAAACCTTTTGTCTCATCAGCACTTTCCATTGAGAAACTGCCCATTTGATGTTATGGGCCAATCAAATGAGTGTAACCTTCATTAAAGGGAAGTCATCCAAAATAATAGCCCTATCACTGGCTGTGTATATGCACTGGATAAGCATACATTGAGGGAAGTATATTATAAACTGCTTATAAAATGGATTAATTTATGTTGTAAATAGTAAAGCTTGCTGAGCTGTTGTTTTTCTTGCTAATGGTAACCCATACCTTCATATTAAAAATCCCATGAAGAAATGTCCTATTACTTGTTCTTAATTATTAATTTCCAAAAGCAGCTTAGTTTGGACAGGCTCTCAAAAGAGTGATAGTTAACATTTACCGGTGTGGTATTAATTGCCATGATTTAATGCCCAGATTTGGAAAAAGAGGCATTTTGTAGCCAGTGGCTGAGGCTAAAAATATAAAGATATTGCATTATGTCAGAGAAAGATGAAACAGGGTTTCACAGTATTAAGCACCTTTTTACGGGTACACTTGTACGGTAGATTCGCTTTTCCTTCCTTTACATCCAAGTAATCATCTGCTCAAAAATGAGGATGATAAATAATGTAAGATAATGAGAGAGGAGGCTTTTAGTGGTGTCGGGGGAAGAAGCATTTTCCGGAGAGCTTTTACAACTCTTAGCTTGGATTTAGTGTGCACAATGTGTACACAAAACATTGCTTGCTGTGTGAATTCTGTTACACCCTCAAATAGTTCCTTACTAGTAAAATAAATGGAAAGGCAAACACAAAGGAAGTTTGTTTTCCCATCTTTGTTGAAAAGAGTACTGCATGACACACTTGTTTATAATTTGACATGTTTTTTCACGCTGTTTTGCAGACTGAGGTGTTGCCTCTCCGAGGGCTCATGGATCTCCCTGTGGTGTTGTTTCTGCTGTGGGGAGTATTACTGGACTTGTTGACTGGTGTGGTGGGTGGCATTCTGTACCGTGTGCATGAAGAACAGCCTCCCAGCACATTGATTGGCAGTCTGGCAGCTGACCAGGGTCTACCAGACTCTGGACACCTGTACAAACTGGAAGTTGGCACTCCCTACTTGCGGGTGGATGGCAAAACTGGGGATATCTTTACTACAGAGATCCCCATAGACAGAGAGACACTGAAAGATTGTCGTAACAAAGGCAAACCCTGTTTTCTTGAGTTTGAGGTGTCTGTCACAGACCTTATTCAGAATCAAAGTCCACGGCTGATAGAGGGAAGGATTGAGGTGCAGGACATCAATGACAACACACCGCAGTTCCCCTCACCTGTTCTCACCCTCTCAGTTCCAGAGAACACCCACGTGGGGGCACTATTCTCAATTCCTCTGGCCACTGACAAAGACACCGAAAGGAATGGAGTAGCTGACTACACCTTAACTGCGGGACCAGAGGCTGTAGCACTCTTTGGTCTCCAGGTTGCAGAAGACCGAGGTGAAAAATTGCCTCAACTTATTGTGTTGGGAAACCTTGATCGAGAGCTGAAAGATTCCTATGACCTCACCATCAAAGCTGTGGATGGAGGAAATCCACATCGCTACAGCAGTGCCTTGCTGAGGGTCGTCATCGCTGATGCCAATGACAATGCACCCAAATTCGAAAAATCATCCTACGAAGCCGAAGTTGCAGAAAACAGCCCAGTTGGACACTCCGTGTTGCAGGTAAAATTGCAAACATACAAAGTCAACCTTTAGTTTCAAACAAAGCAAGATTGTCTGTTGCATCATCTTGAAGTGTGAAATTTTAATGAGCACTGCTGTCTCAACCTCCCTACTGTCATTTAGTAACTGTCTGTTCTCTACTTTGATGCTTCACATTAGTGAAGCATGGCTTGGCTCACTATATGCATTTCCTAATTACTAGAATAATCCAGTTTGGCACATTCATTGTAAACATAAACAAATAAAATAAAGTCAACCAAAATTATTTTAAGGAAGGCTAGTTATTTTAAGGAAAGAAGGGAAATAGTTTTATATGAGTTAAATAATTGAGGTGATTAGAAGAATTTAACATTTAAAAAGAATATGCTTGTTGCTAAGGAAAATCATTCTGTACAGACCCCAGACATCTTGTTTTGTATCTTTCTGTTTTGTTACTAGTCTTGAACTTTAAATATCTTCTTTTCGTTTTCGAAGACAAAATTTTTAATGGCCCATAAAATGTTATTTTCCAATTCCATCCGTATCTGTTTTTACCATAGTTTTTTAAAATAAATATTTTATGTTGTCATTTATTTCAATCGAAGTATGTTGAAGTAACATTTAATCTTTTATTTTGCAGGTTAAGGCTAATGATTCAGACTTGGGTCCTAATGGTGAGATTGAATACACATTACATCAGGCTGTTGATCCTGTGCCAAAACTACTCCGGATAGACCGTTCCACAGGCATAATATTTGTTAAAGGTTCATTGGATCGTGAGGAGATCAACAATCTAAAGTTTTACGTAGTTGCCCGAGACAAAGGCCCCTCCCCGAAAAGTTCAAAAACATATGTTTCCATTGATGTGACAGACCAGAATGATAATGCCCCTGCAGTGGAGATTCGTGGCATTGGTCTTGTGATCCATAATGAGGGGGTTGCAAACATTTCAGAGGACATGCCTGTTGGCACTGCGGTAGCCCTGGTGCAGGTTTCAGATAAAGATGAAGGAGAGAATGCTGTGGTGACCTGTGTGGTTGCAGGTGATGTTCCTTTCCAGCTTCGACCAGCTAGCGATTCCTCAGTTGACAACAAGAGGAAGTACTTCCTGCAGACCACAACCCCTCTAGACTACGAAAGGATTAAGGCCTACCGTGTGGAGATAGTGGCAGTAGATTCAGGCAACCCAGCACTATCCAGCACTAACTCACTGAAAGTCCAAGTGACGGACACAAATGACAATCCGCCAATTTTCTCACCAACCCTGTTTGAAGTGGAGTTTGCTGAGGAGAACCAGCCAGGTGAAAAGGTGGTAGATGTTGTTGCCTCAGATGCAGACAGTGGCACTAATGCAGAACTGGTCTACAACATTATTGCAGACTCTTCAACAAGGGGGCTTTTTGAGATTGACCCCAACTCAGGAGAGGTACGTGCTCGGAGCCCTCTTGACCGCGAGCACAAGGATCGCTATGAGTTCCGTGTTACTGCATCTGATAAAGGGGTTCCTAGTCATAGGGGTACCGCTACAGTTGTAATTAAGGTTCTTGATAGAAACGACAATGATCCCAAGTTTATGCTGAGTCTCTACAGCTTCTCAGTCTTGGAGAACATGCCACCCCTTAGCCCTGTTGGCATGGTAACAGTACAAGACATGGATGAGGGTAGCAATGCTCAAGTACAACTTTCTGTGGAACCAGATGTGGGAAAATTTGTCATCCAAAATGGTACAGGCACTATTCTGTCTAGTATCTCATTTGACAGAGAAAAGGAGAGCAGTTATACATTCCGTTTAAAAGCTGTGGATGGAGGGGACCCACCCAGATCTTCATACGTTGGTGTGACAATCAATGTCCTGGACGAGAATGATAATGCACCCGTCGTTACCAAACCATCAAATTCATCTTTCAGACGCCTGTCTCCAATGGCTGCTCCAAACAGTGTTGTGGAAGTGGTTGAAGCAGAAGACATTGACTCCGGGTCCAATTCTGAGCTAGTTTATAGCATTGCTGGGGGAAACCCGCATGATCTTTTTTATATCTCTCAAACGGATGGAGAGATCACACTAACCAAGGAGTTAACTCGAAAACATAGTGGTCTGCATCGACTGGTTGTAAAAGTGAGTGATAGAGGCAAACCTACCCGCCATGCCATTGCCTTGGTACACATTTACGTAAATGAGACCATTGCTAATGTAAGTCATGTGGAGGCACTTGTGGGACACAGTCTGTACACCCCACTAGACATGGACATTGCAGGAGATCCAGAGTACGGTTTAGCTGCCCAAAGAAGCAACATTGTATATGGCAGTTTGGCTGGAGTGGCAGGGGTGGTCACTGTGATCATTGTGGTGGTCTTCATCAGGCATCGTCTTCAAAGAGAAGCTAAGAGTGGTTATCAGGCTGGCAAAAAGGAGACCAAAGATCTGTATGCCCCCAAGCAAGGACCAAAAAGTGGCAAGGGGAGAAAAGGGAAAAAAGGTAGGCCACCAAAGTCACCTAAACCTCTTGGAGAGGACGAGGAAGTCAGCCTTCAAAAAAGCTTGAAATTTAACCTTGATGGGGTAAATGACAGCCCCAGGATCCATTTGCCTCTGACATATCCACCTGGAAGCCCTGATCTAGGCAGACACTACCGTTCCAATTCCCCATTGCCCTCCATCCAACTCCAGGCCCAGTCCCCATCTGCCTCTCAAAAGCATCAGGTCGTCCAGGAGCTCCCTGCTGCCAATACCTTTGTGGGAACAGGCGGTGATGACAACTCGACCGGCTCAGACCAGTACTCGGATTACAGCTATAAGACCAATCAACCAAAATACAGCGCAAAAACGGTACAGATCTTTTATTGTGTGTGTATTGTGTTGACAAAAAGTGTTTTGCTGCCATATATTGATATGGGCCGTGCTAATATTGTTCACGATAGTTAGTGTACTAAAGTTGTAGGATTTTTATAAATGACTATTTTAATTTGTTAGTTTATTTGTGATTTTACTCACATTTTTAATCACATTATGTGGATATATCTGCCTAAAAAAACTAATACGCCACCCATTGAATTGACCTGTGTCTGTTGAATTTCAACCAAATTAAACCTCTGAAAAAGTGATAAAAATCGAGATTATCATATAAAAAAAAATTCTTAAACTTTTCCTAAGTACATGTACAAATATAACAGTTGTATTGCTTAAAAGTGAATATGAATTTGTTTTCATTGCAGTATTTGAGGTCTTAAAAAATACAGAGAATCTTTTCTGTTATTTTGACCTGTTTCTCCAGTTTTCGCTTTCTGCAAATAATAGCGATTAAAAACTTAAAAAATCTTTTAGTTTACAGAATGAAGCAAAAATGCAAACACCTATAAATAGTTAATTCAGAAAAACTGAAAATAATTTTGAAATGGTCTTTCAATTTTTCCTGCAGCTGTATATTTCCGGCACCAGTTTGCAGTTTAAAAATAGACTTTCATACAATTTACTTAGGGCATAATGGCAAAGCTCCAGTCATGAAATGTTTTCTGAAACAGTTTACTCATGAATGACAATCAACTCATCTTAGATTTCTCTGTAATTTTTCTGAGTGTAAGTAGAGTGTAAAATGTGCATATTTGCCCGAGCTCACGCTGTCTCTGTGGTCATGGAATCTGATCCGCTCAGTGAGAGGCGCCCATCTGACCTGCTGCCACTGAAGTCCAAAGTCATTTTCTTAGCCTCAGATTTAGCTCAGATACCAATTCAGCCTGACCCACTTAGATGCCAATTCAATGTGCTCAGTTCAGATGAGCCAATATGAAAACACTTGAGCACTAGATGCAGTCATACTTTACGTGTGTGTGCGTATGTGAAGTGAAATTGGTAAGAAATTTCAAATCGAGTGTAATCTGTAGTGTGAGTGGTAGTAAGGTTTAGTGGGCAGAGGCTCGAGACAGAAAGCAAGGTCACACGGGTCCCGACTCCATCAGTACCAGTCTGTTGTTTGATGAAGCCAGCAGATGCTAGATGACAGGCAGGTTGAGTGCAGGCCTTGTAGACTTACTGACTGGGGAGAACACTTACCCACGGCAGCTCCCACACTGTGATGGACAGCATATGGCATGGAAGTGACAATAGACTCCAGCAACAGAGAGTGTGTTGCATTATTGCGTGCTGTTTGTGCTTCCAACCCTCCGCGTACAGTCATGTGATCTATTTGTGTAAATGTGGGCTGGTGGCAAGCAGACCTATCCGATCAGATTTCCACTCGAGAACATACGTTACATAAATGGATATTTGTATCTGCGAGAGTAGACTGACATACGTATAAACAAGGGACAGATGTTGACTCATGTGACATATATGAGCAGATGTGAACTTGTGAGGAATCACCCCCCCATCCACATCAGGCTTAACAGATTGACCAAAATAAAACATTTAAATCCCAGCCAAGCTGAGTGACAGATGTACAGTGCGGAGCGTGACAGAGTGAACGGTAATATGCTCACCCATGACTTAGCGCGAGCGGCAATGTGCTCAGGTGCGTGTGACAGGCTTGGCTCCAACTCTACCAGTTTAGGCTCTGATGAGTGTAAACACAGTGGCCTTGTTTGTCGTTTATTGCCAGTGAAGATTGAGCGTGATGACTGGCTTCAATGCTCTCCTTCCTGGTCCGTAAAAACTCATTAAGTGGAGTTTGTTTGTTCGGGAAGACTTATCCTGAGGTGTTAAAAAACCCAATACTCAATTCACAGTGGCATTTCCTGACTTCATGAAGAGAACTCTGTCTGAGTGTGTGGCTCTTTAGTTTGTGTGTCGCCAATTGTGTCTTTCACAGATCATGGATCTTCCCGAAACTCTTTTCATAACCTCCAAATGTGTTAGACTGTGTGATAGCTACTGAGAAAGCTGCATGGGTTTATCAAGTATTGTGCTGATAATTCGTTTGGTCATTGCAACGATCTAACACTTCTTTTCTTGGATTTTCCTCTCCGGAAAATCCTAGAGTGGGAGACATTAGCACACATTAAAGGATCAGGGGAGAGACTATCCCAGTTATTTTGGAGTTGGTGTGATGAAGCTGTAAATCTGAGCTTAAATTAAACCCATACAATTAAAATGACTTATTAAACGGAGATACCACTCTGTTGCCCACCCCTCACCATGGGCTGCCCTTCATCTCCCATTGCTTACAACTTAATAGTAGAAGGATTGGGAGGGTTGGATATTCTGGCTTTAATAAGTGAAACACATCTCTTAACCCTTTTAGAGCCAATAGTTCTCACTGTTTATACTGTTCTAGACATGTTTTAGGAGCAATGAAGTGCAGGGCTGACAACTTGTTGCCTTTTAAAATTGAATTCACTTGGTGTGCCACCATCTCTGTGTATAAATTACTGATATAAATGTATACTATTATATATAATAATTGTTTTAATTTTATTTTTACGAATATGTTTTTTTATGTTTTTAAAGTATTATGCAATGGAAATCCATTTTTGGCTGTGATTGTAGACTTATTTATTTGTTATAAATTATTTAATTGTACGATGTCATGGAAAAATAAAAGAAATGTAAATATGTCATATAAATTTAACAAAAAGTACAAATAATGACATGACATTAAACACTTCTAGCTTGTGAAACCAATAGTTCAGTTAAAAATGATATTTCTGTTTTTATTTATTAACCCTCAAGCTGTTTAAAACGCAAAAAAAGATGATATTTTAAAGAATGTTGGAAGCCATAGTAGTTTATTTCTTTACTATTGTAGTAAATAGTTTGTTTACAAGCATTATTTTAAATCTGGTTTGAAACAACTTGAGGGTGAGTAAATGATGACAGAATTTTCAATATTTGTCTGATCTATCACTTTACGATTTGTAATATTTTAAATAATATTCGCCAAATTTTCAACCAAAATAACTATATAGTGACTACAGTAATATAGTGGTCATCCATATCATGATATAGAATTGGTCATACCATCTATACTTATGTAGATTAGCCTGCTTTAAGCATTCAGTTGAGCCTTCCAGGAGAGCAAAAACGTGAAGTGAACACTCAAGGCAAAAAAAGCTCCAAGCCAGGTCATCCCTATATCTCCCCTCTATCTCTCTATCTCCATATCTACCACATGCCTCGTATTCTGTGGCAAGTGAAGCTTAAAGATAAGGAGGACTATCATCAAAAATGTTGCCTTACCACAGACAATTCTTCCTATCCCTTTCTCTGTGGACTCTTTCTCTTTTCCCCTTTCACTTCAGTAAATTATGCACCCTATATAACGAATTGAACATGGCCATAAATCAGCACAGGCTCTGAGAGAGGCCAAAAAATGTAAATATTCAGTACCTTTAGAGCCACTTCTCTTTGTACACTTTCTCATACACTTATATATTCTCTATGTAAGACAGCCATGCCTTTATGCAGGCTGCCTCAAGGCCCTTCCCAGAATCCCACATTTTAAGCATCTGCTCAGCACAGTTCTGGCTAATATCCATAGCAGAATGCACCCGTACACCTCAAACCCGGCGCCCACCCTCTCAGATCTCCCCTCTGTGAATACAGCCCATAATACTCTCAGACTGCTTCTCATTAGAGCACAATACTGCCAGTGCTCCGCTCGCTCTCGGTGGACCAATCTACTGTCAGGTGCGAAAGCCTCGAAGGCTCATACGCAGCGTGAAGGCGACTGCTGCACTTACAGGAATTTGAGAGATCGAGGCACCCCCCCAGCCTGCGGGAAAGAACAATTGAGCAATTATCAACAAATACTTTGCAATAAAATACTATGAGAATCGCTCACACCAGGGGGAAATTAGTACAATACGACTAAATTCCACCGTATCAGCTGCAGCTACAAAACAACATCTCACTATGAAGACAACAGGGAGAATCAGATATGCATTCTTGTTTGTATAGAATCTCTCTCTGGAACTAACAGGTCTCTGCAGGCACTTACGGAATGACTGGTCTTGGCTGACACTTCACAATCGATTGACCTGGACAAGTGCTGAGGGATTTAGTGCACTGGACAGACATATTCCAAATGAGTAATCTTGTCCATGGCGGTCGAAGCGATAAGGCAGTAGAATCACTAAGGGCTGTTTTCAGGTCTTGCTGCAGCCATTTTGTAGTCAAACCACATTTTGGCCTATAATCAACTTAGTATGTTCAAACCGGTTCACCTGACAAAATGATTCACTAGATGTCACCACTCTGTTGTATCTCTATTTCAAATAAATGAGGCAGACGTGACATTTTGAGTCTAGGCTAATCGATTCTCATGATCTTGACAAGCTCGCTGGGATGGGCCTTTCAGAACTGACACAGTAGAATTGGATCATCTCTCTCCCACTCTCTGTTCATCTCAAAAGAACTCAAACTCTTACAGAAACTTGAAGATGGCCTGCGTAAATGTCCATGCCCTGTTTTTGTGTGTAGGGTTGGTGATTTCAATCTAACATCCCAATGATTACCGTGTAAGAAGAATTACAGCCCTTATCAAAAAGGTGCTTCGCGGGAAGGATTCTCCGTCACCGCTGGCTGATGTTGTAAAGCTATTCGACAGCGATGCGCAGCGCACCACAGCGGCACCCAGATGTGCGACTAATGATAGTGTCGTTGAAGACAAGGAAGACAATAATGATAATGATTATGGTAATATCCATGTGTTCACAGTCAGATTCATTTCCTCCCAAATATACTTCTCCGCACAACCACAAGGAGCTTGATTTATGCGAACGTCGGCCCGAAAACATTTTTCTGCACGCATGTTTACGAAACGCTGTCATTTCTTCGCCAGAGGCGTTGCATCTCTGATTTCATCAAATTATCCTCCTGCTTACGTTGTGAGCAGGGAATCTATGATAAGTATGCATATAGACAGTGACATTTTCTCTCGCTATCTCTGGTGGTTTGCGTGTGCAGATGAAAGGGAGCGGCTCTTGCATTCTCTGGCGTTTCATTTCTTCGCTTCCGGGAATGTGTTTGGAAGCCGGTGGTCAGATCCACACTCAACAATATATTGAGAAAGTCCTTTAGGTAAAACTGTGTGGAGGCTCAGCTCTCTGATGGTATTGCCTTTAGCTCCAATATTTTATCACGACTCATTTCAGCCTCTTTTACCTTCCGCCAGGCAGATTAGTGCTTTTATCAATAAGCAGCTTAGCACGAATGCTTCCCTCAATAATGTGCTATTACATTTCTCCCCTGCCACCGTAACTCCTAGACGCTTCTCTTGCTTTTGGTCTTTCTGTCCTCCTCTCTGAGCTCTTCCATGTTTCTCTTTTATTTTGGTGGATGTACTCTCGTGTCAGTTTTTTCTCCGCGATTTGTATTGCATTCTTTTTCACCATTGCGAATCCGAATAGCAATTTTTCCTCATTCAAAGGCCAACAAGGCAATCAGATTTCCGAGGTGTCAGTAATGAAGTGGCTCATTCTCTCAGTGTGTTGAAAAATCAACTTTGCACGATGTAATTGTCTCGTCATGGGCTTTGCATGATAACTGAGATGCACGTTCCTCTGTTCAGCTTGTTGTCATGGTGAAACAGGCAACAGCTCCGCATTAGCTGTTGCTGAGGTTTATTTGAAAATATTGATGATATTAAAATTGAAGAAACCACAAATAAAAAAGGCAAACAATCCCCTGATGTCTGGAGCTGCCTGAGCCTAATATATTCATATTTTTTAATATGATTTTCATATTTGGAAGATTTTGTTTTGCCATCTCACTAATATTACTTCAGTTTCGCGACTTCTAGGACAGCACAGCTGCTCATGTGCTTACACAATGCACTCTGCCGAGCCACGTTACTAGTTTCCACCACAAAATATTCAGTGCTTAACAAATTGGTTTGTGCCATAACTGCCCTACATAATTTTTATTTTCTTAAATATAATTATTGTCATCCATGAATTTTTAATTTACTGTTTCACAAAAGAGAAAGAAGTAGCACTTACCCAATTACAGTCAATAACAAAAACGACTGTGGGAACGTACGATGTTTTTCGCTATTATGTGTGAAGAAAGACTATTTAGTTGTTTCAGTTATTTGATATTTTGTATATTGTTATTTACCAAATGAATGACGATTTATTGTTTAATTGTACCAAGTTTTTGACAGATTTCTAAAATATTTGATTTCTTTCTTATACAGTGGTTCTCAATTGTTGCTGTCACCGTGCGTTCACACCAAACGCAAATGAAGTGTTAAGCGCGAGAGATTTACATGTTAAGTCAATGCAAAGTCGCGATAGACATTATGAGGCGGCGCGAATGACAAGATTTGCATGAATTACACGGCGCGAATTGAGCATTTCGGGTGCTTGATGCTTTGTAAAATTTTTACTTTGGCGGGTGTTCACGCGCGTTTACCAATAAGGAGCGAGCGGAGGCAGAAATTTGAAACAACAATGGAGGAATGCGCCTCCAAAGGATCTGATGGACCCAGACACGGTGCCGAACGAGTCCTTGCCATTTTTCAGCCTTCCTTTTTCAGCGCCGCTATCCTCTCAACAAAATCCATGTCAGCCATTTTACAATGAGAGTGGAGAAGCCCGGCAGAAGTCCTCTCCCATGACACAAATTAGCATCTGTTGTGAAGTGAATGCCATGTGCGAATGAAGCGAATTTCACACGCAAATAAAGCTAGTAAATGAAAAATGTTCAAGCGTCAACTACGCGCGAATCGCGTGATTTACCACGTTTTGTGGGAATGCTCTATAAGGCCCTCTTTATGTAGAGTGCATCACCTTGCGGTCCCCCCAAATAAAGACTTATAATCTTAAACTTAGGATTTTCATTAAACCAAAAACATATTCAGTTAAACAATGCTGAAACATAATTTCTTTTGGTTGGTGGTCTTATTTTTCTGATGTTTGATTGCATAAAATGTATGATAAATTTGTATATTTCTTAAAATGCCACAAAATCTGCGCCCCCTCTGACTCTGAATCTTGGGGCCCCTAGTTTGAGAACCAGTTGTCTTATAACAGCACTGTTTCTTGGTCAATGAGAATGATCTTCATTATGCTGGTCAACCAGCCATGTTAACACTAAACCAGCATTTACCAGCCTAAAATTCATGCTAGTTAACTGTACGGTTGCAAGCCAGAGAGCAACGTGCCTTTAACTCCAGCACAAATTGTTTAGCGAATGCTGGCCTCAGTTTCAACTGTGTGTCAGTGGCAAAGTTTCATCTGCAGAGAGTGAATCAAGGACAAATGCATCTCAGACAGCTCACCCCATTAGAGCGATATAGAGCTGCACGCAACCCATTTAGCTCCATTAGCAAGGTATACATTCATACACATATACTCACACCTTCAAAGCCTTCCAGTAGTGTGTTGGTACACTTACAATCAAGCTCCATTATTCAGACGATTGTTCATACATTATGCAAGTTACAAACTACTAAGAGAAAACATGGTTTCATGTTCGACCATAATCTGTGTCGCTGCAGCAAAGAAGCCTGGGGCCAGACTTGGTTGCGTTTAATTTGACAAACCTTCTGTTAATATCAGTTGGAGCGATCAGCGAGCATGCCCCGACCATGAACACGCTTTGCATTGGAAATGATTCAGGATGCTTTCTTTTTACACCGCTAAGAAATAAAGCAACAGTCTCGCAGAGATTTCAGACAGCCCTAATTCTCAGGCTTCGAGGTGTCTGTGACTCAATCATGCATCACTCTCCGGCACAAACAAACAAGAAAATACAACCAAATCAATCCTTCAAATCCAGCAGTCATCATGAGAGGCTTGTCAGTCAAGCCCCTTGACAGCCCCAAGACGGCCTCAACACTTACAAAGATGTCAACACGCAGGCTAAACTCCTGACCCTGTCAAAATGCGAGCCGTAATAAGATCTTCCCTCTTTATCTCCAACGTTGAGCAAAACTGCTTCATAGTGTATTTTTCGGGGGAAACCAGAACAGCAATTACGCTTAAATTGTTCAACCCACATCTTCAGCGGCAAACACGTTTAAGACCTAGTTTAATATCTGAGGCTTCAAAACTACTCGTAGTCATGATGGAAAACATCCATTTTCTTGTGTCCTGGATTGGAGAATAATCCACTTAACGAAAAATCCTGCAAAAAAACTGTGAAACCTCACGTAGTGCCAGGGAGATATGATGTTGCATAATTCTTTCTGCTGCTTTTGCTGGCTGACAAGAGCAGTGATCATTATTTCCCTCTCTGTCTTCATCCTACTGGGGAAGTAGGATATAAGAATATTTCATGAATATTGAGCTCTCCTCTGCTTTCAGGCAGTGGCAGAATGATGTTCTCTGCTGTTTCATGTTGGCACTAAAAAGGAACAAGGCCTAATTGCGTAAGTCTATAAAATGGGGTGAGTGCGGAGAGGGGTATAACAATGTGAATTGTTCTGATGTGCCTTGTTGTATTAGTCTCAAAAGGAAGAGCATCAAGCCGAATGTATTCCAAGATGGGGGAAAGAAAGCAGTTCTGTATCCGTCGCGACACGAGCCGAGCTTTCACATGCCGAGCTTTCACATGCCCCCTGTGCCAGGCTTTCCTTTTAGTCGTCTGCAAGATAAAGTTTTTAAGATTAACTCATTGCCGTGGCCTAGCATGCTCGATGCCACCTGAGACAGAGGAATGGTACATTTGCAATTTTATATCGGTCTGTGTATGTGGTGTTGAATTCTATTTAAATGGATGATATTTCTTACAACATTGATTCCGGAAGCTTTTTCTCCCCCCTGCAGAACTGGTCACTGGTGTTGAATAACATGGATGAACTTAATCCAGATCCAATATTTTCCACCATGTTGGAATCCCTTGTCTGACAAATAAAAATACCCTAGTGTGAAAGAGATCAAGAGCGAAAACTAGAGACAAACAGGGAGAAAGTCGACCACGGTCTAATCCTTTATTTCCCGTGGTAAGAGATTCTTCGGGTGAGTGCTCTAAAGCCCGTTCAGAGGTGATTATTTGCATGGCAGTCTCGCACTCTTATCTGGATAGAAGGCATGTTTAAACACAAAGGCCACTGAGCAGAGAGGAAGAGATAGCACTGGACAATGCACCAGTGATAATTATCTGTCCAAAAGCACTTGTCTGGATGATGAAATCCAATTAAGGTGCTTTAAAAAAGCCGGAAAATAGGATGAAAACCTAGGGAGTCGATGAGCGGATGGTGGTCTGTTAGCGAAAGGCGGAGCGCGGCCATTAACCTGCTTGTACCGTGAGCCTCTGCAATACCTCATCGTACAAAACTATATCTGACATTCTACTCCCATCTAAAAACAGTCTGCGATGCAAAACAGGAAAGCGTCCTTCATCAGCACTCTTGCAACACCTTTCGTCCAACCAGATTCAAGGAACGTAACTAACTGTTGCATAATTGATGATAATACCGCATCATTATCAGTGTTATTTTTATGACTGTAATCAAGATGCACAGCAGATGCCCTTATCCGCAGCCGCTGACATGACTCTCAGTTGTCCACTACGCGCTTGGATACGCAAAAGAATTCAGGTTAATTATCTAGCCGCTGGAAAACACTCGGTTGGTTTCTGATTGTGGTTCGAACCGGTAGCCTGTGCGTCACCTGCTCGACCACGCACCGTAAAGTAAAGGGAGAAAGATTGTGTTATATACAAAGATTGTTCTGCATTGCTTTGCCGATATTGCATTTTGGACAGTCACGTCATTAGAGCTCCATTGGATTTAAATTTAAAAGACAGAGCGACAGCGAGAGCAAGAGAGAGAAGGAGAGAGTTTACTGCAGGAGCTGCGCTCAGCCATTCATAACACACAGATGCTCTCTGGGTGGACGCACAATACCAATAAATGAGTTTATCCAATTCTGCCGGCAATGCATTCTGGACTGCTACCTCAGCTGTGGCCTTCCTCACATCCCACAACCATATCAGTCCCTGCAGGGTGGAGAGATATAATGAGAGAACATAAGAGAGAGAGAGAAAGCTTGTTTTTCCAAGCTGTTATAGAGTGCAACAGTCGCGTTGGGGAAGTGTAAATCCCATTCATTTTCTCCATAGAGAAATTGATTTTTAACTATAATGTATATACCTTTCAAGTCAGGCCTACAGTGAGTTCTGAGATCGTTACGCCACAGTGCGAGTCTGTAGAAGCCAGAAGTCATTGTGATTTCAGCTTCAATATGAAGGAAACATTTTTCATAAAAGGTGTAAAGGTCTTGTGCCTACAGTATGTCTTCGAATACTTTTTGCTTTCAACCAAAGTTTGTAATGTTATGATTTATCCCAAGTTGGTCACCTTGTCTCATGACGCATTACCTTTTATTGGAACAATACTTTAAGATCTGAGTCCGATAAAAAAAACCAAGTGGTAGTGAGACTTAGTGAGCCCTGTCGTTAACCCTTGTCTAAAGCTAAGATCCTAACAGCTTTGTCCTATATAAATAAACTATTTGGCCCAGATCAAGACAATCAAAAGGATCCCTGAGAAGATTTATAAAACAGGATTGAAGATATCCTACAAAGCTCCACCTCAGGCTAAGAGAGCACGTGTGGGGGTGGAAGGGGATTTAGAGCAGGATTCATCCTTCCTGTTATGGGGGAGCAACAAACCAATCAGACAGTGATAAATGAACCAGACCCTTTTCTGCTGTTTCCCCCTTACACCCTCTTTTTCCTCACTCACTTCTTTCACACTGTGCTCTGCTTATATTATCTTTGTCTACTTCTTTTGAAACGTCTTTGTGCACAGTGTTTCTCTGAAGAAGCGGCCCGAGGCAAGGTCTCTATGTGTGGCATGTGCACCAGACACTAAATGCAGAACATGGTCTGAATTGGTCCTGTGTCAGAATTGAATGAAGCGCGTCTCAAAATCCGATTCAGTTCCTGAAGGTGATTCGAGGCGGGACACAGGATTCAGATTAGTTATTTAAATAGGCATTTAGGGAAGTGCAATAAAAGAGGAGTGAGATTGAAAGAAGTTCATCAATTTAGTTGTTTTTAATAATACGTTTATAAATGTTTTACTTTAAATTACAAAGTAAAGTTGTCCCATAAACACAACAATAGCTTCTGCTATTGATGTGAGAAAACATTAATAATTACGCTTTAAAAAATCTTGTTTTAAGGTTGGGTCAAATATGGACATTTTAGAAGTTTATCAAGCAGTTAGGTTTGTCTATACATTTCCCAAAAAACAGATTAGTAGATAATAGATAATATCCCAGATAATAAAATCAGGACAATATATTATAAATCATTTCTTCTGGTCGACCCACTCAGGTGCACGCAGCTGTTAAATTCATTGTTTTCAACAATGTCACAAAAACAGCCTTTTTCCACCTAAGAAATGTTGCCAAGTTACGAAATATTCTGTGTGTTGCTGACGCGGAGAAGCTTATTCATGCATTTATGACCTCAAGACTTGACTACTGTAATGCGCTACTTAGTGGCTGTCCTGCATCATCAATAAACAAACTACAGTTAGTTCAGAACGCAGCTGCCAGAGTTCTAACCAGGTCCAGAAAATACGATCACATAACCCCAATTTTATCAACCCTTCACTGGCTACCCATTAAGTATCGTATTGACTTTAAAGTTCTTTTAATCACTTATAAAGCCTTAAAGGGTTTAGCCCCTACCTACCTAACAGAGCTTCTATCACACTACAACCCATCACGCTCTCTAAGATCTCAAAACGCAGGACTTTTGATAACACCTAGAATAACTAAATCCACCAAAGGGGGTACGTAGCACCTAAACTCTGGAATAGCCTTCCTGATATTATTCGAAGATCAGACACACTCGCCCAATTTAAATCTAGATTAAAAACGCATCTTTTCAGCCAAGCATTCACCTAATGCAAAATATGCTAAATAAACCACCAGGAGATGCTGACATTAGATATTATTTACTAGAATAAATTTATTTATTATATAAAACACCATGTAGTGTGTTTTACCCTTTCTTGGGTTTTTCGTTTTTCCCCTGTAAAGCTGCTTTGAAACAATGCAAATTGTGAAAAGCGCTATATAAATAAAATTGACTTGAATTGAATTGAATTACACTGCCGTCTTTCTGTTTTGATAATTCACTTACCGCTTTACAAAAAATTGTTGATGTAGGTACAGTGTGTATATATTTATGAATGTGTAAGTTATTCCAGTAAAAAAGGTAAAGAATCTTTAACTAGTGTAAAGTAGGCTTGGTGCATGAACATTTTTACTTTGTTTTCTACAGTCAACGTTAAATTAAATTAAAAACAAAGCTTTCCTGTAGCTCAGTTGTAAGAGCATTGCTTTAACAATGCAAGGTTGTGGGTTTGATCCCAGGGGATTGCAGATAACTATGTAAAATGTATAGAATAATGCTATGTTAGTCGCTTTGGATAAGAGGGTCTGTTAAATAAAAATAGGTTTTAGTCTCTTTAAAGTGTACACTGTAAAGTATTATTATTTAGATAGTGTTTATCAGCCAATATACTGGTTTTCAGCTTCCAACGTTAAAGAATTATCAGTTATAGCAATCGGACAAAATATCCATATCGGTAAATCCCGAAATTTTTTTACAGAAAAAACTGCATTTTTAGAACGTAAAATGGCACAAAATTTGAATCTCTGTATTAAGGTATCTTTAATATTGTGGACCTTGTTGGAGAATCACATTATTGCTACAACTTCTCTAGTTCACCACCAACATCTCTGAAAAGGAAACAAACAACATTACACAGGATTGCAAAATAAACATCTCACATACATCACACAAAAAGCCCATTTGTTGCATGACTGTGTTGAATTTCTTTAAATCGCAATTCAGTAAATTCATCTCCCTGTCATCGCCATTTGCATTCCAATTCCAACATCCTGGGCGATTATACAAATGTGCACATTTGTCTTTGCATATTCTATTAGCAGCAGTGACATTTTCATGTGCATTTCAAATACTTCAGTGGTCCATATGGCATCTTTAGGTTCATGGTAACCTCTTTCCGATCTCTGATCGCTGTAATATTTATCGACACTATTTGGTTGACTTTTGAAACTGGATGCCAGGCAAGAAGACTATATTAATTGCTTCGCTACCTCTGCATATGCATTACCCCCCTCTTGCATCTTCACTCTGTTTTACCATCATGTATCTTTTTTTTGCGAATGCCCGGTGCTGCGGCTGATATGAGCAGAAGAACAGGCCCACCCTGATGCTCTCTAAGCCTGTCTATCTCTTCCCCTCCATGCTCGCTGTGGCTATGCTAATGCAATTGGCCAGTCCGCTAAAGCCTCTTCACTTTATAACCAGGGACACGCGACACTGCGCCACACAGCTCAATCGCTTCACTTAGCAGCTCCAAATAGCACAGGCTACTACACGAAACTGCTACAGTTGAGCCCTGAAGTGCTACAGCTAAAGACAGTCTCTTATATTGACAAGAATGGGGAAAAATATCGGCTGTTTTCAACAAGATGATAGAAGGTAATTAACAATACCATGATGCAGTATAGCATGAAATGAGAGACTTTTGGAGATTGGATTCGGTCCCTTTGAGGGGGGTTCCAGCAAGCTTTTAAAATTATCTAGTGTTCACCGTGGCGTGCAATTATGTGTTAGATTGTTTGTAAGACTATCATGGTCCTTCAGCATTTATTACAGCATTTAAAGACCTTGGAGAGGCAGATGTTTTCATTACTTTGCTAATACATGAACACTTGGAACAAAATTGGTCTGAATTGCTATACTTATGCAATCACGTTCTACAAGCAGACGACTATCTTTTGGTTACTTCTGATGCCAATCACAAGAGCTTAGCGCAAGTCTAAAATCAAACAACACTTACCCACCTTTAATTCTTAGCTGCTACCCCGTTTATCTTCACGGAAGCTAATGTACTTACATTTTTGTAGAGAACACATGAAACATCCCAGGCAGAATCTTGCATTCGCTGATGTTCAGCACATTCTACCTGTTTTCCCAAGTCTTGACTTTTTAAAGCCTTGCCTTGAGCCGGGGAACTTCACACAGCCGAACTGGGTGGCAAACTTCCCAAGGCGTCATTGTCAGGCATAGGAAACGATGTTATACTTACTCTCCAATTTCCATCTTAAAATATCAGAATAGAGAGAGCGCAGAGATATGAGTCTCCCGAGCATCAGCCCTGAAAATAGACAGTCTATCATTTTGTTTTATTTCGAGTTTTTTATACTTCCGTTATACTTGTTTGCAATCACGGTCTCTTTCAGCCCTCGCTTTGCATTTTTGGCATTGAATAGAAATTAGAAATTCATAGCTTTTTTCATTTTTGCCCTTCTTGAATAGTGTCAGCGTAAACAAAGGATCGGCGATGTGAGGTCTGAACTGCAGCCCTGTGGATTGTTTTTGTGCTGCTTATAATAAAAACGATTTGTGGAAACTGTAGGGTCTCACCCAGGGATGGATTGTCTCTGATTAGCAGTCAATATGAAGTGTCAAGAGGGATTTGACAAGTTTTATGAGAAACAGCCAATCCCTGCTGGAGATTTCTCCTGAGCTGAAAGATATTGTTTGCTTTTGTTCACCGGAGAGGGACGTGCCCTCCTGGGCGACCCATGTCATTGTGTGATAAAGCTAATTATTATCAGGGCTCATCGGTTGCTTTGGACATAAGCTTTAGATTGCAGAGATCCTACTTAGACCTATTCTTAAGATCCTGCTTGGGTGATCCAATTACACATTCTGGGTTGATAGATATCAGCATTTACACTCATTTGTAACAGGTGTGTCTATTTTTGTACCTGTTGCAAAGATTTTTTATGAACAGTGCCACCATGTTGCATAGAGCACAATTGTATATATGTACACAAACATGAAGATTAATATTAGCACAAACTGTTTTGAAATCTTGATACACGTGTATTTGGCATTCTCCATTTGTGTATGGATCACCTGTAATGGATCTTAATATAATGCAAAAGACTGTTATGCTGATAGTTGGGGCTCGTGGGAAGTGCAGAAAGGATGATGTCTGTGATACATTGAC
The DNA here is from genome assembly GCF_947034865.1 of Barbatula barbatula. NCBI lineage: Eukaryota > Metazoa > Chordata > Actinopteri > Cypriniformes > Nemacheilidae > Barbatula > Barbatula barbatula. Next base: position 9,728,113 of record NC_136787.1, on the reverse strand, counting down.
AGCATACAGCTCTGCCCTACATTTCCTTTTGTGAGTGCTGTTGTTCTGGCATCATTACAGAGGCGTGGATGAGCTCTATTGTAGGAACCCTGTGCCCCGCATTCCCACTTTGGTGGCCAGGGCTGAATTGGATTTTGAGGGGGGTTACATCTGTATCACCCTTTGGCTTTATTCCTCCGTTACTATTACAGCACAGCTGGGTTCCACCGGGGTGTGTGCTGGGCCCATCCTGTTTTCCGGCATCGCCCCGTCCATCCAGCTGGGGTCCAAATTAAGTATGAACCGCATTTCTCCTGAGTTGTGTTGTTGCATCACAGCTGGCATTCAAACCAGCCTGCTCTGGCTGTGTTCTACATTCACCACCTCCATGAAAGCTTAGACAGGGAGGCATGCGGTCCCCAATACCACCTCAGCCAGAGCATCACAGCTTGAGCTCCAGCGAGTCTTGAGGCAATCCGCCTGAATTCACTGTGACTAAGAAACTCAAACACAGCATATGAAATGAGCTTCCTATATTTGCTAATCTTTGCTGTCTTCAAAGCTCCACTTGCAGAGGTAAAATCTTTATTTGCAACTGTTGTTTTTCCTTTAACGCCATAGAAAAAAAGAAGCACTTTTCCGGTGTCATATCGTTGTGTTTTGGGAATTTGATTTATTTATTTTTGTGTGTGTGGTTGATGTGACCTTCAGCAACCATTTGTTCTCCGTCCCTCAAAAGCAGTTGGTGGAGCAACCACCCTCACCCCACCTTCCCTTACCCCCCAAATTCAATCTCCCAGCAAAGTTTCAGTGGATGGTTAGTTGATGAACCCAGAAATGTTCAGTAATGGACCGCGTGTCTACGAAGATCATACCACAGTCTGTGTTTTTCGAAATTATCTCTGGGATTGAAGTGTTTTCATTTTCTTTTCTCATAGAAGAATTAAATAGCTCTCTCTTGGTTCTTTAATTTCATATTGTATGCACAAACAAAAACAGATAAAATTGGTGACAACATAACATTGCTATTAAAAGTTATTCTGCATTTGATGATCGCTTATAGTGTTGTAATGAATTCACACAGAATCTGATTATATTTCACACAGTTTTCAAGCTTTTGTAATTTACACTCACCTAGTTGTGCTTTAGTGGTTTCCTTTCAGGAGGACTTTAAGATCACAGATCCTGGCACCTCTCTTTAAAGCGCTTTCTTTAGTCTGGGCGCTAGCCACATCTGTATAAGATTTGAGGTGGCTGCGTGTCGATAGAACAGATTTATTTCAGCAGAGTGCTGATTCGAAAGTGATTCAGAGTTCACTTGATATGGTCTGTGTTAGTGGCATATAGGCATGCTGTGTGATAAATTCTGTCTGAATTTAATGTAATTTATTGTGAGCTCTTTGTGCATTGTCCATAATATGGCATTATGCACTTACAGACTGCCGCAGGCCTATTTGGTTGCAGGCAGACTATCCTTTGCCCTCCTACTGCTCGTGGTCACTGACTCAGAAACAATTACTTATGGGCAACTTTGATTTGAAAGTAATTTGGTTTATTCTCCATGATTTCACTGGTAATAATGCTTGCCTCACAATTGTGCCATTTGCGCAAGCATAGAAATGCATTCAGTATGAGTGGAAGAGGAGGGGCTAATAGGGATGTACAGAGGTTCTTTAAAAACAACTATTAATAAATATATAAAATATACAAGAAATCTATCATTTTTTTTACACAACGGGGGTGCAAGAATATGCAGATATGGGCAATTTATTGATTAAATAAATAATATGATGTATTGATGTACCGGGTAGAGAATTGCGTATTGACATGTGTCACCCAGTCTGTGAAAACCGAGCTAAAGTGATATTTTGTGATTGACTGTTTTCAACATAACATCGTACATCAGGGGCTAGTCAAATGGCGACTCGCGGGCCAAATACGTCTCGCCAATCATCTTTACCTATCATCTTTACTTCGCCTTTACATTTTAAATAAGTGGAGAGACTTGAAGAATGGTGTGCTCTAAGAAATGCACGTCCTGAGACGTCTTTGAAAGTCCAAAATGCTGCTACATTCAATACGAAAGTAATTCCCGATTGCCGCTCATAATAATAAATTGACGTCTAATAAATTATCTGATCAGTCTGTCCAAGAATCGTAATGTTATTTACAATGTTATACTCGGCAATTCACAGCCACAGGCAATCGGTTTGCGCACACGATAAGTTGCGCTCCAAACGCGTCTTGTGCCCTTGAAAGTTACTGCAGGAACTTTTTTTTATTGCATTCATTATGTATGAAAATACACCTATATTTACTAAATCTGTTCATCTCCCTCCAGAACTTGCACTTCTAAGGATCTGCTAAGGAAGTGCGTGGGGCACATGAATGCGATTGAAATGCACCCGAATATGTAATAATAGCATATTAGCGTTTAGTTTCTTCCACAGACCAATTGGTTCTCTTTTTGAGACGCCAGTTTAAAGCCACAAGGGGCAGGGATTACTTTTGTGCTCAATGTATTTGTCAATGTTTTAAATTGACTGATTAAGGCCATGTCGAAGACTGAAATCATAGTGAAACAAATGTTTAAAATCAAACATTATTGCTCAATATCTTTGTATTAAATATTCAGAATAAATATGAGCTTGCAGGGAGGAGGGGGTTGGGGTTGCCAACTAAAGCATGTGCACACCCATTTTCAACAAAACACAGATATATGACTCAGTTTAACTTACCCTGTGCGGTTCATGTCCAGCATCTTTTAGCACTCCATCTATCAGTTAAAAACAATCTGCAAATACAGCGTTAAATATAAAGTTTATATAACATTCCTCACCGAAATGCAATGAACAAATAAACACAGCCGAACTTCAAGAACACAGTGCTCTCTCACTCTTGCTCCAGCTTCTTCTGGCTCCCGCGGGTTGACACGTACCTCATTGGAATTGTCCAATAAGGGACTAAGAAAAGTTGTTACGAAACCGGTTTTCATGTTCGAAATAACTTTCCGAAATCTATATGAATGCAGATTCTGAGCACAGAAATACAACATCATACATCCAACTCGATTTTTGAGAAGTTGACCATGTCAAACATGAGAAGACAGTAAAGAAGTCAGAATGCATGAAACAACGTTGCACATCCCGTTTAAAGGTATCGATACATATTACATTGCCGGTTAAGAAAATCAATATAATATCGTACTGTGATGAAACGTTCAATTTACACCTCTTGTAAACAAACACTTGCTTTTATCAATATGTAATAACTTTCTCTGCTGGGAATAAACATTGACCAATAATATCCTGTTTTGACCAATAGTGATCCAATTAAATCCTAATGGTTATAGTTAGGTTCCGTTCTACCTTATGTTTCTGTATTAAACATTTTTGTCTTTCACATATAAACCCATCATGATACAGACATTTTGTGCTGTGAATAGCATTTATAGAGTCTGTATGTGTGTGGTTCTAGTGCCTTAGAATAAGTAATAGATGGTGAGAAAGCGTGAGAGCAAGCTAGGCTTATAGAAAGAGAGGTTAGAGCAGCCTTTGATTGAGATTGCAGAGAGAAAGTACTCATGCAAGAGATGGGGTCACATCCCAAACGCGGAATAGGGGTCAACTAGTAGAGGAGACGGAGGGTAGAATAAAGGGGGATAAGTCATGCCGACTGAAGATGGGGGGAGTCTCATGGGCCAGAGACAGTCAAGGTTGCTAGGAGACAGAGGGATGAGAAGAGATGTGCTCACAGCATACAGAGAGATAGTGTGCCAGTTTAAGGATGGCAAGCTCCGTGCCAGTGATTTCAAAAAGCTGCCGTTGTGAAAGCACAGCACCGAATGAGCGCAAGATTAGAAAAGCGAGATCGGTCGCCACTCCCACTGGCTCAAGCATCTGCGTGAAGCCTCCCTCTGACTCCAAACGCGCTGGTCTCGGCACAAACTCACACAGCACGGTGTCAAGAGGGGAAATCATTACACGCGACGGCCCAGCCCTGTGTATGCATAATTTAGATGGAAGATGTATCAGTAATTGGCAGGGTTTAAACATCGTGAGCTGAGGTAATTGAACAGTCTCCCTACTAATGGAAGCATGTCAGACATGAGCTTCCACCCAGCAGACAGTGAGTGACAGGCACGCTGCAGAGCTCAGAGAGAAGAGAGAGAGAGAGAGAGAGAGAGAGAGAGAGAGAGAGAGAGAGAGAGAGAGAGAGAGAGAGAGAGAGAGTGAGAAGTAGAGAGATATAGACTCAGAGGGAAGAACTGAGTGAGAGACAAGTCACTCTTCTCTTTGAGAGGCTGTTGAGATGAAGATATCATGATGAGGGAAGCGAGTGTTTGGCTAGCTCACAGCCACAAGGCTGCCCAGGCAGATTTTCCCTCCTTAGCACGAGCTCTTGTCTGGGTTGTCATTTTGTAAAGCAGGCCAAGATAGAAATGAGAAAACCTCAGAGTCCCTTTGGCCTTCCCACTGGCACCCACGTTGGAAATGACCCCGTTTCCTGTGAAGTCCATCTGTGTCATCAGCATTAGAGACACTTGGATTACAAAAACAATTTGACTCCTGTTCACACAAGGGTTGTCACGAACAGGATCCAGCAGAAACCGAGAGAGAAAAGGAGAAGGTGAAGATGTGGATCATTGTTTACACATGTGACTTCATAAACTACATATCAAACGTTTAGGACCACTAACTGTTTTTCACAGATTTTAGCAAGTATTTCAGGATATAGTTAGTTAACATTTCCATTTCATCATTTAGCAGATTCTTCATCCAAAGCGATTTACAATAGCAAACAATAAAGCAATTACATCAACAATAGGTCAATGACGTGCAAGTACACAAAAGACTGGTCTCAGTTTGCTTATCAAAGTTTTTTTATGATTCTGTTGAATACACTTTTAAATTTGTAATGAAAATGTACTGTATACACAAGTATACTGTGTTTACAAAGCTAATTTCAAACATTTACAGTAGGCATACAGCTTATTTCTTTTATACCATGTGATACATTTAAGTTACGAGAAGTTATGTAAATTTGCTACATAATTGTTTAAATTGTTGCGTCATCCAAATACGCTTGAAATATAATGTAAGCATACTGTTTATGTGATGTTTAATAGAAGAATTCACGTAATTATATTCTCGATAACTCTGGAATAGTCTATATTAATATTCACATAATCTGTGTCACTTTATGTTTCATGCCCTATTTTCCTGATCTAAGCGCATGGCCCAGGTGCACTCAGGGCATGTCCGAATACAATTGTGCAAAACGGCGGGTTGTCCCGATTCTCTTAACGAATAGTGGTTGTTTTTTGGGTGTAACGTGCAATGAACCAATCACAGTGTCATCTTCCATTCCCTTTAAGAGCCAGTTGCGCTCGTGCCATGGCGGATTCACTATTTACACGGCAGAATTCAGAAGAGCAGACACTTCCCCAGAAAGGAAACGCGTCTGATCATGCGCGAGGTTAAAGTGTGCAAGCAGACCATCTACAGGACTCCACACAAAAATTTAAATTCTGACATGAATTACAACCACCCCCCCCCCCCACAAGTTGTTGCAAACCTTCATACAAATCTTTGTTCTGTTGAACACAGAGAAAGATATTTGGAAAAAAATTTAGCATTGCAGACATTTCTGGGACATCATTGACTACCATAGTAGGAAAAATTTTAATGGTAGTCAAAGGGTCCCGAGAACTGTTTGCTTTCCTAAATTGTTCAAAATATCAAATTTTTTGTTCAACAGGAAACAATGATAGTTTCCTACTATGGTAGTCAATGATGTCCCTGAAATGTCAGTTGCAAAACATTTTTTCAAATATCTTTCTTTGTGTTCAACAGAACAAAGACATTTATACAAGTTTGGAACAACTTGAGGGTGAGTAAATCATGACACCAGTTTTGGGTGGAGTATCCCTTTAAAGCAGCCAGAATGACTATGCAAACATTTGATATTTCATATATCTAAAGATTTTTTTTCTAGCTTCATAATTTTTTTATTTATACTTGATAAAATTAACATTTGAACAAAAAGCTGAAAATGGCATTTTTTCGAAGATTTGATCAAAAGAGAAACATGACCAAAACTATATTTTTAGAGTATTTGCTTGTTTTTGGATCTGTAGAAGCTGTACTCAGTTAGAAGATGCGTAATTGCCCCCCTTCCTGTATAACAATAAAGACATGGCAATCTTGACAAAACTTGTCGATAGCAGGAAGGAGTTCGCTAATGCTGTGTGGCCACATGTGAATTGTGAATCTTTGAGTGATCCGGTTACAAAATGATTTGGATCCTTGTTTACGAGTGATATCCACTCTTTTTCCTGCCCCCCACAGTTTTCTTTTCACACTATCTGTGCAAGCATTTTATTCGGAGACAAAGAGCAATAAGAAATGCATTATAGGCTTACTGTAGTAAATGAGATCTGGAGCATGCAGAGATGGAAATGATGTCATCAATAGCTGTTCACTTCTGCCAGTTAGGCTGGATTGCTTTCCTCTCATCTCGTTCTCACCCCTCATCTCATCCTTTTTCCATCTCTCTTCTTCTCTACTCTCCCTCTTTCATTCATGAATCAGCAGCCCTCATAAATAAAGCAAAAAGAGATGAAGGAATCCTCTTTCTTACTCTCTTCCTCTCTTTTTCGTTCCTCTGACTAAGTCACACGGCACCGCTTGATCCCCATTACATAACTATAGAAAACAAGCTAAATCTTTCCCAGAGGCCCGAGGAGAGGCCAGAGAGAACCTACCGAATTATGAACCCCCGCTTTATTTTCACACGATCAAAAAAGTACTTACAAAAAGTGCAAATGGTATCTTATGCATCCCAATCGATCAGATCTTTTTTTCCCTCCCTCATCTGCCACCTGAAGACCAAGCATTGATATCGATCTTTGATGTTTGGCATAACTATAAACGCACACAGAAAAGAGGGAGTTTTATCTCTATTGGATTTCTCCTCCCCTCTCTCCCGGGACCCTTCACACACTCACATCAAAATGCCACTAAAATGCCAGCAGGGAAATGGAAGCATTATTCACCGGACCGCCATTCATGGCAGCTCAGCGGAAAGACGCTGGCGTTGAAGCTCTTCTGCACATCCTCTTCATTATCTGCCTCACCTGAAAATGCCACCAGCTTTTATGTGACTTATCTGCGCATCAGACGTCCATGCAAATTAAAAACAGAGGAGTGGGGGTTTGTTTCATTCTTTATCCGTTTGGAAACCTTTCCATTTCCAGGATTGTCATCTGAACAATGCAGAAAGCTCAGCCTTGATAGACGGGCAAAAAGCGAGGCTGAGTAGAAAAAGGGGAACGGCGTGCTCTATTTTTGATGAAGTGGATCAAAGCGCTGTCACCAATGGCGTCTCCCTTTTCATTTCAATTCGATACATTATTTATTTTTTACTTGACAAGTTAATGTGGGTTTCTTTGATAGGAACTCTAGTAAAGCGCACAAGGCTGTGTCTTTTCCTATGTTTTGCTTATGTGTTTATGGAGAGCGTTGAGAAGAAAAAAACTGTCAGATGCTGGAAAGCGGCTCTGGAAATGTCAAAGAGCCGGCGGAGATGAGACGGGCCTGAGGACATGTGACATCTTTAACTGAAATGACAGAGATCAACAAAAACAGAGTGGAAATTAAATCAAGCCTCTTATTTGCTCGTGGAATGCAATGGGGAGAGATGAACATGTGAAAATGCTACCTAATTCAGACGTATAGAAACAAACACCCACCAGCTTTTACACTTGCTATGAAAATACCCAAATCTGAGCACATTGTGACAAATAATTAAGATCTTCTCTGAATTTAGAAGACACATGAAATTTACTAAGATTCTCAGTAGTGTTCATTTTATATCCCTTATATCTTAGTTGTTTCTCCTATACAACAAAAATAATATAATGAGTCTACCTACTCCTTAAATTTGACTAGTAAAATCTGGTTAATGTGATAGTTCGCCCGAAAATGAAATGCTGTCATCATTCACCCTCTTGTCCTTTCAAACCTGTATCATTGGTAACCAAACAATAGTTTTGTTCTGATGAACACAGATAAAGATATTTGGAACAATACTTGTAACCAAACAGTTCTTGGCCACCGTTGCCTACCATAGAAGAATAAATGACAATGGTAGTCAAAAGTGCCCCAGAGCTGTTTGCTTTCCTACATTGTTCAAAATATCTTCTTTTATGTTTAATAGAACAAAGAAATGTGTAAACCAATTGTCCATTCTATGGTAGAAAATAGTGGTCAAGAACTGTTTGGTTACATGCATATAGTACTTCTAAATACTCAAAGGTGAGTAAACGATGACAGATTTTTCATTTAGGCTGAACTGTTCCTTTGTGATTTTTATTTTCTTTGCGTTGTGTGTGGCAGCTGTTTATCACTGTTACTTAGTAATGATACAGAATGAGGAGATGCCAGCTTCACTGTTTTATTCATGTTTTTGTCACGTTGGATTTACTACCAAAACTTTACGCGGCAGTTTCCTTACCCTGCCAAGCTGCCACATATTGCAAGACATATTGCATTGGAGGAACGCAAACTACTTTCCAAAGGCAATTTATTTTGAGACAAGCAGGTATAAGAAATGCATTACACTAAAATGAGTGTGAACGCAAGCGTGCAAAGATGTAAATTATACGCCATCAATAGCTGTTCGCTGATGTGATTTTGTTCAGGCTGTTCATATGAACTGATGTGCACTTGATTTCTAAATGCAGATTTTTACTGCAATCACATGAGCCGATTTCCGACGACAAATGTACGAAACACTCTAATGCGTCCATACCAAACTGTCTCAGCTCAGTAAATTTCAAATAGCTTGAGAGAGATTCACCGGGCTCTCCTGCCATCCCCATAAAGATACCACAGCAGCAATGGCAGGCCAAATGACGGAAGAGATTTATGAAGAATTTGGGCAGCTGCAGTTCTTCTAAATTGGCCTGCATTGTTCTGCACAGCTCAAAAAAAGAAGCGCTGTTATTAAGAGGAAGTTTGGTGCACATGCCAGGCAGGCCTCATTAATCTGATGTTAGCAGAGCTGTGTTATTGAACGCGGTCTTGGGGGAAGGACTAGTACGGTTTATATCTGAGAAGATGTTTGTGTCTGCACCACTGGACGGTTAAAGATAATGGTCCATACTCATTTCTTTTTTAGATGCACCAGAGACTGCAGAGTGCTGTCACGTGATGCGATCACGTTCCGAACGCCTTCCAGTGAAGCGCGCATCGGCATCTCTAAAATGACCGCTCCCGAACCTCCCTCCTCGCTCTCCTACTTATAAATTTATACACCCCACTTATAAAGCCACAACCAGTGCTGGAGGAAGTCTCTCAGGATGGCTTTCGAACATAAGAAATCCATCTACTAAGTGTCATCGCAATGAGTTTCCTACCGCAGCTGGTTTAAGCTAATGAAACGTATCCAACGAGAAAGGGGGAGAAAACAGAACGGGGAAAAAATAGAGACGTCATGAAGACATTCTCTATCCTTAAAGCCAAATAGTCTTTTTCATGGATTACCTGCTCACTCAGAGAATGATCAGGTAATTGAAGATAACACCACTTCAGCTTCCAAATAGTACCGTGTCAGTACTAATATCAAGTTGGCATAACAAGTGGGTCTCAGACTGTCAGGGCGCATTTAGGACTTCATAGAACGGCGGTATTCCTTTTTAATACCTACAGAGAGCGGAGGCTTAGGCAGAGTGCAGCAAACGTCTCCTTTATTCCTGCATTTAAAGTGAAATATTGCCATCAAACGCATGAAAATAAGAAAACAATGCCAGATTTGGACGGAGCGTGGAAGCGGCTCCACAATGGGGCTTATTTATTTTCGGCTCCCAAGATTTAACAACCACATGGCGTTCACAAAGGCTTGTATGAAAACTAATAATGAATATCAATAGCATAATTACAGCACCGATGAAATAAAAGGGGATGGACACCATGCGCTGTTTTCCATGAAAAGGGGAAATGGACGAGAGCTCCGTCCATCAGTGTTAATTACATGGAGTTTTATTCAGCTCGTGAGCTAATTAATGTCTTTTTTGAGGGGAAATCTAATGGACCACCTGGTCATTTCATTAGACGCCAAAGGCCTTCATGGGTTTAAGAGCCAATAAAGCTTATTTGCTAGCATTCTAATCCAAACCTTCATTACAAATGGATAAAAGAAACACTCATGAATATGGATGTGTTAGTCATATATGTAAAGCATGATAAGAAACCGTGTTGCCAATGCTGAGGCAACGCTCAGTAGCCTTGTTGGGCATGGATAATAAATGGACATAATAAAGCTTTATACAGTAGGTGCATATGAGCTTCAAAAGCTGGAACCTTGTGTTCAAGCCGAAGGATCCGTTTTTCAATTCTTTCATAGACTTTTCTACAGCATCCTTCGCTGGCAGGTTAGACAGCACATCACTTTCAACATGATATTACACAAGCCTGTAACACAGATACAATCTGAACACTGGCAGCACGTTGTGTGTTTGTGTGGGAGAGAAAGAGTCCGTCAGAAGCATGTCTTTCCGAGGCTTTCTGATACTGGGAGCTAATGCTGTTTGATGTATTAACTATGAGGATGGGGTGTGCCTATGTTAGTATATGAGAGTGAGGGAAACATTGAAATGTGCTTTGCCTTTGTGTTCAGTTGAATAGGAGGGGAGGAGTGCTGCAGCTTTTTGATGTTTTAATAATGTTTCGCGCTGATTGAAAGTATCTCCGTTAGGTCGTTTCAAGTTTCAATCAATCTCTCATTTCGGTCAATGTGGAACACAGCTTGTTTACAGTTTTTTGAAGTGATGTCGCTCGAATGCGGTGGCTTTTAGTATGAGGACACTATGCGTATGACCATTATACTATTTGTGTAAACTCAAAATACCTATTGATGAATATGATCATAATGAATTATAGCGCTGGGCCACATAATCTATAATCGTATTAGTTAGTTAAATAGGTCTTTTATAAAAATGATTTAGCAGGTTATTAGAGGACTCGTCGGATGAGCACTAGTTGGTATGATTTATTAGGGTCTTCATGAAATGTCTGGAACATATTTAGCTAAAAAACACTCAATGGCTTCATAAACAAAGCACTTTTTGCCTCGTCAAAAACAGCTATGCTCACAGCAACCCGTTTTGGTGCATATTTTTTAAATGATAATGAGTTAATGCGCACCCCGCCCCCTCTTCTGTATGGCATTTCAACACAACACAACACATGCGTAGATAGTACTTCCATGGCAATGGTTTAGCTAAATTAGATTTCCTGAAGTCCTCTGCGGTTAGTTTCATTTTAAATGTCTCAAATCATTCGTCCGGAGACTACAAAATCTGTCACCGCAAACACGTTGTGCATGTATGCTCAACCTAAAATCCACAGAATGCCCACCTGCAGATCTCAGCGTCATTACGTTGATTTTAGCGCTTGTCATTGACAAGTTATAACGTTACACGCACAACGTAAGTATGCTGTGACAGATTTTTCAGCCTAAGGACAAAGATTGGAGACGTTTAAAACTAAAATAAATGCATAATGTTCATGTAATAAAGTTCGTAAGAAGGGAAGGAAGGAGGCTGGAACCGGCGAACATTCAAATAAAACTTTAATTAAATAAACAATAAACACGGAAGTAACTGACCGACAGCCACCTCACGGTAGACTGCCGGCCATAAAACATACACACACTAAACATATGTCCGGGCCCGGTCCTCTCTCGTCAACAGTCCTGCCGAACATCCTTTTAAGCTCCCAATCTCCTCCGTGATAAGATGCGGGACCGGTGCGCGCACAGCTGCTTCCACTTATCACTCACGCCACCGGCCCCGCGTCACGGCTCTCGTCCTCACCACAGTTCATTATCAAAACAAACCGCTTGACGCAGCTAAACATTAATGCACATACTGTATTAACATACATACAGCTAAACAGTGCCCGTTTGCCAAATAACATATAAATATAGCGTAAGTTTAAAACTTGCTTTGAATGTCTTATTAAGCCTGTGGCTGACTAAGCTCCCTTCGCAATCATATGCTAACGTTCTGAACGATCGTATGCCTCCTATATATACGGTACATTTACGTAAATTCAGACTGTTTTTGTTTTGGCAGCTTTGTCTTGTTCAGTTGGTCCCGATAAGAACAACTTTGAAGCTAATCCTTCTTGTACTGTCCCAGGTTGATAAAGCACTCCGGATTGAAAGTAATTTGCGCAAACAAGCATATTGTTACTTAAGGTTTCTGCTGGATTTCCACTTGATAGAATAAAAAAATCCACTCCTGTCTCTTCCGTGGTTGGGACTCTTTGCAGCGACCATGTTGCATGTTGTCCGCGAACGTTGGCCATAACGTCACGTTCACCGCTGTCGCTTGTCAAAAATGGCGGCAGCAGGTGGGAGGAATTGTCTAGTTTAAAGGGCGGTACAATTATAAGATCCAGATTTGATGTCACAACCGGAGGGAAATCTAAACGGCTCAATTTCTCACATGCTTGCACACCAAAGGCACACCAAAACAAACTAACTGGGTTCGTAATTTTCACGTTTTCTGGGTTGCTAGATGCACCGGGGACACGATTATAGCACTTAATCACAGAAAATATTTGGTTTTCATCCTATGACATCCTTCAGCAATTGTCAATATTGTAATGGTTTTTATACGCCTTTTGTTATGTTTCCTAAATAATGTGATATTTTAGTAATAGTAATGTTTTAGTAATGTTTTAGTCAAGTAGGCCTATCAGAACCCTTTATAATTGGAAAAATCATCTAATTAGATGTTCTTCTTGGCAGCAATGACTGTTTGCCTAAAATGGTGGTCCTTCGTGTTAAAATACAAATAGCCCTTTTAACCCATTTCAAAACGAATACATACTATTTAGACACATTAAATTGTCAAATGGCTAAATGTTTCAATATTACTCATTGTGAGATCAAATATTAAGCTTATTTTTAGTTAAATGTTACTGCCACACGGAAATGTTGCCATCATGAGGATTTCTATCTCCAAGTTGGCGTAAAACATTTATTTGTCCTCTGCAGTGGGAACTGTATGTCCCCTACACTTCTCACCATGGCCAATTTTATCCCCACCACATGAAATGTGTTATTTTTAATGTTCTGCTGAGTGGTCGTGTGGGTTTTATCAACAGTACTGTTCTCGTTCAGGCAGCATTCTGTTAAACAAAATACAGACGGCACAAAATAGTCCTAAAATATACATCCACAAAGGTACAGTTGCAATTTGGGTCATCAAAATAGCTATATATTATGTTAAGAGTATGTACATTAGAGAATAGAAAAACCCAGAGTGAAACATTTTTTAGTAGGCCAGTGGGTTTTAATTGAATCTTAATTGCTGATCCGTGCATTTATTTACTGACCTACAAAATCCTACATAACCTACAATACATTTCACAATGTTACTGTTTACACAAACAAAATCTCTTCTACAGACCTCTTTACATTATTATATTCACATAGACTCATCAAAACAAGTTCCTATTACATTTTTATTCATAAACACGAATAAAGAATGTGTTATATTATTAATTATACCGGTATTAATCATGATGTTGCAACCAATATGTCGCCAACTGTCTCCACTGCTTTCAACAAGAAAGTTATGTCAGGCGTAGACGTGTCTTTAATCAAAGCCTGGTTTTAGTTAAGCACTTTAAAATTATATTTGCGCCTTTATCACAAGTCAGACAGTAATTCAATAATTTAAAAAGCTTTGAGTAATAACAGCCTTTCATAATATTCCCAGTGTTCTAAATTAGTTGATGTTCTGGGTTCAAAGGAGCAGTAGCCACTACCGACAGTTAATGCATTAACAGACACTGGCAATGTATGACCTGCAAGAACTTCTTTTGAAAGCCAGCATACATTTACAGTACAGGGAATGTGCTTTTACGGGAGAAATTGTGTGATAAATAAGGACGAAATAACTTATTTTCACCAGAATTCGAAATCTGATTTTCAGGGATGATTTTAGCATCTGTCATTTTTGTGTACTACATAATCTCAAAGCCGGGAAGCATATATGATTTATAATCTAATGTATAAATAATGTCTTATATAATGCTTTGTTTGGGCTTATTTTGTAAAGTTTGTCCCCTTCCAGATCCATGTGACTTTCTTTGTGGAATAACAAAAAAGTTTAATAGAATGATCTAACTGCTTTTCCATTCTCAAATCTCTCTCCCTTCGGTGTAATTGCAATATGCCGCATCAAGACGCACCCTGACAACTTTAATATCAATGACAAGACACACAAAATAAACGTTGTTTCATGTAGTTGAGGGCCAACGAGACATGCGTTTTTGAAGTGTCATATTAGAATTACGCAAATGAGATGGGAGAGCTATGGCAGAAGGTTTAATTTGCAGAGACAAACATTTTCTGCCTGTTCCTCACTAAAAGCTATGGCAGTCTGAAATAGTGCACTGTGTAAACCAGTGGTTCTCAACCTTTGTGTAGGGTGCATTGCTTTGTGGCCCCCAAATAAAGACTTTATTCTTTATTTCTTACAATTTTAAAAACATATGCATTTAAACAAGGCAGGAACGTCAAATATGGTTGGTGGTCTTATTTTTCTGATGTTTAATTGAATTAAATTCGTGATCTATTTCTATATATTATAAAATGCCACAAAAACTGTGACCTCCCCCCACCCCGCATTCCTTCTCTGGGCCCCCAGTTTAGAACCATTGATATAGACTAATTTAATGGGCCATCAGTCACTTTTGCAGCTTAACTGTCCCATTTTCCCTTTCATTTTATTGCATGAGAGCAAAACAGCGGCTTGGGCACTATTCATAACATTCAGGGTTGAACATAGGAGCCGAAAAACTGTTATTTTTGGGTGGACTGTTCCTTTAAATTTCTGATCTGTACTGGCTGAAAGTGGTTATAACACACATAGTGTTGCTCAGATTTTTAGACTGGAAAATATGGCATGGCCTACATGTACCCGCAGGGATCGAGACCATGTGTCAGGTCCTTTTTTCTGTTTTTGTTCTTTTTTTCCTAAGCCAATTGTAAACATCTATCATGGCTACAGCTGGGCTGTGAGCATCAGTGCACGTTTGAGAAGAGTTGAAAGCTGTCTGTGTATTTGACGCGATCGTTGCACCAAAAATAAGATCCCTGAAGTGTTTGCCATGGATGTGCTATGATACATTTTGGCTAAGGGCGACCCACTGCTCGCAGCCTGGAGTCTGTGGTCAGGATGAACTGGAGTTGTTTTAACATGGTACTAACAGGCATGTCTGTGTCTTTCTCACTATCTGTGTCTCTTTAAATGTCCTGCAGTAGTGTAATGGAGGTCAGGGCTGGCTGCAGACACCGATCACCTCTGGCTCACGATTAGCCCACTAGACCTAAAAATACCCCTTTAAAGGCCAGGAAAGATAGGCCCTCAAATCCAAGCTCCCTGATTGGCTCCAATAACAGTAAAGTAAAACTAAAGGCAGATTTAAATCTACAGTTCCAGCTCAGAGAGATCTCGTCTCCCTCGCCGTCTGCCACCCTAATCCACAGCTAGCTGGCTCACTCTTTGATTTCTATAACAAACGATGGGCCATCCTTGAACAAAAATCGAAAAAGAAAGAAAAATCATTTTTGGGGTTGAGTTGCTCTGCAAAACAAAAAACACACTGGTCTCCAGAAGGTCAAACTGTGAAGTGCGGTACAATTCAAACTCTGATTTACACAAGGTTTGGGCAGTAAGTAACAGATAATAAAATCATGTTTGGGTCTATACAAAATCACACACTTTCTCACATTCTCAGCAATGTAGGGAATTACACTAAATAGACAAAAATATTGGACGCCCCCGTCTAATGAACAGGTTTGACTACTTTAGTCATTTTCTGTGCATTATATGCATTACGCACAAATCTTAATGATGCAACATAAAACACTATTCTAGAGCATTGTGCTTGTAATTTTAATGCAACAGTTTGGTCATGGCTCTTTTCTATTCCAACATGACAATATCCATGTGCACAAAGCTATATTACAAAAGTAATGATTGATTCAGTCTAGTGTGCAAGAACTTGAATGGTCTGCATAAAGCCCTGACCTGAACCCAGCTGAACACCTTTCAGCCAAAACAATCCTTACAAAACGGCTGCAACAAAGATAAAAACCAAATTCTTTGTATGGGATATCATTAATATAAACATGTTTATTAGAATGGAGATACCACAATTGTCAACTATGGCAAATTTGGTAGATAGATCAAATAACCCTTTAATTCCTAACCATGTTCCCTAAGGACAGTGCACATCTTCCCTTATCTGACTCGTCCGTTTCAGTCTTGTAGCGCTCTGCTCATAAGTTGAAGAGTTAAATTAGGTGTGTTTGATTAGGGAGATATTGTTGGGGGTTCTTCGGCAACCACTGAATTAGATATGATATTAAAGCAGTAATCCATGTGATTTCCATAAGTGATTTTTCCAGGTAAGGAGTGTTTAGACAGCACAGAGTATAAAATGATGATAACAGCAGTCTGATAAAAGATGCCAATTTAGTGAAAAAAAACAAGCTAAACAATTCTTCTGCCAAGCAATGTAGTTCATTATCCTAAATGTAGGCTCGCATGGTTGCCAAGCAGCTTGGCGCAATACTATAGAATTTAACTAATGTGTAGCAAATGTGACCTATCCAGTCCGCTATTGTAGCCAAACTGCCCCGTTTTCTAAGTAGGTTTTTCTGAATGATCAGCATTTGACTTTTCTGCTCAATATTGTGGGCGCAGATTCAGTCAAGTGTATATTAACCCCTGCCACGTACTATCAGAGCACAATGCAGAACTTTGGTTTAGTTTTAATTCAAATAATGCACGAAAACAAAGAGCATGAGAGAGGAGGTTAAGAGCGAGAGAGAGCCTTGACTTTAAAGCCATTATCACACCACACTAAGCACAGACAAACACTTTGCCTCGCACGCACGCACGCACATGCATGAATGCGTAATCACAGAGTCTTCAACTCTACATGCATCCTCACTTAATTGGAAATGTCGGATCAATGCTTTCTGATTACCAGGCTTCAAGATAGTTTGTTTCTGGCTTACGGCAGTGGGTTTTATTCAGCTATGTTTTCTACTTTCGAGACTAAACCCTCTCCCTCCCTCAGTTCACTTGTAGGCCCAGCTGTAGCCATGGTTGGAGTCACCCATCTGTAATCAGCTTTTAATTCATTAAGAGGACAGAGCTGCGAATTCATCAGACCTCCTCCGTTCCTCTCAACCACCGGCTAAAAGGGGCGGAGAATGAGATGTGAACAGAATCCACGACTCTGCTTGGGTTTTAAAAAAGGGCTTTGAATCCCTTTGATATTTGCAAACAGTACTCAGACAAGACGTCCCTCCGATTTCAAAAGCTAGAGGAGAAAGTGAGAGCGGGTGAGCCGGCCTCGCCGCAGATACAAATATTTCTAAGCGTCATTTTTACGCCTGGTTGAACACAGTTAGGCTGCTGCCAAACCACGGGTCCACTCGGATGGATCAATAGAGGAGATTCGTCCTAGTTTCGCGGCCATGGCAGAACGCTCTGTGCCGGAGATGAAAGAGCTCTCTAGTTTCTAATTAAACATTATTTTTTAATACACTCTCTCCCTCGATTGAGGAAATTCAAAGTGTGAGTAGTCATCTCAGTCTTTTAAATAAGATAGCAGGGATAAAACAGATTGTCCGTCTTGTGGAGTAACTATTGCTAGTTATATAATTGTTTAAAGGGGGAACTGTCAATGGAGATCTATGTAGCATTACACCATAGCCTATTAATAGTGATGCAAAAAAACTATTGTGGAGGGAGTTCCTAAAGTCTCGTGCAAGCTTGAGAGCTTTGTCATCTCGCCCCACAATCCCATTATACTGTATATATCTGGTCCTTAAAGCAATTTGAGTCTGAGCTCCATGCATGCTTTCCAGCCAGATGCTTTAGGGACCGAGATATTAACTCTGAAAATGGAGGTTTTAGGAGGAAATAGGTGTCCACTTGGGAGTGCATATTACTGAGGATTATTTCTCAAGTGCTTTTCCCTCTCTCCTTTCCACTCGACCTCCTCATCACAGAGAGAATATTCCGCCTGCCCTCCCGTCGCTCAATATTTTCAAAACAAGGCCTTTCGGAGCACCACACAAATGAAATGAAATTTAGGACACCGCGCCTTAGAGTGCGCCTACCGCCATGTGCAAACACTTGCAGTTGGATTGAAAAGTACATCCCTCAGGGAAGAGGCTGATCCATTCAGATTGAACTGTAATATTCAAAAATCTCTACACTTACACAGCACTGATAAGGCTTCAGCATCTAATGTTATAAAATAGAACCTGTGTTATTATTTTATGGTATGCCGTGAAGGATCCAGACACTCATTGCAGGAAGTCAGATTTTCACATTGAGAATCACAGTTATATAGCCTACCTCTCGTATGATATGAAAAAGGTTTTTCTCCCCAGTCTTAAAAGAATCGGCAGATGTCTCGGGTGCCCTCTGATATGAAAAATTCAATTTAAAAGGATGAGAGAGAGAGAGAATGGCGCCCGGCCTATTTTCATTCTCTCTCACGAAGAGATATGAGAATGATGTTCTATTGTGAGGGGGGAAATGATGCCAATCGAACTGCAGAGAAATTCCTTCATAATTCAATTCAATTTCCTCCAAATCCCAATGGCGGACTAGTTTCAGAGAGCCACCGGAAAGATGCGGAGATGCTGAGGGAGCCAGAGAGGGAGTGATAGATGCCAGGTGAGAATAGGGAGGAGAGAAAGGTAAAATTTAGAGGGTGTGAAGGGACTGGGAGGAGAGATGGGTTTGAATTTAGTTGGTGAGAAGAGAGAAGAGGTGAGATGGAGAGGTGTTATAGGGAGTGTCGATTAGGTTGTTTGTTTTCCTTCTTGTCCCACTGATGGACAAAAAGCTGAAGAGTTTGAAATGTTGTAGGTTCACAGCAAGGTCAACCACAAAAGCCATCGCAGTCTAACAAGTAGGCTATACGCCAACGCAGAATTGCAGGTTCAGCTAGTATGTGTTTTCCTAGTCTAAACCCAAATTCTGAGGAAACAGAATAGACAGCTGCTATCTGATAGCCGTACACAATGTTATCTGTCTTGTATTTATCATAAACATTAATTTCATTATCAGTTTATATTAGACCAGGGGTTGTTAACCTTTACAGACCAAGAGATCGCTGCACTGTATAAGAGCTACATTTGTATTTCTTTAGAATCAGTTTTATTTAGAGTCATCACATAATGCTTAACAGATCATTAGGTTGGGTTCCATTTAAATAATGTCGCGAACATTATTTGATTTATAGATGACCTTGTCTGTGAAATCTAGGCTAAAGTCCAATCTATCTAAGTCTAACATAAGAAGCTTCAAAATTGTCATTGCTATGAAAATGACCAAATTGGTAATGTGTGTTGTGAAATTGGTGAGCTGTAAATATGAAATGATAGATTTGGAAATGCAGGACTCAAATTTATATTTACAATATGATGAATAATAAAAAATAATGACTTTATTGATAACACGTTATATTATTTTCCACAAAAACAACTCGAAGTTGGCTTTCTCAACATTGATTACAATTTCTGACATAGCATTAGTCAATATTACTGGTTATATATCAAGGTTATATTTTCACAGAATGTTCTTAACATCAGAAAACAGCAAATCGCAGGAATAACTTCACATATGTATTCTCAACGGACACCCTGGAGTACACTCAGAGAACCCCAGGGACCTGGTGAAAGTAAAGTATTTTGTTTTTTATTTGCCTTCTGGCTTTTTAAATAAGGTTTTCCGGCTTTTAAACCAAATATTTGTACAGTTTCTGCAAGGGTCTGTTGTATTATGTGGTAGATGTTGAAGGTTGCTTTCTCAGCCTCTGTCCTACGGTTAATTTAGAGACCCTTCCTGCCCTCGTGCACAAACACTGAGTAGGAGATGTAGTGTGAACCTTGGCGCTCTCGCTTGGTTAAAGTCAGTGGGTGAACTCTTGCACACCATGCTTTAGTTAAAGGGGATCTGAGCGAGCGTTCAGGCTGCAGGGCTGCGGGCGTGTGCGAGGATCAATGAGCCGCTGCTTTAGAAGGCATGTAGAGCAGAGGAAAAATGAGCTGCACAAACAAACATGACAATGAAGAAGTGCACCTCCGAAGAGAGGCAGCCAGCATAAAATGTGAGAGCTGAGGAGAGTGGGGGGGCAGAGGCACATACGGATTTGTTATTATCTTCCCATCCAACTCTCAACTCCTTGTCTTGTTCCTCTTCCGTCTTCCAGAGTTTCTCGGTTTTTGTAGGTGCAATAGTTTTGAGGCAAACAGTGTGACACTAGGGCCTTCAAAGAGTCTAGACTTATCAAGGAGACACAGAAAGGGATAAAGGAAGAAGATGGGTCAGAGTGGAGGGGGTGGTCATTAAAGCTAGGAAAACGTGAAGACATGAAACGAGAAGAAGCTCATGATTGAAATGAGAGACGGCAGCAGAAAGCTATTGTCAGTCCTGTTTAGCATTCGCTACTGGCTAATTGCACCCGCAGAGCTGGGTAGATACAAACTCTCAGAGTGTCTAAGAGACGTGAGAGTTTCTCAGTCAATACATATCTTGCTCCTTGCCTAGAATACTGCACTCCTAAAGCAGTCTGTTTCAAACTGGTACAAGGTTTGGGGCTGCAGCAGCATTGACACAGTAAAAGCCAGCATTGGCCGTACATGGAGTGCAGGGGATCGAGCTGCCACTTCTAATGACAAATCTCATAGTTCACGGCATTTGGTATGACAGCATGCAGGAGTAATGGGCTGAATGAATCACTGGTAGGAAAAGCTCGGGCCTCGCCGCTCTGCCTGCAGCTTAAACCAGCCCGTGTATCACCTATCCATTTGTGGAGCATTTCACCTCAAACCGCACCTCGTGCATGATGAATAGACAGATATCAGGCAGCACTCCATTACTCGCTCGGAGGCACTACAGCCCGGTGTCGCGCACGCCATTTTCTCGTGCTGTCTCAGTTCATGAGACTTAATTCTTAAACTATGTCTGCTGCAATATCTGTGGACCTTATTTCTGTCAAGTGTGAAATACACTTGCATTTAATATAGCAAGTTTTT
This sequence comes from Barbatula barbatula, assembly GCF_947034865.1. NCBI lineage: Eukaryota > Metazoa > Chordata > Actinopteri > Cypriniformes > Nemacheilidae > Barbatula > Barbatula barbatula. The sequence goes on along the minus strand of NC_136787.1, from coordinate 9,706,981 downwards.
ATCATTCCTCCTTTTCACCTCAGCCCAGCAATTTTTCTAATCTTTTCTAATCTAAGCACAGCACCCGGTTTCCATTTATTTTCTCGTCGCTTTCTTCTAGTTTCACCATTTATTGTTCCTGCTCAGATTCCTTCGGGGCCGATTGTCTATTTTCTGATATCTCGATCCACTCTACTTTGTCTAGTCCTTTTTTGTGGCACATAATTGAACCTTTCTTTGGCTCCAAGTCCAATTTTATAGCCAGCCCCAGTAACCCTTCTACAGTCCTCAATTTCTTTCCTGGAGACAGCAGATTAGCACCTACTCTTCTAGTCAAGTTCTCTCAACAGTGTCTTTCTCCTCAATCTAAGTCTCAGTATCCAGTCCAAGACTCTCTTCAATCCAAGATTCTCTGTACATGTCCAAGACTATCGGTCTGGTCCAAGTCTGTCTCTTCAATCCAAGACTCATTTTCTAGTCCAAAACTGTTCCCGGTTGAAAGTTGCTTAATTACAAGACCGTCTTTCTCCAATCCAATCCTCATCTTGACAAGCGTCTCCACTTACGCAATCCGCAGTCATCAAAATCCATGCAGGTCGATTCTAATCAGGGATAGCTTTAACCCAAGCATCAGTGCAGAACCCACAGTGGCTAGAGGCTGCCCCTCTTAAATCCTGAGCCAGGGTCTTTTATCTTGGTGCTACCTCCTTGCCACCCCACCACTACCCCATCCCCCCACATTACACAGACATGTCAGCTCTCCAGTACTCCCCCTGGAGGAAGACAGAGGCTAGATTCAGTGCTGAGACTCTATCTGCAAAGCTGCAGCTTCCAGCGCTCCGGGCAGAAAAAAGTGCTGACTCTTAAGCAATGCCTATAGGAGCAGTTTAAGCAAGAATCCATATTTAAATAACTAAATGCCTCTCTTAGGTTTAAATAGTAACTTGTCTGCTTTGAACCACAATTCCCATCGCTGACAAACCCATTACCCCAGGATGGTACCTGGGATAGCAATAATATTAGCGATTAAAATCTCATAACCATAGTAATGCGCTTTCACTAATAAAACTGTATTTGAGGATTTTTCTTCTCCAAGTCCCTTTCCTTAGATCAAACACTACAATTTGCATACTACACGTAGTCTTGTAATCACCACATCACTTTACAGCGATCAAGCAGCACCATTTGCATTTTCTACAAAGTACGATAAGCACGTTTCACGAAAGATCAAACAATGACTAAAACGTCTGCCACCCGAAGATGTTGTGCACGTGGGTCATTGCACATCAAAGGCTACCAATTAATAAGAAAATGTAAAAAAATAAATACATCAAAAGTTTTTTGCCCCAAGAAAAAAACATGATCTCCCATCTGTATCTCCGTCCCGCTTTTGCACTCACATTTTGTGTGAAAGCCTTGATAGACAACAGAGGGACTCATGCTGTGAGTCCATGTTTGAGTTTGCTAAGGAAGTCGATGTAATTACTGTGCAGTGAGATTGTTCCTCTACTCACTTCAGTTCCTCACTAACCGTAAATACCAAGGCGCAGGGGAGCACATGGCAAGCAGGCCTACAACTCATATGAGCATGAGAGAATAAAGAGCAGTGTTGGGGAATAACTACTAAAAGTTGTGCTGCTACTATCTTCCCTGGTGAGAAAACAGCATAGCTGATCAAAACACAAATGTTGTGTTTTGGATGTAGGTCCCTGTATGAGATGTTGGCATAATGATTTTTGACTACTGTAGCTCAACCAAAAAGTCTTCTTTGGTCAATCAGCATCACCATGGGTAACAGGTAGTGGTCTAGCTTTTGTTGAAACTAGGAACTTTGTATTAGCACCTATCGTACTATTGCTCTATCATGACATATCGCTTATTGCGCCCTAAATTCTTTGTAAGTCGCTTTGGATAAAAGCGTCTGCTAAATGACTAAATGTATCTAAGGCCTGAATCTAAATGTATCTAAGGCCACCAGCTAAACCAATCAATGACGATAATTGAACATGCTTTTTTCAATGTCTCTCAAGTCTGATATATTCAAGCAAGTCCATTTGTGCGCATTTTTATTAAATTAGTACAAACATGACTGATTACTTAAGTTTTCTGCTACATAAATATTGTGATATTAAATAAAATCTCCTCCTTTGTAAATCTCAAATGTTAATGTTGAATGATTCCCTGCATGTTTTTGTTTATCTGGCGTTTGTCTTGCTGGACAGTAGCTGCATTAAAATAATGTTATTCAGTTAAACCTGTAATGTGTTTGACAGATCTGGAACTACTTTATAAGTGTGCGCTTCCTGAAAGACATGCACCCCCTTTGAATGATTGCCAGCCAATAACAGTGAAGCATTCAACAACCCCCCTTGCTACAATCAATAATGACCAATAAGCTTAGTTTAAACTTCAATTGTTTGTGCTCCTAATTGTTTTAATTAAGGAGCACTAGTGCTTCTAAAAAATGAGTTACGTAGAGCCCTGTATCGCAAATGTGCATTTCGCAATAGTTTTCAATAACATTGTCTGTTTTATTGTTGGAACTTGTAACAATGCTATCTTTTCCAAGAAATTACCCAAAATGCGTAATATGTTTGCTAGTTATATCATTCTAAATAAAGTTTTGGATTATATTTTTATGTCATTTAAATTGATTTTACAATCGTAAAGCAGTGTTGTGTTTAATATTGTTTCTTGTGAACTGGGCAGCTGGTTTTAAAAGTTACACATTTAAATATCTATTGAAATATTTCGTGTGACAACATATGGATTTAACATTGTTATGCTTTTTTAAAAGGTCTGGACGTACATTTCAGCAAAAGTCAAGGACATTATGTGCAAACAAATTGATAAATGAGCTCATAAATAAACATGCTGAGTATTAGAAAAAGCAAGCCTTACGAGTTTGAGATGGCGAAGTACGTAGCTTTAATGGCCTCTCTATATGTTTTAAATAGCCGTGTTAATGGGCTTTTTATATGAACTGAAATTGCTCTCTTAATGGCTTTAATTCCTGCTCTAAAATGGTCCTGTTTGCCTGTCTGTGTGTGTGCAGCGTAGCTCTATCGATCCTTCAATGCAGTCTGTGTGCTCACACAGAATTGGGAATGAAGGCTTTTCTGCAGGATCTGTGATTTCCACTGTTTTATGAGCTCTGCGTCTCTGTATTTCAGCAAGAGTGTTTGCCCTCATTGGCCTTGTGAAAAACATCGTGGTGACCTGAGCAGTAATATCAGAGCATATCTCTTCCCTTCTGCAAAAAGATGCCCATAATATGTGATTCCCACTTTACAGTTTCCCCTAAATTTGAACAAAACGTTTCCTCATTAGTCTCCTCTCTAGAAATTACATATTGAAAACGCCCGTCTGCTGAAGTGTGATATTACAAATTTAGTGTTCAATTAGCCTAGATTTGGGGCCTAAGTTATAATTAGATTGTTGTGTGACTGAAGGCCCTTCTTTTTCTTCTCTCGATTCCAGCTCCCGCATCGCAGAGTGACATTTTCCACGGCCAATCCGGTGCAGGATCAACAGGACTCCTCCCAGCAGAGTTACTACGACAGCGGCCTGGAGGAGTCCGAGACCCCCAGCAGCAAGAGCTCCTCGGGGCCCCGCATCGGCCCGCTCGCCCTGCCTGAGGACCACTACGAACGGACCACCCCAGACGGCAGTATTGGAGAGATGGAACACCCAGAAAACGGTAGGAGCTTTAAACTTTGTTGCAGTGAAGACCTGCTTAGACCGCCACGCTGGTCTACGCTGGTTTTTGCTGGTTTGTCATTTTGAATCTGTTGGATCTGGGGGTTTTTGTTCTTTTTTCGCCAACATGGCTTTGTTTTGGCCAAAATGTAGATCTTTGCATTTGGGGTCAGAAGCAAGCTCAGCAGGGTCTGTGTCTCGCCCATCAGCAGGCCCTCAATCACAACAGCAAATCAGTCTTAATGACCCTCTCACACAAGTGTGCTAATTAAAAACTCCAACTAATGGAGCTTTTGGTCTCCACATAATTCTGTGCTTTGACATCTGCCCAGACAACAGCGTGCTGATCGTAAACAGCTTCTTTGCTGAAGCCAAACTGCTCTCACAGCAGCTGCCAGGGTCATAAAACAATAAGACAGAAAACAAAGTAAAAAAAAGAGAATTCACAGACTAAGCAGGATAGTCAAGCATCAATTTCATTCGGCCATTACTAAATTCCGCCGGAGCCGTTCGAGACGTTCTTCCTGTAATTCATTTATATCGTCACTCTCATAAGAGCATACCCCCTCGCAGCAGCTGCGGTTTTAAACGTTCACCTCCCAAATTCGCCACTGCCCAATTTAATCTCCATTACCACGGCAACGCTTCCGTAATACCACTTTTCGCACCTATCCTCTTCAGATTTTTTCTCCATTAGTGCTGTTGTGCTTAATTACTATGCAGTTATCCCTCTGGACATCTCGCTTAGAGCTCATCTCAACGTTTTAGCTGTGAATCAAACCATAGTCTTCTCATGTCAGCGTTTTAACATGCTTCGTAAAACACGACCTCCTGTTGATTCCATGCGGGGTACATGGGGTGTGTCGGCCAAACGTGTTGGATATTAGGGGAACCGTTTATGAAGCAAAATGAAAAATGTCAGCACTGCGGCTCTGTGTTTTGCAGAGGAAATCCTACGGCAAATGAATGCATGACCTTCTGTTTGTATATAAGCGTTTGGGTCTCACGTATGTGATGTGTCATTATCCACTTCTGAGAAATAGATCAATATGTTTTTTTGAACACTAGCAAGAAACAAACTAGCGTATCTCTTTGGTGTGATCGCATTTGGGGAGTGAGAAAACCAAAGATTGGTGGCATCTTTGATTTGATACAGTTTGAATTGAAATCGAGTCAGGCTGACAGCCTTCCTAGCACCAGTGGGTGGGCACGTTCTCTGATCAGTCAGGGTGGGGAACTGTTAAGCAGAGGTAGACCTAATTAAAATATGAGTCTCACCTCAGGGAGATTACACTGAAATCCCTTATTGAGAAACAGAGGAGAAAATGAATTTAAAAAGGAACTTGTCCCCACACCCTCCACCTCCAGCTGTCTACCGTACAGCACCGGTTCCTGCCCCCTATTTATTTTTGCGGTGGGATTTGAGTGACGGGGTGACAAGCAGGGCCGGTGGAGGGTTTTGCTCGCTGCCGGTGGAATGATTGACAGGGAGGGAAGGGGGGTCGGGCGTAGTGCTCGGCGCGTCATTCCGTTTAAGCCAGATGAAAAGCAATATGTGAAGTTCACACGCGTCGTTCTGTGCGTCATGGCTCCTCGCAGAAATGACACCATGGGTCCCTTAAAGCAGTTTGGCCTTTGGTTATGAAAAGTCTCCTTTTCTACTACTGACGTGGGATCCTTTGTGCAGGAAGTGATGGTGTTTTACGATTTGCTTTGGCCTTTGTTACCAAACCTCCAGATTCGACAGAAAAAGACAGTGAATGCCGCATTGTACCCTATCCTCTTTTAGATATACAGATATACAGTACCTGCAGCCCGTGACTGATTCCGTAGCCGATTGCAACCGTAAACCAATCAGTTCCTCATCCCCAGACAACATGTCGAACGGCGACCATCTCTCAGGCTGAGCAAATGACAGATGCAATATTTCACATGCCCTTCACGGGATATTTGACACAGCAGCCATTGTTAGCCTCCATCAATACAGCGTGCAATATACATGATACCTCTAATCCATCCATAAAACCACAAACTGACGTACCAAGAGCTGCGCTAATGTTTCAGCCTGTCACTACACCTCTCGTCTGTCAATCGTCTGATGATTGAGTAGTGTCATCTTGACAGGGCATTACGCAGCACATCGGAGAGACTTACGGCTATATGAATTCAAATGATTCATACTGAGCACATACAATGCGTTGCATTCACTACAAAAGCCACAATGTGTAATTAACTTAGCTCGACTGATGCATTGTTTTCATGAGGGTGGGTATTATTATGTTAATGTGATATAATTGATCATTTATTGTTAGAAAACAAGAAAAAACTTTATATTTTGTAGTATAAATTTATATTTTTGTATACATTTCTTTCCTTAAATATTAATTTAAATCTTCCAAAAAATGTAAAAAGCATGGGTATGATTTAGGGTCGTCATGATTGATTTTCACTATAATTGTGTCCAAATAAATTCACGATAACAATATTATCGTAATGTCTATTGAATTTCTTTTCGTATCGTAATATCTATTAAATGTTTAATTTTGTATGTTTCTTTTTTGGCCATATATGAGTGTAGGGAGGCATAGAGAAGACTTTTTAACCATCGTGGCTCTATACGTTATAGTTCACCCAAAAATGAAAATGATATCATCATTTTCTCACCCCATTATCATTTCAAACCTGTACGACTTTCTGTGACACAAGAGGGCGTTAACAGTCGTTGAGTCGTGATCATCAGACTGATATATCTGTCTAGCACTTGACAACATCATTGCAAAATATTTTTATTCTTTAGTCTATTACATGTTTAGTACAACGGATTGAGGCAATATTAGTTGAATGGCCCCTAGACTTCAGTTGTTTGCATGCAACTGTCAATTTGATTTTGTGGGACTAGATAAAATCATTTCCTGGCGTTTATAACCGTACAGTCTTTGTTGATTACTTCTATTTAACATGAAACGTTCATTTAATGCGCTACGCTAACGCAAATTCTGTGCATAGAAAACCTAGTACATAACAAATGTCCAGGTTGACACTTCTCATTTTGCAGTTTGCAGGCGTATTTCGTCTTTCCATCAGTAAATATCAGATTTGAGCTCAGGCAGTTGTCAGACGTTTTCTCATTGTCATCAAGTCAACAGAACCCAGAAGCGTCTTTTAGGTGCAAGAGCAGCAGTCGGTAACAGAGGTTTACACCGGCTGCTGGAGCAGGAAGCCTTTGAAGTGCGTTTCCATGGCACCTGTGCGATTTCCGTTTGATCCTGGATCAGATTGTAGTGTATGATGTAATGCGGTGGTATATGGTGGGGACAAGAAGGATGGTGGTCTTAAAATCTGTGATTCCATGATTTAGTGAAAGGAAAGTCTCGCCCCACCCCCATTACTTTGGTTCTCTGTATTTCTACCTATCCTTGTATCTCTTAGAGCCTAGCTCTCTCTATTGCTGTCCATGCCTTGTTGTCTACTGATTTTGTCTGTCTCTCTATCTCCCTTTCTCTCTAACGCAAGGCTTTTTCCTTAGAGAACAGGCTCAGACGGGCTTTCTGAGATCTGCGAAACACGATTTGATTTCCATGTAACATGATCTGTTACTATTGATTCCAGACCTCGTTTTGACGTAAGCATTAGCTCAGATTTTTGGTTTGCTCTTGCTTTTTCTTCTGTGTTGTGTTTTCCAGATCTGGCTGTGCATAACAATTGCATCCTATATATCCAGTGTATAGTGAGTTGGGCTGCATTTGCATGCTGTAATTCAGTGCAAAACCCTGCATCTTATACGCAAACCACCTGCATTCCAGTCTGCATTCCAGGTGGTAAATGCGATAAAACAGTTCTGCACCACGAGTATTTCAATTAATCCATTGTCATTCTTTTTAGCACCAGCACACCACTTTTTATGTAAATTAGCCTGAGATAGATTGTGACTTAACGTTATTTACCTAATCGAAACTAAAAGAGACATTTGTGTACATTTACTATCGATCATTGCATAATTCATTCATTAAATAATAATGAAGAACATTACAACCGAGCATAAATTCGTGTATTTAGTGCAATGCGTCACATTTTCTGCATTTTAAAGAGCCAGTTTACAGAACTGACAAACAATGTAAGAAACACTGCCGTAAAAATTGCATTTGTTCTTCGTGATTAGCCCTGTGTGTTTTGTGCCCCGGTTCAGAGAACCAACTTTCTAGAAAAGCATCGAGTTAAAATAACATTTGCCCAAGCATCCATACATATTTATGAAACGAGGAGTAATCTGCATTGCTGGATCACCATATGTATGTGGATTATAAATGATACAGTGATGTATAATAATTAGATTAATGTTAATTAGCAATTGTTTTGGTTTCCATAGTTAACAAACAAGAAAAAGTCATCGCTCCTCTCGGACTGAATGATCGCGTGTCACCCTTTATATTTGTATCGAACGCCATCTTTCAATAAGCCTGTCGTCATCATGGGAAATGATTAGAATTGATGAGCGTCATTAGTTTAAGGGCTGGCTAATGGGTATTAGTATCGTATTAGCATTATGATGAAAAATGAACTTTATATTGAACGTTTACGGTATATGATAAGCACTTTATCTTGCAGTGCTCGTCTGTGCTTGTTTATCAGTGGTTAGCGTTTACGCGTAACCTCAATCTGCTTGAGTTACAGTAAATGATCTTGCTTGCATATTCAAGCCGCAATTTACAGAAGAAGCCCAGAAAGAAATCCGTATTATACGTACGGGTGGGCCCAGATCTGAGAAGTCTGATTGTGATTTTTTGAGACAGGCAGCGCTAGCGTTGAGAACACGTCTGCTATAACAGGTTTGCAGTTGTAATATTTTCTCCTAATTGGTCTCGTTTGATTGGATGAGCCAGGTGTACAGAACTCATTTACGTAGGTTTGTATGAATGACAGTTACTGAACAATGACATGCTCGCAAATGCTGATTTTGTCTTTATTGCGGCTTCCATTTCACTTCCTTTACGCGAGAGAGTATGAAAAAGAGGAGGGATTGACACTGATGAATCATTCCCTTCTGATAAGTGGTTGTTTGACTCTGATTAGAGCTGCTAATTTTGATTTATGAAGGAACTATCAAGCGTGTTTTTTGTATCGAACGTTGCGGTTTTCTAACGACAATCCAGTCTTGCGTACGTCTGAAATGATTTGACTCTCAGAAACACTTTTAAAGGCTCATTAGACGTGATTGTGGGAACGGTTGGCCTCTGAGGCAAATGATATTGGGTCCTACTCGACGTTAGATTGCTTTTGTACTCATTAAGAGAAGCACTCACTGGCTTAGCGTAAGGTCCCACAGGGAGAGGTAAGCTTGCAGGTTTCCACCCCCGGGAGTCGGATTATTCGTGAACCGCGTTCACTAGCAAGGCCATCTGAGCCTCGCTGGGTCTTTTACACAGGTCAGGGCTGAGATTTGACCACATCTCAACTCCATGCGAGCCCCCCGCTTGCATGAGGTGATCAGCAGAGGCGGGGGTCCGGGGGAAGCTGCCTGATCCCCAGATGGGGGTATTTGCATGTGGTCTGGCTGTTATGAGCAGAGGCTCCTTTTGAAGACCCACCATGAGCCATAGCATATATGTCCAGAGAGGAAAAAGAGACAGAGATAAAATGGCATTTGCATAATGACGAGGAACTTTAGCTATGCGTGTGATTTTTTTTAAATAGATTTTTTTATTTCTTTTTTCTCGCTCCTGTGATGTTTCTAGGCCTTATGAAGTCCTCATAATGTAGCATTTCTTTTGAACTCAGCTGACAGCGTCTCTCGCTCGCTTTCAAGCTCTGTTTTAATGGAATAATTTTTCATTGTGTCCTTTTTTACTGTAATCGCACTCAGATCTCTGCGTTGTTTTTGTTTTGTCCCGCGAAAGTGATATGCGTTCGCGTGTGATCGTTTGCGAGTTTGTTGAGTTGACGAAAGCAGACACCGTCTTTGTTTGTTCTCTATGTGACAATGCAGACGCGTTTGCCCGTGTTCAAAGGGAGGAAGCGAGAGGGACAGACTGACGAACAGAGTGTTAGTCTGAGGGGGCTTGTTTGTCTTGTGGGTGCCAGCTTGGGCAGTTGCCCGGGTGCCAGCGTGGCGTGACGACGCAGGGCACGGCTCCGCTCAGACAGATGGCGTTGGGCCTTGTCAGAGTCCCGGCCTGTTAGTAGAATTGATTGCAGAGACCCGAGCCAGGCTTCCTGCTCTTTGCTCAACCTTCCCTACAAAAGAAAGCCGCATGTGATGCTCTGGATTTCTCGGACAGTATTTTTTCTTTTCCCTGGTGGTTGTTTTAGATAGAGGCAGGTTGGAGTGAAACAATGTGTCCTGGTTCTGTTTACCCTCCAGAGGTGAGCTGTCAGTGATGCTGTGGCCTTAATGCCAGCAGGTTCCAACACGGCTATTGTGCTTATTGTACTGTCGTTTATTTTCTGCTGCCTTTATTGTTCTACAGAGTGCCACTTGCCGTTTCAGTGCCGTGGCAGGAAAAAACATCCGCTCGGGATCAGATGTAGCGCTGTTGCAAGGTTTTGGGTGAATTCAAACAGACTGCAGAGAGATCGAGGGATTGGGTCAGTGCGCAGTGTAAAGAAATGTTCAGGTTTAGCTCTATCGACACCCTATGTGGCATAATGTCGATTACCACGGAAAAGAATGTTAACTCTTTCTTTTAGGTTATTTTTAAGAAAAGGCAGTAAGGCATTTGTAATGGGTGAAGCAGGGTCATGCATTTAATGTGTCTCAAAGCAGATGTGTGCAGGATGTATTTTTGTGTGTTTGAAGCAAATTTCTTTGTTATTTGAGCTGTAAGACTGTCTAAATTCTTGTCTTTATGCTAGGACTACTGGGGCGTGCTAGGACAAATTTAGCTTTTATTGTGTTGCTCCATTTATGTCCAGGTACCTAACTGTAACTGAAATGTTTGCTTGGGGGATCGAAATAAGAGGAACGATACAACAACTTTTGTAATCAACTATATTCTACAAATGCTGTTGATAAACCAAACACAATATAATATGAATATTGTTCCACAATCTTGGCTTACTTTGATAATTCATGTTAAACAAGCAGCTCTAGTTCCTGGTCAGGTGCTTTGATCTCTAGTTTTCAAGCTTCTCCAACCCCCCGTGTTTAACTTCACATATCACTCCAAACATTTACCCAGGATTGTCTGTAATGACTGTGATGCGATCTGGCCCAAGTGGTGCAGATAACATCTGTTATTAGGACAAAGTGGATCACTCAAAATACAGCAGCGGTTTCAGTCCTCGATGGGGTGTCGGCACTGCGATCTTACCGTAGATTAAAAATGAGATGATTATCGCCTTCGCAAACTGTCAACAACTCAACATCAACCTTCGGTTTTCGCCTCAATGAGGCTGATTATACCCTCATCATGTCACATTAGAAAATGCACAAAAAACCCTTTCAAACCTCTTAACTGCTCCTCGCTAATTTTCCACCAAATAATGCCTGATATTTCCTTAAGTTACATCAGGCAGACTGACAGGCCTGACTGGGTGTTTTACAGGCAATTTATTATTACAGGGCCAGTTATTGGTCCTTGATGCTGATTGGTCAGTAGTGGCTACATCAAGCTGCTATTACTACACCGGTAGCACCCATAGCGGATCGCTATGATTGTTGAATTGGAACAAATATGTGAGGCATTATATCTTCGAATGTAGGATGGGATTTTAAAATGTACTTGAAAAACAACATTTTAGAGAATGGTTGTAAATAATATATATTTTTGTGGTTATATGGTAATCATTTTTTGAAAACATTAAGTCTTGCTAAAATCATGAAACAATAAGAAAAAAAGATGACCTTGGTTGGTGCTTGACTCGTTGACTATCCTGACACATTCCTTAGAAGTCCTCTCTCTATCTCGCTCTCTCTTTTTCTCCGCGATATTTCTCATCTCTGTGCTAAACCTGATAAATCTCTAATACAGATTTACCCGCTGATGTGACGCAGCCTTAAGTCGTTCATTTAATCCATCATGAAAGTTTAAAATACATTGTTCCATTATTATCTATTTAATGGCACAAGATATTAGTTAATGTATAAACAACAGTGCAGCTGGAGTGTTTGTGCTTCAATAGAATTTTCAGCGGGTTTCAATAGATTATTCTTTTTGTGAGCTGTTGATTTGAGCGAGCTTTCTGGGAACATTAACATGTATTTGTGTGTGCGCGTGGGTGGGTGTGTGCGTGTGTGTGTGTGTGTGCCTGCATGCAAATTAGAAGCAAAATCCTTTATACTGCCATGTGGATTGCTTACACAATAAACACATTTGATGCTCTTGACAGATGGAGACTATTACAATACACCTAACACAATAAATAACGCGTAAAGTTTGGGAAGTCGACATTATAGACTGAGTTAGAAGAGAGACAAAACCGTTCCACTTTATAGAGACGCGGGGGATAATTTGAAAACGCATAAAAATACTCTGCGGTGTCTGGATGTCTGGATGTGGCTGACTGACGTTGCACAACAGAGACTGATGCGACGTGATGAGGCGAGGCCGGACTGAAGATTAGCTCAAAACAAGGAGAGAAAAACATCTCTGTTATCTCATCTCCCAGATAGGGCTGTGTAATTAATATAAAAATAATTGAGATTACGATTATAGCTCCCGCGATTAACTAATCATCACTTGGCCAATTACAGCGTTCTGCTTTAAACTATCCTCATCATTTCAAAATGTTATTTCAGTGTTTTTTTGCATACAGTCACGGATACGTCTGTAGAATTCATGAATACAATGACAAATCAGAGCCATTTGAGTTAGTCTATAGGCCCATTGAAAACAATAACCAGCGCGAGTGCAGAATTTACACAGTGACAGTTAACAAGTTCATACAGCAGCATGGAACTGTAAACTTGTATTGACAGCTTCTTCGGAGTAATTGGATGTAAGGGTTGTAGTGGTGTTACTTCATGGGCACTTTTTATTTCATAGTTGTTGTTGTTGTTTCTGTGTGATGAATATTTGACACAAAACAAGTATTTTATACATATTATTAGTTGAGATTAATAATAATAAATACAATATTGAAGAATTTATTTTGGCATATTCGGATGCCTCACTGAGGGAATCCTACATGTGGCAAGCCAATAAAATGATGAATGAATGGCCCACACTGGCCACCTTCATTCCAAGTCACCTCTGCACCCCAGAAAAGATTTCTCGGACCAGGTAGCACAAAGGGCAGTTTTTAGAGACTGCTGGCTCGCGGTCAAATCCACTTCCAGCCCAGTTGGGCTGCTCATACAGGCAAAGAAAGACCCTGGGGTTCAAACCTCCATTTCAGATACACATACACACACGTGTACATGCATACACACACATTCACAACGGTTGACGGCGTGAGTTAGTGAAGCGCTCTCTAACTACTGAACTGGTCTGCCATGATGGATAGCACTAGAGGGAGCAGAGCTGTGTGGCTCTGACATGTACTTCCTTATTTTCAGCAGTGCTGAGAGGAGCAAGTCCACTGCAGCCACTTTCCATCTTCACCAACCAGCCAGAGGCAACAGCGTCCACACAGCCACATGACCCACAGTTCCCTTGCATGCCATAGATGTAGATATGCACCATTCGTTCCATGCTCTAATGCTTTGTGATTATACAGTCACACATCAGCAGTTCAGACTTTAATTGTTACCCCATAATCCAACAGCAGACTGATAGAGCCAAAGTTGCACTAACGGCAGTTACGACCGTACAACCGCCAGCAATCACCATAATAAAACCCAGGACGTGCCACGGCCAAGCAATGCCGCTCCGGCACCAAGAGGAAAAATGATCCCTAGTCCAAAAATGTCAGCCCATCAGGAGGACCTGGCACAAGCTAGCGGCTAATCAGTTCATCAGAGTAGCCACGCCACCTCCCAAGCCCACATTCTGCTCTTGGGCTAGTTGAGGCTTTTCTTTCTTCTCCCCTCCTGAAGCATCTTCAGACCTTTAAAAAAAGTTCCATCGATTCTACGTCCTCAAATAGAAAGGCCTGTCAGAACAAGCAGGACACTGGAGGAGGATGAGAGTGTGTCTTTAGTCCGAAGCAACCCTAAACTCTCCGAGCAGCGATACACACACTCAGAAGTCCAAAACACTGGTGGTACGGTGTTACATTTTTTATAAAATCTTCCTTGAAATGTTTTTAGCATTTTAGTGAGGAATTTAGAGGCTGAGATTAGCTCTCCAAAAACATGATCAAGAGGTGGTGAAGACTGACGGATTATCAGTTGATAGAAATGTTGCGTATCATTTACCCCAAGAAGCCCCCTTTGCTTTCAATTTGAAGGGTTTTGTTATTTCCCCCAACCTTACTTTTTAAACAACGCTAGAAATGTACATATAACGTGTAACAATCTTGGATAATACAGGTCCACAATGCTTCAGCACCTTAAACATTCGGCATCATTACCTCTTAAATATGTATCGTTCTCGGGATGTCTTTGCCATTACGTGAATGATTCAGAGATGACTTGTGTCTTATTTCGTACTATTTTCTCGGCTGATTTCTCTCATTTTCTTTATCTTCGCTAGTTTCTCTAGAGAGGAACATGATGTACTCAGCAGAGCCAGCTTGTTAGAGGAGTTTCTGTGTCTGATAATAACCCCCAGCATGCCAGGCAAAAACAAGCTCTGTCATTTTCCATCCGTAAGACGGCTGCCACGAATTATTACAGAAATACAGACATCATTGTTTTTTCACGGTTAACCACAGGCCACCTGATTTTTGATAATAGATTCTTGTAATTATATGAACGTTTTGCACATTTGATTAAAACCGTGGACGATTGTGAAGTCAGACAGATTCTTTTGGTTTTGTGTGAACTGGACTGTAATTTCCAGCTGATTAGAGCACAACGTCGCACTCAAAAGCAGCAGGTAGAGAGAAAGAGGGGGAGCGACTGAAAGGGAGAAAGTAAAGAGGTAATTTGAAGAGAAAGTGAAGTAGGAGGTAGCGAAAAGGAATACGCAGCAAGCCTCGTACGCAAAAAGCACTTGGAAAAAATGGATCGGGGAGACGGACGGAGGGCAAAAGGCTTAGGATGCGTTCGAAAGTGTGCACGCCGGATCAAACGTAAGGTGTTCTGTGAAATCTCAGGAAAAGCAACATGCCCATTTTCCCTTCCCACTCCCCCTGGGCTGGGGATCAGACAAAGCTTCCACAGATCCACGAGACCAGTCATCCCACTGGTTCTCTGATGCAAGAACACTGCAAACCCGAACCTCACATGTGTCTTAAAAAATGAAAGACGGCCAGGTTATGTATGCTAAAGTGGTCACAGGAAAGCGCCGTTAGCGAGCGGTTTACCTTTTTCACGCTCTTTCATCTTTCCCTTTTTCTTGTTTTCCTTTGGTCTCCTTTTTAGGTTGTGTGCTGTGATTAAGGCTGGAAACTTGGATGGTTTCGAGCTTTTGTTGTGTGGAGGGAAAGCCAATCAATGTACAAACCAGTGCTGACACAAACAGACAAGTACACACGTACACAACCAACCACAGTACAGGTGTATGCGTGTTGTGACTTTGAGGGGGAACAACACCTGCAAAATATTTGACTACAGTAATGTGACCTTTCTATGAGCGAATATAGTGTCTAATACGTACGAGCAGAATATAATAATGTAAAAATAATGTAGAGCGTGACTCTGTTCATTGGGATTGGATTGCTTTGTGAAAAGTGGGGGTTGGTTGGATTGGTGAGGTCAGTTTAGCTTCAACACAAAGCCTTCAATGTTATGATTCATTCATCACAGCTTAATACTCAACTGGTACCACGGATAGCAGCCCACCTACCCACAACCAACTGTTGCTATAGTTACAAATGCAACTTTCACACGTGTCTTAAGGCTAGTACCACACACCAGTTTGTTCAGTGGTGGGGGGTCAGTATGAACATGTCCATTGTTTCCCAACAAACCCAACATCCAACTTTACCACGAAATGTTGCCATTTGTTGTTGATTTAACACACTCTGATCCTAAATTCAGGCTCTCTCTATCAGGTTTTCACTCTGTCTACGGGTAACATGAACGGCAAATTTAATTTCTAATCTGATGATTACCAATTATTCTGTAATTGTAAGAAAATTTGAAGAAATGAGACTTCAGTAATCGGTAATAAATGTAAAAACTGTTTTCACACCTGCCTACTCGCACTTACTCTGTAGAGCAACAGTACCAAACACACACCACTCAAACGGTGTCATTTCTTACACGCACACACTTGCTGCCGGTTCTACACATACCTCATTTCTCAGGCACACACATACTGTACACCCATTATAGCTTTAACACACATACTCAATTACACCCTCAGTTCCCCACACACTTTTTCTCCCACACACTCCATCCCTCACACACAAACACACACACACAGGATTGTAGGACTCTAATGTGTTTGTTCCAGAGGGAGAGTTGATCTATTCCTCTCTGTAAGATATAAAGCCTTCTTCCCAGTCCAGTAAACGCCCTCTTTTAAACTACTGTACACCTCTTTGATGTATGGGCCACATCGGATCATGTTTATTGGGAGTTTTTTGAGGCATGTGTTAGCGCGTTTTGCTCTCTGCTGCGGGGTCGCCATGGTGTTTTCGTGTGCAGAGAACCGTTGGTTATGTTGTGCCTGTGGAGCCTTACAGAGCTTGTTTAATGAGTGCATTAAAACTGCATGGATGTTCAAGGCCAGTGAAGGTGCGTCCCCTGGGCCTCGGCATCTGCCTCAGGGCTGCCATCTGTAGATCTCTCGCACATTTAAGGGTCTCCACTACTTTTCTCTTCATTTTCTCTGTCTCTGGAAGATTCATCGTTTTGAAGCTACGGGGAGAATTGAAAGTGGAGAGAGAGGGAGTATGGCGGTGGTGTGTAGATGCACGAGGGCAAAAAAAATTGTGGGATTAGCTAAAATTTAGATTATGAATATCAATTTTGTTACGCACGACTAATGGCTTTTTACTGTTTATAGTCTTTATGATATTTTAATCTGCAGTACAGTAGTATGTACAGTGGTGGCGGGAAGTGATACTAGAATTTGAGAAGGCTTGGCAAAACATTACGCACAACACGTGCGCAAAGTTTAGAAAGACATAACCCTGCAGAATGACTTTTATTACCACGTTTTATTACCATATAACCACAAGAGAGGATCATCAAATATTTATTATACATATATTTTAGTCAAAGTATGCAAAGAGTTTTGTTTGTCTGTGCATTTTTTTATATTTGAATAAAAGCTATGTACCCTGATACTAGAGATATTATAGTTGATCATTTTTGTATTGTAGTTTTATTAATATTTGTAATAATAATACTTAATATTCATAATTAATTACTATAAATGCTTCATAATTACTTTACCAATTTAGTTTTGTTCCTGTTATTCCTTTATTTTTGATTGCTATATAATATTAATATATTTTAGTTTCTTATTTATTTTCTGATAATAATTTTTGTGCCTCAACTTAAACCTATTTCAGTTTATTCTTGAGGCAACATTTCTAATCTTTATTTCAAGTCCAATAATTTATTTTATTTCAATAAACAGAAATGTTTTAACAGTTTTAGTTTGACTAAACCTGATACGTGTTGCTTTTTTTGTATAAATATGCCCCCCCCACACATATTTCTAAGAGCGATGCAACAACCACAAAACAAATGCTCGGCAAAACATTAAAAATATCAAAGTCATGCAACATTTCGCCATCCATTTACACAGGAAACAAAATGCAAATCCCTACTCAGACATTGGATATTCTTCCCATGTAATGGATACATCATTGCCGCAAGCTACTTTATTAAGTGGTTGGGACAAATTCGTCCATGGGACATTTGCCTACCCCACAATAGATAATGCCAGAGCGCAAGGGTTGTGTTTACTAATGGGAGAATGCACGTGGTAGGTGGATTACAGAAGAGTGTTAATGTAGCCTCTCTATGTTGCTTTGTCGGAATGAGGTCACTGGGTCTCGGCCCTATTTAATTAATTAGGGAACAGTGGAATGGAAAATGGATAGCAATCAGACGCTCACTAATT
The DNA here is from genome assembly GCF_947034865.1 of Barbatula barbatula. Taxonomy (NCBI): domain Eukaryota; kingdom Metazoa; phylum Chordata; class Actinopteri; order Cypriniformes; family Nemacheilidae; genus Barbatula; species Barbatula barbatula. The sequence continues at coordinate 9,689,240 of NC_136787.1, read as the reverse complement.
TCAGACCTGCCAATCAATATGCCTTAGTGCTGGATTTTCCTTCGGGGACCATTGGTAGGTCTCATTTAGTGTTGAATGTAGGATACTGGAAACAGACGTGCCTATATGTGTAGCATATCTGTATAAATATTCAATACATGTATATCGAGAGCCCAAGGGGCATAAATGCAATAAAAAGTGAAAAAAACCTTCAGCCTTTTTGGCACCGGTCCTCCGGTACGCATGTGGGAATGCAAACGATTGTTGCACCGCACCTTTCAACTTCGCTTCTACTGAGCACATAGCAACCACATATCAACATCTGTAGATCGAAACGTGTACAAACCATTTCAATTCACATCGACTGATAGATCAAACCAGAAGGTTCTGACCTACGGTGGCCACCAAAGAAATCCCAGTGTGCACCGCATAACAACAGCGCTTTGCGTAGCAACAGCTGTCTCTCACATAGCAACCACACCACGGTGCATGGCAACCACCGGCAGCTCCTTGTGTATTCCCTGTTAGTTGCTTTTGTTTGATGCTAGATGAACTTCGATGTCTCTCTGACTCTCTTTGTAGAGATGCACTCAAGTGTAACAAAACAAGTTTTGATTTGCTGTTCTTTAATTTCAATTACTGCCATCATTAAAGACCTGTTTTGTGTGTGTTTGCCCCCTGACAGATATCCGCTCACTGCCTGACGTTGCCATGACAGGAAACTGCAGTCAGGAGTGCAGCGAGCTGGGTCACTCAGATGCCTGTTGGATGCCCGGTCAGCCTTCACCTGTCCGCAAGACCCGCAACCCACCCAAACTGTCTACGTTTGTGCCTTATCAGGAGAGGGGGAGCCTGGGACGCCTGGCCAATGGGAGTGTGAGGCTTGGGGGAGACGAGAACAGGCCACGCCTCCCACCTTCCCGCAGTGCCTACTCCAGCAGTGACCACACGCCCAGTGACCACGCCCCACTGGAAGAGGTGCCTCTGAGCGTGACTACAGAGTTCCCGCCCACCAGTCCAACCTCGAATCACACCTCGAAAAGGGAGATATACCTGTGAGATAACCACACCCACCATCTTTGATGCACATTAGAAGTTACAGAGACACAGTTAAGAAAGAGATTTGTGAAGCCTGAACCTGCAACAGGATGAAATATCAATTCTATAGTGGAAAATACACTATTGGTCATTGAAAACGTGTTGAAGAGTGATTTATCTATCTTATTTATTTATTCATCCATTCACTCATACCTCTATTTATTATACTTATCTTTTTGTTTTGCTGTTGTTTTTTCTAAAACATTATTTTTACACACCATCACAAACGATCGACGAATCATTTTATGTGACTAACTGATTTTAAGCTTCCCAAGCCTGCAAAATGTCGATGGGTTCAATAGATCACAATTGGGAAGTGCCGTGGGCAGAATAAATATCTGTACTCAAGGTCTTGAGTCACATACAAAGTGTCTAACACTCTTAACCTGATCCTGTCCTCAGAGGGGAGCAGTCTTAATGCCTGTAAAACGCTGTAAATACATTTGTATGGTGTATATATGAATATTACAATCAGGCTTGAAAAGTCACAAATAAGGTACATCTAAACCAGCCTGAAGACAGAGTGTACGTTAGAACTGCTGCGTTTGAGGGTCAGAAGGTGTGTGATGGTTGGATGAAAAGGTGAATTTAACTGAACCGGACTGGAAGACTTTCGGATGAACCAGTGCTCTGTGACCCTCATCTTGACCCCGGACCCTCACCTGCTATGTCCATATGTGTACTGCACCATAGTGTATAGTTTGTGTGTGTGGGCGTGTATTAGATGGGGGTGGGCGGGTGGTGGATTTAACAGCGATTAACACACTATGACAGAGCTTAACATATGGCAGCGTGTGCGCGCTTGTGCGCCAGGGGACCTTCTGTCACAAAAGTAACGTGCGCGGCTTCTGGAGCATTAACGCGCTTTCAACAGATGTGAAGGTGCGCGCGTGCTTTCGTGCCGTGCAGCAGAACTTGTGTTTTTTGGCACTGTGAATCTTCCCTTTCTCCTGAACTCCCACAGTGTAGTGCACACGCTGTCTGGCACTCGCAGAGATGCCTACAGCTAACACGGTAAGAAGAAGATCGTCTGGCTCCCCTCAGATTATCAGCACCGTTTCGTTAAGCGTATACGCTGCGACAGCACTTCACTACACAATTGCGATTGAGAGTACACAGACATGCCTTGCCTCCATCAAATGGATTCATTTTCTCGCCATCACGCTCATAGTTTGGTTCGTTTACGTTGTTTTTTACTATTCGTTTTCAAGGGAAATATTCGTGTGCTATTTCGACTTTGTTTGAAGAACAAATGTATTAATGCCTTAAAAACAGTTGTATATAACAATCACAATGGACAAATTAGACTGATAATCCTGTCTTGTCTCTCGCATGTCAATTGTGCATGTTTTTTTGCCACAATCAAAAAAGTACAAATGTTACAAAAGATTACATCTGCACACCACGTTTGGCCTATTTTCTGAATTTTCTACATAAATGTTCCTGTCCTCCATCAATTAAGTATAACTTTGATCGAGTTTAACGAAACGTTTTTCTTTGACACTGTGCTGACTATCTAGTAGACACTATTTAGCTGTGTCTCCCTCCATATTTGAGAGTCCCTTTAACGGGACAGTTTTGACAATGACTGTCTGAAGGACATTTCCATTACCTTTGCATCGCAACGCATCGGCTCGATATCTCTACTTTTCCTGCACCTGAAACCACTCGTATTCTAGTGCTTGGATAAGTGAGTGTTTGTGTCTGCGGGGGGTGGAACGGGGGTGCGATGGGCATTTCCTTAATTAGGGTGAGTAATGAGTGTCGTGCAGTTGGCATATGTGAACACTCCGGCCCCTAAAGGAAGCACAGATCATGGAAAAGATCCCGGAAGACGGTGGAAAAAAGCTGAGATTGTTTAACGAGTGGCATTTTTGTCTGCGCTTACCTCATTGCGACTGCCTTGGGCACCGCTCTCAAAACAATTAAGGCCGAAACATATGGAAATTACCGGACATAGCCATGATTAAATAAGGCGAATGATTATCCCGCCCCAAGGAAAAAAGGCACATTATGCTGTTTTCAAAGCCATTTAGCGACTCCGATACGAAAAAATCCAGCGAGAGTCATGATCCAGCGTAATTAGCCCGGCTCAACCCCCCGCAACCGCGCTCAGCATAACTCTGCCCAGGCAAAAGCATGAGATCGCTGACCTGGACTTAACACAGCTAAAAGACAGAGATGACCACAAACCTCTGGCACTTAAATGCTTTCATCTATTCAAACAGGCTTTGACCATGTCTCGCTCTGATGCCAGGCTGAGTCAGATCGTCTAAAATGCTGGTTTCGACTCCTGATTTTGTTTTGAATTTCTGAGTCTGGCTGTTTTATTCATAGGAATTTCTAATGCTAGACTGCTCTGAGTTCTCTGCCCAAAATACTAGTTTTGTTTGCTGGGCCCGTCAGAGAACAGAATGAGAAATGTCCACTTCTCGTGGTTGTGTTTTTACACTGGTGTTTAGATGTGTGCTCTTTTTGCTGTTCGATGTCTCTAGCTGAGGACCTCTGGTTGTGACGAGACCGTAATGAATGAGGGAGTCTTTTCTTTGTCCTTAGAACAAGGCGTTTCTGCATAGAATATCAAAAACTGGTGTTTGTGGTAAACATCTTTTTAAAAGAGTTTTGTACATAGCTCTCCACATCCCCTCCGTGCGTGGTGTCAAGCAGGCGACGAGTTGAGCATGATTTCCAAAGATAATTGGTAGAAACCGTTTACTGTTCTTTGCTGAGATGTTAGTGCGGGTTCAGAAACCTTTCCTTAGAACAAAACAGACGTTCACTGCACAAACCCACCTTCACCATTCAACCCAAACTAAAGACAGCTGCCTTGAAAGTATGTCTTTTGCAGGAGAGTTCAAAACTTGTTATCCTTAATTGTTGGTTATATTTATATAGGACTAAAAATGCTTGTGATGATCTGTTTTTGTACAGTTTTATGTACATGCAAGTGAAGCTTTTTAAATCTTACAACAAAAGCCGAAGGCATATAAAAATCGTAAAGTGTTTATTGAGATGTGCACATCTTGCCTTGGATGGATCGATCTTTTGCTGAGTCAGTGTGAATGTGGCCGTTGTATGCCTGCACCGTAGTCATTCACTGGCTCCTGTCACAGAGGGCTTTATCAGATTTTATGTTTATCGTGAACAGTGGATTGTCCGATCCGACTTGTTTGTTTGATTCCCATGTGTTTTGTTTCGTTCTGTTTCCGCATGTTGAAAACAAACTCCTTGTAATAAGTCCTTGCAAAGTTTGTAATAAAACGAGTGAAGGAAAAAACAAAAGAAATACATTTGCTTGATGAGTTATTGTTTAAGAATGAATTTAGGGACTGTGATATCTCCATGGAGCTTTTTCATTAATAAAGCAAAATGTTCTGACAAAGATATAAGGCACTTGGTCTTTTTCTCGCACAGACACTCAGAATCTATATGCATGGGTACACAGAAAAAGAGAAAAAGGTTATGGTTTCTCCAGAGTGACGTGAACTTAATAGAACAGAATACCAAATGTGAACCGCGGATATGTAATGCGCAGCCCTCATTTTACAAAGTAAACTGTTTAGAAAAGCTGTCCATCAAAATTAATGGGGGAAAGGACCACGAATCTTCAGTCTCGGAAACCTAATCCTTTACAAGCGTTCAAGAAGCAAAAAGGCCACGCCAAAGACCTCCAAATACTCGACAGCGCAATAAGACAAAGCCGTAAAGATGATTGCCCCGAGATGAAAGACAATAAATCAATCCGGCTTTCATTCGGTCTGCTCTCTTTATAGATATGCTATGGCGTAATTCTTGCACTTCGGAACTGATAGCTTTCAAAGATAAAAATAAATGGATGCGAGGCAGCGAACAAACGCTGAAAAGCGAGCAATATAAACAGGTTATAAGGAATATCAAACATGCGGGATGAAAAGGGAGGTAAATTCATAGAGCAAGTGTGTGGGTAACAGAATAATATGAGATATACATATTACTCTCTCAGATCAGAAAAGTGAGCCAGACGCAGTTGAGGAGGGGAAATATTGGCTGGTAAACCAGGCTGACTTTAGAGGGCAAACTGCCCCCTAATGGTCATCAGGAGAGCTACATAATACACCCAATGTCTGGGAGAGGGATTAGCTTTTAATACCCCATATTCAACAGTCAGGTTTAATGAATCAGATAGCCTTCATATTTGCTGCTGTTCTTCAGTTTCTTGTTGACATCACCTAAAGAGCCAGCTTTCCCGACGACGGCAGATGAAACGAGTAAAGCTGTGTGAATAATAATTGAGATCAGGAAGATAGTGGTTCTAGACCACGTAGATGCACATTTTGCAGACAGGGAGGCTCGTGGCAGCTTATTTAAGCAAGGCCGCGATGGGAGGACCCACTGAGTTTTTTCCATTAATCTCTTACTAATGGATAGGTTTTCGCTTCGCCTCGCACTCTGCGGGCTGAGGTTTAAAGCAACTGTTTTGGTGGTGTTTTGTTTGCGTGTGGCTGGTGCATTTGTTTCTTGTTGCGGAGGGAGCCTCAGCAGAGAGGTTCTTTCTTCAAGATGCAACTACCCTCTCGGCTACTGCCTACTGTTGATCTGCCGTTGCCATGGAAACCTGGCCGCGCTCTCTTTCTGTTCCTCTCGCTCTCCCTCACCCACGCTCTTTCCTGCTCGCTTCGTTAAGCGCGGTGCTGCCGGCAATTAGAAGTAAAGCCAGCGGCGGGGACGAATGCCTCTCAAACATACTCTCTAATTAAACACGTTTCTCGGACCGCCCGCCGTCCCCTCCTATCGCATAATGATGACGCGTTCCTGAAAACATTTACTCTTCTGAAAGGAGGACAGTGCACTTTTGTCTGTATAAATAAACAGACGTGAAGATCGATGGGTACACGGATTCTTGTCGCAGGGCCTTTTCCGACAGCGACGGTAATGATCCTAAAGGCATCGCGTTTTTCCTGTAGTTGCGAGGCGCTGGAAACTGGATTATTTTTTCATTCTGCCTAAAATGCATGGAGCTGCGAGCCTTAAAAAGGTTTTCTGCACAGTATTGATTGCACATTTTTCAGGAAAGTGAGGTGCTTTACAGATTGTAGGCACTTAAGACTCGTAGAAAATTGCTGGACTAAAGCCCTCTCATATTCAGCCATTTGTACTGCTGTCCTACATATCGACTCTCATACACTATAGACGTAATTGGTGCATTCAACAGCATCATCATTAAAAAGGTTTATGTGCAAAGTCAATAAGCACAGTGCGGCCACATGCAACGTCACACTGAAAAACTTTGTCTTATGAACACACGCACCCACTCTTGCACAATTACACGCATATTTTTGTTTGTGCTGGGGAGGGTTACAGTCCTTGCCGCCCAATAGTATCTGTGAAACGTCTCTTTGTCTCATTTAACACCCGATTACCTCCCACCTGAACTCAATCTTCCAATCATCTATGATCCCAAAACAGCCCAGAGCTATCCATCAACCCTGACAAACACGCTCACATGCCGAATACGACTACCGTACGCAATGCCTCGTGGCGGTCTTTTCTCGAACGCTGCCTCTTCACCTGTTCAGTGGGCCTAAACGCTCTTCCCCGCAGTCACTTGGCCCTTAGGAGCCTTCTCCTGTATGTTCAAGTGGAAAATCACTTTTTGAATAACTATTTGTCCCTCACGCTCATTCACTGCCTCATCTGAGGCATTCAGCTTGATAGAAACACCCAATAGCTCATGACTGGTAGAGAGTGCGAGTTATAGGGCTACGGTAGTGTATGATAACCATAAGATTCTAATTTGTCAAGTAGTCCAACAGGAACTATTAACTTAATCAGATTTTTTACCTGTATTTGTGTGTTTGGTGGGTCATAAAGGATTATTGAAATCACGAAAACGTGCCGGAGAGTGTCGACTCAGCCCACCATGACAAAGCTTAACACTTCCCAGCCCACCGCCAAGCGCCGCACTCATCCAGGGACTCGATTGTCTAATCCAAAAACATGACACTTTAACGTTAATCTGATTTGCAGCAAGTTTCCGTCTAAATGGAATTAAAGCAGCGTTTCAAGCCTCTGTGCGCATTGTCTTGTCTGAGTCGCCTGCTATTTTGTTAAATGTCAATATTTATATTCTTCATTTCCAGGTTTCCTGTGCGGTAATAGACCAGTGCAGTCTGGATCAACTGAAATTACAATTCAAACGTTATATTGTAATACAGTATATAAATAATTCTGATGTCACATGGGAAATGAGCATTATGCAAAATAAAAAGTGATGGCCTACATTTGGTGGGTAGGGAAAACATACATACATACTAACCAAATCAGTTAAAGAATATGACTTGATTTGAATTTGTCAAATGTGCAACAGGTTGTTGAATAGTACTTTCATACGTACAAAACCAAACCACTAAATGCTTACAGAACAAATAATATATATGCATTTGTACTGCTTTCAATACTTAAGTAATATATAATAAAATTTTATCACGAAGCGATAAAAAGTCTTTCATCAGTATTTCATGATTTTTTTATCTCATATCCTTTCACAAAGTGCAATTACAAACCGTGGTTATGGTGAGATTGAGACATGAGATTCATGGTTCACGGTTTGTGCGAGGCCTCAGATTTTTCTTTATTTACCGACACCAGCTATGGGGCAATTGGGTGTCATTAGGACTGGCGAAAACTACGACCTGTACTCTGTCATCATTCAGAGCAAATCCTGAAATGGTTTTGATGCACCAGTAATGACGGCAATCTATAGAACATCAAATGTCCTTCAATCTTTTAAAAACATGGTTTTGCAAACTGAGTTTTCAGCACAATTTGAAAAAAAAGTGCTAATCTATAAAGTTTACAGTATTACTCACCCCATGATGTGGCCTGGATGGATGTGATGGGAGGAGACACCTGTTACCTGTGATGAGAGTTATCCCCTAAACGCATTTTTACACTGCTGGATGTACAGAAGCTTATCATTTTGTCCCAAGCAATTCCACCGGCGGCCCTGGATGCATTCATGTTATTTTGTATTTCACCCAAGCTGATGAACATGACTTTCATGTATGACTTTCTTCCGCAAAACACAAAAGAAGATATTTTGATGAAAGTTGACCACTGAACAGCACCGTCACCCATTCACAAACCTATTGCAAGTGAAAGGGATTCCAGTTAACAACAATCTCCAAAACCACATACTTGTGTATTCTGCGAAAGAAAGTCATACAGGTTTGAAATGACAAAAGGTTGTGTAAATAATGACACAATTTTGGGGTAAACTATCACGTCAATCCATTTTCGATAAAAGATAAAAGAGATGACCTTTCTATTTACCTTTTTTTTGGAGAGACATATTGTGTAACTTTTCTTTATACGGTATGTGTTGGGTCCAGCCAGGTAGTACAGTTTCTTTCCTCAACTTAAACTAAGAAGGACAGTTGGAATCAAAGTAAAACAAAGCTTCTTAAATCAAGAGAAGATTCAATATCACAAGAAGAACATTCTCCCGTGAGAACCCACTAAGGAACCTTATAAAGTATAAAGAAACAGATGCTCAAGAACTAAATAGTAAAGGAAAGAAAACCGAGAGCAAAGGAAATATGAATGTTTCGTTGTAAACACAAGGGGTGCAATTAAACATCATGCGTACAGCTGCTCTGAATGATTCCATCGAAGGCCATACAGAGACGGTACGAGCCATATTTCTAATGGTACAGAAAAGCCGTTTATTTTACAGGGAGATCAGTTGAGAGGTGAACCCACAGCGTTTCAACGTTTTTACATATTTGTCTTTAGCTTTGCAAGTGTGCCCCTATTTTCCTGACAGCGTTTTGTGAACTGTTATATATACACAGGAACACTGCTTGCATTTATTGTGGAGCTTTGTCAGATATTGTTACACACCTGAATGAATCCTACAGGCACGGTGAGCTATAGTGTTTCTTCTGCCTCCGAGGCTGCGGAGGCAGCTCTCCTGCACTTTTTTGATGGCTTTGTAAAGACAGTTGGGGTACAGTTGGAAAACACAGCGTTTTGTTGAGAAATGTTGTAGCTGCTGGGGAAAGCAGAACCGGTAGTTCCCAGAGAACAGGAGACAGGCTACATGATGGAGTGGAGAAGGGGGCTCTCATTTAGAAGATGAATACTGACAGGCGGTCTCCCGGTGGACTTGCTCCTTCTGTCCGATTTGAAACGGAAAAGAGAAGCGCTCCTGATTAAACACACACCTGGGCAGCAAAGTGGCATCAGCTGATCTCAGCCGTGGCAGCCTCTGATCAACCCCACACGCTCATTTTCTGCTCTTTCAATCCTTCCGTATGAAAGTATGATTGCTCTGCTGTCGAATTAAGCCTGCTTCTATATTTTATCCGAGCGGGGAACGGTCTCACTTGTTTGCCGACTGCAGAGGTTCGATGCACGTGATTAGAGAGAAACTTGTGATAATGCAAAACATTTCTGATTTCCTGCGCCAGTGCAACCTTGAAATGTCTGGTTTCTGAAGTGTTTTCTTTTTCATCCAACGCAACTCGAACCAGCAAGGGTCTTGGCCTTACTACAGTGAAGGAAAACAGCTAAATACATTAAAGCTTTAATGACAAGCACAGCCACTAATGACAGGCACCACTCAGTGTCGCTCGCCACGTCGGAAAAAAAGTGCACCCCTCCTTCTCGCTCGAGCTCTGATCTCGTAGTCTCATTAAAGCTCTGACTTTTTTCTCGCTCTCTCGCTCCCCTATGAATAAAACTTTCTTTCGCAATCGATTCCCTTCTAATTAAAGCCACCCTTTCTTTGTGTCCGTCATCTAATTAAAAGACTCCCATTCACTTTTCTATATGTCGATCCACTTAGCTGCCCATACAAAAATCTCACCTTTTCTCGCTCCCCAAACTTTGAGCCTCTACAACCCACAGCTTCCCTCTGAAGACAATTCGTTCGTCCTTCCTGCTCTCATGTCCGCTGTAAATTGGACTGAGAGTTGTTGGTAATTGAAGATCATTGTCTCCCTCCTCAGGCAGTGATGCTTCTCCATAGCCCTAACAATAAACCTCTCTCTCTCTCTGCGTCCAGCCAATTTCAGCCTATCCACTTTCGTAGCATCCCAGACTGGATCTTCTAAAGCCATGTGGAATTGGTGGTTCCATCTCAAACTCCCGAGTGCGGAGTCACTTCTTTCGACTTGTTTTTTTTGCCTCCGTCCATAGTGCTGGGCCAACATCCCAGAGGAGAAGCACTCTCCCAGTTCACTAACACACAGACCTGACTGTTTTTCTGAGAATAAATACACACACAGGCCTAGCTGTCCAATACAACACCACATTGAATTCAAAATAATGGAGAGTCTCAAAGCCATTATTCGGTGCATGATGTGTTTTTGAAGAAACGGTTGAGGAAAACTTTGAATAGGCTCAGTGAAAAAAAAAGAAAGCATATGTTTTGGGTGCCACATGCTGTCACTTTTCTCTCTTCCACTCTCCATAAATTTGTTCTTTTGTTGCCAGGAGACAGAATGTCTTTTGTTCTGGGGAGGAAAGTGGGGGAAAAGTGATGCTTGATAACCTCTCAACTTATCTCTCCGAGATTTCATGATGGAATGGAGAATATTCTCCAGAGGATGTGTTGACTTTATAAAGTCTTAAAAGTGTGAAAATGAGCTCCTCTTTCTGAGTAACGCTAATCATTTAATGTAGCCTAAAAGTACTCCATTGTCGGAGAAAAGCTCAAATGTCAAACGCATTTTAAATGTATTTCTTTTTTCCTTACAGCAGAACTGACATGTTTCAGTTTTATAATGAGTGCTTCCTTCACACTTCACTAAACTTTTGATTAAACGTATTTCCTTTTTTCCGTTTTAGTAGAGCTCTCTCTTTCTCTCGCCCTCATCACCATGTTTCTGAAGTAAACCAAAAGGTCAGGTTTATAAGATGTAGTCGCTAATTAAAATGAATAAAAAAGATGGCTACGTCAAATTATTCGGAATCTATTGTTTCCTTTGGTGTAATTTTGTACAAAAGTATTAGCACATACGTATTGAGAGAGAACAAGATAATACAAGAGCTAGTTCAAATGTTTCCGTGTGTAAGTAGACTATCTTTCACTTTTTTCTCTCTCCTACCTTCTTTTCCTCGGGAAGGGGGTTTAATCTCTTCATTGTAAGGTGAATTTAATGGCCTGTTGTGGTTTAGGCTGTTTTGTGGCGGTTACGGGGAGTTTCTTCGGGAACTCTTTGCAGAAGCCCGGGAAGCTCGTGACAAATCTCTGCGCTCACACGCGCTCGCGCCGCTGCCACATACTCGCCCGAATGGACCGCTCATGCAAAGCAATGTTTCGGGCTGTTTCAAATGAGATTCATATCATGTGCGAACACTTTCTTACCTTACAGCGCCTGGAGAAAATGGTCCAGTTCTTCCCAGCGGCTTTATAAAGAGGACGATCTTGAGGGGGGGGAAATGCACTTAAGCCAGGGGTTTGGGGATGAGATGAATTCATCATTTTATAGGGCTGCATAAATGAAAGGCTTTCTGAGAAATAACCTGCTCGTCTATCTTCGGCTATAAAATTCGCATCTAAAAGTGAATTATGAGAGTCAATTACGCTCCGTACTGCAAATACAGACACAATCTCAATCATTCCACGACCAGATCAAATGTTTAAGGATGTCATCGTTTTAATATGTGCCAGTAATAGTTTTACAAGGAGGAATTGGGAAATTAAATACTATACATTGATGTATTGAGGGATTCATATCAAATTTTTAACCTGTTGCTGAGGTTCTGAGTCCTTTGAAATCATTTATAGGGGCATTCCTTTTTGGTTCTTAGACGCTAAGGGGCATGGCTATAGTATCAAACAAGCAAAGTTTAAATTACAATACCATTATAAACCATTAGCTTTTCCATTAAAACCATTCCATTACGTGCTTTGGTCGTTTTCCCATAGGATTTGATGGTGTTTTTTGGGTCCCATCAGCCAGATAACATCTCACTAACAGAATCCAACACATACCAGCAGACACAATTATCATTTCCATTAAAACCCGTTCAGTTCCCATTATAGACCACTTAGGAAAACGTTGATCCAGAACTTCCTGTTTCAGTTTTTAAACATTGAACAAAATACATCGGACAAAACAATTGTAACCGAATCAAAAGGTTAAACCAATATCTCAAAGATTTAATAATGCATGTTGGATTTAAAATAAATAAAAATGAAACCAGAATGCTTCTTGACCAGTGTTCCATGTACGTCTTCCGAAATGGTATATATCCATTCAATTCAAAAACTTTTCTATTGTGTTTTGAGCAGGGGTCTGTTGTTTCTTCAGCAGGGTACTCTATAATTTATGGAGGCCTATTTCACATGTGAATATTTTCCAATAACGGAAGTTACTGAGAGGAGATGAGTGGTATTCAGCTAGTCTTATGATTTAAACATTTCAGCCCCATAATGCAAACTGCTCGGCAATTGAGGGCACTGTAATCTTTTGTGGTTCACTTTTTTTAACAAGGGGAATACAGAGTGCAACTTTAAGGTATCACCTTAGTCTCAGATGGTTCTTTTTGTTTTTATACAACTGAAAATAGAAACGAAATACAATTGTTGACAACAAAACAGCCTTATGAAACACCTTATGAAATTCTTGGTTGCTTTTGATTTGCTTTCTGGGTTCACAGACATGAAATCTCTGACTTTAGACTTTGCGGGATCAGATTTAGATTTCTTGGCAAATCTCAGCACAGGCAGTGACACTGATATTGAGATCTTTGATAAAACTCAAGACGAGACATAAACAATATGTCGAATTACTTTTATTTTCTTTTTAGACAAATCGGAGACACAATGTCTAATAGCTCTCCATTTAAACCGCTGGCTGTCTACAAGGAACAATTGGGATATTAAAAAGATTTTTCTTACAGACAGTCCTAACAGGCTTTATACACTTACAGCTGCAGTGGACTTTCCTTGCATTGGTGCCCCCACACAACCTTTCTTCTTCTCTTCCCCCCCTCCACTCATTTGTACATCATTATTTGCTAAGGGCTAGGTCCATACCACCCCCTCCCTGTGGTTCACACCAAAAATAATTGGAAGAAAACTCTGCACAGTTCAGCTTGTGTGGATGTAATTGTCCACTCACCCTGCCTGTGAGAAACCTGAACACATTCCCTTGCAATATGTGATCATCTTAAAGGCTGGTTTAAATGAATACTTTTCATGTTTAAATTAAACATTACATTTCACCTATTCCCCTCTTTCTCATCGGTCATCTTTATCTCTCTCTAGTACCGTAGATATAAACACGTCTCCCCCTTGAAACCGAGAGCCCATTTGTCTTTGCCGTGTGTGCACACTAACCCGTCTATTCTCATAGGCGAAGCCACAAAGACAAGGAAATACAAAGCGAATCTGCAGGTTTGAAAACGAGAAATGAGGTCATAAAACAAGTCACCGTCATCCTTGCCGCATTATCTGACAGGGGCGGCAAAAAATGCTTAATTTCACGTCGAGCATGTTTGTGCTTTTGCAGGGCGCTGCTGTGATTCGCTAAGGGCATGAGACGAGAGCGGAGAACTGGGAATAAACCGAGCAGGATGTCGTCTGTCACAGAATGCCGGCAAGGTGACAGACAACCACCCGTGGCACTTTATTATCAGTGGGTCTAGTTATGAAAATTATAGCTGTGCTTCAAACAAATGGGTCATAATTCATGTCAAACCGCTTCCCGAGTTAAAAAATCATATTTTATAGATAGCGAATTGTTTACTGATTGTCGACGAAGATGTTTTGTTTTGACAGTTCGTGAATGATACAGTGCGCAGACCTCTTTTCTCTGCTTTTAAGATGACTGGTGTTGGTGGAAACGTGAGCGTTGTTGTCGGACATCTGTCTTCATTAGATATGGAGGTTGTTGAAAGCATGGCGTACGCGTGGGCTTCTGATGTATGGATGAACTGACCTCGTCGGTGGCCGGTGGATTGATAACACAAAGAAGTAAAGAAAAGAACGTATTTCTTTTTAATTAGATGAAAAAGTAAAGTGAGGAGGTAGATGGTAGACAATACACGGGCAGACAGGCTTATGACAGATCATATTGTATCCTTGAAATGCCATCGCATAGGGAATATTATTCTAGTTGGAGACCATACTGAATCCGGTATGTTGCGCGGGCTAAATGCAGCGGCTAAATTTGTTCACTCTGCAGTGGGTCGATGAACATTTAGATCCAGTGAGTTCATTTTATATTCGTGATTGCACAGGAGTTCCCGGGTCTGTGTAATGTGACTGTATGTGGTGTTGGCAGGCCGTTCTAATGTGATTGTGTATGCGGCGTGGAGCGGTCCGTCTAATGCGAGTGTGCGTTGCCTGGGCCGCAGCCAGTAAAGAGATGTTGCAGTGGGGAAGTCTTGCAGCACCATAATGTATTTACTCTGTAATTTGTGTCTCAGTGAGAGGCCATATATCCTGTTTAAGAGTGACACCTCCCCTCCCTGCGGTCCACTGTAGCCCTGCCGCTTTGACGGAGACCTCAGCGTGCCGCGCTGATGGATGAGCACGTCAAAGCCGCTCCTGCCGCAACGCACACACTTTTGTTGGCATTCAGACTTGTGTATGTACCAAATCACTATGAACGAAGACTGCTTTAGTTTTACACGCGAATGGACACGTACATGCACGCAAAAAGCACACAAACTATAGACTGCTCACTGCAACTGCTTAAGCGTCTCTGCATGTAAATTTTGTTTATTGTGTTCGTGACAGAGTGTCACAGAGTGTCAACACATGTTGCATGTATTGAGGAGCCCAGCAGGTCTCCGTCACCATGGTAACAGATGTGCATGACTGAAAGGATTCCACTCACCATCTATAAGACACAGGAGATAACATGAGTTTATGGCTTTGAAGTAATATACACATTCTCCAGTTCAGCATCTCTTAAGCCGGGTGTGGGAGGACTTGAAGCGGGGTTTGGATGTCCCTTAAGCCAGGTGCGCGCTGTGCGGTTTTGCCGCCTAAGACACGCCTTGTGTCAGGAAAGAATCCGCCGTGTTGAATCGTATGGTGTGCCGTGCTGACAACACTCGATAAAATGCCTTTTCAATTAATCTTGGAGTTTTTATGTCATCTGAAATTGTGCCGTACGGTCCTGCTCATATAACGGCTTTCTAATGAAGATCCAATAGGAGCACATTTATTTATGATACAGGTGTTTATGAGAAGGCGAGTAACAGAGAGATCTAGAAAGCTTTTACGGTATGCAACCTAAACAAACTTGTTCTTTAGAGACCCCTCACGGTACTAACAATATTTACAATCAAGTTTGCTCTGAATTGATGGTCCATGACCACTGTTGCCCAGTCACAACTTACTTCAGACGGCTTGGTTTTTTTAAGGGTTTGTTTGGGTTCATTTTAACTGTGCAGAAATAAGGATGTCAGAATGATATCACATAAACACTCAGTCAACGCTTTTAGTTGTGATCAAATCACCATATGCATGTAAAGTTGGCCTAATCTCACAGTTGGAGATAAAGCAGTTGATGTTGTATTGTCTTGGATGTTGTCTAAAATGTCACCGAGGTCGGATCGTACAATTTGAGAAGAAACATTATTAAAGGATGGAATGAAATTTTACTGTTTTCACTGAGCTTTATTTGACACAGCAGTCATGGATCAGTCTACTAATGAGCTAGCTTTAGAATCAATAGTGTTAGATAAGGGAGACGTTCAAAACGTGCAGTGTTGGGGTTTGGATTTCTCAGGATTGTCAAACACAGCTCTGATTTAGAGAACCTTCCCTTGATAATATCAATGATCCTTGAATAAATTCATTGAGTTCTTGGACTGATCCACAGATTATATAAAGATGTACGTTGGATTATGTGTATTATTACAGTCATCCTTTTTCATCAAGAAGAATTAATTTAGAAATTATACATTATTGGGTTTCAAGTGTTTTTTCTATTTTATATAACAGCAGAGGTACTTATCTATTTACTCTCAGGTGCATTTTGAAGTATTTGTTTTACTTTGGAAAATTCCTTATTCACTACATTATGAAGCATTTATCATACTTTTTACTCCTCGAACATTTCATAATCACATGTTGATTTTTGACCCATAAGTGTATATTAAATCTAAAGTAAGTAAATAGTGTTCATGGAGCTCAGTTGGTTAAGAACCATTAGGCCTTTAAATGGTTTCACTTTATATTAAGGTACACAAATTCACCGTTAACTTTCATATTAACATGCATATTGGTTGTATATTAGTATGCATAAAGGACATATTAAAGCCTTATTCTGCATTAACTTATACTACATCCCTTTATCCTTCCCAATACCTAAAAACGACCTTAAAGGTAGTACTAAGGGGTTTATTGAGGCAAAAGTCTTAGTTAATAGTTTGTAAATAGTGAGAACTGGCCCCTATGCTAAAGTGTGACCAAAATTGTACATATTGTACGTCACATTGAATAAAAACATACCAAATGCATTCATGTTAATTTCCCCAAAACTAACTATGAACATATTTCTGACATCCTGAAAAGTAAATTTGTTTCATTTTGTACATAAATTTGACATTAAAACATAAATCAGTTATTGTGGTGTGGCCGTGTGCTATTGCCCAAATAAAGCCGTTGCTTTTAGTTTTGTATGGTGTAGATTTTTTATCAAACGCATCATTTTTTATCAAATGTTCATAGATTTTTAAGACTGAGTTAAGTTTCTTAATACTTTTTGGGGCCACTGTATGTCTGAATTATGAATTTGTCTTTTAGGAACAACAAGAGCTTCCACAATGAAGTAAATGTCAGTCTCTGTTCGAATCGTATCATCACTTTAACATTCATCACGTCCATGTCTGTGCATAATTCATGCTCGTGGGTCATGAGTTCTTTGTAATTGAAGTGCCAAAAAAAGGGAGGTGACAACTCTCACCAAAGGAGAGAAAACTCCAGAGGCCATTCGAAGAACCTCATTTGCGAAGCCTAGTCCATTCCTGTGCGAGACTCAGAACAGTACATAAATAGTCTCTACGAGAAAGCCTTCGACATCTCATGTTCCTTTCCCAAATGTCTCCTTGTCTGATAACAGCATGTGTAAAGCGGATCTGTGCAGATCTTAGATAGCAGTGGCTCGCAACACCTCCTGGTGCAGAACATCTCCTTATGCAGTCCTAACCTGCTGCCGGGAGCAGAAGGCAAAAAGTTATTCTGTTAAAATGCAGTACGATCGGCACACAAGGTGTCTCTTTTTGGGAAGGAAATCGATGAGTCCTGCTCAACACAAGTCTCTGGTGGAAAGTGGGACAGCTAAGCTGACTCAAGATTGATCACAAGATGTTTGCTGAATGTTCCATCATTTAGCTGAGGTATGAGTTTGTGTGTGTGTTCCCGTGCTTGTTTATGTACCACTGAGGGAAAGCATACGCTCTCCAGGTCCACTACCACGTTATTAGGTTAGGGTCATTGCTGATAACGTATTTGAAGATCTTTTATTTACGTCTACACTGGCAGAGGCATCATGGGTCAAAGCTGATAAGATCTAAATGGACACGGAGACGTACATTATAAATGTCTAAGCACAGAACTAAAAGGCCCTCTTAAAAACTCCCCCAACCTCATTTAATTAAAATGGCCGGCCGATAAAAAATGCTTACACGCTATTTCAGTCACTTAGAGCTCATGAAATATTTCCCAGCGCGTGCCGAGGCACAGACGAAATGAGAGTGATGGCAAACTTATGGGCAGCCAGCGCTTTCGCTTTAGATAGTTTGTCACAGGACACATCTCTGCACACATAAATGCTCTTGACTGGAGGATGGGACCTCAAATTCGCTATTCTTTTAATCGAGAGAAAGTTTAAGCCTATACTAGAGAAGAGAGCGGTTTTCTTTCAGGGAGTTAACATTTACCATTGGCTTTGCCTTCTGGGAGTTAGAAAGGCACTAGTAACTGTAAAATGTGTTAAAAAATTGTCAATTGCAAAACAAAAAAACACATTATCAACGAACCAATCCACTAGTCCATCCATATTTTTATCCATCCATCTGCCGATTCATTCAGCAGAACTATCTATAATTGTTTATAAAACGGTAAGTTGCAGTCCTCTATTCTGATGTATTTTATTTATAAAAAACAGCTGTGACCGCTGCACGAAACTGTGCTTTCACACCGCCAGCCTACTTAGTCTGTTACTATGGGCTGCTATGGCTTCAAAGCAACAACATAAACAAGCGTTAATACGCATTCGCGCATTTGCAGACTGCCCTTAACTTCCAGTAAACTCCAATATTTAGAATTTAGAATGCGATACCAAGCTCAAACCAAAGCTTATAAAGACACAGCGCAGGAGATATAACTACATGAGAGGATCAACAAGTATTAATAACAAATAAAGTTTTAGTCAATATTTGCTTGTTTCCTGAGCTTTTTGTTATTCAATGCATTTTTTGTTTTCCTAAATAAAACACAAATTCCCTGATATGCTTTTTTTGTCAAATCATTTTGTGCAATAAATACCTTTTAAAGTTTAGTGTTCTTTCCTAAACCTTTTCACCTCATATTTACGCGGTTTAACCAAACCTGAGCGAGCAAAATCACCTTTGGCCACTACCATATGTGTGGAACCAATCTGAAATTTTAAGTTTTCTTTTCGAATAACATTCTGTGTCTGTTTCCAGTGAATTAAGCATTCTCTATTGCCATCTTCCCGTTTCACTGTTCAAGAAGCGAAGTAATACATCTGCTTCCTGCCTACAGAATGAAGAATGAGGTTACAATTCCACGCTGTTACGCAAGATTTTGCTACTCAAGTGTTGCAAATGATAGACATTTTCCTCTGCTTGTACATCAATCAACTGCTGATCTGCCAGATCACAAAAATACACATCACCCCCCCAGACACACGAAAAAAGTGAACAAAGGTGTTTGACAGAAATATGATTTTTTCCGTAGACACTGCTTCAGGACACTAAAGAGGCTGTTACAATCTGGTGTCTGGGACCAATTAATAGATGCAGAACAAACAAGCATTACAAAATGGTCTCCTAGTGACTAGATGCCAAACCTATGTGTGACAGGGTCAAATTAATGAGCTGTTTATGTCAAATAGTGTTCATCATTTTTGGAAAGCTTGCTAATGAATGCGAGCTGTGCTGATGCTGGCCGAGATAGTGACAGCGTGTGATGCGCGTGTACATAATAAATCTTTAGGCGCATCACTACCCAGCTTCATCATTATCGCTTCGCCCCAGAAATTGCTAATTTCTTGACCCACGCGTTCTCCTTAAAAGAGATATTTGTAATGGAAATGTTAAATCCCAACAGTCATGCCATATCCAATAATACGGATTTTGGGTTGGTTTTGAAAGCAATTGTCTGCATTCATTTTTAATGGCTTTTATGAATATTTATTAATTATTGATGGCTTTGTGAATCCTACCAGCCCCCTCCGGGTTGACATAAGAGAGCCGTGTGATGTAATGATGTGACGTTAATGGCTTTCCCGCGTCCGGTAAGAATCAGCTGTTTTTTTCGGGCAACAATGGTCCTCATAAAAATATATAACGCCATACATGACAGGTGATGCTGATCGATATTTGTTGTGATATTTATGGCGAAAGGGGGAACTCTCTGGCCAAATGAAATATGACAGAGATTAAAAATACAAAGCAATTCATTTCGCAGCCCTCTTCCACTTACTCGAAGCATTAATGTGCATTGTGGGAATAATTTATATGAAATGTTAATGAGGTGAAACAATAAAGTTGCTTTATTTACTTGGCGTCCTGAAAGGTGAACTAACCATCACCCCCAAGGGTAAATAGCACTCTATTAAAAGTCCTGTGAAATTAACCTAAATTGGTCATGGTTGTGTTCATAAAAACAAGAAATCTGGATCCATGAAAATTTCAATTTCATGCATGGCCCCTATTAATCTCATTCATTCACCTTAATCTTTTATCCTTCAACTATCATCGTCAGGCTCCTCCATGCCACGCTTCCCCTTACACACCTCATTTGATTTCGGTCTCGTTTTATCTTCCTCGCTCTCGCCGTCTCTCTGTTCCTGGCAGGTAGAAGTTGTGTGTTGTCTGACAGCTCGGGCGCTGTGATGGCTTTGGTCAGCAGTTTTAAAGAGTAATGACTGCTGTGGTCACCAGACTCGTGCTGTGGGGTGTCAGCGACGGTACCATTTAATGTATCCTGTTTGCGCCATTACGGCCTGCCAATCCAATGAGCTCGTGGAGACGCTCGTGGCTACGGCTCTGAAACGATTGTGCTAAAGGAATGGTCTTCTTGAACCGCTTCCACGCCGTTGAAGGATTTTTATGCAGAATCCCTTGAAGTGTGCCTTTTTTGAACTCCGGAAACATGGACGTAAGCCACTACACTTCTGTAAAGTTAACTGAGTCTTCCAGTCATTAAATCACTAAACACTCGAGTAGAATGTTGATCTATTTATGTCCATGTGCGCCAGATGCAAATGAGCAGAATGTGGGCTGGTACGGTTCACATCAATGAATCAATAGGATGTGGGTCATAAACCCACGGAGGCAGGAGTTTATCATTGTTGATTTGCCGCTTTGATGAAATATGTAGCGAAAACATTAAGGCCACTTTGCCAATAATACGAAATACGTCTGTAAACTTGCAGAGTGGTAAAGCCGGAGAGAGACGGAAAATGAGACTGGCGCTTATTAGATCTGCAGTAGAAGTAATGGATGTCATTTGCGAGTGCGTGCGTTCCAGTATGATCCGTGCTATTTCATGTGAAAGACAGGGACGGATCTGATTACGGAGCAAAATGCCTGTTGTGTGGAAAAGATTGTTTACATTCAATTGAACCAAGAGGGGACATCTCGGGCTTGGTGATCCCACGGTATAGAGGTGCTAAAGCCTCTGTCTGTTTTCTGAACAGTCTGTTTGTTGGCTTTTTAATTAACTGGAGTGAAGATTACGACTTATTCCTTTGACGGGTGAATCATGCCGAATTCAAACGTGGCACGAAGCCGGAAAAACAATGAGCTGCATTTATAGCATCTTCCCCCTCTGATGAAGAAGGATATTGACCAAAGACAGGAATGCATACTAATCTATCCAGTTGGCATTTGCAGTCAATATTTACAGCATAGCAGCCATCGACTTGGCATGCCTTATTTGTACGCATTTGTGAGAGGAACAATCTATGATTTCTCTTTCCGTAGCAGACATTTATCATTTAATTACCAGCAACAGGTTGGAGGTAGGCAGATGAGCCTAGTGAGACTCCATCTCAACACGGCGGAGACTTGATGGATTTGCTGCGAAGCTCAAGAGCTCCCCCACATGATGCCTGCAGAACTCCCTTCGGCTGGGAATTAGACTCCCCTCGGTCATCTGAAGTTATTGCGAAAGCAATCCGGTTGTATTGAACTGATTTCTGAACTGTAAATTGGACCTTTCACCACAGACGTGTGGAAAGACATAATGCAGGCAGAAATGATCGCCCTGTGTGCCGGCTGAACACGAAGCAGGGAAGCACTCATGGAGAAGGGGTTGCAAAGTGAGCCTGATGGTTTCCCATGGGACGCAAAAACGCACTGTTCTTCAGAAGCAGAGCAGATTCAACTATTGGTTATTTAATAAAAGCAACATTCAGCCAAGTGTTTTATTGAAGCGTCTTCTGAGAAATAAAAGAAATTCTGTTTCGTTCTCATGACTCATGAGCTACGCTGAAGATTTACCCGGAGGTGACTTGTCATGCGATGCGTGTCGTGTCATTGTTCCAAAGTGCAGCTTCCTTCCTCGGGGGCTACATCACTGTGGGACAAGGCTTCTGTGATTTTTCATAATAAATACACACAAATTTATCCATTTTCGCTCTAATGTAGAAAAATATCAACTTGGACGTCTGTAAAAATG
Organism: Barbatula barbatula; assembly: GCF_947034865.1. NCBI lineage: Eukaryota > Metazoa > Chordata > Actinopteri > Cypriniformes > Nemacheilidae > Barbatula > Barbatula barbatula. The sequence goes on along the minus strand of NC_136787.1, from coordinate 9,667,282 downwards.
GAGACGGCCTTGTTATTAGTAGTGACAAATGTAATTTTATTTGCCACTTGTGCAAGTCTCCATCACGCTTGAATCCCTGTTGGCTAGAATAGTTGTCCATAATGATCCTTAATCTCATCATTCTTTCTAACTTCCCCTTCGAGTGCCGCGGGGCTGAGGATTGCCAATTCAATTCACAGGACTGACAGAGTGTGAATCAGCCAGGATCATCGGCCTCTGCCTGTGTCCTGATCTCTTCCTATACTTGTCTAATCACGGATCCGGTAAATTGCTGTTCAAGTTAACCCTCATGTTTGCTTTGGGGTCTGAAAGCCCCCAGGGTCCTTTTAATAGCTCAAATAACGTAAAGGGCTAGTTCACCCACAAATTCTAATTCTTCCATAATTTGCTAACTGTCGTCGCTGTATATATATTTGTATATATATATATATATATATATAACACTATTTATGATGCTGCTAATGCTGAGAATTTGCTCTTTCATAGTTGACGATATGTGTTTTATTTAAAGGGATAGTTCACGCAAAAAAGAAAATTTTGTTGAGCACAAAGAATATTATATATATGTTTGCTGAACTGCGATTTCTTGGGCATCACTGACTACCAGTAGAAATATAACAGTTTGTTTTCACAAATACGTCACAATATTTATTTTGCTTTCAACAGAACAAAACAAAAATGTAATAATTCTTGCTAGTGTGGTAGTCAACGCTGACCCAGAAATGTCAGTTGCTAACATTCTTCCAAATCTCTTTCTTTGTGTTCAACCAAACCTTGCTTAGGAACAACAAAATTACAAACAAATGAGATCATTGTTAACTTGCATTGAGAATATGGAGCTGTAAAATGAAGGTAGGTTATATGCGTACAATTTGGATTTGGGTAAAATTGGATAACATGTTTAAGTTCATGTTGAAATCTTGAGTAATATTGACTTTTGATGACAGACTTGGCAATCTCTTTAGGTGGAGGTCTCTGTAATATTGTATCTCCTCTGTTTAACAAAACGAAAATTGGTTGTGAAAATGCTGACTTAATTTGAAATAATATACACTCAAAAAATTGTTGTTGAAAGAACTTAATTCGATTAAGGAAAACTTTTCCACAAAATTGTATTACATTGCTCCAACAAAATCTAATTAGTTTGAACCGAATGTTTATCTTCATGTTGTATGAACTTAATTTTTAAGAAGTCTTGATTAAAATAATATGTGTCATTCCTACTGAATAATGTTTTGCAATGCATAATGGAAAGAGTTTTGTCAGGTTAACTATGTTTTATTTTGCCATGCCTTCTACATATAATGATGTTAAACAAACATGATTTTTATATGTTAACGTTTCATATGTTCATTTACTGTTTTAGTTGATGTCACATAGCATTTTCTTTTATCTCTAACATGATATGAAGTTATCCGAGCTTAAAATTATTTCAAATTAAAAAATGTAACCGCCCACTACCTAAACAAAAACTGGAAATTTAACCCCAACTAGTTTTTCTCTTTACTGAAAGACACATAAAACAATACTAAATTCAGAAAAGAACTCTCAAAATGCAGTTTTACGCAAAGCATGCTGGGAATTATAAATCCTCTGGCTAGTTGTGGCAAACATATGTTAACACAACACAAATCATTTATGTAGTGCCAACATAAATGGATTAAGTTACATAACTGAACATGAACAATCATGTTGTGACAAAATTGTAAAACAATTATGTTGATTTAACTTATTTAAATTAATCACGCAGCAAAAACTTTTTTTCAGTGTACAGTATATTTATAATTTTAGGATTAAATGCATTTATGCATATGCATTTTCATTATCTGAGATTATAATGGCAAATTATTATTCTTCACATTGGGATTTATACCCAAAACATAAAGACTGCAAAGTCAATCTGAACAGAACGTGAGGGTTAATTGAGTGCTACGAGGAAAACAACAATCATTTACAAATGCAACTGTCCAGCCTGGCAGAACAGCTTCCATATTGACTAACATTTGTTAAATCATATTGTTTGGCTTTTGGTAGTTTTCTTCTCTAACCCCGTGGCTTATACTGCACATTGCTTGGACTGAATCCAGAGCAGGTGAAGGGTTGAAATTTACAGATGTTCAGAGGGTGGCTCATTCAAGCTGCGTGTTCCCGTTCAAGGTGGCGTGGTCCGACGTGCCCCTCTGATTGGCTTTCAAAGGCAACCCATTCAGAGTGAAGTGTGCGGGGTCCGGTTCTTTTGTAATGATACATTAGCAGCACAGAGAGCAATTATAAGCTGTAGCCTTCAGCCCCGCTTCATTCATTATACATCCGCGGCTGGCCGTTTGCTCCACGCTCCCCGGTCCCCGCTGCGTGCAGTCTCCGCCAGACGGCGGGACCAAAGGGAGAAGCTAGAGTCGGCTGCTATTAACAGAATTAACTCCAGCTGGGAGCATCGCCCAGGGAGAACACACCAATTCCATTATCTCTACTGGACCCGAGCCATTCCTTTCCTCTTGATCACCCAACACAGCCATGCCACACCGCGGCCAAAGTGCTCCGAGCTGCTCTCAGTCCGGTCCCCGCTGATCCAGCACTCAGCATGTTTGAACTTCTCTAGCTCTCGCCGAACAGCAGCATAACTAAAGCATTTGCACTTGAAATATTCATCTGGCCTTCGCACACGGACCGCATTTCAGTCTTTCTTCAAAAATGTGCTTTTTATGTTGTTGTACTTTTTTCGTGGAGCTATATTTGCCCTCATTCAAATGTTTCAGTTTTTTTCACTGAGTTCGGTTGAACTTTGTTGAACTGCAGATTTTGTGCAAGTTAACTTGATTTTATTTGAACAAGTGTAAGGGGTTGGATGATATTATGGATGAATAAAGGATAGGTAAATGAAAGCACATTTTAATACAACCATGACCAACTTTACATTTGATATAGAGGCTGAAAAAATAGCTGGAATATTTGTTACATTTTTATTTATGTCACGTATCCGTCTTTGTTTCCCCTTTTTGAAGTGGACTTTAAGTTTGTACTTTGTTATTTCCTGTCCTTTGTAGTTCTTTTGTTTATTGGTTCCCCTTGATTGGTTTCCCAGGTGTGTCCTTTGTCAGTCCTTGCACATGTTAGGTTGTGATCTACTATATGTAGTTTAGTTTTCGCTCTGTCTTTATTTAATCTTTGTTTCTTTGTTACTTTGTTCTTCATTTAATCACATTACACTTGAATCCGCTTCTTAGCCTGTCTGTCATCATCATCATCAACATCATCATTATTAGAATTTGTTTTATTCGAAAATACCAAAAATGCATTACTTTCCTATTAGTAATGTTTTCAATTTGAGTTTAACTTTACTTTAGCCAAAATTAAAACCCTTTGACTTTTAAAAAGTGACATTTCTTTCAGTTTTTTTAGTAAACATATTTGAAACGTCTGATAAGTATGATCCATTAACATTACAAGAAAAGTGACCTAAGATATTTGGTCTTGTTTCATTAAAGAAAATGTAAGAAATATGTAAGTTTATGTTTACATCAAAATTGTAAGTGACCTACAGTGAGCTACTTGCAAACCTGCTGCAAAACTACAGCAAAGCGTGTGTGTATATATATACCTATTTAATGTTTAACATTTGCATTAAAGTTATACCATATTGATGTCTGTATAAACATGCACATGAGCGGTTTGCAAAGCCTATTTAAATTGTTTCGTTTTACCTCAAATACAACTATGCAACATGAATACAACGTTTTGAAACATCTTTTAAAAAATGAATAGTGTCACTTTTGGACTTAGGACGAAATTGATATAACCGAAAGCAAGTCATGTTTTCATACTATATGCTTTACATCAAAATTTCTGTTACATTACTAGATGTTTGGAGTCCATTAGGCCTGTGAAGATGTTCCTATGACATAAAGGTTTGCTGCACTCAGCCATTCAGTTTTGACCATGAAGGACTGAATACACTCATACAGGCCATTTTAATTTTCAATGTCAGTAATGTTTGCACAGTCTCGTCTGAATGCGGTGGTTTGGAGCTTTGCACAAAAGGAAGTATGTTATTGATTATAGTAGACATGTCGCTGCTTTGTGCATTACTAATTGCATTTGCTGATGGATCAGAGACAGCGGATAGCCGTTTGTATAGCACTCCAGCATGGCGATGGTTTTATGAATGAGGCTTCCTTGTATTGATCCCGTAATTCTTCCTGTAGAAATGCATTTTTCTTGAAACGCTCTGTAAAGGGGTCTGGTTCCCATTAGACCCCAATGTTATCATCTCATCTGAATCTGTCAATAATTCCAATTTTCTTGTAAGATAAATAACAATCATGCTAACACACCGGAAACCTGGTTAGGACACTATGCTTGATTCTCATTCTCTTGCTTACATTGTCCTGGAAATCCTGAAAAAGTTGGTTATTTTTCTTTATCAACAATCAAGCAGATTGCAATATTGAAACCTGATAAAAAAAGAAGAGAGAAACAAGAATATTTATAAGATGTTTATTGCACAATCCTACATCTGCCCATTGCCAAGTTATAACAGTAACATATAGTTCATACTGAATGTTTTGCGCTTCGCCGTTGTTGAGTTTGTCTAATTAACACTATTTAGTCTTGTTCAACACCAGACGCTTTTCTTAGAGAGGCAGGAAAAGAGCAAACTACATGCAAAATCAGGTTTAGCAGTTTACTGTGGTGTGTGTTTGTCGACATGTTGTTTCCCTGAGAACAGACATTTGAACAGATGTCAAAGTATGTGGTCACATCTATAGTGACAGGTGAAAATGAGAAACAAGGAAAAACAAACTGCTGTTTTCCCTGTACTAACAGTGAGTGAGGTGATAAGCCCACACTTCCTGTCAGCATAACCTCACGTTTAGAGGCGAAGCAAGTGTGCGTGCATACAAGAGTGAGCTGGTGTGTCTGTGATTTTTAATGAATGCTTCTCGAAGCCTACGATAGTAAAAAAAGAATATGTTTCTATAATAACCAGTGCCTTCATAGAGTTAACATATAGGCAGACAGACAGACAGATAGTGCGTCTATATGTTCCTTGATAGATGCATCTGTCATTTTTACAATAATATGCACAAAGGGGGTGGGTGGTGGTGTGTCTATAAACATTCCTGCATGTGTCTCTGTGTGATTTATTTCTATAGGTTAGGTTTAATCCTCAGGCAGTTGCTATGTGATTTTTAATCCAGTCTGTTTAATTGTTTGGGTCCGTCCGTGTGCGCGTGCGCGTGTTAACACACATCTGCTCATGAGAGATGTTGACTGATTGATGGTGAAGATTGTGAGGAGCAGCCCCCCATCACGAGACACGGATTAATCTTTGCGTAGCAGCTGAGACAGGCGAGTAACTGAAGTCTCCAATGGCACTGATAACATCTCATCACTAATGCTGTACGCCGATGCAATCAGATCAAACGCTGTTTGCAAAGAGGCTAGAAACGGTTTCATTTTTCCGTATCGATTCGCATTGCAAATTGCAACATTTGCCGTGTTTGCTAGATAGAAAATTGGGTTCACACACTTTGGAATCTATTTAGAGAAAAATCACATTTGAGTGTTAAATCACAGGAAAGGTTCAACGTGTTGTTATTCTGTCAGTATATGAAAACTCAATATATTTTATACGTATAAATATATATCAACACGATCTGATGGGAATTATACCTATTTTACAAGGTGGCTCATTTGTGTAAAGTCGTATATTTAGTTTTTTAACTTGTTTTGTTTTTCGCCCCGTGACGTTAGTTTTAGGCGTGGGGTAAGGGGAGCAATTTATCGTTGCTTTGCCACCTCGTGAAACTCGCATTTTTAGCAACATCGGCCTAAAGGTCTTTCAGACTGACAGGAATAAATTCAATAAACACAAATTTCGTACCTATGCCACAAACTGCCTTGAGATTGCATTGGTCTACAAGATGTTTATGATTTAAAATGTATGAAAACTGCCCTTAAGACGTTCATCAGATTTTTTCACACAGCAAATATTTATCTCCAGATCTATGACAGACATATTACAGCTGTACCTGTGCTATTACTATGGTATAGTAGTTAACAATGCCCAAAACATAAAAGGAAAAGCATTGTGAAAAAGAGTGAAATCACAGACATTTATATTCGGACAGGATTCGATTATTTGGATGCGTTTGCTAAAAACCTCTCGGTAAAGTGCTCTGGAATATTTAATGTGACTTGGTAGAGTCGGACCGAATTAAAATAAGAAACTATGTCTCTAAAACACAAATTTCTCCAACGTCCCCCAGGGAAACTAGTCCCAGCCAAATCGGGTTTTTGATGAAGATGTGAATGGAGAGGGCTTCCTTCAGGCTCATGTTCACAGAGAAGACTGATGTTTAAACCATGGATGCTGGAGATCCAGCAGTAGCAGTATTGTAATGATCCACCAGCATCGGTGCCTTGAGGTTCTCCTGCAGGACTGTCTCAGTCCATTTTTCTTGTTTTTCCTCCTGGATCATCAGAATAAGATGGTCTATAGCCACTGTACAGCATTGTAATAGTGAATTAAACAACAGTCATACTTATCATTGAAATAATATTTTAAAAAACTAGAAGTAAACATTTGATCGCGGGTGCAGGATTTACAACTGAATGGTTGCCAGATATTATGGTGGCTAATACAGTAGTAAAAGTGTTTCTGTAGGAGTGATCCAAAACAGCTGCTGTTGCCTAAAGCTTCTCATGTTTAATATTTCTTCCCTTGGGAACAACACTGGTCCATGTTAACTTATGGTCATAGTATAGTTTTATCTGCTGATATTATAAGGAATTTTTCACCTATTGATAAACATACCCAGTGGCAGATGTTATTCATGTAGATGTGCTATACATGTAGTTATATCTCACAAACAACCGTGAATATCAATCCCTGGCAATTCGTGTCTTTATCTGTTTAGGACTCGCTCTTCTGGAAAGAGCCTCCTCTCCTTATAAATGACCGTCATGCCATAATCTCCAACAAATCTATGCCACTTAGATGCCTATGCAATCCCAGCTGCCCCTCCCACATTCAACAAGAACCAGCATGAAGGTTTAAATGACCCTGATATATGACTTCTCATTTGTATGTCTAGCATTCTGAATGAAACATTTATCACAGCAGACAATAGAAATGAGAAGCTAGGGATTTTTCCACTTGGACTTTTAGACATAAAACCTTACATAGTGGTCCTAATTTTTTTTACACCACACTTGAAATCGGTGACTGCGTAGCACATTTATAAAGACAGCAGACAGTACATTATGTTATAAAGTACTGAATCCGATTTTTATTACATTCGTGCCCCAGAACATTGCACCCCCTTTTCCACCTTTATTATTCCAAGCCCTTTAAGACGAGAAACGCATTGCATCACTCCAAAAGTGTAATTGAAAATTCCGATATTAAAGCTAAACAGCACATTCACAGCTGTCATGCGCACGTTATCTGTCTTGACTGGGAAATGGGGGTGTTGTGTTGTTTTTGTTTGCTTAACAAACAGAGCGCTGCGAGTTTAGCTAAAAGGCTAAATGGCATTTCTGAACAGTAATTGAGGTTGACTTTCATGTACCGGGAATGGAACGACCCTTTTACTCAGATGCTGAGTGAAACATTGGCATGTTAATTACTGTAAATATGTTAGAAAAACTCGCTGGAAATGAAGAGGTCATGTTGGGGCGCCGAAATATTTGTCATGCAAACAAGCAGAAAGCATAAGGCATTTCATTGCTGTATGCAATCAGCTTGTCTTTTGAATCAAATATTCCTGCGTTTATGAAATGCTCTGCAGCAAAATATAATCGAAAGCGACATAATCAAGGTCAATATTTTGACATGTGTAGAATTATTCTTTGCCATTCGGAAATTAATTTGACATTTACCCATAGGAAAGCCAATCGCAAGAAAGATCTCTTTATCTCACTTGTTTCTCAGCAAAGGCGGTGTTAAATAGAAAGCAAATTGAGGTTTTTACCAAAGTCTTCTGTTTATCTGATTTTTTCAGGGTAATAATATCCTCTAAGGCTTAAGAAATCCCAACAAAACCTCTTACATTTGCAACGCTATTAAATTGGTCAATCGCACTCAAAAATCACAATCTTTTACATTTCTATGACTAGTTAAGGACAAACCGTTTTGTGTTTTTAACTTAACCTTGTGCTGTCCCTTTTATTTATTAAACACAAATAACTCGTAATGTGTTTTTGAGAGAGCCTAAGTCAGTACATTTCTAAATGCATAAAGTTATCGGAACCTTCTTTCACATTTTAGTCAACTCTTACTGTTACTGTTGTCTTAATTGTTTCTATTTTTAGGTTTCCTAAAAAGAAGAAAACAAAGAGCAGTCCTGAGCAACAAAGTCTTTGTTGTTTGTATTTTTAAACGTATTGCTTAATATCTGCATGTACACTAGGGGTGTGAGAATACATCAATTAGAAATAAGGTGCCCAAAGAACCATTTGATCATTTTTATAGATGGTTTCATCATAACAACATAAACAAACGTTACTGCCCAGGCGCACTTTTGTGACCCCAACTGAACATCCGCTACACATTCACAAACAAAAGAGCTAAAAGATGCCGGATATGAACTGCACGTGTTAAGTCAAACTAAGTCATGTGTCTGTGTTTTGTTGGCGACCGGCGTGTATGTGCATAATGTACAAAACACGAAGGGAAAAATGTGATAAGGAGTTGCATCCCACTCTCCACACTAGTCCCACCTCCAGTGTTTTACTCTGGAAATAATCGTACAGCTGTATCTTTCTTTTATAAATTGGTTGATCAAACAAATTACTCTTCAAAAGATACAAATACTACTGTATAGGATTGGCAGAAACTGCGATCTTTATGAAACCTAAAAAAGGTTGTTCTATGGCATTGTGAAGCAACTTTTTTAAGCGTGTATATGAGTTATTGATTCATACATATAACAAATTATTATCCTTTATTTTGACACTATCGACATCTCTCATGCATGAATTTAAGGGATAGTTCACCCAAAAATGAAAATGGTCAACATTTACTTACCCTCAGATTGTTCCAAAGGTCTAAAAATGTATTTGTTCTGCTAAACACAGGGAAAGATATTCGAAAGAATGTCATTAACCAAACCGATCTCATCACCGTTACTCCCATAGCATAGTATTTATTTTCCCTACCATAGGAGTCAATGGTTTGGTAACTGACATTCTTCAAAATATCTTCCATCATCACCTGGGGTGAGTAAATGTTGAGGGAATTTTCATTTTTGTGTTAACGGTCCCTTTAAAACTGTAGCCTACCAACTGTATGATGAAACAACAAATAATTCTAGTAAAAACAGAAAAGGAAAAAGTTCCTATTGTATGTTGTTTTTTGAGGTTTGGGCTACTTGTATTTCTAAATAAGAAAATAAATATCACACTGTGTCATGACAAAATGCATACTAATTAAAATGACAATGGGGTATTTCAGGATCAAGATAACCTCCAATTTTGAAACCAATAATGAGTTTTTGGGGGCGACTGATTCAACCAACTTGTAAATGTCAAAGGTTGAGACGGTGGCCTGTGGCTGAGAGCAGCTCCCTAATTACGGATGGAGGCGCTGATATTAGCGCACATATGAGTGAAGATCAGCGGGGAGTTGAGCCGGCAGTCGGAGTGACGGGTGCCAGGTGCGATCGGGCTTGACTGCTCAAGTTAATCCTCATTACGGAGACCTCATTTTAGATGCGATGCAGTCTGATTCATCTCTCATCCATCTTTGCGCATAACGCTTCTTGAAACGGCTCAATAAAGCACGTCAACACACTGCGGTTGAGGGGTCGCGGCACACGCGCTCTTTGTCACGCTGTTTGTTTAAAGTAAATGAATGTGACCTGATTTCAAACTCAGCGTGTAGTTATAGTAAATCTGGGTGTGGGTGCAAATTGATGTAAATAAACACCTTGTTGCCGTCGAGTTCAGCTTTGATGAACAACCGTGTAAGAAGGGCATCAGATTTATCAGAGAGTTTAGAGGACGCAGTACAGAAATAGAAAAGTCTAGCATGAGATGCTAATGTTTAATGTGATCTTTTAGTATGAGTAGTCTGTTAAACAAGGGCTTTTAAACCACACGATGTTGTTGTCCCCTTAGACATAATAAATACCTAGACGCCGCATTGATTGGTCACTTTCGTCTGCTAGCTGCTGCGTATCGCTATATGGTGGCGTCGCCATATTCGTGAGGGCAACAGTGCATTAAAAGCCCACTGAACCCAATGGGAAAGCTGCACTTTTCCGGCATTAAAAGCACAATCACAATAGCATATCTTAACATTTTTTACGATATAGGTAGTGTAGAACGTCTCAAGTGGCTTCATATCTCGGTAGTTATTTCCTCCTTTCAACAGAATGGTTGTCATAAGGAATGGGAAATCCATTATTTGTGCCTGTTATTCATGAGAATCCACTAGATGGCACCATGTTCGGTAATTGCCTATGTTATAGACAAGACAAGCAACATAATTAATATCCACGTTGCAGTAGTCGAGAATAAAACAAAGACATGTAGAGATTGTTTCTGAGTTTTATTTGATTAATCGAACAAAACACACAAGGTAATATAGTTAGTCTTACCGTTACAGTAGTAAAACAAAAAACACAGCCATGCATCATAGTATATATAGTCTTATACCACGGGGCTCTTGAATGGTTCAATCTGATTGGTTGACAAACTTTCACTTTCAGTAAATGCACACCTATGAAGGTGTTCCTGGTCTGCCGACCGCATTACAGTTCCAAATCACTTCGCCAAGTTTAAAAAACAGAAAGGTTATAGTGTAGCCTAAAGGCCATCTTGATCTGATGTTTATAATGTCAAACTTTACTGTTAATGGAAACGTGTGCACAGTTTAGTTTCAATAAAAAAGCATTTGAAAAATAATATAGAATAAGGCTTCTTATACTGAAATCGTTAAAATAAAATAACTAAATTGAAAAACAAAATGCATTAATAAACACTGATACCTTTGTTTTCCTCTTCACGCTGCTTATGACTGATAACAAATATATTTTGATAGACCTACGCTTTCAAAGTTTGCATGATTATTTTTTTACTGCAGTGATACAAACAATACATGGAAAAAGGATGTTAAGCTTTTACCGAGAAAACTGCAGCCCCACCATTCACTAGCATGTCTTTGAAGTAGGTTTTTGCCCTCACCAATATGGCGGCGGCATTGACGTACGATCCAGCGGAAAATAACGTTAATACTGTTTATATATGTCTATGGTTTTCCCAATACATGTGGTATGCAGAGGCACATTTTCATCTTTAGAAAATATCTGGTCTGGTTATAGACTAAAGATTTTTGTCCAAAGCAGACACTCAGTTGGGGAAACACAAAAATATCTGAAATCTTTTTATCAAAATGTAGTTTCTAAATATTTTCTATAATTTAAAGTAATTTAATACAAAAATTTAAAGAAAGTGAAAAAAGCAGCCGATAATACAATTTGTGAGGTTAATTATAAAATATTATTTATATATAATTATTATGCAAGCGATACTATAAATTATACAAATATATACAACAATATACAAATATGTATAATATTTCTCACAAAAGATTTCTTGTGTTTTAAAAGTGTGGGACATCAAAGATTCTATAGCCCCATCATGAGGCACTATTAAAGGGACAGTTCACCCAAAAAAACAAATTCTGTCATCATTCATCCACAATGATATCTATAAGAACCTCTGTATCTATCTTTGTTCTGTGGAACACAATAGAAGATATTTTGAGAAATGTCTCTGTGGTTTTTTGTTCATACAATGGAAGTCAATGGGTGCCAATGTTGTTGTTTACCGACATTCTTCAAAATATCTTCTTTTGTGTTTCTACGGATGAAAGAAAGTCATTCAGGTTTAGAATGACATGAGGGTGACTAAATGTAAAAATAATTATTCTTTTTGTGTAAACCATCTCTCTAAGTGTGTCTGTCGATTGAATAAAAGTTTAAAAAAATTAAGCTTCATCTAAATGAATTACAGTTTTGCAATGTCAAACACTGCAGGATGTCACACAGTTATGCATAAAATGGGGCAAACCTTGAAAACTCTTTCAATGAACCATAACTTTTTGAAAGGACATCATATTTTTAATGTTTTATTCAAAAAAGAGAGATTGAGAAGCGAGTCTTACATCAGTCATATTTTCATCACCATGCATCATAAGATGAACAGGTTTGTAAGAACTAACTTTGTTTAAGTTTTGCGATGACAATCACTGCAGGATATAAGAAGCGGTTATGCATAATGTGAGCCAGACTTATTAGCAAGCAAGAAGAATAACTTAAATGATTCACTTTTCAAAGTATACTTCTGCATATTATCATATGCAATATATATTTGAGGGACATAAAGAATTGGAGCCTTTTCATCTTCTGAAGGCATTGAAAGGGTCAGTTTCATTGATGCTTCACATTCGGCTCACATTTCCCTGCACAAATTTCATCCTTTCGTTTCCTCTGTCATAAACATCTGAGCTTTAATGGAGGTACATATAAAGAAGATTGAAATGTCATAATGTTTTCTTCAAGACATCAAGAAAACCTCTCCCATTCAGCGCCGCTTGTTCAAAAGCGAGTTAATTATGCAAAGCATATTTTCCAATTTAATCTCTAGATGTGTCTAATACGCCGATTTATGATTATCTGAACTGTAAAACAGCGGACTGAAGCCGCAATTAAGCGAGTGAGCATTTGATTTCATGAATTCATCCTTCCTCTCATCTCCGGTGTTGCGCTCATACATCGAAATTCAGCAGAAAGCTTCATTATTCTTCAAACAGACGATTTCTGTGTCCCTCTCCTTTTATAAAAAGGAATCAAAATAGAAGACATCTTTTCCTTGGAGTTTACCCTGCTAGTTTACAGCTTCCTTGTCACGCTGAAAAAATGGTTTTAACGGAATTCATAGCGAATTCCTATTCATTTCTCCAGCCTCTGTGTGCCAATTAAAGGTTTCTTTCCCAGCATGAATTATATCGGCCCGGGATAACATTGACTCTCGACTTCAGGCCCTGTACTTTCCCTGTAATTGCCTCTGGGGTGATGGAAAATGAATGAGAGTGGTTTAGTAATGCAATTGATGCTCCGGAAAGGAAGTGAAAGACTGAGGGAAATGTTCGAAAATGTAAAGGCGTGAAAAAACGTCAGGGAGCATGAGTCGAGCAGAAGAATTTGAGGATGTCAAGACTCTCGGGTAGGGTCTTCGGAAAGGGAAGCCACTAATAGGAAAAGGCTGTGGCAATTCTTCTGCCATTACACTGGCCGATTAGCCTAATTGCTTATTCAAGCCTGAACAATTTGGTTAGACGTTGTTGGGCAATTATTGCTCTCTTAGCGAAGAATAACAGTTACCCTCCGCGTGCAGTTCAATGTAGCCCATGTTCATGCATATGTTGCCTTTTACATGGTGATTTAAATGTTTTGTCATTTATAAAATGTACATTTTATGCAGATATGATTTCTCAACAATATGTGATTTATTAGTATAAAGCGTCAACAGGCACTCTCTGAGGCTATTTCAACATTAGTGTATAAGACAATAATATCCTACAGTATGCCATATTAAAATGGAAAAGGCAGATCAGAATTGACAGCCCGGTACCAAACTGTCAATTAAATTCTGTAGGAATCAGCCTCCGTTTTAAACCCGATTTTTCTCTTACTTCCGAACAATACAGTGGCTGTTGGACTGATCTGTTGCCACTGGCAACAAGGGAGCTTGAAAAAATCCATGGCAACATGCATCAGCTGTCACCGGTGTAAGAACTAAAGCCCTTAGACTTTGTGCTCTTAGGAATCTGGCCTCTTTAATGGAGTCTACATGTACCGGGTTTTTTTTCAGGTCCTGTATTTGCGTCTGGAGCTTTTGTTTGGATCTGAATCAGCTATCGCATTAGATACCTACAGTGCAGGTGCTTGGCAAACACATTACAGAGATGTAACATTTATTGAGGGAGAATTTTCCATTTAAAATAAACTAATATAGCTGATTTTTGTAAACACGCTCCAATAATTTGCATCGCATTAGCAAAGCACGTCTGGCACCGTGCCGCCATGCTATAAAGGGATTGATTCACTCCAGTGTTTTGGAAGCACAAGCCGACTGTGAGACTTGACCCTGACTACTGCCGGGCTGCAATAGAAACTTCAGAGGACACCTGAGCACATAGTTTCTATTCAGCAAGCCGTGGCCCTGCCTGGGCTGTCAGGGCCGGTTGTCGATCTCCTCTGGTAAAATCAATGGTGGGAAGATTAAGCAGCGAGCGGCCAAGCAGAAGGAAACATCAGCGGTGTGTACATTTTCAACCAATGGCTGTGTGAGGTAAAGATTAAGTTGCCTCTTATCACCTTCTCAGAACAGTAGCAGAGATCGGACGAGGCTTATTGTTGCCTTTGCGCGCGTTGGAAAGCAAGATAAATTCAACCTGAAAACAGGCTGTTTACTTTGCCAGCTCGACATTAACATTCCTATTATGTTGTCTCCGCTCACGTCCCGGAAAAATAAGCTTACTTCTCCGAGCCTTAGCAGCAATCACACATCACAATTACCCGTGTCTAATATTTTACCGCGTCTCCAAACTTCCGTGACTTTCTGACTCTTCTGTAACAGGTTCTTATTGATGAAGGGAAAAATGAATCAGCACCGGGATCAATTTAACAGCTGCGGTTGGGTGGCATGCCTCACACATCACATGAATGATTGTTGCTTATTCTAAGTCACATTCTTTACTTCTCCGGCAATTTCTCACGACCGTTCCCGAATCCATCACGCCGGCTGGAAATTTCAGGGTATTAAAGTGCATCAGTATGTGAGCGGAGATTTCCGGCAGAATGTCCCCTGTATGGCTCCTCACTCAAAATGACATGCCGAATGCGTCATTCATGTTGGAAAAGGACACCAAAACCTACTTATGGAATAGTTGCAATATTAATGAAACACGTTTGATGGAAGTGTGAACAGAGAAGAAGGATCCACTTCACTATTTTAAAAAGTAGCTACTGGGTAAAAGACGAAAAGATCTTTTCTTCTTTTCATGTCTCCGTTTCTGCATGTAAAGATCGGCCTGCAGGAGGACTATAACTCGCTCTCTCTGGTCAAATATATTAAACTCATGCATTCAATGAAGACAGAGAAAAACCATTCAATAGCTTTTAAAAGTCCCTGGTGAATAGTACCAGTCACATTGCTGGCAGGAAGCAAATGGATCATATTTTGTTACGCTGCGGTTTCGAGTCAAGAAGACACTTTGGTGGAATGACCTCACTGAGCAATGCTGTTCATTATCTGGTAAATCTGCTTCAGGCTGTGAACCGTTTCTACTGTCTTCTCCCAGACAAAAGTCAAAGGCAAGATGAAAGCATAATACGAAATGATGTGTAAAATTTTAACTCAAACAAACATGCTTACGGCAGCTGTAGCTGAATGCACAATGAGATTTAGAAAAGTAGGGCATGTTCCTGGATCAGCATCGCTTGTTTCTCCTGTAATGTCATTTCTAACAACCGTTGAAAGACTGAAAACCCCAAATCAGAGGGCTGATGGAAATTAAGCTCATTTTCTTAATATTGAGGCAAAGGTTAGCTATCTATCCCTGTCTAATATGTATCTTTAAGTAAGATATGTGTTGCCTAAACTGTTTAAATACGGTGCTTTCAAAACTCTGAATTTGATTTAACTAAACGTAAGATTATAGGGCGGACTATTTGTTAGGGGAACTGTTTAGAAATCCTAATTCTTATCAGTCATTATTTTTGTGGCTACATACAAACATTCAGGATCAAATGGTACCCAAAAAACTTAACAAAATTATTAAAGTGTTTCATACTTTATACTTCTTTACTAAGACAACATGTGACTTATACAATGAGAAGTGACTTTCACCTTGGAAACTTTGTAAATTGATAGTCGCTATTATGTCTCAGCTGTGAATTATGATAAAGTCTCATTTTAAGAAAAACTTTGAAGTGGAAGTTCACCCAAAAATGACTTTATTTCATCCGGAAAACATCAAAGATATTTTGAAAAAAGTTGGTAACCGAACAGCACTGGCACCCATTCACTTCTATTGTATGGACACAAAACCAATGCAAAGTCAATGGGTGCCGGTTAACAACATTCTTCTAAATATCTTCTTTTGTGTTTTATGGAGGAAAGAAAGTCACACAGGTTTGACATGACATGAGGGTGAGTAATGATGAAATAATTTTTATCTTTGGGTGAACTTCCACTTTGAGTCTGGTCCGCCTCAAAGTTTTATAATAATAATTCACAGCTGAGACAAAATAGAGACAATCAATTTTACAAAGTTTCCAAGGTGAAAGTCAAATCTTGTATTGCACTTTTCCAAGTAAACAATCCTAGTTTACGTGACAATGCAGGTCAACATAACTCAAATCTCAGAGCGTTGATTTGTTGATCCCTTCTATAAAAGACCATTTGTGAAAATGAACAAAAGTACACACACATTAACTCGGTTCAATTTTAAAAAGCGTCTATAATAAATGCATACACATTGTTTCTAGACCTTCGGTGTTGCCATGACAATGAGACTGCAGCTGAGAAATTAAAGCCTATAAAGCCGGACCGCCATGTAATCACCAAGCCCCTCGCTGACCTGCCAAAATACTACAGAGTCATAAGATCGATGCTAACTACAACTGTGGATAATAATTTTAATAAATGCTAATAAACCATTGAACAAGGGTTATTTACACTTATGAAGCTAATGATAGAATAAAAGTGATTATGGGAAAATCGTAAAAAGCCCAACAAGGTTTGAAAGTGATCTTTATTGGAAGATGAGAAACGTTCGAGTCAGCATGTTCAACCAGACTACATACGCACGGGCCTCTCAGGACTGATAACTGTACTCTGATGTTTTCACAGAGTGTTAAACTCAAGACATCAGATGGGTCAATTATTCATCCACCCCACGGGATAGAAAATAATCAATGTTGAAGCCAATTTCCCCGTGTTGACCCAGAGGTAATTGGGTATGAGAACCTGGGTGACACGGACCGTCCCATCGTGCCCAGCCGGAGGAAATCGAATTTTGTTTGGTTACTACGCTGACAAGAATCCGGAACTCGCATAAGTCATTTCATGTATATCACTTGGGGTGTGCGTTCATTTGAATTGTAAAGCAGTTCGGTGGTAATGAACAGCGGTAACAGTCCTGTTGTTTTGAATCGAGAATGGACATGCAGGGAGGTGTGTAGGTGTGTAGGTGTGTGTACATGGAACGAAAACCCAAAAGAAAAAATGTGAATTAGAGATATAATAAAATGAAACGGGAGCTTGAAGCTAAACAAATATTACATGAAATTTTTACTTTAACCAAAGAAGCTGTTTAAATTCCTTTCATTATTTCCCTGCTTTCTCAAACTTGATTTGACTCCAACCCCTTTTCGTATGACTG
Source organism: Barbatula barbatula (assembly GCF_947034865.1). NCBI lineage: Eukaryota > Metazoa > Chordata > Actinopteri > Cypriniformes > Nemacheilidae > Barbatula > Barbatula barbatula. The sequence goes on along the minus strand of NC_136787.1, from coordinate 9,649,824 downwards.
GGAGACACTGTTATTCCACATTAAAGCTCTGATTACAATGATATTATCGTTGTACTATCACGGTACTAATTACAGTCAAACGCTTACCACAGCAGAGAGCCTTTAAAACCGCGATCCCTTCAGAAGTAATAATCACCAAAATGAACACAGTCTAGATCATAACAAGTCTACAATCTTTTGCAGCAGGTAATTATTACACAACTCCTCCGCTACATAGACTAATTAGGATTAGTTCACACACACCTACAGAACTACCACCCACTGCCTCATTCTTATTCCGTCTATATTAAGCTCCGAACACCACGAATACTTCAGACACCAGTCGTTTCAGAAATGTATATTTATACGTACGGATTAAGACACTTTCGAGTGTCAATTATTTGCTGTCGCAGTGCAGATGTGTTTGTTTTCAGTTGCCTTGGACGGCCGACCGAAATCGGACTAAGATTATGAAAGTGTTCTTTTGGGAGCGTATTAAGTTTTCATTACCGTCACTCGTCATTTCATTATCACAGGCATGAATATTTGAAATGTTTCACGGGCTTCGCATATGGCTGCGGCGACACATTGAGGTGATTCAGCCAAGTAGGCCATGTTCCTGGATCAACATCTAACATTCCTATCAACCAATGAGAGGCGGGGACATGTGCCACTTCTGAAATCGGAGGGAAATGTTCGTGTGTGACATTTAGGGCTGGGTTCCCAAACCAAGCCCTAAATCGAACCCTGACCCTGCAATCTGGTCGATTCAAAGAAATGGTGTTTCGGGACAAGTAAAAGAAACCATCTGGGTGAACTGCAAGAGTATTTGGTTTATTTGACCTATGTATGGGTGGATGAAGAATAATAAAAGCAATGTATTAAATAAATAAATATATGTATATTCAAATTAACATTATATATATATATATATATATATATATATATATATATAATGTATATACATTTCAAATTAATATATTGTTTCGACTTATTTTGAGGAAAATGAAAAGTGAAGAAGCAGGTCAAAATAACAGGAGAGATGCATTAATGTATATTTTAAAATACATATTAATAATAATACCCACTAAATACAAAACTACACAATGTTATATCTAATATTTTAGACTTTGCCCAACGCTTTCCTGTCAGGTCTATTCTGTCCCGTCCCAATAAAACGCTGTGAAACCCCTAAAAATATAACGGCAAAAAAACAATTGAAATACATAATGTTATGCATAGAATATCAGCATTAATTGGATGTTTTTATATTTCTAAAAATGTATAAAGTTTTGATCAAAAATGTTCAGAAATGTGGAACTTCACCATGCAGGCCAGCCGGCATTCAGAAGGGTTTCCCAGACAGTCCCACTGAAAGCTATCATAGACTTGTCCATTATTAGAATGAGATCACACTATCTAATCTATCCAAAAGCCTCCGATGCTTTGAAAGTTGTTAACACATTTCCCTTGTTAAGGACATCAGATTTTGTGCACCCCCATGCATCTTATCATCTACCCATATGTATGTCAAATACAGTATACAAATTTCTTGAAGCACTTTGCCACATTCTGTCAGGCTCTTATCTACTGCACAATAAATTTAGCAACGTTGTGAATGAATCACCTTTAATTTGAGAAAAGACAATTTGGCCTCCATGGATTGTGCCGAGTGTTGTTTTGAAGCCTCTTGTTTCACAATGCCTATTTTCAAACCTTTTCTGTAGCTGACACAGACTGCTAAATGGCAAGGAACCCAGTGTGACTCACGTTTTCGGTATACGTGTAATAAACTTTTGTTTTTGGAACAGTTAGACTATATTATGCATACAGAAGATGCGGACAGTGACTGACAGATGAGAGTTTTTTGGGAGCTTGCTCAGTGATGATGTCAAGTCTCTCTACGATGCATCTGTAAAATGAATTAATGCTAATTTACATGTTATTAGTACCTATTTCCCCTGTTCTTATGGGAAATCATAAAAAGCTTTTTGAGACATTTTGTTCTGTATTGTCTGTGTATCAACAAGCCTAATTGTCCTAGGTAATGTAATGACATTCACTTGGTGGTGATAGCCAGCGAAAAGTTAATTGCATTAGAGCACAGATCTTCCAATAAAAATCATGTTTAATCAGTAGAAGAAATACAATCATCAAACAAGATGGATGTTGGGGCTTTTGGGAGGGGGTGGAATGCTTTTTAACATTCATTTATTACAGTGACTCACAAATGTTAGACGCCGAAAAATAACAAATGTCTTTGATGTCGTACAGAAGCCTCAGGTAAAAGTGTTATACAACATCATTTCCATGACTGCTGACTTAAATTAGGGAAAAGACACAAGACGCTTTTTCCTTTAAATTCGGTTTCGTTACCAAAATAAAACGTGTGCACTTCGCCGCTTTCAAATGCATCAAGGTAAAAAAAAACTGTCACTTAACTTTGGATACAACATCACGTTGCAGTTTTGTTCTATTTGCATTTTATTACAACTGACATAAGTGAGCTCTGCACATTTGTTGCGTTTATAAAAAGGAACACATTGAGCACTTGCTTTCCAAAGCTGCTCTTATCAATAAAGTGAGAGCAGCGAGAATCTTAATTTTGTGCGGATTAAAAAAAGAAACTTTCTTCAGGCAATGTTTAAATGTAAAAAGTATGCAAACCTTTTGGATTTACAGGCCAAATTATACATAATTTTATATCAACAATAGACAAACGACAACAATGGCACACAAACAGTAATATGTTTTCATGTCTAAATTTAACACACACGCGATATGGATGAATGTGTAAATAAAAAATGTGAATCCCAAGCCTAATGAATATAAAAGACACTCACAGAATTTGCTCTTCAAAACAAAAGCAGCCTGATGTAAACCATGCCTCAAGCAAAGAGAGATCTCAGAACATCTAAGATTAATGGAAAAGTTCACCTCAAAATCAAAGTTGAGTTCTTTTTTACTCACCCACATATGACGTTCAACATGTTTTATGACCTCCCGGCCAACTTTTCCGGGTTTACTTTATAACAATAATAAAATTAATTGTCTGTAATTGCCCCATGTTGCTGAAATGGTAGATCAAGACATTGTTGACTTTTTGACACAATCTCATAAGAATTCTTAACTATTTTACAAGGTGGTTAATTCGTACGAATTCGTACGATCTTGTTTGTACGTTTTTGTAAGATTTCCTTCTACGCCAGTTGCGTTACATTTATGGTTGGTATTAGAGAAGGGTTTTTTTCTGCTTTTTTCTAATAATCATACATTTTGTATAATTCACATTGTTTGAGATAATTCAAATTAGCCACCTCGTAAAATTGTTTCAGCTTTAAACAAGGATAATGTTCGTATACACCACAGAACAAGTCATTGAGGTCTGCATGTGGATGACCCACAGAACTGTGGACACATGAAACAAAAGTTAAGTTGTTTGAACATTTTATATATATATATATATATACATATATATATATATATATATATATATATATATATATATATATATGCAGTAAGTATAATGAAAGGAGTATCGTGGATTGGGACTGCTTTGTAGTCTGAAGGTGTGAACATCATGTTGTCACTGAACGGAAAAAAGAATTGCAAATAAATCACGACATTGTTATAGTCCACGCTGGTTAGTGCAATAGGAAGATGACCCAAAGCACAGAAGTTATACCAACAACAAAATGGTGGAGTGGCTCGGCCAGGGTCTTGACCTCAACCTGACTGAGATAGTGTGACCTCAAGAGAGCAAATTTCAACCATTCATCCAAAAAAAACTACTAAAGGGAAACTGCAATTGTTTTGTAAATAGAAATGGTACAGAATTTTGACCATCGGTGGAGGTTATTGCTGCCAAAGGAGGTTCATTAAATCCGACGCTTCACATTTTTCCCACCCTGTGTTTACCCAGTGTGTTCAATAAAAACCAGAAAACCGAACAGACCGTGTTTGTCTTTTGTTGCCTTAGTTGAATTAAAATTTTATGACTAATTTATGAATCCATTTAATCCCAGAGTTTTTCACGCAGCTGCGCTGGTGGTGTCTTTTTATGCAAATGTTTACAGCGAGAGATTTTTCCAAACTCGGAAATAATCCACACATTGTCTTCTGCATCCACCTTATTCCACGACGTGGAATTCTGAGAGAGATAAAATGGCTCTGTGTGCGAATGAATGCATTTACATCTTAATCAGCCTTTTAGAAAAGAGTCTTGCACAATTTCTAAGAATTACAGCTGATATTGATGTGTTAATATGCATTCTGCAAAGATCCTCATTAATTTCATATTATAAGAGGAGCAATTTAGCGGTTGAGACACTATATAGGACCCATTAGCACAGTTCAGATCAATAAGGGGTTTCTTACCAACTTTATGCATTTGCATATTTCCAACTTTCTTTCCCCCCGCGACAACACTCAGAGTGATAAGATACAAGCGCCTGTGAGGTACTATCAACAGTTGGTCAATAAAGAAACTGAGCTTATTCTTTAGGCTATATGAAACATACATGCAAGTATTTCTCCAGGGGATACACAGATTATAAGTTTTTAATGTGAAATAATTGTGACTGATGGAATTGATTCAGACATTTTTAAAGCAATCTAAAATCATTTATCAGACACTGATTCTTTAAGCGTTGCATATCAGAAATGCAGAAATATGAGAGCTTAAAATAGAATTCCAGTTTATAGAGATATGAGATGTTTCAGTCCAATCCGAGGTGGTATATTGAAAGTCATCCAATCAGAGAAGGATCTTGCATCACTTCTGCTCCTAATGAGCTATGTTTTCAGCGCTCGTACTCAAAATGACAAGGCTCAATGTCATGTCGTGATGAAACGCGAGGTCAAGCTTATTTTCTGGTCAGAAATCAGAACAAATAAAAGTGAATTCTCAGAGGTTCCTATTTCACTAGCTCATTGAGTTATTGGTGATGTATTGAAGTAAGAACGTTGTCTCGCTTGGTTTTGCTAAACTTCATGTTAAAAATTCACAATAATAATAATAATACTCCAATGTCGTGGGTTCGATCCGAGGGGATTGCACATAATTAGAAACAAATATATAGGATAATGCAACGTAAGTCGCTTTGGATAAAATCGTCTGCCAAAAGCATAAATGTAAATGTGAATGAAAATTAATTTTATTCATATTAAAAATGAAAATATAACTGTATTGCTTGAAATATTGTTTGTATTTGGGGTCTGAAAAAAACTTATTTGGACCTGTAAACAGTATTTTTATGTGAAATTTAGGAGAAATATTGTTATTATAATTATAAATTTATAAAATTTTATCTAAACATATACCTATAAATAGTAAATTCATAAAAACTGATCATTTTGAAATGCTCTCTTCTGCGGATGTTCTAGAATTAACACACTATCGACTATCATGATTTTTTGTATGTATTTTGTATGATGAGTGTCGATGTCTAAATGTGTCAGTAAATTGTTCTGTTTATTTTGTCACAGTATATTTATACCTGTGAACCAGAACACTCAAATCAGTCACGAAAGATCAGCTTCAATATTATTTAGTGTAATTTCTCATCTTTATTACAGCTTGTCACACATTACTAACTAAACATTCAAACATCCCTTACACCTTTGTTAATGCACAAAAGTTCCAATTGAAACACTACTGTATAAGCACTTAAAGGGAAAAAAGATTTATCTTAACCCGAGTCAGGAGTCAGAGAGCCCAACTTAAGCAAACACTGAACACTATACAGGTGGTTTGTTGAAATGAATACAGTACATTTTGACATACAGTGATTTGAACAAAACCATACATTTAATTTGAGAAAAACAAATGACATTGCTGGTAGTGAGGTTGTAGTGAGGTAGGCGGGATGAGAGCCGGGACGAGAGGTGTGTGAGTGATTACGAGCGTCAGCTGTACATGCACCGGTCTCATATCACGGAGGAGATTGGGAGCATAAGAGGATGAGTGACCGGACAATCAGTGAAAGAGGACCAGGCCTGGATTTTATGTTGTGTTTTATTGTTTTTTTTATTTAATTAAAAGTATTTTCCGCCGGTTCCCGCCTCCTTCCTTCCCTTTATTGAACCTTGTTACACAAGTTAAAGTACATTTTTAATGTTTCTAAAGTTGAAGTTGGTCCAGGGTTCATTTCTTTCAGTGGGCACTCTTAAAAATAAAGGTGCTTCACGATGCCATAGAAGAACCTTTTGTTGTCTAAATGGTTCCATAAAGAACCTTTAACATCCGAAGAACCTTTATATTCCTCAAAAGGTTTCCGATTATGATGTTAGTGATGGTTCATTACATAACTTTTGAAAGGTTCTTTGTGGAACCAAAAATGGTTCTCTTATGGCATCGCTGTAAAGAACCTTTTCGCACCTTCATTTTTAAGACTGTAGAGGAGACACTTTATATAGGAATGTCATCTGTTTCGTAAGGAAAAAGTCTATGGAAGCATTTAATCTAATAGCCATCTACAGCAACAATTGAGATATCAAGTTTGTGATGTACCGTACATTTTCTAATGGGAAAACAAACCAATCGATTTGTTTATTATTTACACAGCATACAAACCATCAAACCTGCATCTGTGAAGAGTAAGAATGTCTTTTCCCCAATTACTCACTTTTCAGCAATTCAGCTTCGACTGCCGGGCGAATGTTAAGTCAACTAATTCATATTCATGAACCAGACTGATAAGCTTTACAACACTATTTTCCGATCCTTTTTACGCCCCTAAAGAGGACTGTATAACAAACCTTTCCGAGTTGAAATGTCCTCAGCCAACACTGTTTTTCAGCACTTTGTTAATTGTCTGCATTTGGAGATGGGGGTTAGATAGCGGGTTCACGACTGCACCGAGCCACGTGACTGCCTCAAAACTCACCACCACCTCCACGTTTAATGAGTAATTATCAAACCAAAAGCCCACTCGGTGTCTAAGCTGTCAACAACCTTCCAGCCTCTCTAATGCGAGCAGTGTAAACTTTATAATTGCTTTCAACACAGAATAATGAATCAATTTCCAGTCTGATTTCCATATGCAGAGAGAATTAATGCAGTGTAATGTGCTTTACTTCTCTAATTGACTTCTTCATTTTATTTTGTGTGTCTTAAGAAAGAAAACACAGCCGTAAAACAGTCGAGACATTTGCATTGCCTCTACACCTGGGAACGCAAATGACAAATATGATGTTTTTGCCATTTCTATGAAAATACCATCAACTTTGAATGCATAGACAACAATTTCCACCTTTGCCACATTGAGGTGGTAACTGTATATCAACAAAGCATTGATCCTTTGGGGTTGCATTTATAACAGGCACACATCATGAGAATAATACAAACTATGGGAATATGAGAAAGATAACCCCACGAGGCATGGAATGGCCTTTTTTAAAGGGAACATTCTCGCCATAAATGTATTTATAGTTTGCGGCTTTTTTCTGTCTGCGGCTTCTAAGTCTTCATGGTTTTGCCCACCCGGAGAGCCTCACGGGATCACCCGCCCCCCTCTGAGCACTGGTAGATGGGCATACTTAGAAAATGTAACTATGCAATTAAAAGTCCTCCTTCTCCTGCATGAATAAAACACAGGCTTTTTCTGAGGACAGTGGTAGGACATGATTTTAGTCGCCTAATTTGAAATCACCTACATGTGTGTGATATTGTATCTAAACAATCCCTTAAATGATTGGAAAGTAAATCAATCCATTATTTTTGCCGTATGGACATGAAGGATAGATTGTTCAGCTTCAGGACAGGTGTGCTATTACTTTTCTGAGCAATCATACTTTCGATTTCCACCTGTCAGGTGATAAGACGAGTGAAAAAAAATCGCACAGAATTGCATCAAAGGACCCTAGCAACCATCCAGAGTACCTTAGCAACCGCATAGCAACTCACTATATAATACACAACTAGCGGAGCAACCGCATAAGAGCTCTGTGCCATGGCAGCCAACCAAAACTCCAATTGTGACAAGCGATGAAAGCGTCAAAAAGTTGAAAAATTTGCAAATGAAAGGCGAAAATGTTGGGCGGCAGCCAATTGCTGTGAGGTTAAGGCAGTGACGTCTGTCATAAGCGTTTCAAAATCTGCCAATAAGTGCTAGAGTTTCTCAGGCATTCAGGGCTTAAATCATATTTTACCCATAGTGCTATATTTAATTCAGATATAAATAATGGTCTGCACACTGACAAGGCTGGGATTTAAAGTTTAAAGTTAATTGTTTAAGTTCAAACAACATTAGGGCATACCGTGTCTGGTTCCGTGTGTAGGGGATACTTTTGACTTTTTTCAATGTTCCTTTGCTTTTTCCCTGTGGCAGTTCTGGTTGCTGACACATCAGAGTGTAATTTCTTGATCCAGAATCATACGTAAGTATCTTAATTCATTTTTTTCCCCAGTTTGAACCATCCACTCACAAATAAAGTGTTTCAAGCTGTTCTCAAGGCAACTAACTTACGAGGATCTTATAACTTAAGAAGTTTTCTTCCTAAAGTATCTGCCTGGCAATGATCAGGCTGAACAACATGAAAAACGTTATTAGTTCCAAATAACTAGAATGATATTTATTGTATTTCATAATCCTTTCTGTTTAGTTTTTTATGGGAAATGTGTTATCTTATATTAGACAGCAGTAGACCATATCATCGGACACACGCACGTTTGACCCGAGTTCACTTCTGGTTTGTGTTTGGCTAGTGTCTAATAATATAACTATTTAATTTAATTTATGTTGATATTAATATTTATTTTCCTGTCTAATAATTTGTTGAATTTTGTCGTTTGTTCATTTCATTTAATAAACAATTTGTTGAATGGGTCCCTTTCGGTTTCTTTTGATTGTTATCAGAAGTAATCTACAAGCACCGGTCTGTAACTGCGGGGACATTTCCACGCCTCTAAACATGACATGGCACAAAACGAAAACGTGACTGGTTGATTTACCTGTCAGTCATATGACCTCTTGTGAGGGCCTTGGCCAAAGAAGGCGAGTTTCAGACCTTCAGTGAAGGTTTGGCTACGTGAGACTAAGGGGTTGCTTAGCCACCTTGTAAAATATGTAAAACTTCTTGTGATATCAGTTTATAAATATGTCAATGTATGAACGTATTGATCATATTGCCTGTATATTGAAAGTCATGTGACACAAAAAAAGAGGGGAATTTGTGTCCATGAACACGAATCGATAGATTCTAAATTTTCAACTGACATGAGACTGGGTTGGTATGTTCAAACCGTTTGCCCATAATAGTGTAAACTTCAACCTAAATGATTTTACTAAAGCGACAGTGAAGTCGCATATCGAACTTTATGCAGATTTCCTGTGTACAGATATTGCAGCTTGTTCCTATTTCAATAGCTGAATAAAGGACACAAAATCACTAAAATCAGCTTTTGAGAAGTAAACATTCATCATTTTAGCACATTTACAGTCATCTACAGATGCTGCATTCAATGCTTTTGCTTTTTCACAGACACGGCCTCAATTCAGAAATTGAGTTTTATACTTGCAATTATGACCTAGTTGCTTAAAAAATATATTTCCGAACCACCTAAAGACTGTAGCCAGTAGCGTTAAATGAACAGAAAACCAAAAAATGGAGCATGTTTTATATAAAGCACCAGTAATGCAATTGGCAGGGAAAATATGCCTATATTAACTGTTCAAGCATCTGATTTATAATGTAACTTCTTGTTTATAAATAAATGTATAAAAGCAAACACAAGCATGCTTAAACACATGGCCTCTAATATCACTTAATGTTTAAACTGCAACCAAACAAATCTTGATGTGTTCCAGTTGTTTGTATTTAGAAGTATTGATGTAATATTGAAAAAACAGTGTATAGATGCCTGTTTGACAAAGACCTAAGGAATTCTTTTACACCATCAACACATTTAGCGTCGTCCTGTCAGTTATGTCAACATTTTCTTGACAATCCTCCCCATACAGCTCTTAACAGCCCACGATGTTTCATCTCTCATGTGTACTCTGCTTTCACAGGCCCTTGTCAGCACTTTAAGCAAACTTCACAGCTGCATATACTTATAAACGCAGTCTCCACACAAAAAAGACCCTCCATTCACCTGTCAGTCTTTTTATTTAAGTCTCTCACCTCATCACTGGCTGAATCGAACCCCTGCTTTTTGTTCTCTTCCTCTTTGTCTGACCTTCTACTCCCATTTTTCTCCCTCTCTCTCTCATCTCCGTCCCATCCTTCACTTTGCTGTCTTTACCTGTGACATCTCACATCAAATCCATTTGCACCCACCTCTTTGTTCGGTTCCTCAATGCCGGCGCGTCATTATTCCTTTTGTCCCACAAGGCTCAGTGCACTGATTTCTCACATTTTATGAAGGACTCTTCATTTTCTTTCTCTGTCTGTGTTTTGCCTTTTCATGCTGCGTTTTTGATGTTTTAAAGCGAGTCTCTGTGCCCTCTCTGTCCGTTTGAAGTCTACTGCAGTGATTCTCAACTGGTTGTTACGGCCAATGTGTTTTTGAGGTTCTAATGTAATTGCTTTCATGAATGCAGTTTTTCTTCTTGTGTTGACGTGTTTCTTATTAAAACAAGCTGTTTTGACACTTACACTGATTTTATTGGGAAAAATCTGTGAGTCCAGTAGATGAATCATCTACATTTTGGCCTGTTCTAAGAAGAGAAAAGGACACTGTTTTTTGTATAAATGAGAAAAAAACGGACAAAATGCACGAAAAACGAAGCAAAATGCTGTTTTCTGTTTTCATTATCGGTTACCATATATTTCAGTGTATTATGTTCTAGACTGTCATGACCTGTATCTGTCAGATATCTATTCCCTGTCCCAGGTAAGTGTTGTTGACTCTGTAGATAACATAAAACGATCTTTGATGAAAATCAACTCGGAAAACAAGGTTCATCCCCAACTTATATAGCAAATACATCAACATAAACGCTGATGGTAGATCTATCCAAGTGCCTGGTCAATAGATGATTATTTTGTTATCACATGTTGTAAATTGACATGTTCATTTGGACATGATGTAGATTTTTTACTTAACAGCTGTTAATTGTTCATATTGACCCAACATTAACTGCCCGGTTGATTTAACATATCGCCTACTTGACATATTAATTGCATGCTGAAGATTCATTTCTGAGCACAAAATTGTACATTGGATTCATGAACACTCTTAAAATAAACGTGCATCACAATGCCGCAGAAGAACAATTTTTGGGCTGCACGGAGAACATTAAACATCCTGCTTTTATAAAAGATTCTTTGTTTAGATTATATTAAAATATATATACTGTATATAAATTATAATCATAGTTTGTCAAATATTGTTACTACATGCACACTTTTTATTGTCAAACCATTAGGAATTGAAATGCGATTTTATTTAATGTAAGAGAAACAAGTTGCAATTCGATTGTGGCAGTCTAACTCTCATTGTAGAGAATCTGGTGTTTTGTTGGACACTGTGGTTGCCATGGTTATTCTTTGTAAAGGCATGCACTCTCTCTTTCTCTCTCATCTTTCTCCTGCCTCGCTTTATCTTCTCTTTTCTCTTTAACTATTTACCTTTTCCCCTGCTGGCCAGTTGTAGCCTCTTTTGTCACACCAGCAATTTATATCTCATCCTTTTCTTGGTCTGTCACACTCTTGACACCGTCAAAGCCACTCCATTGGTGGCTTTTCTCAGTGTTATTGATTTGAAGTGTGCATTCAGTACTGTGTCAGCGGAGAAACTCAATGCAAAGCTCATGTGTCTTGAGGCCTCAATATGTGTTGATTATAGTCTTTCATTCGAGCTTTCATCAGAAGCACTATTACATGTGACCATGTCACCACGCTAAATATAAGGCCATGCTCCTGTTTTCTTTGCACATCTTTGTCAGGAAAATGTTCATGTTCATGCTGTATTTGACCTTTTTCATCATTCGATTTCCTCAGATTTCTTTTGTGAAACAGGAAAAATGTAATACGAATGCATAAATGACCGATTTAAGACTTTAGGCAGAGGCATTGGCAGACTAAAAAAGTCAATAATTTATCATTTTAATATGGTTCGCGCCCCTTGCAGCAGTACAGTTATTAGACGAACACACAATTAATATCACAGCCTATAGCCATACATATAATCTACTTATATAATATGTAAGCATGATCTACTGTCTGTGCTAAAATGTATTTATGCAAAGAAATATAGTTAATATTATATTTTCAATCGTTGAAACATTATGTAACCTAATTCATATTCATGAGCCAGCTGATAAGGTTGATATTTTCAGACAATGTGTCTTTTAGCAGCAGGGTTGTTGAAATGATTGCCTAATTGTTAAATCTGTCAGAATTTTTATTTCAACAGTAGCAAAGGTTTTGATGTATTTTTCCAGCTTCAACGAATGTTTTCTTTTTTGTTCGTGGCTCCTGTTTCTTGAGTAACTTGTCAGATTCTTCTCTGAATTTCACTTTGTCTGACCCGGTGTGCACTTTTTCTTCAGTCTAGACTCTCAGCAGTACTTTTCAAGCATCCCTCAGCTTTCTCCTGTTTATGCTGTTCTCCCTTCAATCTCCCGTGTCCCTTTTCTTGCCCGGAGTGCCTTGAAACTCCAAAAGATTTTCGCCTCTGTAAATGACCATGGCCTTTTTTGCTGTAATTGCTCAAAATGCTAATTTGACTGTGAGCGCAATCCCCGGTGATGCATTTGGGATTTCCAAGAGTCTAGAGACTACAATAACAAGCCAAAAAAAGCTTTTAAATTCCAATTGCCACTAGACATCTGGATGGCCTTGCCCTGAATGCATTTTCATAATTAATACAAAGTCTAGGGGAAGGTGCCTTTCCTTGATTGAAAGGTCCTTATGCATTCCCCTGGCTAAATATGCAATGGAAAGTGTAAACTTGGCATGCAAGGCAGATGACATTTGAAAAAGAGCATGCAATATTCATTTAAATTCACAGTAAGGCCCTAACACAATTTCCGTGCAAAGCTTCCAGCCGAATATGAAGGACCGAGTGCCCTTTGGAAGCCCATGCGTCCCGTTTGCCCGTAGCTCTGACAAGCTGGCATCGCCAAAGTGTGTGATATCTGGTTTTACTGCGCCGTTCGAAACTCTTCGAAAACAATTTACCCTGAATTAAGCCTCCCGCCTCTCAGGAATTTCACGCAAACAAATTCCACTACAACGCTAACTACCGCCTGTGCAAAACCCTTCTAATCCTGCCTAAGACTGTCAGAAATCACAGTTACAGTGCAGCGGAGAGAATAAATGCAGGCCCTGACTGGATACAGCACAGCAGATGTCTCAGCGGTTTGGGCACAGCGTGTTGGCTGTCATAAGGGACAGTGGCGTAACAAAGTAGGACTAGAGGTATCAGTTGGTGACTATGCCTCAGCCGCCACAGCGTCGGTGTTGATGGAGAGCGTTTATGTCCTCTTTTACGGCATCTGCCTCTGCGCTCAGCCCCTGGCAGCCTCATCTGTTGGATGGAGACCTGAGGCCCAGGTGGACAGGTTCCATAGTGATGCCCACATAAGCTTCTGATTGAACTTTTTAGATGGGGAAGAGGCTCACGGTGTGCTGTGCAGAACTAGTGTCTGTGTGATGGAGGCCTTGAGGCTGATCTTAAGGGAGAATGTGCGATTTTAGCAGGGTAGACCAAGCAAAGACGGATGGTTTGACATTTGGCTTTGCTTCATGGAAGAGTAGGTTGTTCAAACGATGTTTTTAGATTGTAAAGGATAAGGCGTCCTTGCTTTGTTGTTGTATTCAACACGCTTTAGAACAGGAGTATTCAATTAAAGTTGCAAGAGGTCCGGTCTTTATATTTTCTTCCAAATGGTGGACCGGATGATATGTTTTTTGAAAAGAAATAAATATTTCATCAATTTAGCCCAGTGGGATATATTATATACAATATATTCAATATTGACAGGATAATAACAAAATCTTGGTGAACTTAATGCTTGAAATTAATCTTTGATGCGTATTATAATAATCGATTCGATTATGAGGTGTTAGCCTGGGTTTTCACAGGGTCACAAATGTTTACATGCTGATCAATAATGTTAATGCTACATGTAGAGAAAAAACGTTATGGCTAATAAAATATCACAAATCTGGTTGAAAGGTTGGAGACATGAAGCAAACAGTAAACAGACTGACGGATATAAATGCCTTAATATTCGCTGCATTTTGTTAACTGTTGTGTGTCCATTTACCTGCTCTGTGTCTGCACTAGTGTTGTTAAAATAAGCACGTGTGGAGCGGAAAGGGTTAAAATGAAGCGCGTTTGGCACTAAATAAAGGTATTAGAGGATATAGCGGGAAAAGATCAAGTACATAATGTTCCTGAGAGCGCGTGTGATGTGATTATCCGTTGTGAAGACCCACGGCTCAATTTTGAACAACCAAAATAGTCAAAGGTTTTAAATGGCTTAAATTGTCTTGTGATCCGGTAAATCTCGGTCATAATTTACTGACCCTTAAAGGCATAGTTCAAGATACAAGGATGAATAAGTGATGACAGATATTTGGGGGGATGGTCATCACTTATTCACCCTTGAATCTTCAAAACCTGTATAGGACTCTTCCTCCTGTGCAACACAAAAGAGGATATTTTGAAAAATGTGTTAGTGGTTTTGCGTCTATACAATGAAAGTCATAGGGGGTTAAGGTTGTTTGTTTGCCAACATTCTTCAAAATATCTTCTCTTGTGTTTTTCAGAACAAAAATAATTTTGTTCTTTTTTTCCAAGTCTTGTAAAATTTGTACATTTATTATACAAATACATTAGAGCACAACGATACACCAATGATTTGCGTCAGACACAAACAATAATATTTCGAAGATCCCAAAGGCTTTATAGGAATCCTCAGATATGAAAGCTGTATTGTGATGGTGCACATAAACGCAGCTACAATGATGAGTCCACCGAGACTGCCTAGAAATAGGCCAAAATTCTGTTAGTTGATCAAGAATCTCAATTTCCACTGGATAATTGGAGCTGTGGGAGGAAAATCGTATAAAGTCTTCTTTTAGTTTCACTGGCTTATAGATTGGTATGTGTAATGTAAGCGTAAAAGGGCTATGTTTAGTTTTGTAAATCGATACCCGTTACACAAAGTGTCATTTACCATACGTGCACCCTGCACTCATAAATAACCATCAGTGTTGCATGCTTCAGGTAAGATCAGCACTGTGGTTAGTGGTCATGGATATAAATGTTTTATTTTTGCCGTGGCTCATTATCGGGGGAAAGTTTATAGCATGTGCCCATTGTTCTGCTAATTCTTCACTTAATTATCTTATTAATTGGAACAAAATGGTATGGCTAGACGAATATAATTCAAGATCATTATGAACATTAGTATATCAATCTGTTATGGAGCTCATTAAGAATTTCCAGCTCAGATCGTATTTCTTTTATACAAGTATGACTATTAAACATTGCTCAACATTCCCTCGACCAATAGCATGTGTTTGGGCTCGGATGAAAATGTAAAGGTCCAGAGTGTAATGTTTTTTGGAGGATCTATTGACAAACACTCAATATAGTATACCGTACATAACTATGTATAATAATGAAGCGTCATTTTGTTTCCTTAGAATGAGCTATTTCTATCTACATACACCGCGGGTCTCCTTATACGGAATTCATTGTGTTGTTTCTACAACAGCCCTAAACGAACCAACTGCTGTAAAGAGGGCATTTCTTAAATATGTTTTCTCATTCGGCAAAAAAGCTTAAACGTGATGACATCTTAGTTCTTTGTCAGCCACCATAGTGCTTCAAAATGGAGGGGTGGAGTGAGCCGTTGGTTGCAATTCACAACCTCGCCGCTAGATGTCGCTAAATTTCAAACACTAGCCCTTTAAGAATTTTTAATTTGCAAAGAAGAATCACTGAGTGAAATTTGTAAATTGGACACAAAATTGTGAAAGAAAAAATAAGCATTTGCGTGGGTCACAGAAATAATCTGATACATAGGCCTATTATTGCACTCTTTTCACTCTTGTTGAGTAGAAAATCAAGTTGGTAGATCTGCTTGAAAAAATCTCTTGACTGAGAAAGTCATACCAAAAGTATATTTCTGAAAAATATTTCTGCAATACACGAATGGTCATTTACGCATGCAAATTGGCATTTAACACATCTTTCTCTGCACATGCAAATCTATATTTTCTGCCAATAACTTCATTTACACTTTTGTGAATCTTTCTCTACACATGCACACATTTACCTTTATAGCCAGCTCAGGGTGAGGTTTATCTCACCACGCAGCATGTGGAGCGAGCGAGGAGCAGGAAATAGAAAATACAGAGTTGAGTTGAAGCAGAGCGTTTACGAAGGGAGAGAAAATTGCTGTCTCTCCGATCCGCTCACATAGTCTGATCTAAATGTCACAGGTGCACCTCGTGGCTCTAAACAAACAATACAAACTTCAAATCTGCATGATTTGCAATGTTGAGGGAAAGTCTAGTAGATAATATATATTCAAAAGTTCTTATTATTTGTTATTAATAATGGAATATTTCTTTAAAAAAACAAAAGATGGATATTGGTGTAAATAATTTAATATGCACTGCACTTTTACCCTGACTTGTTTTGACTGGTAGAATAGCCACGAAAAATGAGCGATGATACTTTTACAATTTATGACCGATTCTTGGTAAAGAAAACACCTACTCCAACTTCACACTGTGCAATGAACAGCTCTGACGCGCATATCATTTCGTGCCACCAATATTTGCTTTTTATCTTTTATTCTAATTTTGCCGGCACAATTTGTGAACAAATCTGCACCCTTTTTCATATTCCAATTTGCCCGAATACCTAATCTCTCTTTACACCGAGTGAGAAAATGTCGTCAGTCTATTTGGAATTTCTCGATGGCGCATTTACATGCAATGACTTTAGCAGTGGGTGTAAAAATGGAATACAGAGATGTCTGGTCATAATGTGTTGATTTTCAAGACGAGTTTCCTCCCGAACGCCACGACTCCATGAAACATTGATGCTCCCTAATTCCTTGGCAGAAAGCTTTGAGTGGTAATAACGTGTTTCTTTCTGCTCTGCCGTGCCTGACCAGCTACAGGAAGACTGCAGGCCATAATTATCCTGTTTGTTCACAGGCCGACGGTTTTTATTATTTAAATCTCTTTGGGCGAGAAGGGGAGCTGGGAGGCGCGAGTCTCTACCATTTTCTTGTCATGTTGTGTTTGTCAGTGTTAATGTCCCTCTCTGTAATTTGTTGCCGATTTGTTCTCTTTATGGTTCTAAATGAAGGCACGCAGACAAAAACTGAGTGATGGAAATTTTAGCAAATTGTAGGATCCGAGTACTGAGGAAGACCAACAACCATGCAGGCTGGGGAATAAAAACCGAGTATGCTTTTCAAACTGACGGTCTGTTGTGCCGGGCAGGCATACCGGAAGCTCCCAAGGGGGGCAATTGTGGGAAGTCCAGCCCAAAGCTCATCCCTGTCTTCCCTTTCAATTCACAGTGGTGCTGTGATCCTGCGCGGACCGTGCCTTATGTATTCCATGTGTCATTACTTGGCTATTGAAATGCATGAAATGGTTTATGAGTTGGACCGTTTCATCATTTCTACACAATTCATGAGGCGGTCAATAATCTCAATGGACTCTGTGAAACTGTACGGTTTCCCAGCATTCTCATCTCTGTGACTCTGAATTTATATTTAAGCTGACATAAAGTACCTCATTTTAGAGCATTCCCAGAATGCTTTGTGACGTGCATGGTGTAAAAATGAATCCAAGAGGTGAGGCGTTGTTTAAAAAGAACACGTTTCAGTCAGTACTGAAAAACATCAATAGGCCTATAAAACATTATTCAAATTATAATTATCGCTGCTGTCTTTCTGAAACCTTGTATCTCCATATTTCGTGATTTTTTTATTTGTCATCCTTTACGTTTATCAATGGGTTTACCAGAAATCCAACCAATACAAACAGGTAAAAGTTCCTGCCGTCACTTACAAAGTTTGAGGATGCTGACAGACACGAACAAAGTTTTGGAACAGTGCTGTGTGTATATGCTATGTGTATAATGACTCGAAGTTACAACCATAAGGAGTTCTGTCCTAAAGAAACGCCTGTGTGTATTGTTTACAGCTAAACAGTATGAAATTGCCTCTCTTATTTGTATTCAGAAAAGCAACATGAAAGTGAGTGTCTTTTAGGCAAAGAGAGAGGGAAAATATACTCAAATATTTACTGCACTGCGGTTGCCATCAGCGCTTGTTGCTAGGGAACTATATGAGTGTATTTTATAAAAGAAACATAGCTTTAACCAAAGCTGGTACTGTGACACCTTCAATAAATAAACACAATGTATTTTGTCACACCCACGCACAAAAACAGAACTTAAAAACATGATGAATTATTTTGTAAAGCAAACTTCTACGAGACACGCCACTTCCCAATTTCCTTTCTAATATGGTGTTATTAATCTTTTATATTCCAGCTCGCACAGCCAGCGAGAGTTCAGACAGATAGAATTCCCACGTTACCTTGTTTTCAGATATGAAGATAAGTGGTAAATAAGATTAACTGGTTTTATAAGATCAACTAGTTTTGCTTTTGCCCATTACTGTAATACAGTACTGTAATAGTCTGCAGCCACAATTCTTACAAATGTTTAAAATTTGGTGACCCACAATCTCGTCCAATGATGATGGCTATTGCAAAACTTTAAAGGGGCAGATACATATGTATGTAGGTCTCTCAATGTTATAACTAAGATGCACCTTGCCTATGGTATGGAGATGCAAAAGGACAGACTTCCACGAGACAGTCGCCCCTGCTTATACTGCCATCAAGTGTTTCATAATAAAATTGCAAACCTGTTTAAAAGAAAATATACAAAAATGTGCTATTTCGCATCCTTAATGGGATTTACTGTACACTTAAGAACATCAAAAATAATGCGTTCATATTAAACTAATCCGCTCTGGTTGCATAATAGCTGTTGATTAATAGTTGTGCAAGACTATTCCTCTAAGATGCATAACTTCAAAACCCCACGTGTGCCACAGACCGTTGCTTTTTGACAGACATGGATTTAATTAGGGAGGTCATGGCAGTGTATTAAAACCTTTCATGGTCCCTGTCCTCATATTCATCTGTCAAAGATCAAGGCTTTCTCGTTCTCTTTCTAAATATCACAAAGGCCTCTGTTGGAATAAGACATGCAGGCCTCCTTCCTCTTGAACGGTGGAAATGTCAGAATGCTGATGCTCAGGGGTATTAGAGAAAGGGGGAAAGGTCAGCTACTGTAGTCAGCAGCTGGCATATGATATTTGGAGATGAGCGAATGCACTTGCAGTGCCTTACAGCTGACAGACGTTGCCAAAAGACCTAATGAGCGACAAATGCATCCAACAGAGGCATTTGTCAAAAATCGTAGTAACAAAAGTGAGCAAAATTGAGCAAAAACAGCAGTGGTTGTTCATATTATGTAAATAAAGTATGATATACACTACAAATTAAAAATTTGGAAACACATGATCACTGTTTATTTAGATTTTATTTTACATGTATAATAATAATAGTGAACTCATCAAAACCATTAAAAAACAGAATTGTTCCTGTGGGAATTATGTTGTGGCTAAACAAATCTAAAACTCTATGTTATATTTCAGCATCTTCAAAGTAGTCACACTTTGCCAAATCGTCCAAGGAATTTGCAGAATGTGCAGAAATGTTTTTATTTTATCATCCAGTTAGTTTCTTGAGGTATTTTTTAACAGTATTGAATAAATTGTATTAAATTGTCTAATTTTGTTTTCCAGAAAGACAGCAAGCAACCACCCACCAACACTTAAGCAATGGTATAGCATCACCCTGGCAACCACCCAGAAATACCTCAGAAATGGTATGGCAACACCCTGGCAACCACCCACAAACACTTCAGCAATGGAACAGCAACATCCAGGCAACCCCAGCTAAAAAAAGCTATGGAATAGCCACACCTTGGCAACCATCCCCAAACACCTCAGCAACGGTATAGCAACACCTTGGCAACCACCCAGAAACACTTCAGCAATGGAACAGCAACATCCTGGCAACCCCAGCCAAAATTTAAGCTATGGGATAGCAACACCTTGGCAACCACCCACTAATACCTCAGAAATTATATAGCAACACCCTGGCAACCACCCACAAACACTTCAGCAATGGAACAGCAACATCCTGGCAACCCCAGCTTAAAAAAGCTCAGCAATGTTATAGCAACGCCCTGGCAACTACCCACAAACATCTCAGCAATGGTATAACAGAACCCTGGCAACCACCTAGAGATACCTAAGCAAATTAGGTATTTCAGGTATAATATGGTGAGTGCTGTTAAATAAAAAATAAACATGCCATGATCACTCACATTTTTAATCAAACTCTATAAATCTACAGTAGTAATTTAATAGAGCCTCTTTTTGTAACTATACTAAATCTGTATATTCTTGCTCACCCAGCTGTTTTGGGGCCATTATTCCTGCTAAATTTGACATTGTTGGAGGATGACTGGCAACCACAGTTTTCAAATAATACCTCATATATTTTAAAATGGAATGGGATGATAGGTTTGATTCAGCCCTTGTTGGACTTTCAGCATTTTGGTCCTGGGAATTCTGCATTGTGTTTGGAATCATCTGTCTGGCTAAAATATGACCTTTCTTGCTAAATGAACTTGTTTCAGCTGAGGTAAACACACTATGATGTTATCAGCATCATATTTCACTAATATTTCACATCATTTCTACTTTTCCATGTGTTTTGATTTGTCCAGACATTTTCCTCTTCACCATATCGCAGAGCAACCCTTACAAGTACTGTTCTGTCTAAACATAAAGATCGAATTATTGCTAATTTAAATGCTGATAGTCCTAATGACGGGATTTGATATTTCAGGACGAAGCCTCAGGTGGAGTCTGTCTGCCGCATTGACCTCAATAACAATATGGTCGTTTGTAGCGAACTTTCGTCTGCCTTAATATTTTAAAGTTGATTCGCATTCTTTATATTCTTCAGACATCATGCACCAACATTTTTGTTCTTGAAGTACTTTCTAAAGGAATAATTAGTCATTAATGCCTGGTTTTGTTGACTGAACATTAAAAAAGCCTTATACTAGAAAATATGAGTTATGGATATCGATTCAAGCAAGGGTATAAAGACATTGAATAATTCATTGAAACCAATTAAAATTTGAGGGTGTAGATGCTTTCATGAATGCATACAAAAAATATATAAACATACACATTGGGCAAAAAACGTATTTTATTCATCAACCATCAAAATCAATTAACCAATCAGTGGCCTTATGGAACAATGTGTTTATTTTCATTTTTGATGTGCAGTTTACAACAGAAGAAAAAAAGTAAAGCAGACCAGCACTGCATGCATATTTTTAATATCAGTATTCTACCACATTGGTCATCTATATGTGTAGCAGTTCAGCATGCATTCAAAGCAAAAGTTTCCTAATAAGCAAAATGATGCTTGGTTTTGATGTGAACGAGCTTAGTAACATCTTCATAAACTATGCTGAGCTATTGTTCACAAAAGTGGCCTTTTCTTTCTGCTAATTGAGCAAACATTTCCCATCGGGACATCCAAACACTTTTTTGATTGCTGTGTACCTTTTCCCTTATTCGAGCATTTGTTTTGCTTTGAAATGTGTTTTTTATTTGTCCTTTTCTTCCCAGCTCCCCTTTAGATTCACAACATGATTAATGAACCCATATCTGTGGGACGTTTATCCAGATAATGTGGTAGTTGTTGTAATGATTCACAACTAGAGCCCAATTGTAAGGCAATTGTTTTTTTAACCGTGTAAACTTGTGCTTCATAAGTACTTAACAGCTATGCAAAATTGAAAGAAGTCGAAACATTGTTGCAATACCATTATTTACGTTTCTGTCCTTAAAAATTTTAATTAGCGCAGGGATATGCAGAAAATGAGAGGAATGTATACGTAATGCACTTATATGTCGGAAATATACTCAGACATAACGTAAAACATCATAGTTTGCTGAGAAATTGCTTGTATTATTGTACTCTCTCTCTCTCTCTACAGAAGTCAATAGTAATTCATTATCTTGCTTTCAATCTCATGAAAGATCCATCAAGTGGTTGTCATGTGGGCTAAATCATTATGGGATGACGTTGCTAGACAGTGACAGCAGGTCAGTCGCTCTGACCGGAATGATGAGAAATTGTCACAGTGAGCGTGGCAGTCGTCTCAGTGCTGCCGATGACTAGATGACATTTTCCAACAAATGTTTTTCATGGTCGCCCCGTGGATGTGACGTTCTCATTGACCCGGTAACTTCAGGGCTCACACAAATGTCACTGGGCTTGCTTTCAACCTCCAGCCAAGAGAGTCGCAAGGGCCCAGTATAGCCACATGAAAATCATCAAGGCCTACGAACCAATCAGATCGCAGCGATGAGGATCACAAGCCAATCGGTGTAGGAATGTTCGTGTTATGATGCTACTGTTGACCGTGTTCACTTACAGTACTTTAACTGCCTTAGTTACAGTTTAATGCGCAACTGCATTGCAACTGATTTTTCCAACATTTCAAAAGGAACGCAATTTCACATTCAGTTGGCAATTCTGCGTCTTGCTAGTGAATCAGCATGGCTATTTGGACTGTATTTATGACTCATTTATGGAGAACTGATAAACTCACAATAAATCGTATAAACATGCTTTTTTGCAATCAGTCATGATTTATTTTGCATGATTTATCAAAGTCCAGCAGAGGGCACTGCTGCATAGATTATCTGATAAATTAATAGTACAATATTATTAATAATACTAAGACATGCAGCATCTCGTTCTTTCTTATACAGCAAAAAAAATCGAATGTAAAAAAATCTTAAAACAATGTCTGATTCAAATGATGGCCACTAGTTCCAATGGAAATTATAGATATGGCCTCCAAAGAATATTTATACGAATGCATACAGACCGTCATTTCTAATAAATAAAATATTTAAAAGAAATGTTTAATATTTATAAATAAATATTCAAATATAAAAAATATAAAATAATTGTGGTCTTTTGATTTCCACTGAAATGCAGTACTGTGCCAGTCCTATGCATGTTGGTATTTTCATCCCTAAAAAGGGTTTAAATCACTTATTTATATATTTAGCTGCAGTGTGTCATAAGGAAATATCAGTTTACATCATTTTCCAGGACACTTGTACATACAAAAACGATGTACAAGTGTACAAACGCTGCTGTAACTGCACAGGGTGTCACGCCAAATATTATTTTGATTTGATTTAGTTCATAAAAGTTAATTGATAAGCCTGGATAAAACCAATGTATGCCCATAAAAGCATCCACACATGAATGTATAGTGCTTACAACTTCTCACAGTCCTGTAGCTTTGCCAGTTTCTTCAGGTGTCTCGGAGACATTGCCACAGTTCTTCTGGATTTAGTCTCAGTGAGTTTCTCTCCTTCTTCATGTAATAATAGACAGACTCAATGATGGTGAGATCAGATCTCCATGTGGAGCACCCACTATCACCAGACTCCCTGCATACAAAAATCTCACTGGATTAAAACAAATAATGTCAAAATAATGTTTGGAAATGCAAACTGATAATTCCTACTGACACTATAAAGCGTGAATATTTAAGTGCCTATACTTTTGCACAGTCATGTATATATTTTTGTGAATACTAATTTCTGTAGGAACAATATAGGCTGTCATAATATCCACAGGGAAACCTTTGCTGTGGACGGATTAATTAAATTCCTGATATTTTAATTAAAGGTTAAGATAGTGGCTTTGTCATTACAGCTGGTGAAATGCATTGTTCTCTATGTCACACTGCAGAAGCCTTCCACTTCACATTCAGCCAAGTGTGAACACAATCACATAATGAAACAAACGCATCTCTTGCTTGCTTTGTGACTACTGTTGTGAATATTTGAGATTTTTCAGTGAATTGTGTCCAGGCTGTTTATAATTATGTGTTTAGAACAGCAAGCAGTAATTCAGAACTTGTCTTTTTGATTGATTTTGCAGTAAAGTCTCCAGTAAATTGGCCAAAATGTTCTTGACAACCATTTATAAACTCTTGACAGCATATTACAGTACAGTATGTACTCCTGGTTCAACAAGGATGAAGTAAACAACAGAGGAGGCAAACTGTTACAATTTTTCAATGTGGAGTGATACTTAGTGCACCAGCTAATCGCACCAGTCGCACCGTGTTGATGTCCAAAACGTTTTAGTGAAGATTCAAGTTCTAAAAATAAATACAGAAATTGTAATTCAAGGAAATTTGTGAACAGTGATACAGCACCTCAGTTTCAAGTTATTGCCATATGTTTTCATGTTAGTTAATTAGCTTGAGTTAAGTTAAGTTAACCTTTTGCCACATATTATAACTGTGATTACTAAATAATTAAATAATGTTAAATAAAACGTGCAAAACTCTATGGCAGGTGGAAATTAGCCAAATATACTTAGTGAAGCTGTATTTCATTAGTATCGATTTGTCAGTCTTAAAAAGTGAAAGTTCAATTAAAGTTCTGTCATACTCATCCATATTCATCAACCAGACACCTCAGATTTGAGATACTATCTGGACTGCGGTCTTTTAATGTAATTACGTCATTTAAATATGTTAATGTTCGTAAATACTTTTAGAGAATCCGAGGTGTCTTGAACAGCATAAAACCTTTTTTCCAACCTATAACTGTTAACATTTTAACATACTGTAATTATGGCATGGATTCAGATAACCTGATAACTGACGCTGATCTCATGACTGAAAACTCATGTGATCCTCGAGCTGTGTTTCTCTATCTCTCTCTTCTCTCTGTTAGTCTTTAAAAGTGAAAGTTCAATTAACATTCTGTCATACTCATCCTATTTTGAACAATAGTGTTAACCGGCACCTGTTCACTTGCAATGGTTTTATGGTCATACAAGTGAATGGGTGCCAGCGATGTTCGGTAACCAACTTTCTTCAAAATATATTCTTTTGTCTTCCGTGGAGGAAAGAAACTCATACAGTTTTAAAATATCAAGAGGGCGAGTGAATGGCAGAATTTTCATTTTTGGCTGAATTTTAAGTCTTCCTTTATGCACTGTATTAACGATAACAATTGTGTATTGCGCATCAGATATTAACTAGAATATGCATCAGTTTTACTCTGTATTATATTTTTGATTCGCTTGTTTATTTCACGAGAAAATGGACCTTATTATTCAAATCAAAAGGAATCTTGCAGGCTCTTTTTTTAAGCAGGGAAAGTGAATTAAATCATAAGTGTGTGTGACAGAGGGTTAAAAATGTCTTAGTTATGCACAAGATTGTACAATAAACACAATTGAATGCAATGTACTAATGAGTGTCATCAGTTAAATTCAGTACAGCACAAACTCTGAGAAATCCACTGACTGCCAACAGAACAGATGTCTCTTAATGTTTTTATATTTTAGTAATATAATTCTCTTCTCTTTATCCCACTGAGGATCCTCTCCTTTGACTAAGGGTGAAGACAGATGATGTTATTCTATATTTTGGGTTATAATGAAACAAGATGTTACACAGAGTCACAGACTTTGTCTTTCAGACTTGTGTCACGGATCTGAAATACAAGCCCGAACAAAGCTCATGATTATCGGGTTTATTGGTTATTAAAAAAGTGAATTGATTCATTCTAAATCATATTTCGAGCTAATTTTATATTGATATCGCCATCAAATAATCTACAAATGACTTTAGTTAAAGGTTTACCAACTTCAAAACTGAATTTAAGGCGAAACAGAAGAACAATTTCCATCTGGTTGTAAGTTGTAAATTTAAATTGGCTGAAACCATTTTTTCCAATAATGGATTATGAACAATCACATCAAAGGAGAATTTTCAAAACACGTTCAGGTTAGTCCTCGTATTTTGCTTTCAGGCCTAAACGTGTCTATTGAAGCAGCATCCACGTATCCCTTTCCCTCTCTCTAAATATAGCGAAAGACTAGAAGCAAAGAAATTGGGTCCAGTTAAGCTGTCTATCGATCAGACTCGAAGTAGAAATCCATTTAATGGCTGGAAATGTGATCATACAGAAAATACCAACATAAGGTGAAGTGAGACTTTGCCAAAAGCGGTTTTAGAGAGTGAAAGTGAGATGTTGGATGAACGGTTATAGCTAAAGATGTGATTAATGCTGATGTTAATGGTGCTGGGTGCCCGGAGGTTCGAGTCTTCAACCCCATTACTTACCAGTGCAAAGCAATGCCAGGCATGCAAATTGATGGAGTCATTTTGACTGAGGACCAAATTCACCCCCAGCAACCAAAAATAAACGAAAAACCAAATTTATCCTCGAACTCTCTCACGCTGCACATAAGGAACGTGTGGCTAGACTTGAAAAGGGTCCCTGGCCACTTTCCTCCTGTCACGGTAAAGAGCGGGCGGTGAACCCATCGGAAATGATTAATTAAGCTTTCAAAGTGCCGATGGAATGGTGTAGATAAAAGCTATTTTGTACAATCAAAAACGCAATGAGTTTAATGAGGAGGCCTGTACAGATTGGACCTTTCTCCTCCATTGAGTTCATTACACAATCAAGTGAAGTCGCCATCTTCCTCTTTCTTATCCTCCTTTGCACCTATTTTTAACATTGAAGAAAATTACAAGCCATTACTGAGCACCTGCTTACCATAAATTTAATGGACCATCATTATCAATGTTATTAACAAAACCCAGCACACGTGATATAGGGTATATTCCATAACATGAGGTTAATTTGGTGCATGGTTAAGAGTTTGGTTATGTAAAGCCCTATAGACCTTATAATAGTTGTGCAGATAAAGAATAGCGCCTACCTTTATAAGTCGGAAGATGACATCAGTTAGGTTCAGGTTTTATGGTTCAATATGGACCTTATTTTGTACAAATGAGTTGAAAAGGGTTCAGACTAAAAACATAAGAAAGAAGTGGTTCCTTTAAAAGCTGCCTTAAGCCTCCACGTTAGAGCGCTCGTCTCCCATCCGGACCGACCCCGTACCGGTTATACTAAGATTTACTGTTAGATAAATTATGACGAAATCATAATAATAATAATAATGATAACCAACATGAATGATCAGGCTTGAAAGCAGCATAATACCTTTTTTCCAACCTTTAACTGTGATGTCAAGAAAAAACATTTAATAAAGTAACAGTGTTACTTAAAATAATTTAACATTTGTACATACTGTAACTATGGCATGGATTCAGATAACCTGATAACTGATGCTAAAAGCTCATGTGATCCTCGAGCTGTGCTCTCTCTCTCTCTCTCTCTCTCTCTCTCTCTCATTCTTTCTGTCACTAGAGAGCGAGCAGCGATATTCCTCTTCACATCTTCACATCTGTCCGCAGATCCATCTGGCAGAAGAACAGCTGAACATCTGAGGATTGCGCCACTTTCATCCAGTTTTCAATACAGAAACGCAGCTCGACATCATGCAGGTACCGTTAGAAGCTGTTTACCTCAAATTCAGGCGATGAAATAGCACATTGTATGAATCATTAGGCTAATGAATCAATCCTTGCTACAACATCTTTGTTTTCTGTTTATATCTTAAGGAAATGAATTAATAAAAAAAATAGTTTATTAACGCAAAACTTGGGATCTTTGTTATCTGTGTCTTATTGGAAGTTTCTAAAAAGTTTTCTTTGCAAATAAGGATCAGCGTGAAGCTAACTTGCCTAATTTATCGATTCAATAATGACAACTTGCGTGTGGGTTTGCGTGTATGTCATGGAGGGAGAGAAAGAGAGATAGAGAGAGAGAGAGAGAGAGAGAGAGAGCCCTAAGGCCATTCTCATCTTCAAAATGTGTTAGACAATCTCTTAAAACCAGTAATCTCATTGTTGTTTTGTAACTCATTGCCTTTCTTTAGACTTCTTTTGATATCATGCCCTTGATATATCTTGGATCGTGTCATTAATATAAGAGCTTTGTATACAGGAAAGGGCTGTTGTTTCTTCTACTGGATTTGTTTTGTGATAATATTGGGGATATAGCTGTGATTTATTGTAATTAAACAACAGTTGCATATCAACGTGAAGAACTCAAACTTTGTATTGTGTAAAGCTGTGCACAAAATATAATATATAGGAAAATATAAGGTTGTATTTTTTAACATAGGTAATGCATTAGCTTACAGACTAACAATATTTCTGTTATTATTTTTACATAGTTTATTTCAGCATTTTCTAGTACATGTTTTAAAATAAATGTAACTGTTAACGTTAGTTAAAGCAATTTGAACATGAATAATTGTTTTGGCATTGACTTTCTACCAAAGAGTAATAAATGCTGAAAACTCAAAAGTTCACCTTTACTCAATGTTTACTTAATATTAGGATCTGCCAGAATTGTGTATTCTATGTTGTCTATTTTGACTCTAACATTGATTGTTGATGTAATCCCAAATGCTTACTTGACATAGGAGGTGGACTGTTTGACTCATGTTTGCAAACTGGTATCCATGTCCTTTTGATCATTACACTTTATGGAAAAAACAAGGAATTTAGTTTCTCCTTCAGGTCATGAAAAATGAGATGCAGTTTAGACTGGGCCTGAGAGTCTGGATCGATTGAATGTTGGCCCTGCATACTGGCAAAGGGATGAAACTTAGATTCAAGCACAACATAACTGTGACCAGTATTTAATATTTTAGGGAACATTTAGCCCGGTTCTGAATTGCATAATCCTTTGTCACAGGAAAATAAACAATATAATTGGACAGGCAGCCAAGCAAAGTCAGAATAAAATTGTAACAGGGGCGGGATTGGAAATGTGCATAAGTGTACAAATGTAATACATTTCAAACATGCAATAATATTTTCTGTTGTGATCTGATTATTTTATTGCATTTTGCATTGTTGAAAGCCCCAGAGCCGTGGCTTTCATCTAACCCTGATCCCCAAAAAGGAAATTATGTTTTTGCTTTGTATTAGTTCATTTGTTTGTGGTTTTGTTATAAGGCATTTGGGAATCAACGTCCATTACTCAGCACTGCTTCTTTTGCTGTTTTTAACCTTTTTAATTTCCTAAATACTATTGGGATTCTTCGTCCTTTTCTATTTTCATTTTCTACATGAATAAGGGTGCCATTTATACTATTATACTGGAGCGTTTTTTATTTAAAATGCATAACGTTCACACTGCTCCAGAGATCCTGCTCAACTGGTACTGTTCATAGATGAAATATTTTTTTGTGTCATACACTGCAACAGGCGATCCATAGTTTGAAAAACCTCTGAGCATATATTTAAACACTCCTCAAATCACATTATGTTTTATAAATTCATTCAAGAAGAGAAGTCAGGACAGAGAGAGATGATGAATCTAACTGCATGCGGTGAACGGATAAAAAATGCAACAATAAATCTGCAACTTTTAGTAGCAAGTCACTGTCACACTCAACAATATCTCATATTATTCTGCTCTGTACTCCTTTGTACCAGCACAGTGTTATAGGGACACCTTTCCTGGTGTTCCTGCAGGAATATCAAGAACTGTTTGTACTGAAGGTGCCATATGTGGTTGTCTGTGACAGGTTGAACAACCTCAGTGGTCAGACCAGGGATAAATTGGAAGCCGCACTGTTGACATTGCTTACCGCACACGACACACCTTGTCACGGTCCATAGGTGACAGTATGACAGTCCAGCACGAATACACACATGACAACAAATCACAGTATAACAGATAAATACATATTCAGGAAATAAATACCAGAATCCTGCCATAAGCAATGAGATTGGTCTTGGTTATGTAATATTCCCCTTTTGGCTGTCAGAGCAGATGTGTAAGCAAATTGGATCTCTTGGGCGTTTACGCTCAAACTGTTTGCTTATGAAGGGGAGCTAAAAGAATGACGTTGTTTAAATGCATTTGTAGTTTTTCATGACTTTTAAGCCTCTTCGTGACAAACGTTGACACATGCGAGCCTAAAAAATACAATGTCCCCCTATTGTTTTATTGATGCGGTTGTAGACACTGTTTTAGAATTATTTAGCGATGTTCACAGAACAAACCTTAGAGTCTTTTCATATTCAAATAGGATGCAGAAAAAAGTCTGGCCCTCCCATGATGCCTTGCGCTATTCAAGATGGACAATAGGTCATGCACAGATACACAAACAAACAAAATCTCATAGATGTGTGCATTTGAAGATTTCTTTTTTAGTCAAATTTTCTTTATAACTTACTGTATTCAGCTCGTATTCCTCAGACTCTGTTCTTACTTTAACTTTGAACTTTTTACGTTTATTATCTCTTTTAGTCTGTTTTTTTATACTCTTTAACTGCATATGTGTGTGTCTCACCTCACACAGCTTTGATCTATTTACTCTTTGCTGGTGTTAAAATTAGCTGTATATCATATTATATTTTTGTGGGGGGACCTTTTAATTTTTATCTATAATGCTTTTCAGTTCAGTTCTCGTGTGACGCTGACAAATACTATATTGCAGCATTTGGCAGTATAATGTGATTTATGTCGTTTTAGTGAACTGCTGAATTTAGGGGTTCTTGCGTATAAGAACTGGCTCTATATAATATTTTTAGGGTTCTGTAGGTGGTATGTGGAATTCCTAAAACTGTTCATATACAGGCTTCAATATAAAAGAACACTTTCTTTTCGCCGAAAAAGGTGATAAAGCATTTAAACACTTTTTATTAAAAAGTCAGAAAACTTAAATCAAAAAGAAAATATTTTTGAGCATTGGAGGTGCCTTTTTTAACTTCTATTTTACATTTACTGAGATTTATGTAATGGATGTACAAGCAAGCTGGGTGTTGTCTCAGTATTGGGTTTCAGTTCACTGAGCTTAGCAAAACACACATATAGCCTAAGCCCAAGCACCATTCTTCTGAACGATAGCAACCACAAAGCTCTAAAACACAAGCATAATCTCTAAATCATAAAAACAACTGAACAATAAACACTATCAGGTCTTTCATTGTAATGTTAAGCACATAAAAAAGCACTTTTTCACAAAAAATATTTACAACATTTAGATTACGTACCACCTCATATCCGTCTTCATCTGTGTGTGTTTTAACTGCATTTTTAATATAGCCTCAGACTCAGGCACGCCACACTGAGCACGCTGCCTGACTGTCCTAATGCATTCAGAAATCTCTCACAGTTCCTTATACACATTCTAATTCATTCCTCTGTGTTCTCTAACCTCACTTCTGATCTGTGCCCTTTAAATGCATTTCCACATTGTCTTTGTGCTGCAGGCAGATGGACAGAAGGGTGTGGATGGAGATCTCTTGCCAGATGCCAACGGGCGAGATGGAGACCCCAGCGGGCAGAGAGAGCACGGCGGGAAGTGGCAGAAGTCACGCATCTCCCGCCAGTCTCTTATGAAATGCTGTCTGGTCAAATGGATCATCGCCAGCGCTGCACCCCAAGGCTCAAGTATGTTTCCGAAGCAGCCAGAAAATGTTTTGATGTCTTTGCTTTCACACTCACTTCAATGATATTTTCTATTGGGTAGCTTTTTAGTCAGCTTACTGAGTCTTTCTACTGAGATGTCTTAGTCATAGCAGAATTTTTAAACAGGTTTTATAAGGCTTAAATATTTAACTTGTATCAGATGGATCCTGCTCAGGGCGGGGCTGTGTAAGGCAACTGCGTGTGTCTGTGCTGCAACATCCGGTGTAAATAATTGACAGAGCACCCCTGTGTATGCAGACAGTGAGTAATGTAACATGTGTGTGCGCATTTGCAGGGCTGAGACCCCATCAGCACTTCTCAGCCTTTTTTGCAGAATGTGTTTCTATATTGAGGCAAGCCATTTGCTCCTGCCTGGACCGTTCACACAACATGATCACTCCATAATTTCATTTGTTTATTCCAATGCTTAATGCACGTGCATTACAAATAAGCAGTCGTTCAATCTTCCTTGCTCAAAAGATAGCAACAAATAATGTCTTGCCCCTTTAATGTCGAGGCTATTCCTTTTAGACGTTCCCTTAACCTGTGACCAAAACATCACCCTGCTGAACCAGTTCCCATGAAACTAACCATCAGGGGATCTATGACTGCCTCCAAACTTGTCAAAATGAACTGCATCGTTACTCTAGTCATGTAAAATATAATGCGCTGTGCAGCTTAGAATAATATATGATTCTATGAGCATTATACTGTCTTACTACTTAAACACGAGTATTATAAGTAATACATTCTCTTTTTGTAAGCCTAGCATTTGGCCTTACTGCCTGTGAATTTGGAGGATTATATGAAATGAAGAATTGAAAACTGTGCTTTTCTCAATTGCTTTAATCCTTGAACTATTAAATAGCCATAAGAAATCTCCATTTAAATACCGTTACTGTGACGGGGCATTGCTAGAAAATTGATTTATTGTAATTCGCAAGTTAGATTACCTAATAATTTCTCTCTAGAAAATCATTGGGCTAAACGAGGAATTTAAAGGAATTAAATATATATTTGCAAAGGTATTTGTATAATATTATGAAAGATATGATTATACGAGTGAATCAGAAACAGAAGCCAGTACAGAATCTCAATAAGACAAAGGTCACTTGAGCACTTACCCTGTATCAATACAGTACATATTACTTTGTGCTCTGTACTGTTAGTAGATGCCAGTAGGTGGCAGTGTGCATTTGAAATTTGGTCAGATATGGATACCTTGAATCTTTTACCAGTATTGTGTTGTACTGAAATACACTTTATGGACAAAATAAACATGTTCTATTCCAGTAATTCCAATCAAATTATATTCTGTGATGCACTATGCCGATACGTATATAATGAAGTATATTGAAGGTAAAGTGCAACCGGACAAACGCTTCCATAGATTTATATTTTAAGGTTACAGAATGTCAAGCTTCTTATATTTTATGAAATCATATCAAAATAATTTGCAATCGATTCCCACTTTCATGAGGCATTAGAGGGATTCTTCACCTAAAAATGAAAAGTCTGTTTACATTTACTCAGCGTATGTTGAATACAAAGGAGAATGTTTTGAATAAACCTTTTGTTTTGGGGTGAACTTTCCTTTTCATTTATTATAATTTCAGATTAAAATGCTCTCTGAGGTTCCCTTACTAAGGAGGAAACGATAAACGCAGATACTTCTACAAATGGTCCCTCAAGTCTGATGTATCATACTCAAACCATAATGCTGTTTCAGCAACAAGGCCATTAAATAAGAGCTACGCTGAGTTTAATCACTTTTATGGACACACTTGAGATAATATTTCACCTTTATGTACACTATAAATACTCAATAATGCAGTGAATCTGAAAAAAACAAGCACTCTAGTTTACAAATCACTAAATATTTATCATGTGGAGTTGAATGTTTAGATATCTCCTGTATATAATCTGTGTGTAGATTGGGTTTGTGATTTATTCCGTGTACTCAACACAATTTCTATGAACCCAAATATTCTTTAATATTATCGGAAATGCTGCTAAAATCTATAATGTTGTTATGTAATATAAATTTGTGTCCACCGTGCAGGGGTACTTTCACAGTAAACTTTAAAGCTAGTGTACTGCCTTCCATGTATTGATTTCCCCTCATTCCTCCTGGATGCTTATGTCCATTATAATCGCATGCATTAATAAGTGCAAACTCATATTTTCCATTTTACACTCATGCTGATGGGTGAAGTTTTTCGTGTAATCAATACTGTACTGTATCTTACTTAAAATGATAAACTCTTAACTATAAAAATGTTATATAATAATCTATGTAATGTTTTATATAATCTTCAAATCCATTAAAAACATTTTAACATTTAATTGCATATGATAATGAACCCAGAAGAGAGTCAACATTAAAGTAACAAAGTTATTAGGCTGATGAGACTATTAGACTTTATTCTCAGTTAAAGTAACGGTCTGAAATAAAGGGTGATACTAGGTGACCTTGGTGAGATATGACCAAAGAAAGAAAGAGGGGAATGTCCCCGAGACTTATTTGGATGCTTTTTGCATTTTGAGGCAGTATTTCGGAGTAATTGTAGTATAGTCCAATAGATTTGGGGAAAATGATTTATTTGACAGCTTTACGCTCGATTTCCCATGAGATCCTGTTTGGACACTTTTGCTCTTAACTGTATTCGGGCCTCTGATCAAGAGAGCTGCAAATAATAGACGTTTAAAATCACTTTCATGCACGAAAGAGCCATAAAGCAGTCATAATGGTCTTCCGCTAATGCATAAAAACCAAAGAGCGTGTTAAGCAGATTGAACGCCTTCGTGTCGGTATTCCTTATGGATGCTTTAAACGATGCTTTAGAGGAAGACGTTGTTATTGAAGTTTAATTTTGTACTATATAGCGAGTCTAGCCATAAGCTGATTGATATGGCATGTTTATTTTTAGTTTATAAATGTTAGTTTAGTTGCCCTTTTCATTTTTTTTAAATGCTTTCAATAGACTTGTTCATGCATTGCTGCGTATTTAAATGTATAACTCCGTGACTTATGAATGAAGTTACTTTAAAGTTCTGCTGTAGTATCGTATCATAAAGCTAATGGAGCAAAATGTTAGTTGGTCGCAGATGAGTAGATTGAGCGAGTAAAGGAATATGAAGGAATCTTTTGACCTGACCTGCTAATAAAAATGCTCACTTATTATGGCTGGCTCATCACTGTGCATTATTGCTATAGAGAGAGGGAGGGAGTGTCTATGTCTTGAAATGAGATTCAGTCCGTACTTATGGAATATAAGGGTTGTGAGGACCATGATTCACTAGTCTTCGGAGACCAAGGCCACGAGAGATTTCTATGCGGGATGGATTTACATGGATTAGGATGTTAAGGAATTTTTAGGGAACCTTTTTCGGGAGCGCACCCAGGAATTTTGAGGAACTTGTTGCTGTGAAGTACTGTGATGAAACATTGATCAAACTACATGAGGAGGACACAGAAAAATAATAAAATCTTGACGCCTCTTCTTGACGCTAGATCTGAAATCCAGCATGGCCTTTTGACCTTCATACATTTTCCCAAAGGAATCCTGTAACTTCCAGCGATGGCCATTCAGGGAATGGAGCTATTTGCCGTAGCTGTAGTGCTGTTTCTGTTTATTGTAATGCTCAAACAGTTTGGCATCTGGGAGCCACTGTTGGATGGTAAGAACAACATTGTTATTTGCAGCTATTGTTCCAGCTCACTTTGCCGTGAGTACCTTAGGGAGCTATTTTCCAACCTAAATAAAGTTATGTTAATGTGATGTTTCATGAGTTTAGACATTACCAGTGTTTTTAAAGTCACAAAAATGATTGATTATTAGAAATTTTGAAGCCCCTCCCCTAAACCCAATTTCACTGGTGCAAAAGCAAATCTTACTAAAACGTACGAACAAGGTCGTATGAATACATTTTTAACCATCTTAAGTTTGCGAGTTTTAGTATGTAGAAAAATCAGATTTTAATTTTATTGCACACACGCATGTTGTGTCTTCTTAATTTAAAATATTTTGTAAGGGAACTCAATGTTTATGATCTTTATTAAAATGGAAGTTCTTCATGTAATTCACTCAAAACTTAACATTCATCATGTGCATGACAGGTTGTCCCGAACCTGTATAAATGTTTTTTGGTCTGCTAAACACAAATTAGGACATTTGAAAGGATGTCAGTATTTATCTTGCTATAATATTTATTTTTTCTGCTGCCAGTAAATGAAGGATAAGATCTGTTTATTTACTGATATTCTTCAAATATCTTACTTGTATTCACCAGAAGAAATTTATAAATGCTTCGAACCTTTTGTGGGTCAGTAAAGAATATTATGGCAGAATACTCATTTTTGGGTACAATGATCCCTTGTCAGCCTTTTTACATAAAATAACAGTTAATATCTAAAATTATCTTCCAAATGCAGTCTCACGCAAAGCATGCTGGGAACAACAAATCATTCTCAATCGATCGTGTTGAATAAACTTGTTAAAGTGAATCTAAATTAACTCAAAAGTAATAATAAGTCACAGAAACTATTTAAGATGGTACAAATATTTTGTCAAAATAAAAATTACACTCACGCTTTTGTTATTTATCAGAATGGGCTTTTTAGTTTATAGTGATGGGATAGATCAAATAGCAATAACACCCCGAATAAACAGCTAGCGAGTACTACTTGAATTAACACCAAGTAGTACTAAACAAAATAATATGTTGACCTTAATGTGTGTTATTGTCATGTACTTTCACACATAAGGTGGACTTTTTGTTTTTGTTGATGCTAGGGTTCACTTCTTTGGTGGACAACCACAGCCCCTCCCCTTTCTTTTTGTTTACCTTGTCTTTCTTTTGTATATGTTAAACTATTTTATAAAATGCTTTTAGGAATTATAGGTAAACTTTAAACCATTTTAATACCTGTATTCATGATACAGTGGTCAATACTGAAAGTATAGTCTATTTAAGGAAACTGCGGAAAAGCAAAGAGGTTTTTAAATCCACCAATGGGATCGCAGAAACAGTATTGGGATGTGAGAAACATAACAAAATTAAATTGAACATGTAAAATGAAACACAAAAACAGCTTTTCTTGATGTAGTAATTGGACGTACAGCTAAACATGTCATATACACGTTGATGCGTATTAATCGTTTTAAACACAACCATTCTTGAAAGTCCTTGCGTTGTTTGTAAACACTTTCTGAACCCATGATGACGTTACATCAGTGAGGTACATCCTTACCTGTTACCTTAAAAATAAGGTTTCAGTTCATGATGATTGGATTCTATGAATATGTGATTAATTTCTGTATTTGTTTTGGGTCGCAACCCCTTAATGGATCCTTTCTGATACTTAGTTTATTGCTACTGTTTAAAGATATTTGAGATTATTCAAGTTTCCAGTAGTGGGACATAGTAAGTATTATTAGAACAAAAGGTGCAGATTTTAATGAAGTTAACAAAAAGTTGTCATGGGAATTTTACTCGGCAGCTAATTCTTATAAATTTGCATTATGCGAATCGTACAATAATGAATGTTTTTTTTGAAAAAATAAATACTGAAGCCCCTCCCCTAAACCTAATGTTTCTGGTGCAAAGTGAATTTTTCTAAAACGTACGAATGAGGTCGTATGAATACAAAATTTTCTACCGATCGTGTTGAATAAACTTGTTAAAGTTAAGCTAAACTAACTCAAAAAGTTAGAATAAGCCACAGAAACTATTTAAGATGGTACAAATATTTTGTCAAAATAAAAATTACACTCACGCTTTTGTTATTTATCAGAATGGGCTTTTTAGTTTATAGTGATGGGATAGATCAAATAGCAATAACACCCTGAATAAACAGCTAGCGAGTACTACTTGAATTAACACCAAGTAGTACTAAACAAAATAATATGTTGACCTTAATGTGTGTTATTGTCATGTACTTTCACACATAAGGTGGACTTTTTGTTTTTGTTGATGCAAGGGTTCACTTCTTTGGTGGACAACCACAGCCCCTCCCCTTTCTTTTTGTGTACCTTGTCTTTCTTTTGTATATGTTAAACTATTTTATAAAATGCTTTTAGGAATTATAGGTAAACTTTAAACCATTTTAATACCTGTATTCATGATACAGTGGTCAATACTGAAAGTATAGTCTATTTAAGGAAACTGCGGAAAAGCAAAGAGGTTTTTAAATCCACCAATGGGATCGCAGAAACAGTATTGGGATGTGAGAAACATAAGAAAATTTAATTTAACATGTAAAATGAAACACAAAAACAGCTTTTCTTGATGTAGTAATTGGACGTACAGCTAAACATGTCATATACACGTTGATGCGTATTAATCATTTTAAACACAACCATTCTTGAAAATCCTTGCGTCGTTTATAAACACTTTCTGAACCCATGATGAAGTTACATCAGTGAGGTACATCCTTACCTGTTACCTTAAAAATAAGGTTTCAGTTCATGATGATTGGATTCTATGAATATGTGATTAATTTCCGTATTTGTTTTGGGTCGCAACCCCTTAATAGATCCTTTCTGATACTTAGTTTATTGCTACTGTTTAAAGATATTTGAGATTATTCAAGTTTCCAGTAGTGGGACATAGCAAATATTATTAGAACAAAAGGTGCAGATTTTAAAGAATTTAACAAAAAGTTGTCATGGCAACTAATTCTTATAAATTTGCATTATTTGAATTGTACAATACTGAACGATTGTTCGAAAAAAGAAATTCTTAAGCCCCTCCCCTAAACCTTAATTCCTTGGTGCAAAGCGAATTTTTCTAAAACGTACGAATAAGGTCGTATGAATAAAAAATTATCTACCGATCGTGTTGAATAAACTTGTTAAAGCAAAGCTAAACTAACACAAAAAGTAAGAATAAGCCACGGAAACTATTTAAGATGGTGCAAATATTTTTCACTTCTATGGTGGACAACCACAGCCCCTCCCCTTTCTTTTTGTTTACCTTGTCTTTCTTTTGTATATGTTAAACTATTTTATAAAATGCTTTTAGGAATTATAGGTAAACTTTAAACCATTTTAACACCTTTATTCATGATACAGTGGTCAATACTGAAAGTATAGTCTATTTAAGGAAACTGCGGAAAAGCAAAGAGGTTTTTAAATCCACCAATGGGATCGCAGAAACAGTATTGGGATGTGAGAAACATAACAAAATTAAATTGAACGTGTAAAATGAAACACAAAAACAGCTTTTCTTGATGTAGTAATTGGACGTACATTTCTTGATGTAGTAATTGTCATATACAAGTTGATGCGTATTAATCATTTTAAACACAACCATTCTTGAAAATCCTTGCGTCGTTTATAAACACTTTCTGAACCCATGATGAAGTTACATCAGTGAGGTACATCCTTACCTGTTACCTTAAAAATAAGGTTTCAGTTCATGATGATTGGATTCTATGAATATGTGATTAATTTCCGTATTTGTTTTGGGTCGCAACCCCTTAATAGATCCTTTCTGATACTTAGTTCATTGCTACTGTTTAAAGATATTTGAGATTATTCAAGTTTCCAGTAGTGGGACATAGCAAGTATTTTAGAACAAAAGGTGCAGATTTTAAAGAATTTAACAAAAAGTTGTCATGGCAACTAATTCTTATAAATTTGCATTATTTGAATTGTACAATACTGAACGATTGTTCGAAAAAAGAAATTCTTAAGCCCCTCCCCTAAACCTTAATTCCTTGGTGCAAAGCGAATTTTTCTAAAACGTACGAATGAGGTCGTATGAATAAAAAATTATTTACCGATCGTGTTGAATAAACTTGTTAAAGCAAAGCTAAACTAACACAAAAAGTAAGAATAAGCCACGGAAACTATTTAAGATGGTACAAATATTTTTCACTTACATTTACATTTACATTTAGTCATTTAGCAGACGCTTTTATCCAAAGCGACTTACAGATGAGGAAACATTGGAAGCAATTATAACAACATAGGCAACAAAATATATAAGTGCATCAAACTAGTCCATTAAAGCCTAGCACAGTATACAAATCTAAGAATAGTGAGGTTAGTAAGTGTTTTTTTTTTTTTAAAGAAGGAAAGGGAAGAGAATTAGGAAAAATCAATCAGCGACGTGTTGACGGAAGAGATGCATTTTTAGGCGTTTTTTAAAGATGGCAACTGAGTCTGCTGATCTTGTAGCAGCTGGTAGATCGTTCCGTCAATGTGGAACAGATCCAGAGAAGGTACGGGAGAGTGACTTTTTTCTTTTTTGGGATGGTACCACTAGTCGTTGTTCCTTTGCAGACCGCAGTGATCTGGCAGGAACGTAGATCTGCATTAGTGAGTGGAGATACGATGGTGCAGATCCGGTGTTGGTCTTGTAGGCCAGGAGCAAAGCTTTGAACTCTATGCGGGTGGCAACAGGGAGCCAGTGTAACCTGATGAAGAGCGGAGTTACATGCGCTCTCTTCGGTTCATTGAAGACCACTCTTGCCGCCGCATTCTGGATCATCTGGAGAGGTTTGATTGTGCAAGCAGGAAGTCCAGCCAGAAGCGCATTGCAATAATCCAGTTTGGACAGGACAAGAGCCTGGACTAGGACTTTCGTAGAGTGCTCCGATGGGAAAGGTCTAATTTTCCTAATGTTGTAGAGGATGAATCTACAGGACCGGGTGGTGCTGGCAACATGACTTGTGAGGTTGAGCCGATCATCGATTACCACTCCCAGGTTTCTGGCTGTGCTCGACGGTGTAATCGTTGATGAGCCTAGTTGAATGGCAAGGTTGTGGTGAATCTTTGGGTTGGCCGGGATCACAAGCAGTTCCGTTTTTGCAAGGTTTAGCTGCAGGTGATGATCCTTCATCCAAAGCGAGATGTCACTCAGGCATGCCGCGATGCGAGCAGCGACCGTCGGATCGTCCGGTTGAAATGACAAGTAGAGTTGTGTGTCGTCGGCATAGCAGTGATAGGAGAAGCCATGCTTCTGAATGACAGAGCCGAGGGATGTCATGTAAATGGAGAAGAGTAGCGGTCCAAGCACTGAGCCCTGTGGCACCCCCGTGTTGAGCTGTTGGGACGCGGAGACCTCATCTCTCCAGGGTGATAGTAACAGCATGAAACTCGAAGGAGGTGTTGTCACACATGGGTGTTAGCTGATTGAATTTCCAGTCTTTGGGGATGAGTAGACCGGTGCCTCCACCCCTTCCTGTGATGAGAGGGCTGTGGGAGAAAGTGTGGTTATGGGAGAGGGCAGCGGGAGTGGCAGAGTCCTCTGGTTTGATCC
Source organism: Barbatula barbatula (assembly GCF_947034865.1). NCBI lineage: Eukaryota > Metazoa > Chordata > Actinopteri > Cypriniformes > Nemacheilidae > Barbatula > Barbatula barbatula. The sequence goes on along the minus strand of NC_136787.1, from coordinate 9,609,076 downwards.
ATGTTTCTGTAAGTGCTACAATGGAAAGACCAGAATGTTTAACAAAAGCTGTAATGAAATCAGCTTTGTTCACAGCAGATTGGCAGTTCCACAATCCTATTGGGAAAGTAGAAGGGGCAGTTGCTAGCAGTGATACATTGTGAAGGTTATTAGCATTGCATCGCCTTCGGCATGCGGCAGATGATTTACGTGTTGTGATAACAGAAAGGATTTTAAAACACATATTTAAGAGAAGCAGAAAGAAAATAGGGAGAAACGTTAAAGATAACAATAAAGGAATAAGTGTTAGTGCAAACAAGTAAGACAAAAAGTGCAGGTGTTGATACAAAACAGAAAAATAATAATACAAAAGAAGTGCAATACTCAAGTACCCTGTCGGTGTCCCGGGCTCGGTGGAGTCGCGCGCAGGTAGAGTCGATGTCTTTACTCTCTTCGGTCTTTCTTTACTCTCTTCTGTCTTTCTTTACTCTCTTCGGTCTTTCTTTACTCTCTTCGGTCTTTCTTTACTCTCTTCGGTCTTTCTTTACTCTCTTCGGTCTTTCTTTACTCTCTTCGGTCTTTCTTTACTCTCTTCGGTCTTTCTTTACTCTCTTCGGTCTTTCTTTACTCTCTTCGGTCTTTCTTTACTCTCTTCGGTCTTTCTTTACTCTCTTCGGTCTTTCTTTACTCTCTTCGGTCTTCACGCGATGAGGGCTGCACGCGAGCGCTACCGCGGTGGGTAGACGCGTCTAATTACTTAAATTCAACAGGCCCCGCCCTCAGATGACACGCGCACACAAAGCAAACAAATTAAACTAGCCCAAGAACAAACGAAGGAACGATACTTCCCGCGGTTTCACCACGTGACTATAGTGGACAACCACAGCCCCTCCCCTTTCTTTTTGTGTACCTTGTCTTTCTTTTGTATATGTTAAACTATTTTATAAAATGCTTTTAGGAATTATAGGTAAACTTTAAACCATTTTAATACCTGTATTCATGATACAGTGGTCAATACTGAAAGTATAGTCTATTTAAGGAAACTGCGGAAAAGCAAAGAGGTTTTTAAATCCACCAATGGGATCGCAGAAACAGTATTGGGATGTGAGAAACATAACAAAATTAAATTGAACGTGTAAAATGAAACACAAAAACAGCTTTTCTTGATGTAGTAATTGGACGTACAGCTAAACATGTCATATACACGTTGATGCGTATTAATCATTTTAAACACAACCATTCTTGAAAATCCTTGCGTTGTTTATAAACACTTTCTGAACCCATGATGAAGTTACATCAGTGAGGTACATCCTTACCTGTTACCTTAAAAATAAGGTTTCAGTTCATGATGATTGGATTCTATGAATATGTGATTAATTTCTGTATTTGTTTTGGGTCGCAACCCCTTAATGGATCCTTTCTGATACTTAGTTTATTGTTACTGTTAAAAGATATTCTTATAAATTTGCATTATGTGAATTGTACGATAATGAATGATTATTTGAAAAAAGAAATACTAATCCTTAATTCCTTGGTGCAAAGCGAATTTTGCGAAAACGTACAAATAAGGTCGTATGAATACAAAATTACCTACCGATAATGTTGAATAAACTTGTTAAAGTTAAGCTACACTAACTCAAAAGTAAGAATTAGCAACGGAAACTATTTAAGATGGTACAAATATTTATTAAAAATAAAATTACAAATCGTTCAATTTTGAATGAACCTAACAAATAGACTGAAACATAACATAGCATATTCTTCTTATTAGTGGATCTTGAGGAGCAAAGCATCACTATTACTATCTTGCATATTCTGATTTTTTCACTAAAACTTCAGCCCGTAATTTGTCCCACTAGTATTGTCATAGACTTGAGGGCTCAGCTGATATTTCTACGTAGTGTCAATCTAATCTCATGGGAATTTTTACGGATTTTACAAGGCGGCTAATTCTTATACATTTGAATGATTGTTATTAAAAATGATTGATTATTAGAAAAAGAAATACTGAAGCCCCTCCCCTAAACCTAATTTCACTGGTGCAAAAGCAAATCTTACTAAAACGTACAAACAAGGTCGTATGAATTCATTTTTATCCATCTTAAGTTTGAAAGTTTAGTATGTTGAAAAATCTGATTTCAATTGTATTGGACACACGCATGTTGTGTCCTCTTAATTTAGAATATTTATCATGCCAGCAAACATGCTAATCATGTTAGCATTATGATAGCAACATGCTAGTTGTGTTAACATTATGTCAGAAAACATGCTAATCATGCTAGTTCTTACTATGGAGCAACAAATGAATGTAATGTCAGCCAATCTTATTGCAGCCAACTAACACATTTTTCCTCCATTCTCAATTGCTGCTTCTTTACATCCTTCCTGAATCTCTTTTCTTGCCATTTTATTTGTTATCCCACATAGATGGTGAGTCCTATTCAACTTCATCTGTGTGCCAGAGTCCCTTCCCAAGTTTGCAATTCCTGTTTCTATTTCAACCTGTAATTTTCCAGAACTCCTCCACGCTTCACCTGTTTCGTTCCTTACTGAAATTCAGTTGATGTCAGTCACATACCACCTCCATACCCCTCCTCCTCCTCCTCTGCCCTTGCTGTCTGTCTCTCTCTCTCTCTATCTCTCACACACACACACACACACACACAGAAAGCATTGACAGTGATCTGGAGTTGGCCATGAAGAGACATCAGCCCGAGGGCCTTGAGCAGCTGCAGGCTCAGACCAAGTTCACAAGGAAGGAGCTTCAGTCACTCTACAGGGGCTTCAAAAACGTGAGATCAGAAGCCATGAGTTTTATTTAAAAAAAATTGTCACAAAGGACAATTCTTCTGAGAAGTTATTTCTTTGTCTGTATAAATAGGAGTGTCCCAGTGGACTGGTGGATGAGGAGACCTTTAAGTCTATCTATTCCCAGTTCTTCCCCCAGGGAGGTGGGGTATTTTTTGTTTGTACTCAGTGTTACTCTTTGTAAGGATATTATCTTGGTGCAGATTAAGTAACACATTTATTTAGTCATTTTAAGAACTTCTAGTCAATAGTTTGGAGACACTTGACTTTTATAATGTTAAAAAAACATAAGTTACTCAAGTACTTGAAACCCCAGGTGGCACCTAAGAGAATGTGTCTATTCTAAAGAGTGAATATTCCTGAATAAATCTTAATCCTGTGTCAGCCGCCATAGTTCTTTGAGGCGTGGAGTGAGCCGTTGTTTGCAGTTAACAACCTCACTGCTAGATGCCGCTAAATTTCATACACTGGACCTTTAAATTACTTTATTATTACTCTGTAAAAGAAAATACAATGTGATAGGAAATATGTGTCCCAACATTTGACTATTATTCTGAGTTAAAAAATCCAAATATGTTTAAAGTTAACAATTCATATTTTTCAGATGCAACCACATATGCACATTTCCTTTTCAATGCATTCGACATGGACAGAAGTGGCTCTATACGCTTTGAGGTAAAGATCATTATAATTGATTGAAAGCCGCTTGAAGACATTTTGGAGCTTTACTCAAATATATCAATACTGCAAACACTATCCCCCGTGAACTAACAATATTGAGCGTTTTAATACATGTGTTTTGGCAGGACTTTGTAATTGGACTCTCTATTCTACTTCGAGGTTCTGTGACAGAGAAACTGAGGTGGGCCTTTAACCTATATGACATAAACAAGGACGGATACATCACTAAAGAGGTAGAAAGAATCAGTGTTAACCGACTGGTCATTGATTCCTTAATACATGTGTGTGTTTGGCTTTGTTACCATAATAACCATTCAGTAACTTTTTACAGGAAATGACGGCGATCATGAAGTCCATCTATGATATGATGGGCAGCTGCACCTATCCTTCTGTAAATGAAGATGCTGCATTCGAACATGTGGAGAACTTCTTCCAGGTATCAGTTAGTTTGTAATCACATGTCGAAAATCTTTTGCTTTTGCTTTTGAAATTCTGAAACCACCGCTGTTTCCCAGAAGATGGACCGAAACCGAGATGGTGTGGTCACTATTGAAGAATTCATAGAGACATGTCAGAAGGTAGATGCCTTTGTTTATGTTAACCAATGAAGAATTGTATTGGATACCTAACAACAATCGACAAACAATGTACATTATAAATCAATATGATTTACTTAATACCTTCAATACCTAGAACTTTAGGTCCTGTTGTTATGTCACTAGATGCAAATAACTTTAATAAAAGCAACAAATACATTTTAAGCATAACAAATTGAACTTGAATTGCGCAAATACGCAAACAATGATCTTTGTTTTCAAATCATGTACTTGGCTGTCTGTAAAAGTTTATAAAATCAATAGAGTATTTGACAAATATTTTGATCTACTTGACTTTTGGTTTTGTTGGAACAAGAATTCACTTCAGCGGCCACAGACCTCACATTTCTTTATATGTACAATGCCTTTCTTCGTTTAGGGATTTATTAAATTATAAGTATTCATGGTACAGTGGCCAAACATGAATGTATTCTATTACAAAGGTGCAAGAAGAAAAAATTCAATGGATGTAGAATTCCCCCCTGTGGTCATCGAACGTATGACAAAAATGTAGGCTTATATGCATTTTACCTGTTTGAAACACAACTATTATTGAAAACACTTGCTCCGTTTACAAAATCATTCCGAGCCGATCAAAGTGTTGCATCAGACACGCACGCACGTCAATAAAAGAAGTCATAGACTTAAGGTTTCATGATGATTGGATATAATGATTATGTGATTATCTTCCACATTTGTTATGGGATGCAACCCCACAATGAATCCTATGTGATTGTCAATGTTTTGTTTATGAAAAACCTTTATAGAAAAATTTATATGAAAGGGTTAAATTAATATTTGACACCTGCAAAAAACGTATTCAAAACACCAGCTTTTTGCCTGTGGTGTCATTGCCAGCCGTGTTTTGATCTGTATCGCATTAAACTGTTAGTAGCCTAACAATCTGTGACTGACACACTTCTTTAAACGTCATTTCATTAGGATGAGAACATTATGAACTCCATGCAGCTGTTTGAGAATGTCATCTAAAGCCCAGCGTGAAGTCTTGAAAGATCTTCATTCCTTTTTTCACATCGGCTGTCAGCATCTATCATTCCACAACTGCTCCACGGAGACTTTGGAAGAAACACTGTTTGTAGCATGTGCATACAACTTTGATTGATTGTATTGAATGTTACAATAATCCAGAATGTGAGATATCTGTGATATTTTTAAACAGGTTCAAAATGCATTTATTTACAGTATATATGCACACTGTAAAAAATCTAATTTGCCAAGTGTTCTCTCTACAAAGACATATAAGTTACTTCAATATAGATTTGTTTGTTAAAAAAGGCAAATTATTGTTTTGCATACACTGAACAAAGTAAACCTAACACGTGTTTCTAACAAAGATTATTTTGTTGACTGGATTTAGATTCTCAAGTCTTTGGTCAAAATGCATCAGAAAGCTTGCCCAACTTACAAAACAGTGTATTCTGAACAAACAATATTGCAAGAGTTTGTAAGTTCCCAAGATGCATTGCAGCATATTTCTTGTTTGTTTTTCTATTCTAGATGTGAAGTGTTTCAGTTCTTGCTGGATTCATTTATGCTTAAATATTATTGTTACTGTCAGTTATCTTTTGTGTTCAGAGTTTTTTCAATGAATGATGGTTTTTGATTCCATGGTTGAGGTTTGTTTGTTCAATGTTGAGGTGTAAGTGCATTACACAAATTCAACCCTGGCATGAATTCACTTAACTGTTAGACATGTACTTGATCAAAGTTATGGACTGCTGTGGGTGGAAAACATGAACAATTGTAGAAAAAAACTAAATGGATGGTTTATTTTTAAATAATTATACTACTCCCTATATATGTTTAGGTGACAAAGGATATTTGCTTCTGTTATTCATTAGGGAAGCTTGAAACTTTATGTTTTGATAACTTGAATGTTTTGAGAAAACTCAATTTGTGATTGGTTGCCTTATTATTCTAAGCTGTTTTATCTTCTTTGACAGTGTATATAGCTGTTAAAAAGGAAGTATGATTGGGTAGATCTAATTGAGATTCAGCATGTTGTCTGCTCAGAATCTGATCATTTATACTGAGAAATAAGATATTTGTGAATGATCCTATGCTAGCTGGAACTTTACAAAGCATTTGTGTTAAATGTGGTACACATTGTTTTTTTCCATTATATTATCCAAACAACATGGATTATCGATGTGCATTGCTGAAATATTTCTATGACATCTGTGGTCAATGCTTAAATGTGGCTTAAATGTCTAACTATGTCAAAAAACGTGTTTTACTATGGACAAAAGATCATGATTTGAGTTGCATTTCTCTTTTATGCCACATGATGGCAATTTAGTTCTCAAACATGCCTTGTGTTTGAAACAATGTAAACTAACCTTTCCACCAGTTCACTCGTCCTTATTTTCATCTACACTTTGACACTTTTGTCACCTATTTGATTAATCTCTCTGATGGCTTAGAAGTCAAACTGTTCACAACTCTGGAGACTGACAACTTGTGTTTGGAAAAACACAAAAATTATTTTACTTTCATCATAACCTATTATTCCTCTTTTTCTGGGTCAGAACACAACAAATGAATGCATTGTATTTTGAGGCGAAAATACAGACACTCACACACTCACATAGGCTACACACACACAATAGGTAAACCAAAGTGGAGCACTTCAGGTCACAGTCATTATGCACATCATTGTGGTATAGAATAGCAGAACACTACATCACGGTTATTTCTTGTTTTTTTATTAGTAGTAGTAGCCTATACGTTTTTATATTTATTTTATTTTACTTTTAACAAACTTCTTGTAATTTAAATGTTTATTGTCACTTGACTACAATATTTCTGAGGGAAAAACCGCAGCATAACCCATTATTCCTCTTTTTTCTGGGTCACCTTATTTCCTCAAACACAAAGAAAACAATTTCAATAACAGAGCAGGCTTTATTAAAAACTGTGCCCTCAGAACATGTTCTAAGAAATTTTATGACACAACAAAATGAATGCATTGTATTTTGAGGCGAAAAAAACACAGACACTCACATAGGCTACACACACACAATAGGTTAAACTTTGTAAAAACTAGAAGAAAAACCAAACTGGAGCGCTTCAGATCACAGTCATTAATATACGCACATCATTGTGGTATAAAATAACAAAACATTACATTACGATCCTTTCTTGTTTTTATATTAGTAGCCTAGTAGTTTTTATATTTATTTATTTTATTTTATTTTTAACAAACTTCTTGTCATGTACACTACGATTTAAATGTTTATTGTCACTTGACTACAATATTTCTCATGTTCTTTAAATAGTGTAATCTGAACTGGTATGTGCAGCCAAACGCATCTTAAGGTGATACCTAAAAGTTTTTATTTAAAAAAAATACATTTCAACATAGTTTGTTTAATTTACAGCATAATTTGGCAAGTTTTGTTTAAGTATTGAAGTTGCTATGAATTTATTATCATCCTAAAACTTTTGAAAATGTTATAAGAAATAAGAAAATGACCCCAAACTTGTGACTGGTATTTACTATGCACGTGTTAACATCCCTCTCTCGTGGACATTCTGTAGGGATGTTAATGTGTTTGGTAACTCTGAACTTCCTGTCTGGACCAGATAACTGTGTGTCTGTGTTAGTAATTACTTTCTCTTGGTGTGCTCGTGCTGAGTTCTGGCTGAGGGCAGCGTGCGTGCATCTGCTGCATGTGGGAGGAAGTCTAAACTCGAGTGAAAATAGCCCTGACTTCCTGTAACAACCGTTGCAATGAGGAAGAATCTGGCAGGAAGGGGCACATTGGTAGTTTAGCTTGTCAAAGACACACAGCTGTTTTTTATGGCGATCAGCTGAGCCAGCCTGAAGACTTCTTCACTTTTGCCTGATAAAGAGAGTTTTTAGAGTTTTACTTTTCAAATCTGTGGTGGAGTCTAACTTGGTTTCACTTGCATTGCTGGACTCTGTCATATGCTGCTTGGACAGTAAGTCACCTGCTACGGCATCTTCAGCATCAGGTTCTACAGCAAAGATCTTTAAAAGTTTAACAACAAAAGTGAAACTGATAATATGTGTATGTTATGAGGAATTTAAAGTTTCTTGTTCATGACTGTTTTACTTTTTAAAGATGAATATGTCAGAGGAAATCATAGACACGCTAAACAGGCTTTGTAAGACTTCAGTGTATTTTTTAAGCATATGTGCATCGTGAGAATCTTGCCTGGAGCCGTTCTGTGATTATCATGCTAAAAGTCACAAGATTCTCACTTATCCATTATTCTCAGACCTTGAAAAAGCTTCCCCACACACCCAATATGGACAGTGTGGATACAGACAATGTGCAGATTGGAGAAAACAAATTTTCAAGCAAGTAAGTACATGACAACTATAAATAAATACGTCGATGTACATTTGGTAAACCTGACATTTACTTATTGGTCACAGGTGCGCTATTCTCTCCCACCTTAAAACATATAACCTTTACTATGATGGACAATCTCTCCAGCTGAGACACAGAGAGGTTAGTTGATATAATAATAACCTCTAACATATAGTTGGTGATGTCAAACAGCAGATGACTAAAAGTATTATTTGGTTTCAGGAGGAAGGAGAATTGATTATAGAAGGGTTACTCAATGTTTTTTGGGGTGTGCGGCGGCCAATCAGACTGCAAATGCAAGATGCGAAGGAGGCAGGAAGTCCACGCCCCTCATTAACTTCATCGAATGACGACTTCACCACAGTGGAGTCAGAAATTGCATTTAATATTTATTTCGTATTTATTTATTTGGCTTTAGTGTAACATACCGTCGCCGAGAAGTTCAAAACAAAACAACAAGTTGCAAAACTAAAAACTAATCCGGAAGCAATCGATATTGTGATTTCAGATTTGTCATTTTTATTTTGCATTTAAATTTGTTTTAAATTTAGCGATTTGTTGTTTTGTTTTGCACTTTCCGGCCACCGTAGTAACAAAACACTAACCTGCTAAAATATAGAAGTTATTGTAAAACTGTAATGCACAAACGGCTTTTAATTGTCTGTGACAATTTATTTTGTTTAGTTTTATATTGTCCTTACTTTTTTTGATTTTTAAAGCTCTAACCCAGGTCGTAAAAAAATAAAATGTGCTACTTGTTTGTTTTTTCATTTAAATTTATATTATGCAGTAAATTACTTTAATGAGTGTTTAACCTTCTTAGAAATGAAGAAACAAATCAGGCGTCTATATCCATAGAGGTCACAGCAGCACACGACCAATCAAAAGGCAGGTCGGGTGAAGAGGCAGGTGAATATGCATTTGTATTTGTATAGATACATTTATGCTAAATATTTACATAATTATAAATTGACATATAATCAGCACTAATATTTAAAAAAATTCTTGGCTTTTTTTTAATTTATTCACAAAATATGAAGTTCTCTTTTTAAAGTCGTTTTGTATTAAAGCGTCTGCTAAATAAATCAATCTGACAGCTGAGGAGTCGACACACTCTGATCGAGTCGCCAGGACCTGGAGTGACGCTGGTGTGCGGAGAATTAGTGGACGGAGACTAGGAATCAGGAGGGTGAAGCGACATCACCGATGCTCATTTAATGGGCACTTCTATAACCACAAGGCAGGACATTATACTTTGCTTGTTTATTGTGTATGTACTGTCAACACACTGTTGCTTTTATGTTGGTCAAAACCATGTTTCTTTCAAAACAGACGGCAGTTTTTACCCCGGCATTTGGCTCTGTCACAAACGTGCGCATCAACAGCTGTATGACGACGACACAGGTGATGCGAGTGTTACTTAATAAATTCAAGATTGAAAACAACCCGGACGAATTTTGCCTTTATCTTGTCCACACTAGCGGAGGTACGTCCATGCAAAAAAAATCTTTAAAGTCCCCCTGTTGTCGATAATTTTCTCGCTGAAAATGAATCGTTGACCATCAAAATTACATATTTAAAGATTTTTTCTTGGGAAATTTTTTTTTCCTGTCTTAAAATAGCTTCCTTAAGTATAAGCAGAAACATGAATTCGCAAATTAGCCCCGCCTCCACTCAATCGCACTGCCGTTTCAGAATCTTTTAAAACTGAATGTGAAATGAGAGCTGACACAACAGTGATTATTTTTGCCCGAATCCATGCACCACCTTTGCATAGATTTGCTTCAAACTGCTGATCCGCAGGATCAAACTAATTGATATGATTGGTTACAGGTTTGTGACGTCATTACTGCGGTTCAATGAAGTAAATACTCAGCAATGGTTTAAAGTTATACGTTTGCACATGGTGTGTCTTATAGCACATCAAAATCACCACATAAACATACAACATTAAAAACGTAATTTTCACCACAAGGGGTCTTTAAATACATATTCACAATCACACCTATGCAATACTATACGAGTCGGGAATATCTATTGTGTTTATATCTGCACACAGAGAGATATCAGTTAAAACCCAATGACCATCCTTTGGCAATCAGAGTTTTGCAAGGGCCGTGTGAGCAGGTCAGCAAAATCTTCCTAATGGAAACGGATCAGGTGGAAGAGGTTACCTATGATGTAAGAGAACATATGTCACAGCTACAAAGTGAAAATTTTAAAAGGCTATATTTGGTGTAATTATGCTATGTTGTTCTGAAGGTGGCACAATACATCAAATTTGAGCTTCCTGTTCTGCAAGGTTTCATCACAAAACTACAAGAGGAGGAGGAAAGAGAGATGCAGAAGTTGAAGAGGAGGTACTGATCTTTACATGAACGATTCAGCTTAAACTGGTCCAAGACAATAATTAACTAGCTTGACCCCTTTAATAGTGTGTTGCTAGTCCATGAAGTTCTACCGAGTTTTTATGTATATATTTGTGTGTTCTGATCACCTTTCTGTTTGCCTTTTAATTTGATGGTGTTTCAGGTATGCTGATTTACGCCACATCATCAAGAAATACATGCGTTCTTTAGCTAATACTTGACGCTGATGATGACATGGTGTCAGTGCACTTTTTCTCCATGCATGTGTCACTCGTCAGAAGGTCGTCTTTAAAGCTCCAACAGTGATGCTTTCTCAGGAAACCCCTTTTTCTTTTTTTATAAGTCACTATATTCATAATACAACCTTTTGTTGAAGGTGCCGTGTCTATTTCTCAATAAACTACTATTCAGAAAGGAAGAAATGAAACTTCTATGCACACATTTGCTATATTTTTTTACATTTATTTTATTATCCTAAACCAGAGTATTTATATAAGTTTGGTTTGTGAACAAATATATGAAATTAGACGAAATACTTTTGTAATATATTTTATTGCAGCTAGTTTGTAATAAATGTTGATTGGCAATACAAATAGATTATATTTATAATTTAATAAATACATTTATAATAAAGTGTATGTTTGCATGAACTGTTTTGATAATGAATACATTTCTAACGCATTTGTTTGAGCTTGAAAACTCATTGTTGTCTAATAAAATGTTATCGGCCTCTGAGGTTGTTTCTAATGTTACACAATCAATGTAATGTTTTTATAGTTTTGAGATCTGTCTGTAGCTGTGGTTCTGTAAAGATATAAAAATAAAAATCCTTCTATTTAGGATTTGTTAACACAGACTGCAATAAAAATTATTTGATACAAGTGGGAAACAAAGAACTGTAATATCATCTTTATTATTTTTTAATTTTTCCACATGGATCTGTTACCATGACAACGGCACATTTATTAACGATCAAACATAATAGGCATGATGGGAAAATACAGTGTAAATACACAGTGTGAACTTAATAAAAATTTAACTTGCGATATAAATCCCTTTAATATGAGCTGAGTCCAGAACAACATGTACCAGGCTGTGATTCTTCCTCGCTTTGTTTTCAGAAAGGGTGGGGCTACAAGCATCCGTGATTGTTCATTGGCTCGTGTCGTGTGAGTGACAGTTCCATAAGGTGGTTGTTTACCACATCAGAGCAGCTTCTCGTGATGAGGTGGAGCAGTTCATCAAACACATTACACAAGCCAGTGATCAGCACAAGTGCCAGGTAAAATGCTTTTATTTTGTGTGCGTTGTAAGATGCTTTGTCTTGCTTTTATTTTAACATTGAGACGGACAATAAATGTCATAGTATCTATATTTAATCTGTCAAATGCAATTTAATGAAGACGCATTTGGGCTACAGAGAATGATCCTAGATCTGGTGATATGGGGATGACAGTAATAGGTTTAAAATGAAAAAATTAAATTACATTAACAACATGGATAACTGTAATGTGCATATATATGTAATGAAATAAATAGATAGCTTTGGTTTAACAAGTGGGTCACTGCATGTCAGTTATTGCAGATTATTTTTACTTTACCTATAGTGGATTTTACTCAATTCCAGTGATCAACATGTTCAATAGTGTGTGTAATGGGATTTAGATGCACGTGTCTCTCAAAACGCTAGAATTGTCTATTAACTAAGAGATCTTTAAACCCCCATGAGAATGACTGAATGAATTCTAATACTAGTACATTTTCATAGCATTGAAATACAGAATATGAATACATATGGACTACGAATACATATTATAGTGGTGCAATATTTTTTTTGAACTCTTTAATTTTAATGTAGATAAACTTACGATAAACTTAACAACAGACCTATAAGTGATATTCTAATAATAATAACAATATTGTATATACAAATAACCTATGGTTAAATAATACAACACAATACAAACTGTTTGTATAATAAGTATGTCTTTTCTATTTTCTTTCAAAGGGAAGCGCAGATCATGACAAACCAAAAGCTATTGAGCATTTGGGTGTGGATGTTACTGGTCGTTTCATTGTGTCCCTGGGCCCACTGCAAACGTGGAGGGGGGTTTGGGAGCAGGGGAAAAGGAGCGGGCCTGGGTGCCAAAGCACCATCCCAGCCCAAAGGATCATCGGGGCAGGGGCTGAAACTGGCAGGTGCCGCGGCCGCAGGAGCTCTCGGAGGAGCTGCCATTGGGTACGGGCTGAGCTCGCTAGGCAGGCAGAGATATGGCCATGATGCCTCCGCATTAGAGGACAAGCGCTATTACCCTGATGGACATCACAATCGTTCGGACTGGCAGTATAACAGAAACACAGCCGGCGGCAAGCACATGGCCAGTATCCTCATATCACTGGGAACGGTGACACACTTCTTTATGTGGAACTGAATTACAGGAGACAACAAAGGATGCAAATAATTTTTTGTTTCTTCTTTATAAAGAGGAAACCACTAAGATCTTATATCAGCGATATTCATTTGATGATTAATATTGAAAGGAATATGAAGTTGGGACAGTGGCTTTAGTGCAGACTTTAGAACGGATTGATAAACTGCATTATGACAAAATTGTTTTAGTTCAGGTTGATGTGATAATTTTATATTAAGCTTTTAAAACACAGTTGTAGTGGTGCACATGTTTAATGAAAATGTATCCGGTGTCTTAAACAAAGATGACAATGTACTGAATTTTTCATGGTATTTGTTTTGGGGGCCTTTATGTCTGTTAATAAATCTGAAGTGCATTTTCTAATCTAACATTGTTTTAAGCCAAACTTGTGATTTTTTTTCATATATTGTTGCTTTTAGTGAAGTCAGTTAATGCTTGTCTGTGAGTTTTATGGTTTGTGGTGTGTTTTAACAGGGATTATTGACACCATCTCTGTTTTGTTTAAATGTGACTTTCGGGGTTTAAATAAATAATCTTTTTAATGTCTACTTTCTTTAACTTGCTTTCTCGTAATCATGACTTTGAACGGTTGGTTTCCGAGCAACACACCAGATGTCATGTGAAGATGGCCACAATGTGCTAGATGATGTTACCATGGCAATGGTTTTCTTCTTGCTACAAGAAACAGAACAGCCATTGTTAAATCTATAAAACAGAGCTCATTCGTCTTTTTAAATATTAATATTTAACTGCTTGATGAAAAAGATATATATCATTTATATAATTAAAATAAATACATTTATAAATTAAGAATACTAAAAGTAAAACAACACATTTTATATGTATAAAAATTATATTATTATATTTATTTAAATGTTTTATAACAACAGCAATAATAATATAAAATAGTTTTTGTTGACCCATACCATAATAGCGTTGCCTGCCTACTTTCCATACCTTTATATGTTGCTAAAATGTAAATGGTAAAACTATATTGGCATTTGTTTTCTTCCGTTGCAATGCTGTGACACCTAGCGGCCACCTTGGGAATCACTTATCATAAACATACAGTACCACTGACCTATAGTCCATAGTAATGCATATTGCAATTGAGTTTGTGAAGGCATTTTTATGCATAAATCCCTTTTCACTATACTGTTTTGAAGCTTAACCTGTAGCTAATTCTACCTATACATTCTCTTTCGTTTAAATAGCCAGTAAGGGTAAATGCATGTTGGAAAACATGCTAAGAATACAAAACAGATACAAACAGACATATTCGGTTCTACTGTTCATTACATTAAAAGATTCAAGGAAAAGGCAATATTTGTTAGTGGCAGTAGTCCAGTGTAGACTTGGACAGTGAAAATAGAATTTCCATACATGCAATAAGTGTCCACAATGTGCTACTTATCATAGAGTACGTGCATGAAGTAGTAAGCAACAGAAGAAGGCCAGAGACAACGTGTCCATTAGAGTTACTGCTGCTTTGGGGAATCTCTTCCAGGAAAACCAAGTACATCTCAATACACTTTCTAGATTTCATCTGCTCTATGAGTGCAGGATAATCGATCTTCAGGATGCTCAACATCATCCTTACGGACTCCAGCAGGCATTAGATGAGTATTGTTATTTGCGGGCGATGTGGTGGCGGTCTGACCTGACCGATCTTTCTCTTGGTAAACATTATCGTGACCATGCAATGGCTCATCTCTTTGGATATGATCTACTGAATCTTATGTGTCCCTATCTCTAAAAAGTTAATTCTGTTTCGTGCATTTATTCATGTATTGATCATATGACTAACCCTGAGACAGCAGCTTTAATGTGCATCATCCATAGCACCTCCATAGCGTGGACTGAGAATTTTATTGTAGGGGTTCCAGTTGGGATATTCCCCAACAGGATATCGTCCCGGGTCGGCCTCAGTTCTCAGTGCATAGGCACTTAATATTTACCACCACCAACAGGATACTGATTAGAGTTACCTGGCATTGTACTTTCAGCTGGAGATGAGGATTGTCTGACAATTTTCACAAAGGGCCTGAAATGTCACTGTATAGATGAGAAAAATAATGTCAATTTACTGAACTGGTGAAATACTTTAACATAACCTAGTTATGAAAAAAAGTGGCGTGATAAACAGTTTTTCAGTGTGTTTAGGAAAAAGTGACTGGTCATGTGTGCGTATTTAAAGTTATTAAGATTTATTTATTTATTAAGTGCTGTCAAACGATTAATCGCAAATAATCTGAAATACTGTGCATATTAATTTTGTATTTATAAACACACACAAATGCATATATTTGAGAAAAATATAAAACACAAAAATGAATAAACGTTTATAAATCCTTTAAATTAATTGATTATTTTAATTATTGGTAAATATAAATAAATGCAAAATATATCATAAATACAAGTAAATGCACGTGTATGTTTTTGTGTTTATAAATACAAGATTAATATGCACAGTACATCTATAATGTAAACAAATATAATATAAAATAGATAACTTTATGAACCAAAAATACTACTGCAATCCATTTTCTGTCCATTTGTTACATTTGATGCAAATGTCATAATGCAGATTTTGATTTCTTTAAATAGTTTATATATAAAGTTGTTTGTCTTACCGTATAGAGGTTGATGAAGAAGCAATTGTCTGTACAGCACTCTGGACACTCAATTGTTTCTCAAAAAAGGAAAAAGTTGAGGTGTGTTTTTTTTCCAGCAATGACAACTCCGGATGTTATAATGTTGTTTAATGGATTACTGTTAGATCAGGCGTGTTTCTGCTCATTTAGCTCTATCATCACGTCAGCTAAACAAATCCACCAGACAAGATATATTTATTTACAATCGACTGTTCTTTTATTAGAGAGAGAGAGAGAGAGAGAGAGAGAGGGAGGAGAGAGAGAGAGAGAGAGAGAGAGAGAGAGACTAGGACTAGTTGTTACCCTCAAGTGAATATTAATATATTAATATTCAATATCTTTAATTCAATATTTATGGAGACACATTCACATTTAGTCATTTAGCAGACGCTTTTATACAAAGCGACTTACAAAGAGTTCAGGGAGCAATAAGTGATATGTCATAAAATAGCAATAATACAATAGGTGCATACACAAAGTTCCTAGTTTCAACAAAAGCTAGACCACTACCTGTTAAGACAAAGAGGCAGGGTTAGTGTAAATATTTTTTTAGACACTGTAATTGTACTGTTATTTTTACAGATTTTTCAGATATAATGTAAAAAAAACTGTAATTTTACAGAATTTTTGAAATACTGTGAAGAACTTTGAAATTACAGAAAAAGACTGCAAATTTACAAGAAAACCATGAAAACTGACTTTTTTTTACGGATATTTTACAGGGCTGGCTTAAGATTAGAACGTTTTCTTTCAGTTGTGAATGTAAATTTTCCTTAGACGACAGAATCCACCACGAGTTTGAAACTAACATTAAATAACATCTTTAATAACCTTATAGTTAGCAAGATACAGTTATCCTTGTAACTTCACTGAGTGACAACTAGCCCCAAAGTTGAGGAAGTTCGTCAAGAGAAGCTCAGGTTGTGAAAGAACTTCGGACGGCGACTTGCGTGACGGTTTTCAGGCTCACTGCCTCTCCTCCGCGTTCCCTCTTTCTCTCGACGCCTGCGAGCCAGGTCCTCTTCCAACACCTGCACATACACAACATGAGTTGTCCATCGGACATATTGCAAAACCTTAAAACTACTCTTCACTTGCACTCCATCACCTCTTTCCTGCATGCAAGCTTGTCTCTCCATTCATTGAGCTCCAAGGTGTGCTCATCCTCCAAAGTTTTGATTTTTTTCTTCTCCATGTCCACAAGAACCTGAAGCTTCTCGTTCTATTGCACAAAAATACAGACACTCAAAATGGCAGGCTTGTACAGATGCACTACGCTTAAAGGTCCAGTGTGTATTTTTTAAATCATTAAAACTTTATCTCCTTCAGCAAAGAAGCAAAAATGTGACAACATCTTAGTCACCGTAGTGCTTTGAAAGGTAGGGGGGTAGCAATTCGCAACCTCGCCACTAGATGTCGGTAAATTCCATACACTGCACCTTTAAAATACACAAGACTTTGTATAAAAGGTGTCACTTGTTTACCTGTAGTTGCTGTAGTTCAGCTACACTAGCGTCGCATTGTTCCTGTACTGCTTTCAGCTGGTTCTCATGGTTCTCCTGAAGACTCTGTCTCTCCAGCTTCTGTCTTGCTTCTTCTTCTGACAAAAACTGTGAGAAGAAAAGCCTTTATTTTTAAGAAACATCAGTGAGGCATAATCTACAGTCCACATTTCAGAAGCTTGTAGAAGAAACAAACCTGTGTGAGACGTTGTCGTTGTTCAGGACCACTTGGACCTTGCTTCTTAAGTTCCACTTTAAACTGGTTTAAAAGGGCCTTGGCTTCGGCTTTCTGAGCCTTCTGGAAGGTAGCTCTTTCTTGTGCCTGCAATGACTTCTGATTTTCAAGAAGAACCTGCTGAAACCGAGACGCTCTCTCCTTTTCCTGACATATGAGAAAAACTGTTCAGAATACCAAAAATGCCCGAAATTGCATTTGGAGGTTCAAGTGAAGCACCTTGTTGTGTCTTTTGGTCAGCTGCTGTCTCTGGAGGCTGTACTGCTCCTTCACCTGCTGTTTGAACAGGTGGTACTTCTCCTGTAGATGGCGCTGTTCTAACTCCCAAATCACAGCCTCGCGAGCTTTGGCAGGGAAGGAAACACAGTGGATTCAAGTCATGTGAGAATGTTCATATGTGACCCTGCCTGTGAAGAATGTGTGATTTGCCATTGTTAACATAAAACCATCCTATGTAAAGAACATGATGTGAAAATAAAACCTTGATATGTTTAAAGTAACAGTTCACTCTAAAATAAAAGTTGTTCCAAATCTGTTATCTATTATAATTTATTTTTGTTCTGATGAACGCAGAGAAAGATATTTGGAAGAATGCTTTTAACCAAACAGTTCTAGCTCACAATTTACCATGGTAGGTAAAGTTGCTTTGTAATTTCTTTGTTTTGTTGAACAAGAATGTAGGAAAGCAAACAGTTCTGGGTCACTTTTGACTGCCATTGTCATTTTTCCTAGGTAGTCAATGGTGTCCAAGATCTGTTTCGTCACAAGCATTCTATCAAATATCTTTCTCTGTGTTCATCAGAACAAAGACATGTATACATATTTGGAACAACTTGAGGGTGAGTAAATGAAGCCAGAAATTGGGGTGACCTGTCCCATTAATATTGACTGCAATGTCAAAGACACTATTCCGTGTATATTGCGAAGAATGCAGTTAACATTTCCTGCAAACAATTTTAATATTTTCCCCTAAAATGCATACCTCTCTTGAGCTGTTGGGATTTGGCTGTAATCTCCCACTCGAAGGACGCCACCTTCCTCTTATGCTCCTGAACTCCTTTCTGTAGAGCTTCATTGAGTTCCTGTTGCTGTTGCTGCAGAAACCTTTGCTCCTGAAACACAAACAGTCACGCTCATTGTTTCTCACACATTGTGTTTGGACACAATTTTAAGATCAGCATGTGCGAATGCAGCGGTCCACACCTCTTTAGAGTCAGCTTTGAATGAACTGCTCTTTCGGCTCAACTCTTTCTCCTGCTGGGCTTTGAGTCTCCGTGCGTCCTCCCGGAGCCGGGCAGTGTGCTCAGCCTCCATTTGGCTGCTTTGCTGTTGGAACTGTTTTTCAAGTCTCTCAAGTTCACCGTCATAATACTGCTTCTTACTCTGCAGAGGTTACAGGTTGTTAGTACATCTCACTACGACAAAAGCATCAGGGGTTTTCTAAACTTCGTTCTATGCTAAAGTCATGAATAATGGATCATAATGTTCAGTTTATTTTTGGAGAGATGTGAAGATCATAATGAGGACTTTGGAGACGGGCTCTTTTGACTTGGCCCAAAACCCTAGCAACTAGTCTCGAGTAGCCAAAACTTCATACTGAAGGTCTGGGGCGCTTTCGTCGCTTTCGCCGCTTTCTTTAGCCAAGGCCCACCCAAGAGGCCATATGACTGAAAGTTATATCACAAAATCACGTTTCGTTTTGTGCCGCATCATGTTCAAAGGTGGAAATGTCTCACAAATCCTGTGAAATTCAACCAAACAGATGATGACTTTGAACGTGCTGAAGTGTTTCCAGAAAGGTGTGCCAAATGCATCAGATGTTTAACCAACAATCCGTGGGCGGGACATCTGCGGCTGAGATTACCTAGAAACCATCCTTTACATCGTAGCAACGTCTACCATAACAATGCATTAAAACACGCAAACTTTGCAGTTGCACCAGTGTCTGGAAATCACCCACAACACTCTAGCATCATAGTGGCGATGACTCATCTTTTCTTCCGAAAATTTCAAAATTCAGCTTAGAATATTTAAAGGCATCATATTAACTTCTTATTGATCTTATTTACTTCACGTGTTACTGCTAATGTAACGGACATTCTTATAGAAAAAGGTGCTAAAAATGGTTCTTCACATCTATTTTTGGTTCCCAAAGAACCATTTAATCAAAGACACTTTTTGATCTAACCTTTTTTACAGTCTTAAGAACCCTTTTCCACTACACAGAACCTTTTGTGAAACAGAAAGGTTGTTTTTCAAACCATACAGCCAAAATGGTTGCATTTCCAAATGCACATTTTTAAGAATGAATGCTGTGCAGGAGGAGAGTAATAACATTAAAACATGTTGGGCTGCGATATTATTGTATACTGTAATGTGAATTGGCTACATATGACGTCCCACTCCTGACTCTTTAAAATAAAGGTGCTTAGGAGGTTCTTCATAGAGATGCCATAGCAAAAAAACATTCAAAACCATTGAGTCAAAGAACCATCTCTTTCTTACCTTTGATAACCTGAAGAACCTTTTTCATCATAAAGAAATGTTTGCGAAATGGAAAGATTCTTTATAAAACCCTTTAGAAAAAAAGTTATTCTATGGAATCCGGAATCTCCTTTAGTATTAATAGTGCACATTATTTCCCACATAATATTCCATTTAAAAAAACATTCGTTGGAAAGAAGTTGGAAATTAGGTTATTGTTCACAACATGCACAACTAATACTGAACGGCTGATCTGCCAGGTTTTGCCAAAATATAAGAAACATTAAACTACTATCAGGTTTGAGGTGCACAAGCAATGTGACATACAGTCATCTCTTGTTCGATGTGGCGAAACATCTGTTCTCTCTGCTGCTGGAGTTTCTGCTCCAGCTGCGCATGTTCCCTCTGCTCCTCTCGCTGTAAGAGCTTCAACGCGTGCAGCTCCTGCCGTCTGCAGACACATGCAATAATTTGAAACATAATTATCATATCCAAAAGTCCATGAAAATGATAAAAGACTGTTTGCTGTTACCTGTTGTAGCGCATTTGTTGTTCCTCTCTGTCTTTGTCACTGAGCACTTTAGAGGTGGTGACGCTGACCTCCTGTCCATCCACCATAAATGTTCTGATCTTCTTTACTGTCCGTCTGCTCGCGGCTAATTCCTGAGTTGATACGAACATTGTATTTACATAGGCTATGTTTCACTTATATGCTTGGTCTGCTTTGTTTATTACTCACCCCTTCAAAACCAGGAGACAGCGGCGGTTCGGTATTTGGAGAAATAGGTGCAACCTTGTCTTCATTAGATTCCTTGGGTGCGTTTCCATTAGCCCCTACGTGTTGTTCTTTTGAGCCATTAACAAGAACACTTTCTTCGTTTTTATCTTGTCTCATTGTGTCCTCTTCGAGTATAAACATCACATGCTTTTTTCCTTTTGGTTCAATCACATCTGTTGAAGTACCATTGCTTTGGCTTTCAATTTGCTTTCCTTCAATGTCCTGTATACTTTCAGTATCATTTCCTTGAAGCTTGTGCTCGGGTTTAATTGAATCTATACAATCTTCTTTTGTTTCGGAACAGTGTGCTGTTATACGTTTTGTTAACTCATCTCTGACAGCTTCTTCTTTACTCATTTCTCCTTCTGTACTGATCTCTTCTGTATTGGGCTGACATGACAGTTCTTGCTTGTGTACAACAATTATATTTGTTATCTCATTTTGAGTTGTTGTTTCCATCTTCTCGAATTGTCTTTTGTTGTCAATGTTCTCATTCAAGTCTACTTCATCAATTTCAACA
The DNA here is from genome assembly GCF_947034865.1 of Barbatula barbatula. NCBI lineage: Eukaryota > Metazoa > Chordata > Actinopteri > Cypriniformes > Nemacheilidae > Barbatula > Barbatula barbatula. The sequence continues at coordinate 9,587,677 of NC_136787.1, read as the reverse complement.
TTGCATTCCTTTTTAACATCTTCGGAGGTTAAAAGCTCCTCTATTTTTCCATAAGGATCTTTGGTTTCTTCACAGGATTTGTCTTTCTCACTATTTTCCTTTATTGGATCTATGTCTTCATTCCCAACATCCATTGGAATATTCTCTTGACTGGTTGGATCCTCACATATTACCTCAATGTGCTCTTCTGCGTTGGTCGAACGTTCCTCTTCCTCCATTACCGCGTTTGTTTCTCCACATAGTCCGTTGATTTCCTCACCGTTTTCCTCTTTCGTTGCATTCGATGTCCCACCATCTGTCTCCAATTCTTCTCGTTCTTCAAGTTCTACCACAGGTATTTCTTCAACAAGTGTGATTGTTCCCTCATCGGGCTCAATTTTTGATGTTTCATTTGTCTGTTGACTTTGCTCAAAATCCGGAATGACTTCATGCAAGCAATAAGACGGCATCTCAAGAGAAGAGATTTTCTCATCTGTTATGAAGGGAGAACTACACGTTTTCAAGGAGCAGGCCAAATCAAGGTATTGATTTGTATAATGTTCCTCTTCCCATCTGTCTTGTTTACTTAATATTAATATTGATGTTTCCAAATTCAGCGCTTTCACCAGAGAGCTCTGAGGATGTGTTGCTTTAGGAAGCATGTCATGAATTGCCGGGTTTTGGAGGGATTTCCAGATTGTCTGGTCATTGTGGACCGAATCATCAGACATCACTTTTTTCACATCAAAAGTGTTGTCATCCATATCAGTGTGATCTTGGGTAAGATCTAGTGTTTTCTTGTTGGAGAAATCTGTTGGTAGCTGTGCTGGTGCTGGTGTGCATAAGTGGTTTAAGGTCTTGACTTCCTCTTTGTCAGTTTCTTCTTTAGCTTCATTGTCTTTGGTGTCGGCGGACTCATTGCTTGTAACTTCAACTAAGTCAGATGTCTGTTCTTTGGATTTGTCAGTGGTTTCATGGCTATCTCCCTCTGAAACAGGAGAACTTTTGGTTTCATGGCTATCTCCCGCTGAAACAGGAGAACTTTGCTCAGTTTCCGTCACGCTGGAGTCTTTAGATGCCTTAGCTGGCGAATTATCACCCCAGAATCCGGATTTGCGTCGACCGCCCCCTGTCAGAAACGAGAGCAGATTTCCAGGAACGGAGAGGCGTCTTGCCCTCTTCTGGGCTTTATCTGTGGCGTGGGATGCCCTGCGGGTCACTTTAACTTCAGTGTTTGGCTCTGGAACGGTGGGAGATTGAGGAACAGCTTCTGGAACAGTTATCTGAGAACTGTCAGGTTCATGTGCTGCTTGTTCTTCAGCTGCTTGCACTGATTCAGTTTGTGTTTGCTCAGATTCTGTTGCTTTTGTTTCGTTTACAGAATCCCGGTCTGAATACAGGTCTGACAAAGACTGTACAATAGAATATACAGAAGAAAAGTATGTATTAAACCCTTTGAAAGCATGAACTTCCATGTGTTTCAACCTTTTTTTTTGCTGATCTGGTGATTCTTAAAGGTATTTCTGCTGAAGCTTGTTAAAGTTAAGCCAATATAAGATGTCTGAATACTATTTTTTCTGATTGGAAGATGACCTGCTAGAGTCTTCTTTATTAATTTCAAAATATTATTAAAAAATTTGATTCCAATCATTAGTCTTTAATTTCAATTTTACATGTTTTTAATTAGTATTTTACTTAATTTTAATCTTTAATTCCATTTTTTAATTTCAATTTTTACCTTTATTTTTTATTTTCAAACTTAATTTCTATCTTTAATTTAAATTGTATATATTGTGATTACATTTTTTACTTAATTTCAATTTATTATTCAAATTTTTAATTTCATTTGAATCTTCTATATTTATTATCAATTTTAGATTTTTGTTATTTAATGTTTAGACATAATTTTGATCTTTAATAAAAAAATTATGTTTTATTTTCAAGATTTTGTTTCTTGTTAAATTATATATTTTATCCTTAGTTTTCTCTCCTAAAATTAAAGTTTTTTATTTGCACACTTTATAGAGATTACCAGAATAACAGGTTATATTTAACTCCAAAAGTCTTGAATCTTGAGATGCCTTTACCTCAGCTTCTATGACCTCAGTGACCTCTGCTTTGGCTTCAGCGATGAGTTCTTTAAGAGCTCGCCCGTCTCGACCCGCATATGCGAAAGGGTGAGCCAGCAGCTGCTGGGCTCCCCAGCGAGCCTCTGGGTTCTTCTGCAACGTCCTCCGCAAAAAGTCTTGAAAATGGGACGACCTGGAAAAAGACGTTAAAAGCAGTTAAGAAGTCCTGCTTCTTTGATCGATGGGTTGACTGACTGATTGAAGAAGTAAACACTCACCAACGACGGGAATTAGAGAGCACGGGAGGTTGAGATTTGGTGATCTTCAGCAGAACTCTCATGGGATTGAGCGAATGATGAGGAGGCTCCATCTCAGCAGCTTCGATCAGAGTGATGCCCAGTGACCAGATATCTGCTTTACAGCTGTATTGATTGTCCTTCGAAGTTTCACACATGATGACCTCTGGTGCCATCCTTGAAAGACAGAACCGAAGACACAGGTGCTCACTATATGTAGTGACTGGCAATTTAAACCTCAGTAAGAATATCCTGACAATATGTGCATTTAGCCATGAACATTTTCAACCTTTGTGTAGTGTTCACGTCCATTTTTTATTATTTTTTTAACCTCATGCATTTTTAATTGAAGACTAACATGTTTTGTTCAACATATTTATTGTATAGTACATTTTCTTAATGAACAATGCTATGGGTCTACTTGACATTGGCTGAGAAAAAAAGACATGAACACCATACAAGGGTTTAACTTGCTCAGCAAGATTTCTCTGCAAACTGTTGTTCTCTTCAAACCGCTGTGACAGTAGTCAACAACTGATAATAGAAAAAAACCTTTTGCAAACCTAATGTTGTGAAAACTCGAATATGCATACACATATACTTGTGCTGTGTTATAAATTGCATCTGGACAAATTTCAGAAGCTATAGTGATGTGTGAAATCGAGAAAAACTCTTCACATAACTCTTAATCTTACCAGTACGGTGTTCCAATGAAAGTTGATCGTTTTTGGAGGGTGTTTTCATTTTTTGCAGACACACCAAAGTCAGCTGCATGAGAGAGGACACAAATGTAACGCCAAACAAATGAAGAGATGTGTAAGGATTCATTTAATCGACTGAATGAATTTGTGAAACTTTTTCTGTAAGTCAACAGGAATTGTATGTCAGCACTTTGGTGTGCATAGAATGCTAAACCGATGCATAAAAATGCATGAAATACATGTTCAAATCCAATAAATATTGTGAACGTAAAGATGAATTTAATTTAGTTTAAGGAGAACTGACGCCCAGCAGGACCAATGTCTACATGTCATGTAACTTTATCCACGTGACACATAATTCACTCAGTCCGCAAGATAGTCATGTTACAAATTTCGTCTCAGAAGAACAGCATATGTACCAAGTTTGACCTGTCCCTCCATCGTGAGCAGAATGTTTCCGGCCTTCAGATCTCTATGAATAATATGATGCTGATGCAGGTAAGAGAGGGCCTGTAGGGTCTGACAGCACACCTCGCTGATCTGTTGCTCCGAAAGACCCCGTTCCAGTTCTGCAACACACGCGGTAAATGTAAAAGTTAAAGTCCTGCACCAATAAAATCTGATCTGAGAAGTCTTCCCAGCACTGTACGAAAAACATAAGAACTAATGCTGGGAAAACTTGGACCCTGTAGAGTAAAATGACATATAAATGTTTTCAGGTTATTTTATATCTGACTTGTAAAATAGCAGCCTATTTCAGTATTATTTCAAAAATGTTATTCTAAAATATAAAATTCTGTCAAATAAAAAAAGTATATAACAAATATGTTTATTTTTACGATGTAATAAACCACACCCACCCAACATGATGTCATCCAGGGCTCCTCCAGGGCAGTACTCAATAAGAATCTGAAGTGAGGAGACACACGAAACTTCAGTTTAATACTGTGAGCAAATAAACGCTATTGCAGTTTAACTTTATTAACAGGTGTGGCTCACCCACAGCCATCCCTCAAAGAACATGGCGTCCAGCAAAGAGAGAATGTTGGCGTGACGGCAGGCCGCCAGGATGTCAATCTCGGTGATGTAGTCGTCGAGCTGCTCCTCGCTGCGTACTTCAATCACTTTAGAAGCACCCAGGACTCCCGTCGTCTGATTGTGAACCTGTGTGTGTAACACATCAGATTAGCCCTTGTCACATCCGATGCAATTAAATAAAAACATGATAATGAACTTAACAAGGCTTGATGCTGTCTTCACATGCACTCAATAGTTCCCACTTTGACCCAGAAATAATTCATGGGACGGTGCTCTGTTAATGTTAGCAGATACTTGTCATGTTTTAATGCTACTACATTGGTAACAGTAATGTTTTAATGTTACTAAATGCTTTAAATGTAACTAGATACAGGCGTTATTTTCGGGTTAACGTGGGAATATCACTTTTGCACCAGCAATTAATGTTGAAATTTCAACAAATCACCATAATAGTGATCAGTGTTTGCTTTAGTTGAGCGCTTGACTCTTAAAGATACGTTTCTTTAGATGTACACGTGTACACATATGTTGTGAGAAAAATAACTAAGAACCTGCAGGTTTAGAAAATGATTAATCTGAAGTTCTGTAACTTACTTTTCAGTGAGAAATGTTATTAATATGTGCATATGGAGTAATAAAAATAGATGATTAAAAGGTTTCTTGCTGTCTGGGGATGCATTATTTGTTTTACTTTCTGATCGAACGTAGGTGGTATTGAGGGAAATTCTTGTTTTAGAGTGCGTTTAAGGACACAAATATGTGTAGTGCAGGATGAGTCATCAATGTTTTTGTTCCATTTACTGTAAAAGCTATGACTGCAAACACCTGTTTAAATGCAAATAGCTTTCATTTATAATTTGACTGTATGTAGTCGCAATAATGTGCGTTTTATGTTTCAGGGAAGGATGAAGACAACAAAAGTTTGATGTGTAAAGTTGAAAATCTCTTACAGGAAGCCATGCTTCATATTATAGTTCAACAGGAAGTTGACAAACCACAGCGTGGCCCTGAACGCAAATTTTCCATCACCTTGGAAACCTATCGCTAAAACAATGTTGCTAAATAAGTGTGTATGCCCCTTGGGGTGACTGTACCCTCAAATTGCATCTTTCTAACATTGTTGATACGTTTTGATAAAAAACTAAGGCCAAATATAGTACTAGTATCATAAAAGTCATGTTTTATATTAAAAAACCTGAAACCACAACGTGATGTCTCGCCATCCACAGACAAAAATGTATGTTTTTAAAGATGGCAGACAGGTTGAAAGGCCATCGGAACACCGTCTCATACAAACAAATTGGCTTTCTTTTACATTTTATGCTGAAGTATGTGTGCTTAAGTCAATTTAAGACCATTTGCCAATAGAAATATTAACTTCAATAAAAAGCTTTAATAACAACAAGTCTATTAAAATAATGGTAGTCAAGCATAATAAATGTATATGCAAACAATATATTTATTTCACTTTATTTTATACAGTAAATTCATTTCCAAAGCCAATGTTGTGTGGGAGACATTTCCATGACAGACTGGGTCAGATCATATCAGCACTGTTATGAACAGCTTTTATAATGTTTTATTATATTGTTTTGCAAATAACTTGAAATAATTATTATTTAGAGACAAGCAAACCCTAAATGCTGTTTAATGCTCTCTTACCTTATACACCTTCCCAAAAGCTCCATCTCCCAGATCTCCCAGAGTTTCCCACGTCTGATGTGGATCCACATCCCTCTTCAGGTTTTCGTAGTGTCTGATCCGCTTTTTCTCCACACCCAGCCTAAATATTCGCATCAGGAGGGAGGCCATCGCTCCCTCCTTTTAATTCACCCCTCCTCTTTTAAAATCCCAGTTACTCCGATGTATCAATGATCCTGAATGCCTCTCTCAAGGGAAAGCAATCAAAACCACTTACAAAACTACTAACAACACACACTAAAGTAAGTCTGCAGAGGGAAAGATGTTTTTGATTGTCACATCTCTTCTCTGCACACGTCTAAGCCCGACAGGAAGCTGCAACCACATCCTTCAGTAATATGGACCACAATAATGTGTAGGATGTGCGTTTCGTCTCTGCGATACTCTACAGTAATGTTTATAACGGTATGAGCAGACATAATGGCACATTGGGGTGAAGAAATACAGATGTTAGTTTTAGGCCTACTATGCTTTGATGGAGCTTTATGTGTCCTCGGTCTAAATAATACTCTCAAACCGTGAGCTGGAAGCGTTCTGGTATTCTACAAATTGTGGTACATTTGCTACAGTCACCCACTTATTTATAAGAGGATGTGTGATTTATGTCCACTTCAAAACTTTTAGTGAAATATTGAATTGAAGGATGTAGTTTTAAACATGAACCACTAGATGTCCCTCTAGTCCATTTCTTTCACATTATTCCATCAGTATTTTAAATGTAAACAAATCCTACATATATGCGAAGTTACAATTTTCTAATGCTTGAAAGCCTTAATTTAAATGAAAATAAAGCTTGTAATACAGCAACTTCAAAATGAACGTCTGAGGTAAGACTGGAAACAAAAAGAAGTCTTACAGGTTTGACATAGAGGGAGACTTCACCCAAAAATGAAAACATCCGATATCATTTATTCACCTTCGAGTTGTTCCAATGTGTCTATAAATGTCTTTGTTCTGATGAACACAGAGAAAGATACTTGTGCTTATAACCAGAGAGATTTTGCCCCCTGTTGACTCCCATAGTACTTATCATTTGTTCTGTTCTGTTTAACACAAAAGAAGACATTTTGAAGAATGTAGGACAGCAAACAGTTCTGGGTCACTTTTGACTGCCATTGCATGTTTTCCGACTATGGAAGTCAATGTGGGACAAAATCTGTCTGGTTAGAAGTTCTTCCAAACATGTACACAGATTTGGAACAACTCAAAGTTGAGTAAACGATGACAGAATTTAAAGATTAAACAACGATTTTTATATATTGGAAGTTTTAAGGTTCAATCTGACACTTTTGTCAAAATGTTTCTGTCACAACTAATTTAAATTATTTGATGTTTTTTTTTACGTTTTGTACATTTTGGGACTTTTTTAGCAGAAAATGAGGTTTTATCTTAAAATTCTAAAAATGGAATGAAGAAACTTTGAAGCTCGGTCTCTCTAAACTGCTCAGAATGCAGACAGACCCTTATTATTCCAAGGCGACGATTTTAAATGTATATATATTATATATTTTGAATAGGCCTATATTTTAAGTCAAGAAACAAATCCCTAAAGAATTATTTTTCACAGTTAAATGCCATCACTTGATTCTTAAGTGGGTGTAGGTGTAATCGGTCTGACATCGTTTTTAAACACAAGCAGGGCTTTACTAATGATCACGCAAAAGTACAGGATGATCTAAAACCAGTTCTCTTTCACAGGAGACTTTAGAGAGGTTAAAGAGTCTTGTGACCAACATAACGTGAGCCCTGCTGCTCTACTAAACACATTATCTGCGGAATAAATTGATTTTTAGGCAAAGGAACACTGAAGGTGTTTCCAATAACCACTGACCAGCATTCCAGTTTTATCACAAGCTGAGCGTACAGTCAAAACCCAGGTGAAGAGACCTTGTGTTTTATAAACATTACTTGGTTTAATGCAGCTGCATAGACCAGGGGAATTAACCAATCGTACATTTTGACAAGTCTGCATTTAAATGTAAAACAATATTAGTTTTCTTCTGAATTAAGGACAAAAAATACATTTGCCAACAGATTTTTTTAAAGGGACAGATCTCCCAAAAACCTGTATGACTTTCTTTCTTGTGCAGAACAAAAAATATATATTTATTTAAAGAATGTTGGTAACCGAACAACAGCTGTACCCAATGACTTGCATGTTGTCTGCATATAATAGAAGTGAATTGGTATCGCTGTTATTCGGTTACCCACGACGCAAGAAATAAATACAAGCTTAAGCAATAATGAGCACCTTGATTTCTTTACAGGAGTCAAATATGATACATTGTTTTACTCAATAACAGGCAGTTTTATCTTCCACTGTGTATCAGTTGTTTAACTTGCATGAAAAAAGTGCACCAACAGATTTGAGCTCACAAATTTTGTTTAACATTGCAGTCAAATTAAACAGATCCTGGGGTTATACAATGCAAACAGCAATGGGATTCATCGATGCTTTTACTAGACTTAAACTTTACAGTATTGACATATTGTATTTTTCCTGTCAGTGGTTTAGCCAGTGCAAAGTGAAACGCAATAAAATGATACAAACCAAAAATAAGTTCGGGGGAATTTTGCTGCTGTAAACTTCATGACTCAAATAGTCACAAGAGTTCGATAAGGAAAATGTACATTTCTGATTCAACGCGTGGACACAGCTTACCATGAACACATTACATAATGGAACACATTACATAATGAAACCCTTGATGTGTGCCGAACTGCAGGGTCCGGCAAGGGAAGATCTGGCGTAACTGCTATACACAATAACATCTCCTGAAGGAGTGAATGTAAATTTCCCTTTCCCAGAGAATTTGATGATAATTGGGCTATTTACAATTCCTCTGCCAAACTAAATCATGAATGCTAGCATTTGCATTCCTTATGATAAAATATGACTACTTCTGCATACTTGTATGGCACAGTCAACTGTATAAAGCCGTAGCACTTTGCTATATAATATGCAGGTATCTTACAAACTATTTACAAATGTACACAATGACGTTCACAAAAGGCAAGTCTGCAAATTCCTTACACATATTCTGGCTGAACCGCGTTGCGATTATCAAATGACTTGAATTTGTCAGAACTGAAGTTCGTAAACATATCACGCATGTTGGACTGGAGTGCAGGGGTGAGAGGTTTCACCCGATCTTTTTTGAGGTGTCTTGACAAGTCTCGTGAGATAAACCACAACCGATCCCTCCTTCTTTGAGTGATGTATTTTATGTATTGTCCATCAGGTCTCTGTGAAGGGTGTTTCTATGTTTACATGTGACACACAGAAGGGGCATCAAGGCCCGTAAAATCCAGCACTGTAGGAGAGATGCTCTCTCAGCACAAACAGCAGCAGCGGAGAAAAGACAGAAGATCCTCTACCATCTTCTCTGACAGAATGAGGTTGTCTGTGGTGACCAGAGGCCTCTCTCACATACCATTGGCACTCATCTTGGACTTCTGTGACAATTCTGCCTCCTTAGCCTGATGGGACAATACAGAGGAGGGTTGAGTGTGTTAATATAAACAATTGTCATAAGAGACTGCAGTAGTTACGGGGGAAAATGTGTTCGGGGAAGATGGGTAAAGTTATGCCCCCCCTTAATATAAAGAATCCATTATTTTGTGATTATGTGATCAGATATGCAGAAAAGACAAATCACATGCATAAAAATAGCATTAAAAGATGCTTATTACTTTTCTTATGTATGTCAAAAGGACTCTTAGAATCTGTTTCAGCGGCAACAACATGAACAAACACTATGTGGGCCTAACCTAACCTTCCGGTAGACCCCCGCAATGAATCAATAAGTAGTTTTGATTTCATTTTAAACACAATTAAATATTAATTCATATTAATATGAATACAATCTAAAATAAATGTTTACGTTATAACCAAACAGACCGAGAGTTAACTGTGGGCCAGGCGTGTACGTCTCATCAAACCGTCTTTAATTTATATATATCAATTATTATTTGAGAAAATATAAGGTTTACATTCAAATAACTTTTGTCTGGCTTGGTGAATAAAATGCACAATAATGTGCACAAAGTAATTGACACTCCTAGAGACTTAAAGAACAAGTATAATTTTTAGTTGAACGTTTACGTTTTTAGGTTTTGCATAACTAGCCTATATTTAGAGTCTTTAGGAGTTTTAGATTTAGAAGTAACTAGATGACATGGGAGAGTGTGGTACAGCTTTGAACGTGGTACTTTATTAAGGTTACAGAAATCGGATTGGATTCAAAGGGAAACTCATTTAAATCACATTGAACAAATTATTTAGTTTGGTCAAACAGAAAATAATTTATATGTAATGGGGTATGTGCGATGACGTCCTCCCGCTATAATCTCTGCCAGCTCTGTTACACCCGGCGCCATAGGGAACAATGGCGTTTCTCTTCAGGATGCACATAGGTTACGATCAACAAGGTGAGTCTAATTATTCAAACCCTCGCCATACGTCGACAACCAAAAAGGAGAAGCACTTCAGGCTACCCGTTTCAAGGTACATCAACAAATCTGAAAAGAGTTTCACAAGAGGCATGATCACAGAGGCACTAAACAATGCTCACCTGTAGTGCTGTCGGTTCAGCGAAATTTGAACGTTTTATTTATTAAACACTCCTTAGTGCAATGAGAGCGAAACTGACCTAGCTGGCTGAGATTTTAGCAGAAGTACATCATCGCCCGTGTGGATATACTGTATTCCCACCAGAACAGACGTTTTCACTGACACTTACATGTATTAACTGAGCTTCTGCTGATGGCATGTCCAACACTCTGGGTTTCTCCGACAATTCTTCAGACTACATAAAGGAATACATTTATATTCATTAGGTATATATACAGTGGTTTAGCAGAATTATCTTAAGGTACTTCCAAACCACTTATAGGTACTTCATTTACTACTGCATTATTGCGTAATACCTGCTGGACTGAAGAGGCCTTAACTGACTGATGATGTAATGGCAGTCTTACCTTTCTGTCCTTGATGACAGGCGCAGAGTCCACCATCATCTCCACAGAAGACGACTGTGAATTTCCTTTGGCTGAAGCGTCAGTCTCCACAGGAGGTGGAATGGCCTTCTGGGTGACAAAAACCAACAAAGAGGTCATTACATGTGAAACCATAGTAAAAAACAATACAGTGAAAGCCTATCAGTGGCCTGCGTGCCTGTCTGCCTGACAGAACAGTAAGGCGTCATTTGCTTTAGGTTCCAAATGGTCAAATGTACACAGAACAGTTTCCGTTGATAATGTTGTTGCTTTGTTCTGTTTTTGGTTTCATTTGCAACAGATTATAAACTCAAATTACATTAAATAGAAAACCATCGACCTGCATACATTTGACTTTTTTCATGATACTATATGTGAAGTGTTGCCAAAAAGGCAAATTAAATTGAAATAAACATTAAGCTTAACACCCAAATAATCATAAATGATATCATGAGAACATGTACGTTTTTAAAACAGTGTAAATACCTCCAGTTTGGGTACGGGTGGAATGACAGGGGCTTTAGGAGTGAGTTCTGTGAGGTACATTGCACGAGAGAGAAGCAGGAGGGATGGTGGGACGTTCTCTTTCAAGTGGAGGTCCACCCACTGAGAGATAAAGAAACATCCACAAAACTGATTAAAAACAAACCAAGAACATACAAATACCTAGACACAGATACAAACAACCGTTTCTAGGTGGAATGGCTTCAATTTTACACAATATTTGGGTGTATAGATATGACTCTGACTTCAATGCAAGCATATGGTATTTCTACTTGTTTGTTTATCTGCCAGGCATCAAGAAAACCTATGGTTAAGGGTTTGATTAAAATATTTGAACTTAAGCAAAATGGTGATGTAGTTTCCTCAAAAGCATAGGTAGGCAGGTGTGTGCACACTACAGACCTGTTGCAGCTGCTGTCGGAGCTGATCCGTGGTCAGACCCAGAGCTCTCATCCCACGACTCCTGCAGGCAGCCTGAAGCTCTGCTACGGTCATTCCAGCAACACCCTCTGTGGCGATCATCTGAGAGGAGACAAAAGAAAATCTGCTTAACCATCACAAACAAAGTTAAATGACCTACAAGCCCACCAAGGAAAAGAAACTGTATGGTGACCACAGCTGATGAACAAGATTTCTGATGGAAAGCAACTTTAGTCAAAACATTTTATAGCTGTAATGCTTCATATTAAAAAAAAAGATTTTAAAAATCAAGTTGGGAAAAACTTAAAAAGTGAGCCAATGACAGAACTAAAATTTTAAGGGAAATGTACGGACAGTTACCTAATATTAAAGTTCTGTCATCATTTACTCACCCTCAGGTTGTTCCAAACCTGTATAAATGTCTTTACTCTGCTGAACACAAAGGAAGGTATTTGAAATAATGTCAGTAACCAAACAGATCTCAACTCCTATTTACTGCCATAGTAGGGAAAATAATTACTACGGGAGTCAATAGGGGATGGGATCTGTTTGGTTACTGACATTCTTCCAAATATCTTTAGGTTTTTTCATTTTTGGGTAAACTATCCCTTTAAGGGTTTAAAACGGCATGTGGCTTAGTCATACAAAAACCTAGAGCTCACAGCAATCTGTCAAACAATAAATTCAGCAATAAAACAGGGTCAGTGGCAGCTATCTGCTTTTGTCTCACCTCATCGTCGGCTTTGATGGTGCGCAGCTGCATCATGAGTTGGAAGCGCAGCAGGTTATTGGTGCCGATGGGCTGCAGCTCCAGCAGTTTGCACAACGCTACCAGCTGCGGCCGCTCCAGATGTTCCAACGTCAACTCGTCCTCAAAAAGCTTTGAGAACTTCACAATGTCTTTAGTCATGGGCTGTTCACCAGTGTGCCTCACCTATAGCAAAGAAAAGCTTTTTTACTTTCCCAGTTGGAAATGTTACCTTGGTGACACTTAGTCCAACAACATCTTGGAAAATATCCTAAGTTTCAAGAGCTCACCTGTTGCACATAAGTTGAGAACTTCTGAGTCTCGTCTCCAACAGCTGCTTTGTTTCTTCTGGCCATCTCGCCGATGGTCTCCTGCAAGAACTTGGCCAGCTCCAATTTGGCAGCAAGACCCTTCTTATGTTTCTCTTCCTGTGGGACCAAAATCGATAGATGAGGTTTTTAGATATTTAAATATATTTTTTTATATCTGCTTTTTAAAACAAATCACACACACCATCTGTATCTACAAACATTTACCATCAGATTCATATGAGTGACTGAGATGGCAAAAGTCTTGTAGTGTCAATTGGAAAGCAGCATTATGATATGCAAAATTTGGCAGGCTGTCTTCTAAATAGACGTACCTTTTTGGACTCCGTCTCGAAGGTGGAAGGCAACATTTCTGGGAAGAGCTTGAGGAAAACAGGAAGCAGAAATTCCATGAAGGGAACTATGATGAAGACCATGAAGGGTAACAGCCGGAACAAGTCGGCACATGTCCTCAACAGCTGTGGATAAAAGAAAACATCTTACAGACCCATAAACAAAAACAAAAGCTTGCTGAGACTAAGGCCACGTTTACGAACCTTTGCATTTTTTTAAAATTTCACGTACACATGACAGTGTTATCAAAATGGTCTGCATTTACACAGATCCAGGAAAACTGATTTAAACGAAGTAGTATGCACGCCAGGCCAGTGGATGGCGAGGTTGTTGTGTAAAGAAACAGCCAAAAGTACTTTTTAATACCGTTTGTCGACGTATATACGCGTTTAAAGTCTGCCGAATGTGAATAGTAATGTAAATTTAAATCCATCTTTAGCTGGGGAAACATTAATACACAGTCGTGCAGCGAGAGCTCAGTACAGAAATTCGCCATATTGTTTTGGCTATACTTGCGCGGCTAGGCGTGCAATATGCATTCGCGTTACATCAACTGCGTCGGTTTTTAAACTTTGAGACCCGTTTTCAAAAGCAAGCGTTATCAGTCTCCCAAAAAGCAGATTCCGTCTAAATTCCGTTGTGGAAAATGGCCCTTGTTTCTCCTAATCCATCTAAACCCTATTTATGTATTCTACACTCCTTAACCCTTTTGTTAAGTAATCCCGTACAGTCACATTATGTTATAAAATCTTGACTAAGCACAGAATTGTACTCACAGGATTGGCAAACATATTACATAACACAATAGCATGTTTTTAGAAATGTGGTACCATATCACACCAACACGTAATGACTTAGAACAAAGGTATTAAAGTGATAGTTCACCCAATGAAAATTCTGTCATCATTTACTCACTCTCTTACATCATTCTTCTGCAGGACACAAAAGAAGATATTTTAAAGAATGTTGTTAAATGGTCCCCACTCGTTTGCATTTTTTGTGTCCATACAATTGAGAATGTGAAGCTGACTTGCCGCCCTATGTTGCATGTTGCAGTAGCGACGCCATCTTGGGAGGATCATATTCCACTGCTATTATTGTTTTGATTTGTACTGTTACTTGTTTTGTTTGATATATGGAGAAATCGCAAGTGAAAGAACCAGGAGATTTTCCTAAACGACTCTGCGTAATGCTATCGCAGTTTTAAACACAGCAAGACTGACCTACCATAGTTATATTTCCTAATCAAACAAGAAAAACAAAACGCTGCATTGAACACGCTAGCAGCCATTCTCCCAAGATGGCAAAACATTCAACACGCAATCGCTAAAGAAGTGAATGGGTGCTGGTGCTGTTCGGTTACCAACTGTATTCAAAATATCTTCTTTTGTGTTTTTTGCGAAAGCTATACAGGTTTAAAACGACAAGAGGGTGAGTAAATAATAACAGCATTCTTGGGTGAACTATCCCTTTAAAAACATTTTATCCTATAATTCTTATATAGCGCTCCGTGTTCATAACAGTAAGCTTTTCTTATAAAAAATAATCCAAATATCAATGATCCCTAACAGACGTACCCTTCTCCTATCTCTCCTGGTGAGCTGTTGCCCGTGCAATAACCTCCAGACCATCCTGCCAGCGACTTTTGTGTCAATCCCCAGGAGACGGAACCCATGATAGTAATGTTTGAGTTCATCTAGCACTCTCTGTCCCAGAGACTTCTTTGGCACTGCTAGTGGAGGCGGTTGAGTGCCAGAGGCGGCAGCAACAGAGTCATCCTTGGCTGGCTCAACCGTATCCTTCACCTCCTGTAGCCTCGCACAAGAGCTGTGGACGGGACGTGCAGACACGCAATCGGGGCGGATGAAGCTGGAAGTAAAGTATGGGTAGAGCGGCCTGGGACACCTGACAGTGAGGGCAGCCCGTCCGAAGGACTCAGAGTGGTAACGTACACATGACGTCGAGGGGAGCGAGGCACAACCATGTCTTTTAGAAAGAAGGTAAGATCCCCTGTAAAAAAAAAAAGAAGAGGAGTTAATACCTGATGATTAAAATCACAAGGAATGTTTGTTGTTGTTTTTAATAAGTGGGAAAGGTTGTCAGTGGCGTTCTCCAGCACGCCACAGATGCTTTTAACAGAGCGTAACTTGTTTTGAAAGCAGAACATTCATTTAATGAAGTGAAACTAATCGGTGTATTCAGATAACAATGGTGCACTTAAAATACGAATACAGAAACAGGGGTGACCTCACCTTGATCTTGTAACAGCAAGTAGCACCTGTGAGCTAAACACTGCCATTGTGTGATCAGATGCGTGTGCTGTAAACGAAATCAGATTAAAAATGCAATCATGCTAACACGTCAGATCATAACATCATAAGCGATATGTTGTGCGCAGCGGCGTGTCGATGTGGTCCGTCATAACATAGCACTGCACGCAACCACTGACGCGCGTGTTTACCTTCGCAGCATGTTACTAAAACCGGAACAAAAACATGGCAAAGGGCAAAACATACACGAAACCATTATCGTTAGACTTTTAATAGATACACGAACTGTCTAAACTAAAACATACGTCTCCATCTGAAAACTTATGGTGAGCTATATAGTGTTTACGACAGGTGTTCGTGACGTGCCGAAAATTACTTTGTCGTTGGAATAGATAAGGTTGACAGTGTACACTTTTTAACTTTTTATTTAAACTTTAAGAGTTTAAACTCTCTTGACTATTATCTGACTTGGCATGTTATTCAATAAAAACATTGAGATTTTACGACAGGCAATGTGAAGGCCACAACAGAGGCCGCGCACTCATTGCAACACACGACCACCATGTCAAAACTCGCACAACATTACACTATTACAGCTTATGATCTATAGAGATCTAACGTTAACGTCACATCAAAGAAACGCAACCGGGTAACTTAGTTCTTTCGTTTTAAGTTACTTTCGTCAATATTTAACCAACAAACCGCACTCGCCTCAAGTCGAAGTGGTCCAAACTGTGTTTTATATAAAGAATATTTGAAAGCACTAAAGATGATTAAACAACAACCAACCGTTCGAAATACGTCCGTGTCGTGCGGCGTGATGGCTGTGACCGACTGTCTTCAGATCGGATGACGCTCGTGCTCGGCTCGACAGCGCTCCTCCTGCTGCAGCTGGGCTCAAATTTCCTTGGAGGCGACCGCACGGGCGAAAAACGGATCGTTTCGGATACCAGACAATCCATTCACGACGGTATGCCGCTGCTTAAGATTAAACCTATATATACATATAAACAAATCCGTTTCGGTGGACTGTGCTTTTTAGGGTTTTCTACCAGGCGGTAACGGTTTGCCTCCGACGGCCTAAATCCCGGCCAACAACACCGTCCTTCAGAGGAGGATCATCCGATGAGAGGAGGGGCGTGACTGACAGCGCAGAACACCAATAA
The DNA here is from genome assembly GCF_947034865.1 of Barbatula barbatula. Lineage (NCBI taxonomy): Eukaryota > Metazoa > Chordata > Actinopteri > Cypriniformes > Nemacheilidae > Barbatula > Barbatula barbatula. Next base: position 9,571,125 of record NC_136787.1, on the reverse strand, counting down.
ACAAGCGTTGCGCAATGCAGACACTGGCCAATCCTGTGTGCGGGGCGGACAGTGGAACTTCCCATGACCTCATCCGGGATGACGATGGCACACGTTGCGTACACGATTTCTGATCTCAGTTCAGTCGTGGCCGCTTGTTGCTATGACAACAGACATATGTACCGTGCCTGGAACAGCACCGGAATTGTGTAGGGTGTTAGAAATGGTTGTTATGATGCGTTTGTGCAGACGATGGCGCTGTTTTCACGTACAGTACACGCTCGATATTCAAAGATGATTCATTTCATTCAAAGCTTGTTTTTTTTTAACAATTTCCTGTTCACATTTCTTATTAAAATCTTTTGCAAATCGTTTTAAAGACATTATCGCGCTGTATTGGCGAACGATCGATTTACCGTTCTCCTTTATCTATTGTTAGATATTATGTTGTTTCCTAGCTTTTTTATTCAATCCCATCATGTCAGTTGGATCAATAACGTTAAATGTAAATAAATACACAATGGGGAACACAGTTGATATTGAAAAATGCATTATGTGTCATCTTGATTTAATTATTGTTGGCAATATTGGTTAATCTAAGCCAATAATACCGTTGAGCTATATTGGTCTTTTTTTATTCACATAAAGATCAAGAGCACGATTTCTTAAAATAATGATATTGACTATTATTAAATAAATAAATATAATAAATGAAAGAATGCATTGCAAAAATGTTGCATGCGTTTTTCCAAAACACACGAATCACAGCGCATGTCACATACAACTATGTGATCACATCTTAAACTCGATTATCATACACTTATCTCTAATGTTTATTTTGATGTAATCGGGTAAAAAACTACTCGTCCCAAGATGCTCCTCACATCACGCAGCACAGCCAATGGGGGCGATTTTATTTTGGCGCTGAGACACAGGCCTTAAGCAGAAGGGGGCTTTTGTTACAGCTAGAGGGAGGGAGACAGCTATAATAAAATATATGGGAGCCCAATTTCCCTAGGTCTGCAGGAGCATCCCGCAAAAAAACGGGGCCTCTCCCGATTTCACAGCCACACATCCTATCATGGGTATCGACATACGACTGATCTAGCCCAGTTTTTGCCCATACAACGGATCAGATCTTAGAAACGTGGAGTCATAGGTCTTTGTGTGTTCTTTGGTTTATGTTAACTGCACCAGGGATCCAATTTATTTGGTGTATTTGTTTAGAATGGAACACGCTGAAGGTACAGACGCTTTTATTCTACCGCTGTTTCGATGCTTGATGTTGTTGCGTTAAAAAAACAGCACCCGCTGCATGCGTTTGTGTTTTTAACAATAATAAAGCAATGCTTTTCAGCACACCTTTCCGTCGAGATAGCCGCTGGTGGAAACGTTATCTGGCCAATTTGATTTAAAGGGGCACTGGCAGCCATGTTGGCATGTTCGCATTCACTCCTTCACTGTTTTAAGGTATCCGCATGATGCATTTGCCCAAGAAGCGTAGAAATGTGCATTGAAACGCGTGTTTTATAAATTCCCCATATGATAAACTTGAAAGTGCATGTGTTAATGTTCCTCGTCTGAGCATGTTAGCACATCCGCTAACGCCGCCTTTCATGTTATGTAGCGACATCACACGGGTCCGCTTTGCATTTTACAGGGTTGCTGAGAAAACAGCATCTGTCTTAAGTACACAAGGATCTACTTTTCGATGTTCGTGACCCGTAACTTACAACATTTAGAGCGATCTCGTGTATTTTATTACAACATGAGTGATAAGGGTTTGTTTTGTGATCAAGAAAATGCTAGCAGGCTAATGTTAACCAGCTGCTGGCCATTGCAGGTTTGTGTTTCTTTTAAATGCAACGATATTTGAGATTAGTTTATTTACAAACATAGTTTATTATTCTGTGGCATGATGTGATGTGACTATTATTTTCCATTGAAAATGTACCTCGATGGAGTATTTTGTTATTACTAGAAAACCAAAACAGTCTAAATAACCCCCCTTGTTTTGATAGTAAATGGCCGTTTCTTTTTTGACAAGTTAGTCTGTCAGTTATATTTTTATTATAAAGAGCAGTTTTGTTTAATTTCAATTACACGAGTATTGCAGTAATGCATGCAGTCTTGACAAACGTAGACTTTTGAGGGAATGGCGAAATATTTTACATTGCTCATTGGAAATAAATCTGCTTTTTTTTCAAGACTGTGACACTTTGGTGTATATCTTGTTTGGAGTTCCCTCATAGCAATCAAACATGTCCAAACTTTGTAAACTAGTTTTCAAGTTTTATATAACAAATGTTACATTTATCTCCGGAAAATGAAAATGCATTGTTTTAACAGCATCGAAAACAATCACAAACATACAAATCCATAACATTGACCTCAATTGACCCAATGCATACATTTTTATGAAAGCGATTATTTTAAAAGTGTGTCCGTAGTAGCTTTTCACTGGATGGTTTCAAAACAAGGTACACATATGTGTGTCTGTTACGTGCTTTATATAAACATATTCTGTCTCTTTAATATTTCAGCAGGCCCTGTAAAAAAAAGGGAAACTTAAGGATGCTGGAGCAGAACAATGGATTTCTCCTTCTCTTTCATGCAAGGGATCATGGGAAACACAATTCAGCAACCCCCTCAGCTTATTGACTCAGCCAACATCAGACAGGAGGATGTCTATGAAGCCATCAGTGACCCCGGAGATGACGGTGGGCAGCAAAACTTTGAGTCTCCGTTGGAGTCAGGCTTTTCTTACCCTGCTGAAGACCTCCCAGTCATTACAAACGGTTACCCGGCGAGTGTAGGTTCCTATGAACAACAGGCCAAATTCGCCTTGTACTCTCAGTTCCCCAATGGCTCTGCTAACGGTTACGGTGCCATTCGAAATTACGGGGATCACGGTTTGCTGCTCGGCGAGGGTACGGTATTGAGACAGCCGGTGGTCCAGGAGAAGCCTCAGACGCACATCTCGCCTCCACCGCATCCCCATCACCACCATCAGCCTCATCATCAACACCATCACCACCATCAGCAACACCACCCACATAACCCGCTGCTGTTACCTCACCACCATCACCCGCCTCCTGCCTCCCACCTCATGCCTCAAGTCTTACCACCCCCTCCGCCCTTGCTCCTCTCCTCGTCTCCACCCATCCTGTCGCCTCAAGACAGCACAGTTTCCAACCCCATCGTACAAGCCACCACCACTCCCAAAAAGACAAGCTCCCCTGAGATCAAGATAAAGATCATTAAGACGTATCAAAATGGCAGGGAGCTCTTCGAGTCCTCGCTATGCGGCGACCTGCTTCAGGAGGTTCAGGCCGGTGAGGCTTCGAGGAGAAGACATGAGCAGAAGAAGGAGAAGAGGAAAAAGAGAAGCAGCAGACACGGTGGTTTTCCCGAACAGGAGGGCCTGCCGCCATGCAAAGGTGTGGAGGAAAGATCAGGGATGGTCCAAAGCTCTGCACAGCTCAGTGAAGGTCATGTCATAGCCGGAGAAGAACAACCTTCTTCAGCCCTCAAAAGCCCCAAAGCAGAACCCAAGGAACAGAGAGTGAGTTGCATTTGATATTCTTGTCACATTTTTGGTAATTTCCACTTCAAGATTTTAAGGAAGTGATGGGTTACATCTGCCAAATTTGTGTCTTATTTAGGTCGAAAAGCACTTTCCTTCAGTCATCACAAGCACTGGCTCTTGTAAAGTGTACGAGATCGGTGACTTGGTGTGGGCAAAGGTTGGAACTTATCCTTGGTGGCCTTGCATGGTCTCATCGGACCCTCAAACTAACGTTCATTCACGTATGAATACAAGAGGTGATCCACCTACGGCATGCAAATAAACAGACTTTCCCTATATTTACGATAACCTTTTTAGTGGTGGCCTTTATCCAAAGCGACTTACACATTTAACATCTCATTTACTAATGCGTTGTTTACATGGTTCCTTGTAGGTCTTAGGGAATACCATGTGCAGTTTTTTGGGAGTGTTCCCGAGAGGGCCTGGGTCAATGAGAGAAGAACCAGGGTGTACCAGGGTGAAAGCCAGTTCGACGAGTTGCAAGCAGAAACTCTACGGAAAACAACTAACCCAACTGAGAGGCAAAAGGTATTTGTAACATTTGTACACATTTGGCAATGTTTCTGTGGTCATTTGGATGTGGGTCATTCTTGCAAAACAATTGAAACATCATGGATGTAATGATTTTAAATATAAAAGATATTCAACATATAAGTAAGATCATTGTGTTCTCTACCCTCCAACACAAAGAATCGTTTTAACATATGGATGAATTATTTTTGTATCTGATTGAATTTTCTGCTGAAATGCCTAGAACGACTATGCCTGAGTGCATAACATGTTGTAGTTGAAACAGTTAAACATGAAAATATTCTGAAGAAATAATTGGATGTTCTCAGTTGACAGACTATTCAAATATTTGTAATAAAAATAAAGAAATGGTGGAAAAAATTAGTGTTGACTTATGTTCTCGTCCTCCATAACATTTTAAAGGACTGTTCACACACACACACCTTTAAGTTAAGCTTTTTAGATTTGCTAGTCCCTTCCAAATGGTTACCAGGTTATCATATTTCTCTAGTTAAAAGTTTTATATTCTCTTGTCGTACTGTGTAAACAACAATATTTATTTTCATTATTGACAGCATTAAAAAGCTACATTTATTATTTCCTATTAAAATATATTTTATCAATCTCTATGGTGAATAAAACATGGCTTGGGCATCATGGCTTCTCTTATTTGAAGCAAAACGTGCTATGGTATTGACATTTTCTAGACTGATGTCATTTTGGAGTTCTGAGAAAGTTTGAAACATTTTGAAATGAATGCTTTTAAACATTTCAGACCTTGTTTTTGATGCCTAAAAAGAATATTTGTTGATGTAAGTATTTAAAAAAAGTATGGAAACCAAGATGTAGTGAGAATTACCCATTGTGTTTATTCTCTGTGTGTTTTTAAACTGTAGCTCCTGAAGCCTCAGTCTCAAAAGGAGCGTGCTCAGTGGGAAGTGGGCATGGGCCACGCTGAAGCCGCCTTGTTGATGACTCGAGAAGAACGCAACGAGAACTACACCTTCATCTACGTCGACAAGGAACCTGGTGCTGCAGACGCTGTGACCTCACCTATGCCTATGGGAAAAACCCTTCCCGAAAGGAAGCAGAGACGCTCCAGAGCCAGCAGCAAACTAAAAGAAGAGACGATTCCTCGCCGGCAGCAGCCGCGGAGGCAGTGCAGCATCAACAGTCTTGAGGAACCATCATCTCCCAATCAAGGAGATGATGATGATATGGACGACAAACAGCAACCGTGCAGTCCTTCCGAACCAGACCCCCAGGAACCCTCCCCACCTCCGGTCAGGACGCCCTGGAGGACTGCTGCAGCCCGCAAGCTCCTCCCACTCTCCATAACCATGAAGAAACTCAACGTGGAGATCATCAAATGCGACTGGCAGCTCCAGAAGGAAAAGCTGGATATTCCTAAGAAGGTGGAGAGTGAGGAGAGGCCTTGCGATCAGGGTCGCTCACCTGAGGTACCTTGCATTTACTCTCACAGGATTTTCACCAGAAACAAAATTTATTTTAGCCAGGTTATCAGAGACGTTTGATTTGTGTTGCAGGGGTCCAGCGATAAAGCCGAGGCAGAGACTTGTTCCAGTGAAGAAGAACGGGCCGCGTCTCCTTCAGGCTGGAGTGACCAGGAGAGTGCAGAGCACGCATCGCCGACAGAGCAATCCTCAGGTGCGATCACACAGATGAGTAATACCAGCTCATGGGAAAACTTTCTTTGGCTTTGCAAAATGAGCTGTTGATTTGGTTATTAGCAGTATGATGTCACTGTGATTGAAAGTCTGTGTTTTGTGCCGACAAACAGAGCCTCTAGAGAGAAAACAGCAGCGCAGGTCTGTGCGGAGCCGCTCCGAGTCAGAGAAAAGTGTGGAGCCAGTGCCAAAAAAGAAAGTGAAGAAAGAACAGGTACAGGACAAATGCAGGGGTGTCTGCCTATGAGTCATTCATAATAATTCATGCTATATTTTATATTAGACTGTATACGTTTTGATTCCTTTGAATGTGTCATTGGGATCACATAAAGGTGGATAACAAAATAACAAATAAGGTATAATCCACAGCTAGCCATGTTTATTGGGTTTTATTGCACAACGTTCGCAGATCTTTTTACGCACAGCTAGCTGTAAATTATCCCGCTTATACCATGGTCATTTACAAAGCAATGCTGTAATTTATGTTAACAGTGTCATTTTAGATCAAACAGGTTATGTTTGTCAGTTCATTTTTAATGTAACCAAACTGACTGGAGCTACCCGTGCGTATATGGGATTTAATGCACACCTTCTAGCCAATCAGAATCGAGTATTCAAACAGACCATGGTATAATTAAAGAAACTGTGATGACCTAACTTCGCTTTTTGTGTGTGTTCGTGTTTTGGTGCAGATGGAAACGGCACCTCAAATGGATTTCAAAACAGGGTCACAGAAAGGTGCTAAACACTTTGCCATGAAGGATGAATCTTTTACTTTATTGCATTTCTAATTTTTAACTTTAAAGGATCAGTTCACCCAAAAAATTCTTTCTTCATTTACTTAAACTTGAGTTGTTCCAAACCCATATCAAGTTCTTTGCTCTGATGAAAGATATTTGGAGGAATGCTTAAAACCAAACAGCTATTGACTTCCATAGGAGGGAAAATTGCTTTATACATTTCTTTGTTCTGTTGAACACAAAAGAAGATATTTTGAAGAATGTTTCAAAGAGTTCTGGGGCACTTTTGACGACCATTGTCATTTTTCCTACTATGGTAGTCAATGGTGCTGACTAAATGACGACAGAACTTGTATTTTGGGGTGAACTGTCCCTTTAAATGCAATGAGTTATGGTTATATCATAAATATTTACTTCTCTATATGTTATGATCGGTTATGGATTAGTGTCTGAATGCTGACTACTCCAATCCTGCAGGAGCCAGCGAGATCTCAGATTCATGTAAGCCGTTAAAGAAACGCAGCAGAGCCTCTACAGATGTGGAGATGGCCAGTTCTCTGTACAGAGACACTTCTGACTCCGATTCCAGAGGACTCAATGATCCACAGGTCAGACCGCACTTCAAACACCATGTACTGTCGAGGAAGTCAGTAATGGTATTTTAGTCCTACCAAAACGAATCATGCCGTGCACCTGAGCATTTTAAATACTGTAACCTGTTAGTATGCAAATAAGTATTGCGGTTGTGAAACCGTAATTAGTTACGGAGTTGATTTAGCACATTTTCACAGCCAAAATGGTAAATGAGGTTTTTTTTGGCGAAGTCAACGTTTGGATCCATTTTTAATTCATGCAGACTGCATTCGGGAAGCGTTCAGACAGTCCTGCTACAGTAGATGCTGATGGATCAGATGCCCAGTCAGTGGACTCCAGCTTGTCCCATCAGGGGGGAAGCTCTTCAAGAAAGGACACAGTTTGCAATGTGAGTACTGTCATGAAGGCCAGTCATTCCAAACCTCGAGATTTAAACATGTTTTGGTTGAACTTTAATCTATTGAACCGTATCAAGAATTAGAATTAGGTCAAAAGGTACAGATGAATACAAAACATTTTCACATTTTAATGGAATTAACAGCTCATCACAAAGTTACTGAGCAAAGACCTAGGTCTCCAGACTGTGACTAAAAGGCTCACATTTGCGACCCAAAATGTTATTTTGCGAGTGATCTTTTTTGCAGAAGCTCGCCACTGGAGTCCATGCAAATTTACAAATTTTTATGATAACGGAAGCGCTGCACTTGCAAAAGTAAATCCAGTGTACCGAATGCCAACGAGTGAGAGAGACAGAGAGAGAGAGAGAGCTGTGCATGTAAACCTCACTCCTCGACCCCAAGAGGTCCTCTAGTGACAGACACTAAGGGCTGCGGTCTTTCCTCGTAAAACTCCAATGCCTTGTAGCAGGAGCGGTGCGACCGTTTACACCAGCAGCTGGGCTTTTTTCCGCATGTCAGCGCCAGCGCTCTGCTCTCTGTTTCTTCCACACTCCGCACGATTGTTGATTTTAGCGATTGTTATTGACAAATATACAAACACTTCATGAGCGCATTACTATGATGCGTGGTTTGCTGTGACCGATTTGAGTGAGCCTGAGGAAAAACAATGTGATATTTGAGACTTTTAATACAAAACTATAAAAGAGAAGTTCAGGGAACGTAATTTATCTATCACTTAAGACACTTGTGGATCATTTCAAGTCCGTTCTCATGCAAATTCTCGTGTTAAGTTTGTTTGAAGTTATCTTTACATTGTGTCGTGTTATTATTACAAACTAATAACGTATTAACACAACCCCTTTTCGCTTTGAACTCTATAAACAATCAAATATTTACTCTTTCATACACTATATACAGTATAATATATTAATATGTTCTTGACATGCACCTTCTCTGTTGGTTCAAATGAATTCAGAGTACAAATTTGGTCTGGTGTATTCAGAGTTTAAACCGCAGTCTTGGCATCAATCAAAAAACTTCTCTGCCTCTTTTTAAATAAGCAGAACCAAATCTGCTATCAACTGCATTAAAATCAACAGTATAGACAGGCAGTATTTTAAGATGATTTTATCACATTCACACACATTAATATTTGTTGACAAATGTAAACACATTTAATACTATTCCATGGAACTCCGGAGATTTTTCCCAAACTTACGTGCAGAATTAACATCTGCAGATTCCGTATGACCTTACTTATGAGGAAAAACAACTTGGAAAAAAACTATGTGAGCAAAACCTATGAGAGGGAAGATGTACACACGACATTTAAAAATGTAAGGTCATGTTAGGTGGCTCTCGTAAAACAAATTTGCCTCATGTGTTTTTCCTTTATAGGAGCCAATGGCTTTTTAAAGGCCACGTTTTGTGCTGTTTTTGAGGCTTTGATTATGTTTTTTGGGGGTTTTAACAATGGATGTTCATGTTTCCAATAAAAAACGCTTTATATTTCTTACATATTTCAAGTCTATTGTTCACCGCTGTCCCTCTTAAAACAAAACTACTGGAGTCAATCCTTCCAAAACGGTCTGATTGGGAAAGCTGACCAGGTCTGTTGTGATTGGTCGTTGCCCCCCTCAGTACATGTGTATTCATAAAGTTTGGCTTTTAGCAATAAACAATAACAATGGCGTCAACTTCACTTTATCAGTTAAAAACATGCAAATCGATCGAAGTGTAACGGAGGTCTGCTAGGGCATGTGCAAAGTCAATCTTTGTTAGAGATCACAATTTTTTCCTACTATGTCGAGGGAAATTGCAGTGTAACAATCTCTTACCAAACACTACTCCAGCGGCTCTTCCTCTTCTCCAATGAAGACCTTGCCCCTCTCTTGGCGTATTCCTTTGGGCGGAGGTTATTAAAGCACTCGGAATAGTGACATCATGTACCCGGGAAGTAAAGTGCTGTAGTCCGATTCCAGCTGTTCTTTGTAGTCCTTGAAAAGCTAATTAAAGACAATATCTCGCTTGGCACTGAACTTTGACCTTTATCATTTTGCAGGTACTGTTTATGCTCGAACCGCATCATTACACACTAACTAAAGGTTGAAAAATGTGATCACATCTTTAATAGATTTTTGTTATCTGGAGCCCTGAAGGCCTAAATATGCGGCTTATTTGGTGCAAACAAAACGGATATTGTACAATGTCACTTTGTAGAAGTTGCAGTTTGTGACGCACAATATTAAATATTTATATATATCTATATATACTGATGGTGCTGTATATATGTTAAATGCACATCAAAGTGTAAGACAAAAAAACTGGGTAACAGGGTTCAATAAAGAGAAAATCATTATTTGCATATTGTTCATCGCTGTGGTCAAGTAATAGTTTTTTAGGAGTTCTTTTCTGTCATAATTTAGGTCTGTGAAACATTTGGGGATTCACTGGTGAGCTGTGAGGGAGAGTGTAACAGACTCTTTCATCCAGACTGTCTGGCATCCAACAACGGGACAGAGGGAGATCTCATGTGTACAGAGTGCAAGACAGGTGAGCCTGTGATCAAAACCATGAACCTGATTTTGCAGAGGTGGAACAACATTCCTGACAAATTGTGGTGTCAAGTTTAGACTTAGGAACTTGGTTTAGACCCCATACCTATCAACCTATAGGCACCATATAGAGAATTTCACTTCTTTGGACAGATTTGTTGTTCTGAAATCTTGACCCATTAACATGGCTTTACCCACCAAATGGGCACAATGAGTCAAAACAAACAAAAAGCTGAATTTTGTAAAACTCTGTTAAAACCGAATTACAAACCGACTTATAAAAGTGCTATCTTTGCTTATATTTGCTACAAAAATATTCACACCAATGGCAAATATTCTTCATACCAAACAGGGCTGTTTTAATATCGGAATTGCGTGACCAATGTGCAGTATTTAGACAATCATCATGGTTATTAATATCACATTTGTCATATATTGTGACAACATATAGTATTGTCAATATCAGTGTGTTGTGACCGATTTAACCTGTTGGTCTTCATCACTGTAGGAATGCACATCTGTTTCTCCTGCAACGAGTCCGAAGGCGAAGTGAATCGCTGCTCCGTGAACGGCTGTGGACGCTACTACCACGATACCTGCGCCCGCAAGCACCCTGGCACCACCACCGACACGAGAGGCCTCCGCTGCCCGCAACACAGCTGCACCACGTGCTGTCTCGACAGAGACCTTCACAAAGCCAGCAAAGGTAAGCAGTGCATCACATCAAAACAATGAAAAGTACATAATGCTATTCCTGAGAAGCAAAAGATCCATTTCCCGCTCAGGTCGCATGATGCGCTGCATCCGGTGTCCGGTAGCGTATCACACAGGGGACGGGTGTGTGGCAGCGGGAAGTGTCTTGATAACACCACACATCCTCATATGTAGCAACCACTCCAGTTCAAGGAGGAACGGACACTTCTCTTCACCTGTTAACGTAGGCTGGTGCTTCATCTGCGCTCGAGGTACGTTAAGACTGACAGTTATGTCATATCTGCGCATAACGGAACATGTTGTCGTTTAATAGGTTTATTTGTCCACTAGTGCATTTATTATAGTAAATGCATTATAAGATCTTGACCTAAGTTATGTGCAAGCACTGTAGCACTTTATATGATAGCTTTCATGTCACATTAGTATTTCACTATACTCTGGTCAGTGTCACTAATGTTCTCTCTAAAAAAGGTTACTTTTTAGTGTGACCTTTGACCTTCTGTCTTCATCTAATCCTGTACTTTATGCGTCTGTGAAAAATTAATACATGTTTGTGTCCTACTAATGAATAACATTGAATTGTCTGTAATTCTTCCAATGAGGGACTAAATTCAACTTTTATTTTATTTCATTTGAACGTACAGGTACTTTTCTAGTACCTAACACAGAAAATAGAACTTTGTGGTCAGATCATATATAATATCCAAAATTAGGGTTGTCACGATTATTGATAACCACAAGCACACCTTTGGGACTTTACCGTCTTTTCTCTTATTGTCAGTTTGTCTTGATTATTTCTAATATTTTCAGAATTTTCATTTTTGACATTATTTATTTTTAATTGAATAAAATAATAGAAATATTTAGAGGTGTTAAGTGTATCAGTATTATACTTCAAGTGGCAATTTTTTTTTTTATATATATATATATGGAGCACATAAAAACATTGAAATATTAATGAAACGAGTCATGAAACAAACAATTGTAATTATTTGCTAGACAATTAATAATTTTAATAATTAATCGTCAGCCAGATTTCATAATCGTGACAGCCCTATTTCCAATATCACATTGATATTATCAAACAAAAACAATCAAACATCATTTTTGGCTCATACAACCATGGCCACAGTTGAGCATCCCAAAATTTCTGTCTGAGTGCATTTACATGAGCAATTTTAAAATCAACAAGATGCGAGTTCATGTACAAACTATGTTTTAAAGTTGATTTATGATTTCACTTAGCATATTATTATTAAATGTTCTAGTGTGTTTAAATTTTTAGGTCAAAACCAATTAACCTGTTTTATACGCATCGGCAGGTGTTTAACACAGATTCAAAAAGTATCCTTCAGGTTTTTTGGTTAGGACTCTTCAACCATTAATCCTGATTAATCGCATTCAGAATTTTTTTTACATAATAATATATTTCAGTGCACTGTATGTACACATACATATATATATTGAGGAAATATTTGCACGCAAATACTGTATTTATTAGGGCTGACAATTGATTAATCGCAAATAACCACATTCAGAATAAAGGCCATTGCACATCGAGTCTGAAATAAACGCACGTTTAAAAATAAATACGACCTCAGGTTGTGTCCATCACCTTTACACACTGTCATGGAACTATTAAAACTGGGTTTGATTTTCTGCGTTTTTCGCACTCCTTAAGCATTTTGAGAGGCGTTTTGACAATTCAGAGAAACTCTACAAATGAGCGCCATATACGAAAAACCGCATACGAACATTTCAGACTGTAGATAATATATGTCTGTGTACTGTGCATGTTAACTTTGTATTTCTAAAAACATACACATACGTGCAAATATTAAAGAAGAATAAAAACATTTGTTTATAATTAAAATTATTGGTTAATGTAAATAAATACATGAACAATTTCCTAAATATGTGTATGCGTTTATGAATACAAAATGAATATGCACAGTACACAAATATATATTATGTAAACGCAAACTTTTATTCTGCATGCGATTTATTGCGGTTAATCATTTGACAGGCCTGATGTTAATGCACTCAGAATAATTACACATCGCCAGAGACCAATTTGTGATCAATTTGTAAATTCTTTAACCATCTTAACTGACTGTTTGAATGTGGATAATCTTTGTCGGTATGGGAGCAGTTGTGAGTAACTTTGTTTGTCAATCTTTGTCATTAACATCTGGCGAGAAAATTCAATGTTTGTACGACTACCCTCTTTTGTCTGAGAGCTCCCACTCCAACACCGAAGTATCCCTCCTTTCGTTTGTGTGTGTGTTCTCTTTCCAGGACTACTTACAGTATTAAACCGTGTGTCGTTTTTTTCCTGATGTGTGTTTTCTGGAATCATGGGTAGTTTCATTACTCATGACTTTTCCTGTTTGTCTCGTGTAGGGCTTTTAGTGCACGACCATACTGACACCATATTAAGTTCATATACCTTTAAGTCGCACTACCTTCTGACTGAGTCAAATCGTGCTGAGTTGATGAAATTACCTATGATTCCTTCTTCTTCGTCAGCTACCAAAAAGAATATTGGGAAAGGTAAAATCACGTTTTCTTGGTATATGTAGTTTGTCATCTGAATGCTTCACAGCTGTCCTATTGTAACTTTGATTTGAGTGCTTTATGTTGGTCATTCAGCTCGCAATTTTACGCTATCGTGCTGCTTCTAATGCAAGTAGTGGGCTTAAAATAACACTTACAATAAGGACCGTCCATAGCATTTGGGGTTTATTCGGGTAAACACATTTTGGTGATGGCAAATACACTGTAATGCATAAATCTGATCTTTTATCCTGGTAGGACTGGTATTAAAGATTCCCGCATTCATCTAGGTTATATGACATGGATCCTGTTATTCTGAGTCCGTAACGCTTTGGCTTAGCATTAATCGTTCAGCTTGTATCCAAATGACTTGCTCTTACATTTCTGTGTTTTCTTGAGCACAGTTCCAGCTTCTAAAACATATTTTGGATGCTTGTCTTGTGTCGTTCGGACCAAACGGTTTAAATGACTACCATACACACCATCCAAAATGAGTCGCTTTGTGTGTCTGCTAACGTACTGCAGGTGACGCAGAAAGGCTGTGTGCATCGCTGCATGTTTCCCATAATGCCCTTTTCTGATCATTCACTATTGGCTGCTTAAATCACATGGCACCAAAGCGCACACATTAATGTTATGCTGAAAGGTGTTACTCATCGAACCGTGTCCTTAAGCATGCTGAATTTTAAATCGGAGTATGGAATCTAAATTCATATACAAGAATTTTAAAATAAATACAACAATTTGTGATTCCGACATGCTCATGGACGAGGTTCGGAGAGTATCGCCTTCACCGGGAATGGACAAGCATGTGGTAATCCTGTGGGCCTGTGTGTATCCGAATGCGTGTTTATGTGTGCGTGTGTGTGCTTGTCAAAAAGGAGGAAGATTGTTGTGTTGCGAGGCCTGCCCCGCCTCGTTCCACCCTGAGTGTTTGAACATGGAGATGCCGGAGGGGACGTGGCTGTGTGGGGAATGCAGATCAGGCAAAAAGCCACACTATAAGCAGATAGTCTGGGTCAAGCTGGGCAACTACAGGTACGTTTTTCAAAGATAAAATGTTTTCTTCCTTCCTGAATTGACCATCGATTTGATACCGATGTGTTAAAACCCTTGTGTAGGTGGTGGCCTGCTGAGATTTGCAACCCTCGCTTGGTTCCATCAAACATACAAAGTCTGAAGCATGACATTGGTGACTTCCCAGTCTTTTTCTTTGGATCCCATGACTATTACTGGATTAACCAGGGCAGAGTTTTCCCGTACGTTGAGAGCGATAAGAACTTCGCAGAGGGGCAAGTTGGCATCAACAAGACTTTCAAGAAAGGTAATAAACCAATTTGTATCATGTTTTTTTTTGTCTAAAGGTATTGCTGGTACCGTTTTTGTGCAAATTGTGTTGAAAAATATGGAAATTATGGGGTTATATGGAAATTAAATGTTGTTTGTGAATGTTAAGCTCTCGAAGAGGCAGCCAAAAGGTTCCAGGAGCTGAAAGCACAGCGAGAAAACAAGGAGGCTCTCGAACAGGAGCGCAACTCTCGCCGACCCCCACCATACAAGCTTATCAAGGTATCAAGACTATTTTCCTGCTCTTCTTGAATATCTTTAAATTGTAATGCATGTGCCCCTCTGGGCAACTGTATAAAAAGTCAAATTTATATCTGTTACTTTGTACAGATACCATCTGCTTTTGTGTGACAAGGTTTTATGTGTCTTATCTCAGTCCAATAAACCTGTTGGCAAGGTGCAGGTGCACGTCGCCGATCTCTCCGAGATCCCCCGCTGCAACTGTAGACCCACAGATGAGCGACCATGCAGTCAGGACTCGCAGTGTCTAAACCGCATGCTGCAGTATGAGTGTCATCCGCAGGTCTGTCCCGCAGGGGACCGCTGCCACAACCAGTGCTTCTCCAAACGTCTGTATCCCGACACTGAGGTCATCAGGACCAACGGCCGTGGGTGGGGCCTGAAGGCCAAACAGGACCTGAAGAAGGTGAGCATAAGAGAATCTGAAAGCCGCCATAATGTTTTGGTTATATGCGTGTGAGTGACATTATCGTTTTCAGAAAGTTCCGTCTTGCAGTTTACATGAAATGAAAACGGTGGCGTTTTCAAAAAGTTGCACTTTAAGACCCGTTTTCAGTTAAAAACAATCTTGTGTAAACGGCCTCTCAAATATTGTGGTTCTGTTTCCTATTTGTCATAATTTGTAAGTTTCTTTTTACTGACCTTGGGTCTTTATTAATGTGAAGGGTGATTTTGTCATGGAGTACGTTGGCGAGCTGATCGACTCGGAGGAATGCAAGCAACGAATAAGACATGCCAATGAAAACCACTTGACTAACTTTTACATGCTGACTCTCACTAAGGTACTGTCATTTAATGTTTGCTTTAGGAACATTGTAGCACGCAGCCTCTGCACTGTACAAAACTTCAACTTCCTGTGTTTGTCAGGACCGTGTGATAGATGCTGGACCTAAAGGAAACCTGTCACGGTTTATGAACCACAGCTGCAGTCCGAACTGTGAAACTCAGAAGTGGACTGTGAATGGGGACGTGCGGATAGGGCTTTTCACATTATGCGATATCGCTGCTGGTAAGAACAACTGCTTAAAGGTCCAATGTGTGATTTTTAGAGGCTCTATTGAAAGAAATGCTATTTAATAAACATATCTATGTGTTCAGAGGTTTTGTAAAAATGTCATCTCTTTCGGCAAATTTTGTCCTGTGAGAGCTGCCATAGTGCTTTTAAAGTGAGGGGTGGAGTGAGGCATTGGTTGCAATTTGCAACCTAACCGCTAGATGCCGATTAAATCGCCTTAAACAAGATGTTAGGAGAGCATGTAAATCATAGCCACGTTTATTGTGGCCAATATTGAGATCATGATTATTTAACATGTATTAACTTGTATTTATTGTTTAAAAAATAACTGTATTTAATAAAAAATATATAAATTAATTAATATAATAAAATATAAATAAATAAAATAAAATAAAGGTATAAACGCCTGCATTTAAATAATGTATATAAATAAATAAAATGTACATTATTTTAATGAAATACAAAATATTTTCACAGACACGGAGCTGACCTTCAATTATAACTTGGACTGTCTGGGTAACGGAAGGACGTCGTGCCACTGCGGGGCTGAAAACTGTAGCGGTTTTCTTGGAGTCAAGCCCAAGGTAATGCTTAATTGAACTAGACAGGAACTAAAATTTGGATCCAAAATGGGTCATTATTGGGATTAGTTTAAAAAAAATGGGGCTTCAGGATGTCTTTGGACGGGGGTCGCTGTGAATGAAATTGAGAATTATGTCCAGCTGTTGTGGTAACTAATCATTAGCCGTATTGCTGGTTATGTTTTATATATTATATGTTTATATATACTTTGGGGGGGGTCTCGCATCATTGTCACCTTTTTTCACCCCGATGAGTTTGCATCCCTGCTTAATTGCAGCTTATATTTTTCTCCTTTTGTTATCGTGTTATCATGACCTCCTGTAGAGTGCAGTGGTGATGGAGAGGGAAGAGAAGGTGCGCAATGCCAAACTCAAACCTAAGAAGCGTAAACTGAAGACTGAGAGCAAACAGACTCACGAGTATTTCTGCTACTGCTGTGGAGAGGGTGGAGAGCTGGTTATGTGTGACCGAAAGGACTGCCCGAAGGCCTATCACCTCCTCTGCCTCAACCTGACTAAACCTCCATCTGGTACGTGTTGTCCGGGGCAGTTGAGTCTTGTAGTCATGCTATAACAGACAGTTTGGTTAGATTAGCTTTGCTTTTTAGGTTACATTTAACATAGGTCACAGTACGTATGAAGTCAAATTGGTCATCAGTTGTGTCTGCGTAGTCTGTTAGCACGCTAAATCTTTTAGAAAATAATTCAGACCAGTTTGTCATGTATACAGCATTTCTGCAGGTATTGTGACAATTCCAGTCGAGTGACTGTTGACTTTCAATAGAAACAAACCTCAGGAATGACATAGTTACACAACAGCATTGTGTAAAACTGAAAAGAATGCAAAGACGCATGAAAGTTGTAAGACGAAATGGTTACAAAACATAAACGTACTATGAAGAGATTTTTTTGTGTTATGCCTCTCAGGACGATGGGAATGCCCTTGGCACCAGTGCAGCGTGTGCCAGCGTGCCGTGTCGTCCTTCTGCCACTTCTGCCCCACTTCATTCTGCCGAGATCATGAGAGAGGACAGCTATCAGTGTCTACCATAGACAACCGACCCTGCTGCTCGAACCATGACCCCCAGAGACCCTTAGGGCCCCAGGCAAACCCCAGCCAGTTCACCATAAAGAATGAACCGCTCGAACTCACAGAGGAACCAGGAGAGGACGGTGATGAAGAGGCGGAGGAGGTGGAGCAAGAGTGACTGGGCCAAAGCACTGAGAAGGACGAGGGCTACAAGAATATCGCAACAAAGAACATTATACTATAACAACAGTGAACCTTAGAGCGGCCACACTTGGCTTGCTGGTTCACGTGAACTTACACAAAGTGAACTTTGGCATTTGTTGTTCATTCCAAATATACAGCAGCCGGTATTTCTTTTTAACGTATATCACAATTTACAGCCTCGCGGCAGAAAATGCTTATTTACTAACGTAAGCGATTCACATCTGGTTTTCTAAACAACTTTCACAGTTAATCGTCACTTTTTCAGCTCCACTTTTCCTCTTAAACGCCGGCAAACTTCGTTTCCAACGGTACCGAAACACTCTAGAAACACTTTATTTATGTACCTCATGTAAATAGCAAAGACTGTTGTAATGCGTGTCGGGTGACGTCAGTCACCCCTCGCCGGTAGGATTTCACTACGTCCGAGTTAGTCGCGGTTACATTCGAAAGACTCCAAGTAAGGTTTGTCAAACTGCCGCCCCATTCCAGTGAGTTTGTGATTTGTAAGATATAATCATTAATATATTTATGTCAGTGTTTACATCCATTCACAATGTACAGTATTATTCATCTGTATTAGTCAATTTGATATCACTTATGGGATTGTTGTATACGTGCCCTTTTTGTCAGCAGAAATACATTATTGCTTGGCCGGTACTGTATCGCCATCATGTATAAGAGACACCTTAATTCAAAGTAATGAGTTATAGAAGATCAGTCCAAACGGCAATGTTCGATGGTGTAGTGTTAAACAGCTGTCCATATGTATTTCAACACTGCCACGTGTCTCTTAAAGCAAAATATTTACCGCCGTGAGTATTGAACAGGTGCCAGTGTTTAAAACAAATTACAAGGAATCCATACATTTCAGAACAGCGCTAGTTGTGAGACTGTGAGTACAATCTTGAAATGTGTTTTTTTTTAGATTCATGTTTACATTTGTGTTTTACAACATGCAGGTGTAAATATATTCGAACTGTCGTTTTATTTACCGTAAAGTTACCAATGTATTCATGCATTATCGTGTATACACGCATAGGATATATTGCTGTACAATAGAGACTCGTTTTAAAGGTAGCTTTACCTTAACGGCACACTTTGGTTTTACGGCTCGATGTTTAGCATCTTTCTTGTATTACGGTTTGGTTGTAATGACATACGCTACTATGCTAAAAGTGAACAGCTGTCATAACGTGGCGAGACGTAGGGATGGCAGTGTGTAGCAGAATTATCCTCTCTGTGACCTACTTGATGTGAATCTACTCGATAGCTTTGATCTTGGAAGAACCTTCACCACGCCTGCGTGTTAACATGTCAGTTTGAACTGTAAAGTACTTTGTTACTGTGCTAGTATTACTGTGCCACAGTTTGCTCGGGTGGAAGAATCATTTTCTACGGCGTCAAGACCCATTGGAGGCATATGTATGTTTTTATAGACTACAGTGCAAGTATTATACGTGATGGCACCACCAGATTGTCACTTTATGGAAAGGAGGGAAGGTGCTTTTGGTCTGCTTGACTCGGTTCCATTTTGCCTTTTTCTTTTCTGTATTTATTTTTCTTTGTCTCGAGACGGAGGGTTTTTGGTGGACGACAAATTTAAGGAATTGTAAAGATTGGACTGCCAAACTGAGATTTGTATGTTTGTGAAAATACTCTGTAAACCTTTTCTGTTTTGAAAAATGGAGGCAATTCAGGTTTTTGCTTGTTTGTATTCTGATTGTGTTTCTCTCATTGTCATTTTTATAGTTTGCATTTATTTTTATATAGGTTATATTGTTTTTATCTTTAGAGACCATAGGCACTTTTGTTCCTGAAATACCAATATCTGCCCTTATGTTTGTAATGAAAATATCAAGGCGAGACTTCTCGTCTGGTTTAACTTCGTTTTTTGGCCTTCTTTCATCGTGATCACTAGAAATTGCCAATGACAAAAAATAAACAAATGGCTTTGTAACTTCAGTACAGGATTTGGCTATCATGGAAAATTCATTCTCATCGGTGCCATATGTTTATACCGTGGCTTTATCACTGGTTTGCCTGTAATTGATTTGTCGCTATATCTATTTTGCCGCATCAGATGTTAAAAGTGTATTACCTCCATTGATTCCAGTGTTTGGTGTCAGTGCACTGTACTTTGTGTACATTTTTTTGTGTATTTGAAGGTGTCATAATCATTTTGTGCTATCCACGCATGTTCTTTGTGTTGCTCAAAATGAACTCAGTCGGTGTCCTACCGACTGACACGATTTGAGTTTATGTACCGAATTCACATTCCTTTTAAATAGATTGTTTACTAATTCTTGCTACTGAGTTACAGAGTTTGTGTATTCGTGTGTTAACGTAAAATTTTCACCATGCACATTGAATCGGACTACACACTCCAACTTAAATAAAACTTATCCTAAATGATACAGCTTGGGTAGAATGTATGTCCTCTCCCAGTTTTTTTTATGATATAGTCATGAAAAGAGGCTTCTTCAGCTATGTTATGTAGCCTATGTCATTGCATTGTGTAAGGGAATGATGCTTGATCAATTGTACATATCTGGGAAAAATCTCAATTGTCATATTGTAGTGTCATAAGAATGCTGTAATATTGCTTCTGAATGTTTGTGAACGTAGAAACATTTTGTACATTTCTTTTCTTGTATTTTATTTGACCAACTTTTGAGATGTATTTCTTCAGAATTCATACTTTATTCTGAGAGTACTTTAAGCGACATTCCACAGATTTAAACGTTTTCAGACTTGCCTGGTTTGACTTCAATAAACTGTAATGAATGTTCAAGTGTTTCAATCTAGTTTGTTTATAATTGTGGTCACATACTTAATAGTAAGCTATAAGTAAGGAAGTGTGTAGTTTTAGCAGGACTCGAGGCTTCGGAAGACATTTCACGTCAAAAGGTTGGGACTTTTAAGACGTGTGACAGTCTCTAGAGGGAGCGTTGCTTTATTATTTGATATGTCAGATACATTTTAGCGAATCGACTCGTTCGAACAGCTCATTATAAAGAATCGGTTCACTATTTTGATGAAGTCATCGATTCAAAACTTACTTTAGCTTAACAAACAATTACCTACTGCACGATTTAACTCTGATTCTTGTATTTCATGTGCCAGACTTTAGCATATTTGATTATTCGAGATAAATGTTAGCGAATTCATTTATTCGAACAGCCTATTTCAAAGAATCGATCAAAATGATTCGCTTTTATGTTGAAATTGTTGTTTAAAACTTGTATTAAATCTCTTTATAATTGAAAACTGTTGGATTTAACACTATATTTATTTTCATAAATATATTTTATTGACTTTAAAGGGTGCATTATTTTATTGAGATCAGATACATTTAGGCGAATTAGTTCGTTCAAACAGCCCGAATCGATGAAAAAGATGAACTTTTAAATCATCCTTTTAAAGTGATATAAACGATTACTGTAACAAAAATAAAGAACGTAATATGTTAAGATTTAACTCTTTGACTGAATTAATATAAGGTTAATTTAGATTAAATCACAGTTAACTCTAAAAAAAACGTTTGAACAAACTTAACTTTTTATTTAATATTTAAAAGTATATTTAAAGCCGACTTTAAATTTTTTACAAATATCTTTAAGATTCAATTATAAGTAGATTAAAAAACTACTGATATAAAGCCGAAATCAAGTTCTTCGGGGCCAACAACGCAGTTCACTGATTCGACTCACTAACTGCGGTTCGCCGAACGAACCGGTTCCAACGAACGATTCGCGATTCGGACACATCTAGTATGACGTGTACGTGGGTACCTACCTTCACCCACAGAGGCGCCTCGTCAGTGAACGTCTTTCGTCGGTCAGCTGCTGCAGGACATGTCAATTATATATGATAGACATCGCGAAATTCTGTTCCGGTGGCTGCCCTCAACCGCCGAGACGTCGCTCTAGACGGAAAAGAAAAGAATCGGAAGGTCTGTATTCCCCTCCACGCGCCGGTCGAAAGACGGAGGATGCGCGATGCCGTGTTTGCGGAAATGTTCGGGGGAATATTCAAATATCACAGACGTGCCGCGGTCCGGTGAGGCTCGCCCGGCTGGTGGCGGCAGATACCGGGCCGATTATCAGTATCTCTCCCGGGACTCTCTGCTCTGTTTCGTTTCACTTTTAAATATCGATACTTCCGCGCTGCAGGAGTGATGAGTCTAATCTCAAAAGTGGATTCTTTCCTTTGATGTTGGGTTAAACGTTTCTCGTCTTCTCATTTCACGCTGTTGGTGTGGTGAAACTGATTTCCTAGATTTGATCCGTTGTCTCTTTATGTTCAACGTGAGATTTATTCTTATAGTTTTATTCACAACAGACTGTTTCCCTTTAGGTCTTAGGTGGAGCTGTCTTCAATGACCGACCTGCACCAAAGATGAGGAAGAGTTTTGATAGTGGCTTCATTGCTGAAGTTATCATACGGCTGCTGCTTTTAGCTGTGTTTATGTAAGAAGACTTTTTACTCCAATAAATCCCACACTTGTTTATTAACCATATGCGGTTTATCGGATCCAAGCGATACTGACTTCATCCATAACCTGTTCTGCCAGTGTTTTGTCCTGGCTTCTTTCATTCACTAAATGAGCGACAGGTCCTCTTCCTGCCGTGTGATACGACTTTCCAGTCCATTGAGTTGAACCTCTGTTTGTCATGATCAAGATTGTTGTCTCAAGCTGTTTTTGTGTCCCGCACAGCGCGACGGAGCAACTGCCTCCTTTCAGCCGAGATATCCAGCCTGAGGAACTCTGGCTTTATAAGTTCCACCCGGTCAAAAGGGACCATGTGCCTACCCGCCTTATGTTTGTAAGTGCTTGTGACTCGTGTTCTGCTTCAAACGGATAGAAAGCGACAATTGAAAGGGTGTGTGATGATATCTGACGTTTGTGATCGTTCTCCTCTGTTTGACTTATGTAAATAGACTATCGCCCTGTGCACTCCGTTGGCGGTTATTTTCTTCTTCGCCTTCTTGAAACAAGGTGGAAAAGGAGATGTTAAAGAAGCGTCTCTGGGTAAGTTACAGAAAAGTGGAAACGTGCGTGTTTGTTGGTTCACTTAAAGAACTAATTGCTTGGGCAAAATGACCTCTTGCTCCATTATCATCACTTATAATTGACATATAGCCGTACTGTTGACAGTATGTGGTTAAAGTAGATGGTGCTGTGCGAGGAATGAAAGGATGGTCTTAATCTTGTTTGTGTCATTGCATGATGATGTATGTCTCCTGTATGTGACAGCTGCAACTTTGACGCTGGTGTTGAATGGAGTTTTCACTAATGCAATCAAGCTTGCCGTGGGCAGGTGAGTGGAGAAATACTAATTTGAAGGGGTAGTACACACAAAAATGTATATTCCAAACCTCTTTGTTGTTCCGTTGAGCACGATAAGAGATATTTAGAGGAATGTTTGCACCCAAACAGTTGTGGGGCAGTATTGCCTTCCATAGTAGGAAACAAAAGGACTATTTAGTCAGTGGTGCCTTCGAACTGTTTAGTTTCCCATTGCCCTCAAAATATCTTAAGTTGTGTTCAACAGAACAAATAATGTTATAACGTTTTGGAGAGTAACTAGTGAGTGGTTAAGCAGGTAGATTTGTCCATCAAAATATGGTGCATCAATATCATGTCTGTTTGATACATAAAATTACCATTTACTTCACGTACTTATCTACATGTGGTAAAGGGTCATTTCCATCAAAATCGTACCCGACAGCTCCTAAAACATTATTATGGACCGTAACTGTTGTGAATGTGAATCAGTGGTACTGTAGGTAAGGAGACAGTTTTCAGCACAATTTTTATGTACTTGCTCAATAACTGATTTTATTTTTGACTAATTATTCATGTTTTGTGACACGGTGTTATAGATGTGACATTTTATGCTATGGATGTGACATAAACTCTCATAGAACGTATTTGTTACCAATATATTGAACCGTCAGTTTATATTTATCTAAAATCCTTTCTAAACATCAGAAAAATGTCAGCCTTTGCACAAGTTTTATAGTTAAAAAGGGTAAATGCATTATGGATGTGACAAAATAGGACATTTTTGAGAGGATTTCTTTGAATTGAAATGCATAAAACAGAAACAATGATACGCAATAAATGGAGAAGGAGAGGCTCTTTATAATGGATAGAAAGAGTTATTTATAACGGATATATAAGAGTTATTTATTATATTATCATAATATTCAATTGCCCATTTAATGAGGAATATGTACTGTTATGGGTGTTACCTATGCTATGGAAAATCACTCTTAAAACAACATGCTTTAAAAACTTTGAGACCTCACATGGGTAATGAAACCAAACATATGTGCTGTTAAGTACGGTAATAACATTGAGTAAAAACTTGGTACGGTTGACATTTGCATTTAATTGCCCATATGTAGAATGTCCACTATGCAAAGAGTGATGACTTAAAATATTTAGAATGTTATTTTAATAGTAAATCAAATTAATATCAATCAAACTGCAATTGGTTTGTTTTGATTTAAGCCCAAATAACTCGAAAATATAGCCAAGTAAACACAATAAAAACATGATTAAAAATCATTTGTTTTCACATTTTGGATACCAAAATGTAATTTACATAATTATAATACAATTTTCTTTCTTGCTTGGCCAATTATCCATCTTACCTTAATACTATTCTGCCCTGCTGTTTATATTTGCTGCCTCATAAGCATTTTCCTTTAGGAAATGCAAATGTGCTTTATCCATTAGTCTCTTTTCAATTATTCATCGTTAATGTATGCATATTGTAACCGGATCTTCATAAGTGCTTTTATTCTGATAAGATATTTGTTGGTAAAAGCCTGTTTTACTAACTAAGTGCTCATTCTCAGTAATTAAACTTTACTAGATACTCTTGCAATACGGAGGCCCATTTCAAAGTAACAGTTGGAGGCCCCCAACACTCACATACCGACTCACTCGTAATGAAGAGATTGAATTAAATTATATTTCATATAGTTATCGATACTTAATATTTACCTCTGGACATGTATTTATAAATGAAGTCTAACCACCATGCATTCCTCATCATTCCTTTGTCGACAGTTATCAGTTTATCTTTTTCACAGACCTTAATGATGTATTTCGTACACTTAGTAAATTTTGCATCCATAAAGCATGCATGCATTAATGTTTAATAATAATAAAAACATGATTTTTAATAGAATTGAAATTAAGACCGACAGTAGGTGTTGTCTTTAATTAATGAGTCATTCATTCAAACAGACTCACTTGATTCAACCAGTAAGGAAACCCGAGCCAAATAAGAAAGTGACTTAAACCGCAATTCAGCGACTGGCTGCTAGAGACTAGCTCCAAAAGGGAGTCCATAGACATCCCATGTTAAAATGCTTGACAACAGAAAGAAAAACAGGCTTAACTACTTGTAATAAATATGACTTTGAGTGAACCTTTTGCCCAAAGCCCCTTTAACCCTTATGTCTATGCTTTAAACCCTGGTGTGTGCGAAATGTGATGGAAGGGGAGGGACATCCTACTGTAAGGCCTGTTTCAAGTGAAACGTAGCAAAGGCCCCGATTGTAGGTATTTATAGACTTAGTTTCCCTAATTCATTTCTTTCTTCTTGCCAGGCCCCGGCCTGATTTCTTCTACCGATGTTTTCCGGATGGCCTGATGAACCCTGAGCTTCACTGTAGCGGTGACCCCGATGTAGTAATGGAGGGCAGGAAAAGCTTTCCCAGTGGACACTCTTCCTGTAAATGCACATCCTGTTTATTTAATGCCTCCATACACCCTCAAAACATTACATAAGTGTGACATAACACAACTTTTAATAATGCTGCCCTTTATCTTTTTTAGTTGCTTTTGCTGGTCTGGGCTTCACTGCCTTATATGTGGCTGGAAAGCTGCACTGTTTTAGCCCTTTAGGCCGGGGTAAAGCCTGGAGGTTGTGTGCCTTCCTCACCCCCCTACTCTTCGCCGTCTTGATTGCCCTCTCCAGAACATGTGACTACAAACATCACTGGCAAGGTGAGAAACCTTTATCTTATATTGAATGTCAAGAAATTATTAAACGCCCTCACACATTATCAGGGTGTTGATCATGTGAATAATGAGTAACGTCTGCTAATGTAATATAGGAAATGATGACATCATCGCTGCCTTTTAAAATATATTTTATTATCTTGTTTATTCTTCCAGATGTGTTGGTGGGGTCTCTCCTCGGTTTAGCTTTTTCTTACTTATGTTATCGACAACATTATCCACCACTGAAAGACTCAGACTGCCACAGACCCCTCCGACATAGAGAACCACAGGTGCCCAACCAAGAGCGCAAGCAGACCAACCAAGGCTACCTTTTACCTTTGTAGGGACTTAAATTCTGCTGCACCCAACTCGGACCAACAATTTAATACTGTGTGAATGTTTACCTTAAAACTGACTTGGGATACATTCGCTTCCTAATGTCAGTTGCTGAGATTATGTCTATTTTATTAGTGCTACCATCCAACAGGTAATGGGTTTTGCCTTTCTGTAATGTTGTAAACATTCCCAATGAATGTTTTGTGTGTTGTAAGCCTGTCTTTTTGAAAAATATGTATCTCTTTGAAATTTATATGTGAAATATCTCAGTAAGAGACCTCAATGTTTGTTAAAACAGCTTCTAGGTCTATTTTACAATATAGCAGACATATTTATAGAACTCTTGAGTATGCATGAAGAAAATCTTCTCCCAGTGTCTGTGTCAATAAAGTTTGGGATGATTTATATGTATCGGCTGAATTGTGGTCAGATCATTGGGCGGTGTGATAAGACTATACCCTATAGAATAGAGCAATATTTGCTATGAGGAGAACTTTGGCCAGCATGCTGTTTACTGTTCATAGATAAGGTGGTACAGTTCGGAACATCATCATCAAAACAATGGCCTAAAATGTGTCAGCATCAATAAAGTCGCAGTATTGTCTAACTAGACCAATATAAACCTAAAGATTTTCATTTCATGCTCCTGGTAAGATTTCAAGTGTATACCTCCATTAAAAACACTTGAATTTGTTTGCTTTTAAAATACATCTTTAGGCGTACAGATTAAATTCTTAAAATTAGATCATATCAATATTGGATAGGATATTAAGCAATAACAGCAAACACGTGTCCAGAATTTTGACACGTAGATGGTCTGCCGTGTACTTAAAAAACTAAAGCAACATCTATTAAAATCTACGTTAATTCACTACTGGAATTTAAAAGTAAAGTATAAACAAAATCTTCTCTCTTGAATTGAATTATTGTTGAGTTATTTGTTTGTAATGTTTCTATTATCGGGTATGACTTTTAAGCATCATTACAATTGCGCAATGCACATTGACTTATTTTTAGCATTTGTGGAAGTCCTAGATGTGTCATGAAGTTTTCTATTGGTGATCTTAATCGACCTTCACACCATTTTAAGACCAATAATAAAACTGCAGCTTTTCTCTTTGGAGGATTTACTTACACTTGTGAACAGCACTGTGAGGTTCGCTCTGTCAGAAGTCAATTGTCCCACACGGGCATCCGTACGGCCAGCCGGTGAGTAGATGACGATACGTCAGTAAATTGTGTTTTTCTTCTTTGCTCCGTATTTCCAGAGGTTAAACGTCCTCGGTATTTGGGAACAGAATGTCTTAACATCGCGCTGTATAGGTGTGTAAAAAGACTCGTGTCTGAGTGGCACTGACTCGGTGCTTTATTTTGAAAGCCAGCGTGTTATTGTTTGTTTTTATCGAGACATTGTATCGTAGTTTCTGTTTAAGAAACAACACACGGCAACTTAAGTATCTCTTTTAATGTGATACAATTGTGTCAAATATTTTGGAGGTCTTACGTACCTTGTCCTACTTTTGGAGGACAAATTCACGCCCAACACATCCGTCCTGTTTTATATACATGATGGTAATAAAGCAATACGCCACAAGAAGCAGTGGGTTACAGTGCATTTTATAACAGCTAAAGGCGCTTTAACATGCACTGTTACCCACTGCTTATCGGGGTTTATTGCTTTTATAAAACGTTTTTTCCATATGCTTAGCAAGGTTTCATAAAATACAGTAAATAAAGTGATATTTATGCTATGTAATGCGGTCAGCAGTTATAAATCGGGGCATCTTATATACGGCTTAGAACTCGGCTCAACCAATAGGAGTCGAGGACCAGAACTGACCGATTTATCATTTTAAAGCTATTTTTGTTCGTGAATTATGATAAATATCATTTTTTATATAATTTTTAGAGGAGTCAAAATCAATTTATGTGAAAATTAATCCACGGAGGCAGGCCCAAAAAGTCTATTTTGTGTGATTTTTGACAAATGAAGATATTTAGATGACATCCGAGAGATTTCCAGGCCTTCTCATTGACATCATGGTGTCAGTTTTTGCCAAGGTCCAGAAAAGTACTTAAGACATCATTGAATTGGTTCATCCGCTCATAATGGCTCGGTTGAATTTCTTTGAAGCAACGAGAATGCTTCATGTGTGAAAAACAAAGCAAAATACTGTGTTCACGAGAGGTCCTCGTCTTCTTGGACGAGAGCACTTTGACGCATGTGTATTAGATTTGTGCGCCGAACACCGCATGGGGCATTCCCTTATGGGACCTCGGCGCTCTGACTCACAACGTGGGACAGTTCTTTCCTCCAAGAAGAAGAAGAAGTGCTCTCGTAAGCACGCGACATACACTGACAAGACATTTTGTTTTTCGCACATAAAGCATTCTCGTCGCTTCAAAAACATAAACTGAGCCACTATGAGCGGATGGACTAATATAAAAATGTCTTTAGTACTTTTCTGGACCATGGCAAAAACTGACATCATGATATCTATGAGGAGGCCTGGAAATCTATCGGATGCCAACTAAATATCTTAATTTGTGGTCCGAAGATACCAGAAGTTCTGTAAACATGTTTAACATTGTGTGGGTCACAAAGTAGATTTTTGGATGAACTCCCCCTTTAAAGCAGTAGTTCACCTTCATAATGAAAATCTGTCATCATATACTCACCCTCTTGTCATTTCAAACCCGTATTACTTACTTTCTTCTGCAAAACACAAAATAAGATATTTTGAAAACTGTTGGTAATAGAACCACACAGCCCCCCCATTCACTTCTACTGCAACCAATGCAAGTGAATGGGGGGCTGTTAAAAACTTTCTTCAAAATATCTTCTTTTTTGTTCTGTGGAAGAAAGCAAGTAATACAGGTTTAAATTGACAAGAGCGAGTATATGATCACAGAATTTTAATTTTAAAGGTGAAATACTTTAACTGCAATAAATATTCTGTCAACAAAAGTGACCTTTCATCCCATCGCATTTTTAATCCAATTTTAGTCCTTGAAAGCATTGACTAAAATACACAAAAACATATTTGCAGTTAAGCGCTCGACATGACTACTGCTGAGCCTTATGAAACCATCCACTACCACTGGTTCTACAACCAGCAGGTGGACTCCAGGGATTCCTGGCAACCCTTCAGCGAGGACGACTCGCAGCGGCTGGAGAATGCATACACTCGAGGTCTTTATATTGCTGAAAATGTTTTTGTTTTGTTGTCAAGTTTGTGACATAATCACACATCAGAATGATGTCTTTAGTAGGGAAACACGGAACGGAGGAGGTGGTGGTGGCTACCGAAGGAAGGAGGTATGATGTCAGGCTACGAGAAAGACAACGTTACGCTGTATACTGGGAACAGACGCCCACCGAGGTCAGGCGCTGCTCATGGTTCCACAAAGGCAGCAAAGACATTAACTTTTCTCCTTATACTGAAGAACTCAGTGAGATCCTAGAGGTGCGTTTTGAAGAAACATATTTTATTTCTGGAATACTAAATGGATTGAAGCAAATTACATTTCTTTGTTTGGAACAGGACGCCTATATGATTGCATTTACCCTGAACGAATGGAAAACAAATCTGGAGCTTCCAACAGGAGAAACTGTGATCCTCCACAATCCAAAGGTATTGTACGAAAAATCAATTCCCCATACCAACGGAACAAATAAACATTTTGTCTCAATCTGTGTGTTATTAAAAATTGTATTTTAGCTCATGACATTGCATCAAAATAGCTGCAAGGACTTCCCCCCTTCCCCGTCGGAGCGGTCTCAACCCAGGACGCTGAAAAGAGGAATTGAAAGTATTTCAATAGAGATTCCAGAGGGTGAGTGCAGCACCCCATGTCTTAAATAGAGCTTTGTTTAGCTTTTTTTAAGGTAAAGCATTATTTTATTTATAGGAGAGCCAGAGGTAGTAGACCATCTGGTGTTTATGGTTCACGGTATTGGTCCGGCCTGTGACATACGTCTGCGTAGCATTGTCCATTGTGGTGAGCTGTATTTTGTAACCCTTATAATCTAAAACAAGAATCTCATAAAGCCGCCACTCAACAATGCTCTGTTTTGAGAGTATTTATGTTTCGTTTGCTGCAGTGAACGAGTTTCGTAACGCATCGAACGGCCTTATAAACACTCACTTCAGGCAGGGTGAGAGCACCATTGGGAGAGTGGAGTATCTTCCAGTCAATTGGCACAGAGTCTTGCATGGAGAAACTACAGGAGTTGACAAGTAAGATGGGCACAAAAACAGACCTAAGGTTTAAGTTAAAACTATGTAAAAGCTACATGAATATTTTTCTTGTTTACTTTTACTCCCAATAGAGACATTGAAAGAATCACACTTCCCAGTATCAGCGGCCTGCGTCAGTTCAGCAATGACACGGTGCTGGACCTTTTCTTCTACAATAGCGCCACATACGGTCAGACCATTGTAGATACAGTGGCCTCGGAGATCAACAGTCTGCACAGCCTCTTCCTACAAAGACATCCATCCTTTACAGGATACGTTTCACTGGCAGGACATAGTCTTGGTATATAGCTATAACTTTGCTTTGTAAAACTACATATAACCTGTTGCTGCAAACATTTTACGTGGGGTTTTAATAAAATGCTGTCATTTTTTTTTGCAGGTTCATTGATCCTTTTTGATCTTTTGACCAATCAGAAGATAGATTCAGAGACCACTGGTCACGATGAGGTTTGTCACGTGATTGGTTTGTCGTAACAACTTATCTAAATGACTTTATCTAAAATTATGTTATTATAATTAAACATGGTGAGCTCTAAGATTTATCAAATTCAAGTTTTTTATTACATACGTGAATTTTAGCAGGTACAAATTTAGCCTCATGCATCTATACCATAAATTTCAACGAAAGAAATCTAATTTTTAAAATAAAATAAAAAATCTAATTGATGTTATTCATCAAATATTTTTGCTCATTAAACCATAATGATGCAGTAGTAGCATGCTGCTAAAACAATATTGTGACTTCTATTGATTCTTTAAATCGATTGATTATTAATGTTTTGTTGTGTTTTTATCCAGCTCCATGATGATGACCCTAAAATTGCTACAGCTTGCTGTTCCTTTAACACCCTGGAGGATGCGCTAAGGGGTCAGGGGTTGGATGAGCATCTCAAAATACTAAATCGAGAACAAGTAGATCTAGATTCCCTGGTCAGTTTTCAAGCTTTTTAGCACATTTTTGCAAACTGCTACATCTTCCTTTTTAAACCTCACTGATATTTTTTTTTCTTTCAGATGCTTTGCTCCGAGGGGGACCTTAAAGACATTGGAATACCTCTTGGACCTCGCAAGAAAATTATGAACTTGGTGAAGAAATGGAAGGTAATTCCTCATAGTTCTGTGTTTGGAAAAGCTCAATGGCTCATGGCAGAAGTTCATGTGGGCTTAATTGCTTGAGGTTTCCTATCCACACCCATATGGTCAAGTTAAAGGGGGCAGAAAGGAATCCGTTGTTTTGGATCGGAGTGTTTTGACACTTTCTTCTTGACTAACCAACAGCACTCCAGAGCCGGAAGTGGACATGCAGCTCATTCCTCAGGTCTAGGTATGAGAAGTACTCATGAACATCAGAACACCACCACTAGTGCAGTGGATTATCAGCATTTTGATGTTGGCATTGGACAGGTAAAAAAGTCATTAGTGTGGGGTGAAATTACATAGGCTAAATTAAGACACTTTATATAGTAGCCCGTATAAAAAGCCTGTAGCCCGTCTTTGGTTTATATGAAGCAAGTTATTCTAGTTTACTAAAATGTTTGTTAAAATTAAATTAAATATTGCCCTTAAAATTACTTGCAAAAAATCAACTGAAATGAGTAAATTTAGTAAAACTAAACTAAAAGTAAATGAATATTAAATTGCAACCATAAAATAAACAAATAAATAATCAAATGGCAATAGTGTGCAGGTCATTTGCTATAATTTACATACAAATCTAAAAATAAAAACTAATTTAAAATATTAATTATTAACTATAACAACTCTGATATGAAGGTATAGTAAAAAATGTATTTATTATAAAAATGTTGCAATCTGTAAATATAATACAATAATGCAATGTACATTGGTGTATTTAGTTTTTATGTTATAACATTTGTATGATGTACTTGGATTAATTTAATTTAATTATGCATTAATTATAATTATGAATAATGTATCAATTAATTCAAAATATAATTAATTAAATTTAGACTGTTCTTTTTTAATAATATTTATTTATAAATAAATTACTGATATTTATATAATATTTATATACTGTATATATATATATATATATATTAACTAATAATATTTTATCTACTTATGATATTGTCTTGAATTGTCTGCGACATGACTAGAAAATAATTTGTTCTACATTTTTTTCTTTATTCCGCAGGTTTCCATTGACTATCCTCAGTTTGCGTTTCATCCTCAGGCATTTTTTGCCTTAGGCTCACCCATAGGAATGTTTTTGACCGTCCGAGGACTAAAGAGGGTCGACCCTAATTACAGCTTCCCTACCTGCAAGAGTTTCTACAACATCTTCCATCCAGTAAGACCACAACTGAAACAATATTCAAGAATCTTAAATCATACGCATCACGTAACTGCGCTCTTACACCTTAATATAAAATCTATGCAGTTTGACCCAGTGGCATATCGGATCGAGCCCATGATTTTGCCTTCGGATGTAAACCTACCAGCTATGTTGATGCCCCATCATAAAGGCAGAAAGAGGATGCATCTCGGTATTTCAGATCACCTTTACACAACTAAATCGTTCATTAGAATTAAAAATGTATAGTATATAAATGTTGTCACTATAAGCTCTTTGATTTCTGCAGAGCTAAAAGAGGGTTTGACTCGAGTCAGCTCTGACTTTTTGGGCTCCCTGCGCATGGTTTGGCAGAGCATTTCTCAGGTGCCCACACCAGCACTGGCGGAGGGTGGACTCAATTCAATGTCCCCTATAGAGGAACCAGAAGGTACATATAAAACTGTGTGTTAATATTAATAATAGGATAACTACTGTAATAAAGCTTTCTATCTGCAATATCCATTATAGACAGTTGAAGTTTTTTCAATAATCACAGACTCACCAATGGAACAGGAAGAGAAGATCATGAAGGTGGGGATGTTGAATCGTGGACGACGCATTGATTATGTTCTTCAGGAGACTCCAATAGAGAGTTTTAATGAATACCTATTCGCCATACAGAGCCATTTGTGCTACTGGTAAGAAAAAATACGAACCAATAACAAATCTTATATATCTTGCCTTATTGCAGTGTTTCTCAAAGTGTGGGGCGGGCCCCACTGGTGGGGAATAGAGACATGACAGATGGGGCGCGACGAACGGGAGCAAATTGGGTCATTTTTATGAATTCCTTTATTTATTGACCGTGCACTCAAAAAAATAACAACGACACATTTTAATGTAAGCCTTTCATAAAACAACATCAGACTGCAAAGAAAATGTCACACGGATGTAGCCTTGGAGAACGATTTCATGCCGGGATGTTAATTGAAGCGGCACAATGTGGAGAGGCAGTAGGCGGTGGCAAGTATAAAAGTGAGCAATGGATAAGTTTGTTACACGGAAAGCTTTCCTGTAGCTCAGTGGTTAGAACATGGTGTTAGCAATGCTGAGGTCATGGGTTCGATCCCAAGGATTGCACATACGTAGATACAATTGTATTATGCCAAGCGCATAAATGTAAATGGAAAGTGTATTACCATTTTGTTGGCGAAAGGTGGGGTTCAGAACCCTTCCCAACCTCCAAATGGGGAATGGCAGAAAAAGTTTGAGAAACACTGCCTTATTGTAACTAAAGAGGGATAAAATGAATAATCATCTTATGTATTGCAGGGAGTCGGAAGATACCGCTCTCTTGGTTCTGAAGGAGATATATGAAGATTTTCCAGTGGCATCTTCACAGTCTTAGATGTGACTGTTATAAATGTATTGTATAGTAATAACAAGGCCCAGTATATGGTGAGTCTAGTAACTAATATCACCGATTACAACCAGTTAACTACCTAAAACAACTTTTTTAATGGAATATCATCTAAACGTGTGCCAATGAATAAAGTATTATGTCAGCCATCTCAAGGCAGGCTTTGAGACACCCAACCCATTAGATGTCCCCCGTGCACCAACACTCTATTCTAACTTATTGTGACTTTGGTCAGTGGTTTTCTAATCTTGAAATGTATAATTGAATATTGTATTCCAAATGTATGGATGTTTTTATTATTATTAAATTCCTAACCTAAAGTATGTGTCGTGTTCTTATACAGCACGTTTCTTGTTGCCACGTGCTTGTCGGTGTATCGTCAGACAGACGTCCCTCAAATATCACCGTCTT
Source organism: Barbatula barbatula (assembly GCF_947034865.1). Lineage (NCBI taxonomy): Eukaryota > Metazoa > Chordata > Actinopteri > Cypriniformes > Nemacheilidae > Barbatula > Barbatula barbatula. The sequence goes on along the minus strand of NC_136787.1, from coordinate 9,536,634 downwards.
TAAGACAAAAGTCTGATCATAGCCAGCGGGAAGTTCGTCCATTTCTGGAACAGTGCGCCACACATTACAAAACATCCCGTTTCCATACAGAGTCATGAAGTGCCCTCCCAGCCTCCGCCAGTAAACACAACAGCATTACTCCAGTCAGCTCCTCGCCGCCTCCCTTTAAACGCGCGCGCACGCACGCCGCACTACTTCGGGACGCGTTAACGACGTGTCAACAGGGGAAGAAGATATTTGAATGAAGTCCGATCTACAGCGTTTGACGAAACAGAAGAACATGTATGTGAGGTGAGCAAGCGCACTTAGAGGAATGTTATACTACAGCTGTTTTGTGTTTTCTCATCTGCCTTGGAGGGAACGGAAGCCGGTTATGTTACACGTCCATGGAAGCTCGAATTTACACGCTGCTTGTGATAAAAGTAGATTTTTTATCTCAGTAAGTCAGTAACAATGACATTTCAGCGTTCAACACCTTCCTTTCCTCAAATTTTGTGCTTTCTGTAGCTAACGCACAGAACGAGCGCAGTTCACGGGACGCTTACTTTGAGATACTTTTAAAACGTTTATTTGCGTTAACATTTCACGTTATTTTAACATTCTGTACTACATATTTACTGCGTAACCTCCATTACATTTACATTTAGTCAGACGCTTTTATCCAAGCGACTTACAAAGAGTTCGGGGAGCAATAAGCGATATATAAAAGAGCAATACGGTGCTAAAGACCCACCCACATAAAGACTAGCATTATAGCATATTTACTGTACTAAACTGTAGAATTCATAGATATTCGTGTTTTTGAACCTTGCCATGGTGTACTGTAGGATTCGTATATAGTGTTTTATATGGGTTTATATGGAATGTGTGGTGTACTTTAAAGTGCGACTGCTTACAAGTGACAAGCTAGAACTTGTTTTGAAGCGCATCATTACGCAACGATCTGTGCGGCTGTTTGTAAACACAAGAACGCAAATTTTATGTACAACACACTGGAAACAAAACGGTTTATTTACTGAAACGGTTTATTCACTCGTATAAATAAATATAGAGTATTTTGGTGCTGACGTACTCTGGTAAGGGAATTTATCCGGCGCGTGTCTTGAGGGTTTTACGCGGGCTAGTCAGTCACTAGTCACAGCTCTGTTCATTGTAATATTATACAGTTATATTGTCTGTTGGGTGTGAAGGGTAGTTCTTAGCTCACAGAAGTAATTTGGTTGCTCAGGTTTTACAGTCCAAACTTTACCACTTTTATATTTGTTTGCCCCTGAAGAGTCCTGTTGTTTTCACTGCGTTTTGGTCTACTTTCCAAAATATTAACAGCTTTAGAGAGTCGGTACTTACTTACACACTTCAGTGCACAAATTGTCACAATCCAGGCTGAAGTCTTCTGCAGATCCTGCATTCCTTTCACAGTCACATGGTTGTCGAGTGCTTGGAAATGCCTGTGAAATGTAAATACCGGCATCATCTTTGATCATCAGGGATGGCAAGTTAGACTATATGAACTGTGGTTTTGTGAGGAGTCGGTAACCACATGAGAACTCTATTCTTGTTGATGCTGTAATTGTGCCGCCACCTCATCCGCCGACGTAGAGGTCGGTTTGCTAAATTCATTCGATGAGAAACGTACAGAAGTCCCCGAACAGCCCACATTCGGAAAGAACAGGTCAGCGACCCTCCCGTTTTATAAAAAGACTCACTGTTGGCTCACTCTTACATTTCTTCTGTTTTTAAACAGCCATTAGGCACCGAAGAAAGAAACCGGGATGAAAATCCAATTGGAATCTTATTGGCATCAACATCTACTTTTAAGTGAGCAGCTGCCTCAAAAGCTTGAACCTCGCATGTGGATTGCTTCATGTTGGCGTTCTCTCTTTTTCAAGCATCTTAAGGCCAGTAGCAGAAGGATGAGGTCACACATCATTGCTGGGAAATGTGAAGTTGTGTGCCAGTCATCTGAGTTAGAATGCTGGAGGGTGAAACTTTGTCTGGCCCTGTAAATCAGGAGTGGAGCGATATCTATCGTGCTTAGATTCTTACATCCTGACCTCTACGCTGCACTGGAGACTATGTAATCATTCTTTGTGGAAGGATATGGAAAGATGTTGAGTCAACAAAGGAAAGTTTCCCAGCGTGAGATAACTTATGGTTGCATGCCTCTGAATGGAGTCTAGACAAAACTCATGGAGTCCTGAGTGAACAGAGTTTGTCATGTTCCATGTTCTCCAATTCGGCTTGATGCATTCTTCCTGCTTAAACATATTTAATATATTCTTATACTTTGTAACATTATTACATTTAACTATAGGGTTAATTGCTTCGTATAGAGAACGTCAGAACTCAGTTGTCTTTAAGAGGTTACAGGTTGTGCTTCGTGCACCAAAATATATATTCTCCTTTTTCTTTTCAAAGTTTACACTACATTTGTAGAACTAACTTTTTTCTCCATTGAAAGAATGTTTTCCTCTTTGCTCACTTCAACCACAAGATGGCATTCTTTATTAGATTTTAGTTTTTCGACATCCTTCTCTAAGCTGCCTCATGTATGCAAACCAGGCAAAAGTCCAAATGTGATGGAGCAGCACTAATGTTGCTAAATTGCTATTCGGAAGCTTTGTTTGAAATTATTGTTGACTCTTTACTACTCTTCGAACCCATGCCACACAGTAATATTCAGCAAAAAGCCTACCATGTAAGTACATTTATAAAAAGTGTTTATTACTATACCATTTTACCAGACGTAAACGTTTTTCAGGTGTTTATTCATAAAAACAATTCATATAATGTTTTACTTCAGTTGAACATTCTTGCGGTTGTATAGAGCCGTGGTTCCCAAAGTGTGTGCCGTGACAACTGGCAAGTGTGGCCGCTGAATCTCAGGTTTTTTCCAGTATCATTTAATAATCTTTACATCATATATTTTAAAACAGTGGTCTCCAGCGTGTTGCCTGTGGGGACCTGGTAGCCCGCATTAACTCTGTAAGGTGCCCGCTAAACACAGGCCTCACCAATAATGCTAAAGACAGTTGAAAAATCTGTGACCTATACCGATCAGCCAAGTGCTACATCGTCATGAAAGTTTATTATTAGCAAGTGTTATAAGCTTTAATATGTTCAAGTGCAAAAATATCAGAAAGAAAACTGAATTTGGTTCTGTGAGCGTAAAAATAAGGCATCACATGTTTAAAGTTTGAAAGTATGTTATCAACAAGTAGCCCTCTAGAGGATTTGAGATATTTTGGTAGCCCTCGCCTAGAAAAAGGTTGGAGACCCCTGTTTTAAAATATATCAAAACACCAACATATGAGCATGTTCGTACGAACATGAATATGCAAAAACCTGCGTTGGGAAGACAGCGTTCACATGACTCAAACGAACCGAACTCTGAGTTGTAGCCTATATGACAGATGGTTCATTTGAATGAGTTGTTTCACCTTATAATGTATGTTGTAATGCATTTCTAATAAATGAATGCAGCTGTTTATACTTAATTTGTTGTTTGGCCCTCTGGATTTAATTTTATATATGTACGTACGCATGAACATGTGAATCAGGGTTGGGGTGCCATCTTGCTTTCAAAAAGTTTGGGAACAACTGGCATAGAGAGTGGCACTGATGTCACATGACGTCATTTGTGCTGTGTTCAAAACTGAAACAGGAAGTGCATCTGTATCATTGTCTACGTCTTGCAAAATTGTCTATATTTGATATAGGCATTTCACTTTGAGGCAATACGAAGACGTTCACTGCTTACTACTCTGAAATGAAGGAAATACATCCTAAGGGAGCACACACTGATCTCAGAACAGTTTCGTTTCAGCACTATTGCGAAGTCTTTAAATGCGAGGAAAAATGTGTCAGGTGCATGTGAGGCGAACTTTTAGGTGAACTTCTCTCAAAAGGACGTAGTTTTGGAAACTCATATTGCTTTGGAATGATATGAGTGGTCTGTAAATGATGAAGGATCAGTTTGTGTGGAAAAACACAGAGATATTAAGATCATAGATTGCATTTAGAAGACTGCCGGTTATTTTAACCGCACGCTTTTTGCATGCTTATCTGTCCCAAGCACTGCTGTCGTTCCTTTAATCTCCAGTTGCTCCACAAGCTAGCTTATTCAGAACATCATACAATTCCTACATTACCTTGATATGGTCTTAAAAAGAACAGCTAATCAGATTTGACCCACATATGAGGTTGACCCTTATAACACAGCCTCATGAGATCACGGCAACGTGTTTTACGAGATCACTGCAAATGCTTGTGCAGTTGTATGTGAGGAGGAGTGGCCCTTTGGCCAGATCCTTTTACTTGTATTTGTTCTTGATCACTTTAGATCATCAATGCAGATCTATTCAAAATACGATGAGATAAACCTGTCGGGATGGATGCCTGGGTGTGTATCCCAATCCCTCCCTGCCAGTGTTCTGTGGAATGTCCCACATCTGAATGTTTGTTTAGAGTCCACATGAGTAGCGCCCATTAGTTACTACAAGTTTGGCAGACTGGCTAAGGTTTGCGTTAAAGTTAATAAAAAATATCACAAATATTCCAAAAACAGACTTGTATAGACATATGTATATATTGTATTGTACACATTTGTCCCTAACTCTGTTTCAGGCAGATTTGTCAAAATCATTTGTAAATAGAATACATAAATATTATTAAGTAAATAATATATAAATATAATAGGAAAATGAATTAGAAAGTTAAATAACAAATACACTTAGAATCAAATAATAAATAATCATAACCAATCATAATAAATATAGAGTATATTTCAGTGCTAGTCTACAGTTAGCCGTATATAAAAACAATAACAGTGTGCAGTATGTCCCCGTTAAGATAAGAAAACGTGTGTGACAGCTCAGGTGGGAGGAGCCCGAGAGATAGAGGCGGGGTACCGTACAGCGTAGAAACAAGCAGTGGTTCAGCATTTCTGTACTGACACACTTTGCGCTGTCACTGCTGTAGCTCTGGACCGTATGTTTCTGACAACATGAGTCCATCACACCTGCTAGGACCACTACATTTATATATTTAAACACACACACATGATCACACAAACTCTACAAACAGACTGACAGCATGGGGGGATTTCAAAGCAAGAAGACCAGTGAGACCAACTCTCCAAACCATAAGAGCAGTAGCAAGTAAGTGTCAAAGTTTTTGTTTCTTAAATGATTTAAGTTGATTTCATACTATTTTTTGTAGTATTTGTAAGGTAAGAAAATCGACATATACCTGCAATTGCGCTCAGTGAAACATTGATATCCTTGTACCTGTTTGTCAAAACATCAGGCTGTGTGCCAAAATGATTGTGTCATTTACCTAGTGTACGTTGTGTTTGCTATCACTTTCCAGCAGACTGAGTTGTAAAGAAAAGGTGTGGTTTGAAGTGTTTTTCTGTGGGGATTATGCATATTATGTTGTCAGATTAAAACAAACTCTGATCTCCTAGACTGCTTTCAGGAAGTTTGTTCTAAATATTATTCGCTTGATGTAACACAATACTGTGTAAAGCACAAAAGTTCTTTTGTGAAACAACCCGCAGGCCTTTATTTTCTCTCTATCCAATCCAGCCTATTGAAAACTGGGGAATTACTGTACTGTATACAGTTTCATCACGACAGATGGATCTAGTCTATATCACGACTAGCCCATCCCTGCCAGTATCCGTGTTTCAGTGTTGTGCGTTTGTTTATATTGAAAACCTTCCCAAGATCTTGTGATCGACTACATCACCATCTGCAAGGTGTGCAGGTGACATGTCACTCAGTCATCAGTTTAGTTTGTCTTGACGTCCCACTGGTGAATACATTTTAGGATGGTAGCTGTGTTTTGAAGGCTTGATTCTGCCGGTTCAAGCTGGTCATCGGCTGGTCGACGTGGTACCAGCCAATTTGTGTGTTGATTTGCATATTCAAATGTAACATTGATTCCTAAAATCTTTATGTGCAGGTTGCGTGTAGTTTTAGAGCTTTATGCGCGAAGAGTGTTTGCAGGACATTCTCTGTAGTTTTTATAGTTGTGCTTGAATCTTGATAAGAAAATGTTATTCCGAGTTTCGGACGACATACATACAACATCGCATGGGCTGTATCAGAAAGAGTTTGGATGTCCTGTAAACGTTTCATTTCTTGCCGTGTCTGGATTGCTTGTTGTATACACACAGTGATCTAAAAATAACCGCTTTCATACGGATGGCAGTTCTCAGAAGGACGCTTTAGCCGTTTTCCCAGACTGCAAAGATTTTACTTTCTTTGTAAAGGGGTAATTTGTTATATTGGTGTGAACATTAGTAATAGGACTGTTTGTACTTTTTTTGAGGAAAACGGAATTTGTTCAAACAAACAGGCCTCTCTCTTGAAAGGAAATGCTAATACGGACATTCTTGTCGATGAATGTTTGTTTCTGTTTTAAGGCGGGGTCGAGGGAGGCAGAGGAGTCACTTGGGGATGTGGGTTCAGGGTCACAGCTGAAATGATATTCTCCATTCGTGTGCTTGCACATTTGTGGACAATTGAGGGCTTGTGTAAAGTTTTTGTATTGGGATGTGACTAGCGTTACATGTCCCATACAGCCATGGAAAAAAATTAAGATACGTCATTTCAAATTTATTCTCAGTTTTATAGGTTGTGTGTTTATGGAAAATTAGCATTTTTTGCTTCATTCTCTGAACTACTAACAATGTTTCTACTTAATTTCAAATCAAAATATTGTTTCTATGTGCATTTATTTGCAGAAAATGAAAACTGGACAAACAGGTGAAAGTAACAGAAAAGATGCTCTGTATCTTTTCAGACCACAAATATTGTTCATATTCACTTTTAAGCAATATAACAGTAATATTTGTATCTGTATTTAGGAAAAGAACAAAAATAATTATTATGTGGTAACCTTGATTTTTGTCACAGTTTTGTCATGCAGTCTTTCACATTCTGTCAGATGACTTAATGTCACTTCTAAAGTTTGATTTTGTTGAAATTCACACACACTGGACTGGAATGGCCAGAATACATCTAGAAATACTGATCACGTGAAAATTTGGAATGATCTCTTTGAATTTTTCCCACGGCTGTATAAAGGTTTAGTGTAGTAGATTCTACTTTACATTACTTTTATGAATGAGGGACACTTAAAGAAGACACTTTGTCCAAAGCATCAGTGAATTCAAAGTATGTTTTATCAGCATGTGTGTTCCTTGGGAATCAATCCCAAAACATTTGTTAAAGATGCTTTACGCTCTACCAACAGAGCTACACATGTATATTTTAGATTTTATTTCTATTAGTGTTATATTATACATACATATTAAGCTATTCATATTAAAAACGTTATATATAAAACATCCATTTAAAATGTTTATACTGTATTGGAGGCAAAGATGGTGAACATCTATTTTACATTAACACACATTTGACCAGCAGATGTCGCCAGCATGCCGTAAGCTTTTCAAACGTTCACATGAAATATCAACATGGGTGACCCTGTCTGTGAAATCCCGCCTAAAGTCTCATAATCACAGTATGTTCATTACATTATGTATAATAATTTTATGTAGAAAACAGTAAATCACAAAAAATGTCTTTAGCTGGGTTTTAACAGGCCTTGTCACAAATGTTCTCAGATCTTCTGTCGATTTGTACTTAATACTACATATCAAGGGAGTGAGAACCAGAGGGGCGGAAGTGACATTTCATCAACTTTACAGAAGAGCCAGAACAAAAAAATACCATAGTTTGATCTTACTTTATGTATTGATTTGAATCTTTTATAATAAAGCTGTCGCACACATGGATGACAGTGTACTTATTGAACAATATTTAAACATTTGCTCCGAAGAAAACCAGAAGAAGAGGCTCTTGATGAATATCTCCAAATTGATTAAGATGTAATTTTGGCTGTAGAAAGGGCTTTCATTTGAAATATACTCTCTATATCTCTATATATATATATATCTCCATTTTACCCAAAATGTCAAATACTCCCTGTGGTGTGCAGGGCGGGACGAGAGCCGTGAGGGAAAGGCTGGTCCTGCTCACCACACGCCCCTTTGGTTCTCACCCCTCGAAATGACATGCAAATGTTTTATCCATTGAAAACACATCACAGTACGAGCTTATCGTCTTGAAAAAAATACAAAACTCGCAATAAAAACGCTTTATATATACATAATTTGTCCTTAGTTTCCATGTATCTCCCTTTATTAAAATATTCATTAAAATGATAGTTTTTTGTGTCCTGTAAAAGAAAGAAAGTCAAACAGGAAGATGAAAGAATTGTGATTTTTGTGTGACCTGTCACTTATATGGAGTTATATAAAAAAAATTTGACCCACTAGGTGGCTCTGCGATCAAGTAAACTGCTCAACACAGGCAAGAATGTTATATGCAGTGCATATAATGTTTAGTTCTTGCAGGTAGTATGACCAATAAATAATGCAGCAAAAGCCCACAGAGTTCCTATCTTGCCGTTTTAGCGCTACTAAAGGTCTAAAGATCTTTGACTAACATCTTCAGTATTTTGAGTGACACCCGACAGTGACTTTATCTTGCATCTTCCTTATTCCTGATGTTTGTCATCCCGCAGTTTGGCTAACATTCATAAAACGTGCTTTACAACAGGGGCCTGGTTTCCTCCAGACACACACAAATACCCCAAACACTACTCGAAGTCAACATTTACTCCCTGTCTCCATGGCAACAGTGTCTTCGGATCCACTGTCATATTCACGAATCAATCCTCATGCTTCACTGTTAAAAACAGAGTTCAATCCAAAAGATTACAAAAATACGGTATTATTTATTTTACTGTGCCGTTACTGCAGACATACTGTAGATCCTCATAACTCACGTGTGTTGTTTTTGGACAGCTGTTGTCTCTGCCTTGTGACTCGAGTAAAAATAACAATGATTATTGCTTGCTGTTAATAGACTGCTGCTCTATAAGGCTTTACGTATAGATTAGAAAAGTCGCACACATTTAGCTATCATGCACCGATTTTCACTTATCACAACAATTTTGCAATTTGTCATCTTATTGACTAATTGATTATTTTCGGCTTTTAGTCTAATCCTATTAGAGCAGAATGAAGTAAATCTGCTCCGTTCTGACACAACTCTGTCGCTTTTCATAAAGAATGGTTTGTGTACTGCATTTTTGTAGCATTGTATATCTGACTAGATGTTAATGCAGCGGCCTCTCTTGGCACTGGTTTTGTTACTTTTGTGACAATATAGTCACAAATCGATATATGCGTTCTATATGCATTTTTTTCCTCCCTCACTGAAATCTGCCTAGCAGCAGATGTCACTATTCATACTCAGCCAAGATTGGATGGTTTGAGCTTTGGAGATCTCATGCTGAGACTAGCGTTGAAGAAAGGGATACGATGCTCTCAAGGCTGTCTAAAGACTCATTGTTGTGATGCATTAAAGGAAAAGATCACCTCAAAATCAAAATTGTGTACATTTCTGCCCACCCACATGACGTTCAACATGTTTTAAGACCTCCCGGCGTCTTCGGAGAACAAATACGGTTACTTTAGGTGACATCCGAGAGATTTCCAGGCCCATCATGGTAATAGTTGTTGTCAAGGTCCAGAAAAATACTTAAGACATCATTAAAATGGTTCATCTGCTCATAGTCACTCAATTGAATTTCTTTTAAACGACGAGTATTCTTTATGTGCGAAAAACCAAACAAAATAACGACTTTAATCGATATATTCTCAAAGCGAATGCACATTGAAAGTGCTCTTGTGAACGAGCACAATATGCTGACAAGACAGAGTTTTGTTTTCGTCACAGAGAAATGTTTTAGGCAGGGATAACAATAGAGGCAAAATGTAACTGAGTGCAACTACAACTTCAAACTCCTGTCGTGGAAAAAATATACTAAGTATTGTAAATACTGGTTAGCATTAAAGAACAATTGGTCAACCTGCTCTTGGTTGGTGATGGAGTCAGCCCTCAGGCTCTCACATGAGGATGGCACATGATGATAAAAACAGATCTTCGCTGACATGGTTGTGCTTTACCTCTTTATATAAAACTCAATACACCTTTACTCTGTTCATCTGTGCAATGTGTCGCCCAAGACACACCCTGAACCCAGTACTCAACTTATTGAAATTCTTCACATTTCCTCTGTCCTTGCCGCTCTTCGTTTCTCCCAAACAAGGACGTTGTGCTTCGATCGTGGCAGTTTGGTCACAGGCTGCTGGGTGGACCCAACCAAGAGCTTCAACAACCTCTTATTCGTCTGTCTAAATATAAACTCTGTAATTAGAAACACAGACACACATTACCTCAGGATTTTCCTGCAGCCCAAAACTATTTGAAACCACCTTATTTAGGTCTGCTTGTCGTGCTTTGTCTTTGTATAGAACAATAACGTCTTGTTATAAAGGAAATGCACAGAGACTTGCCCTGTCATTGTTTGAGGTTATTCTTAGTCCAGCTGTCTTTAGTGGCCCTGATTTCTTCTATTTTGCCTATTTTCTTTTATTCTGGCTTCTGTTGTGTCTCCTGCTAAGATTCCCAAGTGCAATTGAAATGTGAGACCTCCTCGTGCAGTTCTTCTCAGCGTGCATAACGGAATATTCTCCTCATATCTTCTCCTTAATATCATGAGTTTGTGGTGTTAGAAACCTCTCAGATGCTCTGTCGGGTATATGGGTGGTCCTCCATAAAGAAAAGACTCCACCAATGAAAACCCGCATTTCTTTCTGCCAAGATGTCAAACTTGGATTTTCATTTGGATGGTAGTTTAGTAGACGTGCTCTCATGTGGTTAATAAACTTTCTCTCATTTTTTGAAGAAAACATCAAAGCATAATACTAAACCTAGTGTCATTTTAAGCAGGCAACACAACGTGAAGATACGTGTTTGCGTCTTCTCGTTTACAGTAAATGTGATTCACTGTATGAGTGATGTTGAATGACCCATCTCCTCCACAGAGATCAGTTTTGTTACATAGTCAAAGCCACAGCGGGGAATCTGTTTTTGTGGACTGGTAGAGATTTTATAAATATCTTTGAGGTCAGGATGTCTATGCGAGCTTTCAATGCTCAGAATGAACATTTATAAGGAAGCAGCCATTGTAAAAAGAACTTTGGCCGACCCAAAGATTCATCACAACCTCTCCATTCAACTGGGCTCATCAACCATCACACCTTCCAGAACGGCCAAAAGCATGGTAGTGGTGATCGATGATCGACAAAATTTCACGGATCATGTAGATTAATTCTCTACGATATTATGAAACTTAGACCTTTCCTATCCGAGCATGCTACGCAAGTCCTAGTCCAGGCTCTTGTTCTGTCCAGACTGCACTATACTGTCTGGACTTCCAACTTGCCCAACAAAACCTCTATAGATGATCCAGAATTCAGTGGCAAGAGTGGTCTTCAATAACCGAAGAGAGCACACATCACTCCTTTCTTCATTTAGTTACATTGGCTCCCTATAGATGCTCACATCAAATTCAAGGGTCTGCTCTTGGCCTTCAAGACCAATAAGCAATATGCAATTTTTTCAGTATTTAGTCTGTTATATATTAATGGAAAGCTCAGCGATTAATGGAGGCCAATGTTGTTTGGTTACCTTCAAAATGTCTTCTGTTGCGTTCTGCTGGTGAAAGAAAGTCAAACAGGTTTAGAATGACAAGAGGGTAAATAAAAAATACATTTTTGGTTTATTATGCCTTTAAGGTCACAGTATCTTTTGTGAAAGCTCAGTCCATTTGAGGCTCAGGCTGTGAGGATTGTCTTTGTGATGGCAACGACCGGCAACACAGACTCGCTAGTGTTTTATTTTTAGACTGTTGACAGTGATCAGAGGATGTGGTTCTGGTGCACGATGGAGATCTTTGGTGCCGTCTTCATCAACGATTCCTGGAGTTTAGTTCATTTAACAGAGTATAAGAATGATTCTGAATTGTGTGCAAAAGCATTTATTTGTGTCTTAAATTGGCATCTTTCATTTTCATTACATTTACATTACATTTAATAATTTTATCCAAAGCAACTTACAAAGAGTTCAGGGAGCAATAAGTGATATGTCATAGTACGATAGGTGCTAATACAAAGTTACTAGTTTCAACAAAAGCTTGACCACTACCTGTTGAGAGAAGAGAGAGGGTAAGTATAGGCTACTTTTTTTTCATTTGTCTGTCAAGTATTCACAGAAGAGATGAGTTTTAAGTAGTTTTTTGAAGGTTGTGAGAGAATTTTAAATTCCAAAATCATATCCTTGCTTAACCTGTTCTTTAAAAAATAAATCTGCATTTCTTTACTGTTCCACTTTTTTGTTACATATCTTTTTGGACAAAGATGTTGGTTTGAGTACAGATATATTAAGTCGTGGGGACAGTGAGTTCCCCAGGCTGTTTGCTGAGCCATTCCAAACAGGTAGAGAGAGAGAGAGAGAGAGAGAGAGAGAGAGAGAGAGAGAGAGAGAGAGACACGAGAGAAACGAGAGAAAGCAAGAGTGAGAAAACAGGTTTTCCTGGTTGTGAGCCGGAGCTCAAGGCTAGAGATGGTTAATGGAAAAAAGACAGAGGAGGAGCTCAGACCCACATTCCACAGTCTCCCTACTGAAACCATGGCGCCCCCCCTCCCTCCCTAAACCTCAGTCTGTGTTCCCTACTTCTGCTTTTCATATGAGAGAGTCTGTTTCGCGTGGGAAGGAAGCAACCATTCCTACACCACGGGGGCTGACAGGTTAGCCAGTCCAGAGAAACCAGCATTCTCGATTCCTCTCCCCCCGATTTTTCTTTTCATTCGGCTAATCCTGAAAGGGAGGGGTGCACGCAGGAGTTTTCTGGCAGCCAGCTGATCTCTGCTTTGGTATTCTGTGCTCTGAGAGCCGAGGGAGAAGGAAGCAGAACTCTTCTATCCTCTGCCACGCTCAGATAGAGGAAGCTGAGAGAGAACTCGACTCGTGAGAGGTTTCCGCACACAGCAGGAAGCTCTGAGGCTTTTACAACGAAAACATGAAGCTCGGCTTTGAGACCACGTGAAGCACTGCCCCCGAGAAAAACATCTGCGAGAGAGCCGGAGAGAAATAGGGAAGAGTGACTCACTTGTTTGGATTCGGTCAGAGGGTGTTCCTGAGCGAAAGGTCCGAGATGTCTTGGCTGTCACCCGTACAGTGGGCCAAATGGACCTGGTCGGCCGTTAGAGGAGGTGGGGAGGACGACGGAGAGACGGATTCAGGGATGGACGACGAGCACCTCACAGAAGAGACGCAAGAAGCTTTGAGAAGAGATCAGGAGGACGAATGGTCTCATAGCTGCAGGCAAGTCTAGAACCTTCTGCCTTGAAGTGGGGATGTGCTGTGACTCGGAAGGGTGCAAAGTTTGGGTTTCAGGTTGCTTTTGAGAAATGAAGTGGGGGATATCTCATATCTGTTCTTAGATGCTCTTTATGTCTTTTTGCACCATATGATCACATTCACAGATCCAAGATGCGCACTAGAAGGAAACCTTTGAATAGATGCCCTCACCGCCACCTGTTTAAGTCAGATGAAGGCGTTAACTGTTGTGTATGCTGTGCATAGAGCAACGGCTTAACCGTCAGCCACATGGATCAAAGCATGTCAAAGATCGCAAGCATGTTGATGTCTGTTGGTGCTCTAGTTTTACATGTGTTTGTCAAGAACGTGTAGGTTTGTTTGTGTGTGAATTGGGGGATTTCATCAGGAAGTGTGTTTGGGTCAGTGTTTAGCTGTTAAGACTAATGTGTCCCTGCGCTCAGATAAAGATCAGAATGTCACTCTTATCCCAACCCCCCCACCGTGACACGGCTCATTTATTTGCTGTAGATGATAACACTGCATTTACCTTCAATGTTTTCTTGAGTGAAAAGGAGAAGACATGTTTGGCCACAACTAAAAATGTAAAAGTTAGACAACGTATTAAACTTCATAGAGGCAACTCCTCATGTATATTATTGTGGTATTTATTAACAATGTATTTTTATAAATATATATATTTATATAATAAAATATTATTTTAATATTAATTAATAAATTTAATATGACAAGATGCAGTATAAACATATTTATGTATTATTTATTAAATGTAATTAATGTTATTTTTATAATAAATGTTTTATATATATATATATATATATATATATATATATATATATATATCAAAAATTGTGAAAACAAACTGTTTATAATATATTACTTTATTTTATTTATTTTATTTTATTATTTATTTTATAATATAAAATATCATAAGAGAGATTTATCTTCATAATTATTTTCCTTAATTTTTGGTATGTGTACATTAGGACACATGTACGGTTTATTTGTCAACTACCCATAAATATAATGAATTTTTCGATATATTTAAATATATATATATATATTTATCCCAGATCTACACCAGATGCAGCACGACGCGACACATTTTGTCCACACTGGATGCGGTGCGTCACGACAAACCCATTAAGAAAATGCCGCTGTAGACACGGTCTTAGAACGGTCTTGTTTAACATATAGTTTGTGTATCATATGAAAGAGCTTTGCTTGCTCTAAGCTATGTTGTTGACATCCTGTGTGGTGGGAAAGCTGTCTGCTAACATTCCTTCCCTAAAGGACTCCTTTCTTGTCCTCCAAGTCTGAGAGACACCGCAAATTAATCACTACACAAACCTGAACAATTGCCCAGAAGATTTGTAAGATCCTGTCTTTGAATGATACTTGCAAATACACCCAAACGTGTTGCTCTTTTCTTTGGAGCTAGCTGAGTCAAAACCAGGAGTATGAGTTGCGCCGGGAGGGATTCTTTGAAACACAATGATTTAATGTAGCGGGTTTGGGGTTGAGAAATAAGTGGTCGTTGGGTCGGAGGAACAACATTTTTTTAATATCTTATTCTTCCTTAAGGAATAAATTAGCCCAACAATTCTATTGCTGTTTAATTGTTTTTAATGTTTCTTTAAATCGAGATTCAATATGTGTTTTGGGAAGCTTTGTGGCCTTGTTTGCTGATCTAGTAGCGATTGCTTCTCTAATAGTAGCAAGGGACGGCAGGTGGCCAGTGCAACAGGACTGGGCAGTTCTCCAAGAAGAGAGGGACAGAATTTACAAACACATGATTCACAATTCTTCCCTTTCAGATCAAGCTCATAGCCTTTATGCTCCGCTGTGTGTGTGTTCATCTAGAAAGCTCTCCAAACCAGCACAACAGACACATACAGACACACAACCGAAATTGGAAATGATGTCATCATTTATAAAGCCTCATGTCATTCAAAACCTGTATACGACTCTTTCTTCTGTGAAACAAAAGAAGATCATTCGATAAATGTCTAAATGATTTGGTGTCTATACAATAGATGTCAATGGGGACCAATGTTTTCTTTGTGTTCTGCAGGAGATAGAAAGTCGTACAGGTTTAAAATGACATAAGGGTGAACATTGAGCCATGTAAACGAAATTCTTTATTAAATTTCAATGTCAGTTGATGCAAAACGAAACCTAGACTCCTAAATCATGTGCAATGCCTTTTTTTATCAATGCAGTACACATTTTAGAACTTTACTGTTACCAACGGCTGTTTTTCTTCCCTTCCCATCAGTTCGGATTCAGAGGGTCAGTTTGAGACGCCTGAGACTGAGACTCCCGTCCATCAACTACTTAAAGAACCGCCACCACCGGATCAACCAATCACAGAGACAGGTAAAACACCTAGTTTAGCTCAAAACAGCTGAAAGGCAAATAAAAAGCAGTCAGAGATGCCACAGAGCACCTGTCGCTACACAAGCCTCTCTTCCTCACAGAAGGTACAAGGTTGCCATAGCAACAAGAGGAGAGTATGTCTCTAAAGGATGCGTTTATATAAGTATGCGGGGTTTATGTGTCTGATCTTTTCAATAATTTTTTTCATTTTGATTGTCGATTATAGCGGCAGTAGTGTTGGGAAATTGTGATTCATTTCATTGTATCACTTTGTTTGGGCACCTCAGACATATCTGCATATATTTTGCACATCACACAGACGACCACTGATAAAAAATATCTACCTGTTTCTTAACTGCTGTGGAACAGTTCATTTGTTCTTTATATTTTCCTCTCTGCTATCATACACATGTCCAAAATCAGGGGAGTGCAGCCTATCACTTTAACTCAAAACAGCTGCTTCCTCTGCCTTTGAAGAATTTATCCACCCATTAAAACCTCATAAACGCTCTACAATCGGACTACTCTCTAGCATTAAGCTTACACACAACACATGTGCTGATATTATTTTTTCTGGTTCAGTCGCTAGATGAAGTTCTGCTTATTTCTCAAGTAAGTAAGAGGTTCTGCATCAAAGAGATTTAATAGCGACGATGCGTTTTTTTCTCCAAACTGTGAGGCAGTATTTATTACATGTGTTTAATGGCATGGAGGCAGTTTTGAGGTTGGAAACTAGAGGTTTGGCTAAGGAGAGGCCCCTGACCCATTGTGGGAACAGCACACAGCTTGGAATTCAGAGGTTTGGTGTGGAACAAAAGCATCTGCTCTTTTCTGAGCACGCTTATCAATAGACAAGGTCAAAGGCCTGCAGCGGAGAACATCATGTGATTTATCCTTTTCTCTCAATAACACAGCAGAGACTTGCATGCTTACTCCTTAATATAACTTAATTGTTTTTCCTCAGTGGCATAAATAAATATTTTATTGTTTTATTTTTAGAAATGGATTGTGAGTTGGTCTTACAGTAGCAGTGCTACTTTGTCTACGTGTCGTGGTTTGGATTGCTCCCACAGACAGTAAAAGTATGTCTCCAGCTGAGGGCACAATGATCCTTGCGCTGTCTCGCAACTGAACACACACAGGACCAACGGCAGCCGTCTGGTTCACTTTTTAGATGTCCTCATGCGTCCCATTCACCCCATACATTAAAGTCCACATGTGCCTGATTTTGCGATAGTGTTTTCTTCCTCTCCAATCATGACACATCTAAGTAAACGGCTTCTAGGATGAGAAAAGCGTAGGGTGGAACCTGATCTCAACAATTAATTGTCGATTTTTGGCAAAAGCCTGGCCATTGGAGAGTCAGTGTTTTCCCGCCCTCACACCGAGACACACGGCGCGTCCCAATTCACATACTATCCGTCTTAAATGGTATTCGAAGATGAATTAGTATGTCCCAAATCATAGTATGCTGGAATGAGTATTCTTAAAGTACCCCGGATGGTAGGGCTGTGCGATATTAAAGAAAAATGCGATATGCGGTAGCATGCAAAATAATGCAATATTCGATATGCATACAATATTTATTTTTCTAAAATCTATTTAAATTATTTTTAAATACATTGAAAAAAAATTTAAAAGGTCAAAAATGTTCTGTTAGATGCGTTTTGTTCAACCTTTGTGTAGTATTAAAAAAACTGAAACAGGAATTTTGTTTTGACTAACTTTGGATCAGTGTTGTTTAGGTCATCCAAAGTGGTCTATACCTAACTTTTTGAAATTTTTAAATAATTAAGTTACTATATTGGGCAGCCCTATTGGATGGTCTACTGTTTCTGGTGAAAATTGGAAGTCCATGAACACTCAAGCGGCTGATATTACCCACAAGGCACTGCGAGAGGGCGACTTAGTGATGCTACACTGCATTAATACAATGAAATAGGAGACGATTCTCGTAATAAATAAATGTAAGCATACAAGAAACATTACATAAGAAATAATACATGTATAATTCCTTAAATGCAAAGAAGAGATGTATTTTGATGTTCATGACAGTTATCGATCAGAGTGTCGTCTACGCAACAATGGCCTAATCTGCGTTTATATGTCCCAGAGCATGCAAAGTGTTTTGCAATACGGCACGCTAAAATGAATATACTACTTTTACATTAAAAACAGTACTTAGTTTAGGGCATAGTATAAGTAGGCGAATTGGGACCCAGCAATACAACATGCAGAAGAGATGTAGAGAATAAACAACAATAGAATAGTAATGACCTGCACGGATGAATAATTTATCAAAAACTGCAATATTGACACGGTGACTATAAATCCTGCCGTACCCTGAATGTAATGATACATAAACAAACCCAGTTCGCTCATGTATGCTGTCATTTTAACAGACCTTGTGTCCACAATATATTGTGATGGTACGTTCCAAGGATGAGTGTTTTCATTATTTTTATATTACATAATCAAAACACTCGGAAATGTCTCCCACAGGGTGGAGATGAAGCATTTGTGTTGGAATTGATGAGCTCACGCTGTCCAAAGCAACGCCTGCTCTGTTTCGATGAAATAAACATTGTCAGGCCATCACACTTACACCACAAAGAGGAAGCTCAAGTCACGGCCGATAGAGCTGGTTGCATAACCAATCGCAGTAGATTTTTAGTCATTGCTGTGGCATGCATTACAAACTGCAACTGTTTTTTACATGTAAAGCCTAACCTGATATGTAGATATTCAAAGAATGCCAAGAAGATGTAAACTGCAAAATCAGCAATGCCTTATTTGTTGACCCAAGTTATCAACTCAGATGATACTAACTTCTGCTACAATGGGGTGCTATATTGTCTGACGTTATGTAAGACAGACATAAAAAGGATGGATAGTTAAAGAGAAATGGTGAATTCCATCTTTGCCCAAAAGTTCAGCCACTGCAGAACGAAGCTTGTCTTGTACATGAGTGTATAGGAGGAGTCTTGACCTCTGTAAGTGATGACAGGAACAGTCACAGAATCGTTCAAACTAGTGCTGATCATAGTGTTTGTGGCGTCCTTGACGGAAAGGGCTGACTGCCATCTCAGTGAAGAGTGAAGGACGATGAGGCAACGGATGTGTGGAGAAGGTCATAAAGTTTGATTTTGGCAGAAAAGGAGATTGGACATGGACATGAGAGGGGACTCTGTGGAAGGTCTGTGGGTGGAATATTATAATAACAATGCTGAAGTCTAGTTCCTCAAAAGACCGGTTGAAAATGCAGAAGTTTTGTATTTAAAGTTGTACTTGATCATAGATCCTAAATGTAGCTTTGCACGTGATGATCAAGATCTTCAGAACATTTAGTTGTTTCTTACCACAGAACATCTCATTGTCTCTCCTCATCATTGGACATAATCTTACATAAATATTTCAAGCGTGAATATTTTGAACAGATAAAAAGCAACCCTATTCTAAGATGTCTCAAACTGAGGTCAGTGTGAAGTCATACTCATTTATAAATGTAGTATCTTTTGTCGCTTAGCAACAGGCTAATGCATCTAAACTGATGACTGTCAGCGCTTGAGCAGCAAGTCAATAGGAAGTGTTTCAAAATGGCTACTTGAACAGTGTTTACATTATTTCACATTAGATCCTTAACGGTTATGCATAGTTTGGAGTTTTCTCTATTGTGGCTCAGAAAGGACAAGTCTTCTTTCCAGTACATCCGAATGTAAAATCCTGCATCTCCCAACCCACGACTGTGCTTGATAGTCACATAGGGCTGTTGAGTTTTTAATGCATCTTGCAGACAGGAGAAATACGACTATTGTTAAACTGCATCCTGAGTGAAGCATTTCCTGCCTTTTCTGTCGTAAGGTAGTCTGTCCTTCAAATATCCCCCGTAGCTTAAACAATAGAACATATGTGCTCTAGGAACATGTGAAAGGAAACATGTAAACACAACGAAAGTTTATGAACTTTCAGTAAATGTGACCCGATTCATGAAAACCCAGCTGAAGTCTTTTTTTGTGATTCAAAGATCTAGTGTACGAAATTTGGCGACATCTAGCGGTGAGCGTGTGAATTGCAACCAACGGGTCACTCCACCCCTTTCGAAGCAGTACGGTGGCTGACAGATGACTAAGATGTCGTCACGTTTTTGATTATTTGCCGAAGGAGATAACTTATTTACCAAACACGCTCTGAGTAGTTTGTCCGTTTAGGGCTACTGTAGAAACAACATGGTGAATTCAGTGTAAGGAGACCCGCGGTGTATGTAGATAGAAATAACTCATTCTAAGGTAATAAAAACATAACTCTTCATTATGTAAGGTCTTTATACACCTCTGAAGACATAATTATATATATTATATTGCATTTCTGTCAATAGGTCGTGTGCACATGTGCTGATGGAGGGCAGGAAGTGATTTTCTCTAAAGGGTTGCACCATAACAAACTCAAAATACCTGTGTTCTGCATCGTTTTTGACTGTTCAGATCGATCTAACCATGAAAGGTGTTTTTATTGTGTTCAATGTGTGTATTGACAAAGAAACAACGACCACTTAAAAACTAATTTCTATTAAACCTTAATTGTAATAAACAATATGGAGAATATCACTTGGTGCCCTCCAACGTCACCTTGCACGTTATACAGACCTAGTGACTGCACACAACCTGTACATCCTCCAAAAGATTTCACACTGGACCCTTAATGTTTTCTTTATAATCATCCTACCTCATATAATGAAGTAGTGTAGTGAAAGCAGACTTTTGCTCAAGAGCAACATTTGTTATTTACACGAATGATGGTGTCTTTCAGAATATTCGCACATAAGGAATTTGTTCTGGTTACAGGAGCTCTATTGTCTTAAAAACATATAAGATGTTAAATATAATTGAATACATTATGATATAATATTAGACAAATATGATACTAAAGGATAAACAATATGAATAATATACAAAGGCAGTTAGTTATTTGCAAGTGTGCCTAGTAAGTACTGTATATTACAATTGTGTAATGAACATTTTTATAACCATAAAAAATAAGTATAAGATATTGCAGTGAGATATATTGCACTAAACAGCTAGGATAGGTCATGGTGGTTGTGCTAGCCGTTCAAGATTAATCTTTCTTCATCATTCAAATTTGTAACAAAATATCCGTTGAATGAATTGTTGCTTGTCTCATATTGCCTCAGTGTTGACAAAACCTCTAAATGACATGTAAAGATATCTTTCCTATTGTGTTAGTCTGGTTTGGACACGGTTTAAGAACAACAATTTACTTCTATCTTCTTTTTCGTTTGCCAGAAAATGATTTAAGTCAGTTGACCTCCATCACCCGGAACCTGACCCTGGTCGAGAGCTTTCCTGAGGATGCACATGCCCCGGTTGTGTTCCCATCCAGTGAGGACCCCAGCCTGAACCTAAAATTGAAGAACCAGCCTTCCTCTCCCGTCATTGAGGCAGACCAGGCCGATCTGTCAGAAACAGGACAGGCAGATGACACGGAGCCCATCTGCAATGGTCACATCAAAGAAGCTTCCCCCAAACCACAGACTAGGTCCCTCAAGGCGAGACCTCCTTCACTCAAGGTGAAGGCCCCTCTTAATACTGTAGATCCCAATGAGGTGGACGACGAGCCGCCGATACTTCCAAAGGAAAGTTACACCTTCGATCCCAATCAGTTCACCGACAATGTCAATCCATTCGCCTCTGGGGGTTTTACATTGCAGAACTCACCGCCGGCCAACGGCAGTATTCCCAAATCTGAGTTTACAGACGAAATATCCGCACAATCGATTAAAGTGGAGTTAGGACTTGATGATGGGGAGGCCAAGAAGCCCTCACCCAAGAAGCTCAGAAAGAAGACAAGCAGCAAGCTGACTGCACCGAAAAAGCAAAAACCAAAAGCCTCAGAGACATCAGCTCCCCCGTCTGAGACATCGACAGAACAAAACCAGCCACTATCTGAAAGCACGACTACTCAGAACGTTGATGATATTCCTATTCCTAAAAAATCCTACAACTTTGATCCAGATCAGTGGGATGATCCCAACTTTAATCCTTTTGGAGGGGGCAATAAAATGAGCAATCTGCCCACGCTTCCTAAGGGGTCGTATCATTTTGACCCTGATAACTTTGATGACTCTGTTGATCCTTTCAAGCCATTGAAGACTTTAGGGGGCAATGACACGGCTAAACCTGCGACTGAGACGAAAGCAGACGATTGCAAACCAGAAGGCACACCGGAGCAGAGGAAGAAAGTAGGGCAGTCTACAAAGAACAACAAAGACAGGATCATCACGTGAGTGGCAGTCGATCAGACGGGCAAAATGTGTGGTGTGTGTTGATGTGTATTGTCATGTATTTGTGGCATTATGTTGCATCAACACCTTAACCATAATTAGTCAATTCAAACCACCGACGCTGGTTTGATTTTGGCGTCCACGTGTGTTATACGTACCATTTTATTGTTTTAGTATCGAAAGTAATGTTTATTAACGTTTATTTGAACATTAACATCTGCCTGTTTGCGGTGTATCTCTCCTAAATTTATCTGCTTTGAACGACTCGGGCGAGATAATGGCTTCGTCCAAATACCCCCTTGTAGTCTGCACGCGACAGGAAGTAAGAGCGCAAGTGTGTACCATGCCTAAAAAACACCAAAGTGCAGTGCCCTTAACACACACTTAACCCACACTATCTTAAATACCGCTTCGGAGCGGTATTCAGGGCTTAGTTTATCCCATCATCCATCCTGTTCTGAATATAAATCATGAGACTTTTTGCCCGGGTCTCGCGAGATGTGGCGGATAGCTTTCCAATGCAAGTCATACCACTACTTTTTATGGTTGTATCTTTATTTATTCTTTGATTTGGCTAACATGTGTTTTTCTTTTGTTTTCGTTTTTTGGGGTACAGCTGCTTTGATACAATACAAATAAGGCGCTATAAAAATAAATCTGACTTGACTATATTATTATACATTACATATAATTTCGTAGTAAAACGTAAAGCGTTGCACATTTTATTGGAGAACTCCTGTAGTACTTGTTTAGTATTACTATAGTAAGCTTTCCTAGACATAAGTGTTTTGAGTCTTACCATAGTAAATATTAAAGTATACTACAGTATTTACTACAATTTATCCAGTTACCATAGTTTTTTAACTTCATTGTTGACGTGTTACATACTGTTAGTTTACAGTACAGAGGTAAACTGTACTCTTTCTTTGAGGTTAACAGTACTTTTAAGCTATTACCAAATCCCATCCCATTCCCTCTCCAAACTTAACTCCCATTTGTGTGTGGCACTTTAACCCCTACATATTTTCTGCATGCTCCTCTCTTGCCTTCTAATGTCTTATGGCGCGTCTTCCTCTCCACATTCTCCTCGTCCCTGTATCCGCTTCCTCTCTTCCCTTCTACCTCTGTCATACTGTCCTCAGGACCACTGATCAAGTGCAGTTTCTCTGTGTGTTATTGTAAGTATCTCCTGCCCTCCTTTCCGGCATCCCTGCATCCCTGTAACAAAATTGTCATCTAAGCTGTTGAACAAATAGTCAAAATAAACTAGGGCATGAACTTGCCGTATTTAATTATTTATTATATTCCAACTGTCCAGCAGACAGAATTGATTTAGTCTTTGGGCTGTCGGTTCGGACTTTCAGATTTCACCCAGATTTGATAACAGGGATCAATAGACAGTTTATAAACAATAAACAAACAGTGTTATTTTCTGTCAGTTATTCATTATTGATGTCACAGTATGTAGGCTCTGTTTTTAAATGGTCTTACATTCAAATGAGGCAGTTTTATCTTTGTAGTTTTTTTTAAGTATACATTTGATCAGTTTGTGTTGTACATCTAGAAAACAAGTTGAGCTAAATATTGCTAATAGAGTTTCATCGGACGCACACGCTGGCCCGAAGTTAACTTCTGGTCTGTGTTTGGTTATGATATAACAACTGATTTGATATTTAATTTATATTCATTTTAATTCATATTTATTGTCTATTAATTGTATTGAGTTATATTAAAACTATTCAACAGTTATCGATTCTTTGCTGATGTCTACCGGGACTTAAGTTTGGGCAACGTAACCGTCTATTTACTAAATTGTCGGAAGAGAGAGTTAATGAAAACATTATATTGCAATATATTATTCTTATACTTATATCTGTTCAATATTCCTGGTGCTCTATACCATATGGAGACAACATATTTCTTTATCGGTGTATCTTGTTTTGTATACTGATGCTGCAATAACACTCTCTGCAGGAACTCATGTAAAGTAAAGAAGCATGAGAACGAGACACAAGTCCTGGATATCTGCCGTCAGGTAAGATTTTCATATTGACCAACAAACTTGGTGAGCATGTGTGTTTATGTGCAGTTTTGTGTATGTGACTGTCAAGTCTTTCAGTTGATCTTATACAGTATATATTTTTTTGTCTTTAATGTCCAGAGTAATGGAGTATTCATTGTTATAAAAAAAGTGTTTTTTTAAAGAATATTTTGTTGTGTAGATCCCATGTTTATCCCAAGTCTCAATTGCGTACAAGTCAGAGTCTGAAGTCTCATATACTGTATAAAGATCCTCTAGATTTGCTTTATTGTCGAAGATTTTATTGTTACTGCAGTGACTCAGCAAACATCTCTCTCTCTCTCTCTCTCTCTCCAATGGTCCCTCTATTATCAAACCCTCTTTAATACAGTATGCCTTATCCATACATACATCATTAAAGTGTCTCCAGGCCATCAGCCCTTTTTACACCAGGTCTCAGGTGCTGTCTTGTATGCATTATTTATGTGTGTTTGCGGCATGTAAACTGTAACAGGTCACAGGGCCCAAACCAGTTCACTGTGTGCTCTTTTATCCCAATGTGTTTAAGACTCTAGAAGGAGCCTCACCATTTTTAAGACTATACATTAGTGTATTTTTAACGTGATCAGCTTTGCCACTTATTGATCTGTATACAGTGTATGCCATAAGTGAGCAATCTCTAGGGGTGAACCATTGGAGTCTATTACAGTTATGAGAGTAAATGTGTTAACATCTGTGTTCTGATTCGCAGGAGAAAGACGTTCAGGATGATCCTGCGTCTGAGCTGCCCCACCGTGTTCAGCATGCCACCGATGAGGAGAAGTTAGCCTCCACTGTCATGGGCCAGAAGGACGATGTGGAGGACTTCTCAGACTGCACCAAAACAACCAAATGTAGCAAGACAGTGGGTAAGAGATCTCCATCAACTTTAGAAATGTGATACTCCTCCTTTAAATAAAGCAATTAAGTTTTGGCAAATTGGTTGTAAAGTTTGTTAAAGTTCAATTAAAAATATATTTAAAGGTCCAGTGTATGACATTTAGCAGCATCTAGTGGTGAGGTTGCAAATTGCAACCAACGGCTCACTCCACCCCTCTCTTTCAAAGCACTACGGTGGCTGACACAGGACTACATTTACATTTTACATTTAGGCATTTGGCAGACGCTTTTATCCAAAGCGACTTACATAGCATTGTCCTATACATTTATACATAGGTATCTGCAATCCCCTGTTCTCGAACCCACAACCTTGCGTTGTTAATGCTACGCTCTACCACTGAGCTACAGGAAAGGATTACGTCTTCATGTTTTTGCTTCTTTGCCGAAGGGGATAATGTATTTACAAAACGCGCTCTGAGTAGTTTGTCCGTTTAGGGCTACCGTAGAAACAACATGGTGAATTCCATGTAAGGAGACCCGCGGTGTTTGCAGGTAGGAAATAGCACATTCTAAGGTAATAAAGACATAACGCTTCATTATGTAAAGTCTTTAAACACCTCTGAAGACATAGTTATGTATATTATATTGCATTTCTGTCAATAGATCCACCACAAAATTACAGATTGGACCTTTAATGCAAGTTGCAACTCAGTTCGAAAGAATCATTTTCATTCACAAACTAGGTTATCATTAGTAGTGTTCTTGTTACAGCTCAAATGCTCTACTTGTATAACTGCAGTGTTTATTCTGGGATAATAAATCAATAATCATTAGAGGCCGGGCCAATCTGTCACTAATGAGGTTTAACAAGCACTGTTCTGTTAGGACGGACAGTTCTGGGCATTGTGCACACACTGAACTATTATGAATCTCAGAAAGGCTTACCAAGGAAAATAACAGCACTCTGTTCCGTTGGCAGAGAACAACGGGTGCAAATCTCATTTTAATTTGCCCAGTAAACAAAAACAGTTCCAGACAATCCACTTGCCCCCATTAGGCTTAAATGAGACCACCAGATAGATGCAGTTTGGCAGGACCGCGTTCTTCGTCACGGGCAGCGCAGGTTTTTTAACACATTACCCACGGTTATCATGTTTAGACAACATGAAATAAAAAGTTGAATCCGTCCATTGGCGCTAATCCCGAACACACACAGAGGCCTTGTGAAAACAAACACTTCATTTCATATCATTTATTCATCCTCATGTCATTTCAGAATACCAAAGAAGATATTTTGAAGGATGTTGGTAACCAAACAACATTGATCCCCATTAACTTCCATTGTATAGACACAAAACTACTGAAACATTTCTCGAAATACCTTCTTTTGTGTTACACAGACGAAAGAGTAATATAGGTTTTGAAAGACACGAGAGTGAATAAATAGTTTTCCTACATTCCTCAAAATATCTTATTTTGTGTTTAACAGAACCAAAATATCAATTGAAAATGTGTTCCTACTATGGCAGTCAAAGGTGCTTCAAAACTGTTGGTTGCTAACATTATTCCAAAATATCTCTCTTTGTGTTCAACCAAACAATAAATGTATACATGTTTTGGACAACTAGAGGGTGAGTAATTCATGACAAAATTGTCATTTTAGGGTGGAGTTACTCAAATTTGTGACATCTACAACAGATTCTGAAGGCCCAAGTCAAATCTCATTCCTGTTATAGTGGTTTGTGCTGCCCTCTTCTGGCCACCTTATGAATTATAGCAAATATTCACTGTTTATAGGCTGTTTGTAACAAAAACTATTCTGTATTTTTACTGTTTAAGGCTTTATATACATCATCGTCACGTACAAAGTAACATACAAACTACTAAACACTTTTTAAGAAAAGCATTTGTTTGTAGTCAAGAGTGATAGTTATTAAAGTCACTAAGTATCTGTCTTTCTTTTTGATCAGATCTGCCAGTTGGTATAACAGAACAGTTTGGTGAGAAGGACCTCTCCTCTCCGGTAAGTTATGATTGATCTATTAAAAATCAAAATAGTATCTGTTTTATAGTTATAGTTAATAATAATACAAATAATATTGATCATATCTATTAACAATAGGATGCTTAGACAGTATTGCCATCAACAACACCTTACAGAGGTGTGATATCTTTGTCTGTAAGACATTCATCGTTATATCCCATTAGGAGGATTAGTGATGTCCATACGCCATAATCTACCCAAGGACAAGGACTATCACATGAGCTAATAAATAGGTCAAAGTATAGGAATCTTATTGCAAAATCTGTAAATATAATTGAAATATACACGTCACATTTCTGCTATAAGGATGGTGATATTATTATTTTATGTATTTCTGTTATTCCATGTACATATTTAGGCTTTGCTGCTAGTATTAAGCATGTTAGACGTTCAGCTATATCAATGAATCATAAATCAATGAATCAACTATAAAACTAATGGCTGGATATGAAATGATATTATTAAATTGCATATTAAATTATGATTAACATAGATACAATACATGTGTGCTTTACAGAGTGAGGAGCTGTGCAAGAGTCGTCCTGTTAGTTCTTCTGACAGTCATGTTGTAGAGAAGAAGAGTTCAGGGCCGGATTCAATTCCTCTCAATGAGATGGACAAGGCAGCAGTGCTCACACTGATCAGAGAAGAGGTATAAAACAAACACGTGACCTGTGTCTCGTAACAGATCCAGATACACACATTTTAAAATCCAATGTTGTAGCTTTTAACATTAGTTAATGCTCAATGAACTAACATGAATAATTGTATTAACTAACATTTACAAAGATGAATAAATGCTGAAAAACAACATTGTTAGTTCATGTTAGCTCATGCGTTTACTAATGTTAACAAATACAACCTTGAAACTGTTACATTGAATGTTTTTAATTTGTATGAAAACAAAAAAGGACATTTTACACATGCATTGTTTTGTTTTTGTACCCCTAGATAATCACCAAAGAGATCGAAGCCAATGAGTGGAAAAGGAAATATGAGGAAAGCAAACTTGAGGTCATTGAAATGAGGTACCTCATCCTTATCTACCCGTCCCAGAATGCACCACGTTTCTTTTAATGCCCTCAGAGTACAGACCTAGAAATAAATAAACAATTCTGACCGATCTCTCCACAGGAAAATAGTGGACGAGTATGAGAAGACAGTAGCTCAGATGATCGGTAAGTGGCCATGTTTGTTTTGCCCAGTTGTTGAATGAAACCATTTCATGGTTATTAGTATGGTATTTCTCAAATACTTCAATCTTTTATTGTCTTTCAAAAGCGGAAGATGAGCAACGTAAGAACATTGGACATCAGGCGAGCGTCCAGCAGTTAACCCTTGAGAGAGATCAGGCCCTGGCCGACCTCAACTCGGTGGAGCGCTCGCTGTCCGACCTCTTCAGACGCTACGAAAACATGAAGACTGTCCTTGAGGGCTTTAAGAAGGTAGCACATCTGTTTCCAGTTGTCTTGAACAAATGTGCTTCATTGTTTAAATATGTTCGGTGTTCCTGCTTTTGTCAGAATGAAGAAGTGCTGAAGAAATGCGCTCAGGAATATCTCACACGCGTGAGGCAGGAGGAACAGCGCTATCAGACGCTCAAAATACACGCAGAGGAGAAACTGGATAAGTAAGATCATCAAACATTTATTGTCAAATATACAATTGCATTTCTCACAGTTTGATGTGATATTCTCTGTTATAACTCCAGAGCGAATGAAGAGATCACTCAGGTGCGGGCCAAGTCCACTGCGGAGAGCGTGGCACTGAACGCCAGCCTGAGAAAAGAGCAGATGAAGGCGGAGTCACTGGAGCGGGCACTCGAACAGAAGGTACCATCTCACACCTGCTGGATAGCATCTGACACAACATAACATATTATAACAATAAGCAATTATGGCTCACTTTTGCCAAAACAAAGGTATAAAATATCTTTTTTTTTAGAATCAGGAGATTGAAGAACTCACCAAGATTTGCGATGAGCTCATAGCCAAGATGGGCACAACAGACTGAGAGGATGTACTTATATTTTCCCCATCTGGGGGAAACCCCAAACCCACTCTGGCCCAGCACAACACGTGAACCACCGACTGCTCTCTTCATTTTTTGAGTCATTTTTCCATGGGTCTGGCTCAGCGACTGGAAGAAAGAACAAGATCTGTGCTGAGGAATCAAATAAAACGGTCGAAACATATTTTTACGGTTTCAAAAGTGCACATTTTTTCCATATTGCCATAATCCACATTTTTGGGTTTAAAATATTTTAATGGTGTGAGAGACAAACCACCCACATATCTGATTCTGATGACTGCTGTCATTTCTGTGCAGATGTGTGTACATTGAATATTCGGCTGTTTTGACACCTGGGTGTGTAACAGTGTATTTGGGTCAGGTGTCCATGTAAAGAAAGTCAAGTTTTCACTGTGGGAAAGAGGGTCAGTGGTCTTGTTTATAGTTTACATGATCGCAGTGCTGCTACTTGTTACAGAGGGAGCAAATCATATTATTTGCAACTTTTAATTATAGATACAGCGTTTTGTTACATTATTTGCCTTGATTATAAACAGTACTGTAACCTGAATAATAGTTTAGTTCTTTTAGGGGTCATAATGCAGTTTTAAGAAAGACATTTTGGCATATTCAAAACTTCTGTTTTAAGAGTTTAATAGCGAGTTACATGCAGAGCATGCTTGATTTCGTCTGTTTTGGTTCCATTATCATATGATATAAAGAATTCATTTGGTTACCTTTTCCAAGTCATGAGGTCATAATTATTCTATTATTAATACAATACAGCACAAATGTCAAAACTAAGAACTCCTTAAACTCCCTGTTATGAAATATCACATATTACTCTATTTGCTGATAGTCGTTTGCAGGGAACCTGTCAGGGATCTTTGGATGCTGAAAAAATCTCCAGAATGGACTGAAATGAAGATGAAAGTTGACAATCTTTTGCCAAACTTCCTGTGCCTAATGCTAAAGTGATGTGTTCTATGTGTCCTTTTCATTTTTTACCCACAATTCCTGCTTTCTTACGCAATATTTTTGCTCCGAATATCCAACTCCCAAATGAAACCGCTGTCCGTGTGCCAAACCTGAAATTTAAGATGGAGAATTGTCACGTTATTGTGTAAGGAGCTTTTTGATGTTCATGACATTACTCACTGAAACTGTGTATATTTTTATGATGATAAGGTTGTTCTTTTAATGTGTTATTGTTGTTTGTAAAGTGGAAGACAGAGTGTTGCACAGAAATGCCATTGACTAATATATTTTGTGCAATAATGCATTCCCTAAATAAATGTAAGGATTAACTTGATGTGTCGCTGCCATTATTACATTATACTTTATAGTTTTAATTAAAGTACACATTTGGCTTAATACGTAAAAGAAAATGTATACAATCGCTCTGTATGTGCCGTTTCTCTAAAGGAATATTTAACATATTGTCAGGGTGTTCCATAGCTAATCCTTTAAGTGGGAAATCTGGTGACGGTGGTATTAATAGGGATTTTCCTTGTGTTGAAGACGGACAGTTTCCAAAACTCAACTATAACAATATTTCGACGTAATAAATGACATTATTTAATGAAAACGCAAAAGAGAATCATTCATAAAATGTTGATCTGTGTTGATGAATGTGGATCTGTGTTTATTCCACAGATCTGTTGCATGTGTTAAGATGATGTAATGCTTGGGTGATGAGTGCACACACTGTGGGATTATAGAGAGGTGCTCAAGAGTTTTAGATAAGACCTCCACATTGTCCCTTGGCTTCTCTCCTGCAGTCTCCAACATGAAGACTCTCCTGGCTGTGGTTATTCTGTTTGCTGCTGTGCTACAAAGTGAGTAACTATATATAGGATCCAGGATCCTTATATAGGATACTTTTATTATACTTTACATTATTTTATTATAATGAACATACCTTTGTTTTATGTCTGTTTTGGTATGTTGTCTAATTATTGGTTTATTTCATCATTTTGATAGTGTTGATATACTGTATGAAAATACTTTTTACAAAAACACATATATATAGTCAAATAATATAATATATTATGCAGTAAAGCGAACATATTATTTGTATGTTTTAAAATTAAATAAATAATAGTATTTATAAAAAGATTATTAAACACATGTGCGTCCTATAGCTGTTCATTAATATAGCTAATTTGTTGGTGAGTTTCAACACTTTTCAATTATATTTAATAAAAATGTTTTCTATTACGAATGCCATTATGGACCATTTAGCCGTTACCTCTAAACCATTATAAAATGTCTTTAAGTAGTGTGTTTTGGGCCATATAATCCTTGGAGCCAATGATGTGCTGTTGCCCATCCACCAGATAACATCCCACCAACGGAACCCAAACCACTATAAGACCCCCACAGAGACCATTTAAACAGTAATAAAACCAATACCATTCCCATTATAACCTTTAAATGAATCAGAATTTGTCTGATGGCTTCTATTGTGTTTTTCAGCGGGGCAAACTATGTTAAATACACGATATTGTGTGAGACTAAAAGTGACTATGCATTTTGGAAGAGTCGGGCTCTCCTTGTTTTAATCTCAGATCAGATGTGTTGTCTTGTCCGATGTGTGAAGGTCAAGGGTTAAAGTGTTACACCTGTGTGGCTCATAACCAGGAGGAGTGTCACCGGCAGGGCTCTACTGAATGTCCTGCGAACGCGGATGCCTGCTCCACTATCACGGGCGCACGTGAGTACGCGCACATGTTGGCCACCAGAGGGAGACACCAGTCTAAACCTATGTTCCGATTTATAATTTAAATATGTATCTGCTACAACAACTAGTGATAAATAACAATGCCTTTTTATTTTGTAAAATGTTTTATTTAATAATTAGATATTACCTATTAAGTCATTCAATTTAAAACATTTAATTGTATGACCTTCTGGAGTGTTGAGAGGATGTATTTGACTTCATCTATCCCTAAGAGAAAGTGTGTGTGTTTTTCCACCGCAGACACTGTTTTGAAGTCCTGCTCTTACAAGTCCTTCTGTGACAAGTCGCACATGAGCGGCGGAGAGCTGGAATGCTGCTTCAGTGATGACTGTAACGGGCCCCATCGCTCACACAGTCACGGAGACCCTAACGCGGCCATGGCCCTGAACTCCAGCCCCGTCCTGCTGCTGGGGGTCCTGCTGGTTAGAGTAGCTCTCAGTTCTCTCTCGCCTCTTTAGTCATGTACATAATAAATAATCATGTGAGGGATCGAACTTGTAACTCATAGATGAGCTTTAATCTATGGCCAGATAATCTGTGTGCATGAACGATGTATGTTATATAATAAGACTATTATAATGTATTTGGGTACTGCGCATCTGCTAACTTCTCAATAAAGTAAAAACTGACACATGATGTGAACTGTCCTTTATTTCGCATGAGCTGTAATCTGTCTGTCTGCATATCTGCAAGTTTTTACTATCTGAATGCGTGCCTGCCTGTCTGTCTGCCCGTGCGCCTCCCGGTCCGTCTGCATATCTGACGTTTTGCTTAAATATTTGCCCGTCTGTCTGCATCTCTCTGTCTGGATGTCTGGATTGCATGTATGACCGAATGTTTCTGTCCTGTGCGTCTGGCTGTCTGCCTCCCATTAGTAATGGAGCAGCGCGTGCATGCGAACGCATCACGCCGCGCAACGGGCATACCCAGAGGGATGACGTCATGGGCGCAGCAGACACACCGGGGTGTCTGTGACTTTCATAATCGGTCAGTCTGGGATGGTTTCAGATTCCAGCGAGAGTGGGGGGCGGTGACAGCCCGTGTTAGGGGGTGAACTCGTTTAAAAGTGTCGTAGGTACGCAGACAGATGTAACTGCGCGCTGCTGCGTCCAACTGCGCGTGTCACTTGGAAAAAGGCTTTTTGCAGAACGAAGTTTCGAGGTTTTCAGGTGAGTGTATGAAACTTTTGAATAATGTGTATTTTATTTATGTTTAAAATCGATGCGAATGGCTTGCATCACTTAGAAGAGTCACTATAATAAGTTAACTATGGTAACAATGCGTTTTTTTAACCATAATTTTACTGTTTAAATGAATAATTCATCCTCTTTAGATTTGCGCTACATGTATCACAATATTAAGGTGTCACTAAAGTAAAGTTTTAAACAAAACACAAACAAGATCAAGCACGACGTGTAATAATGCTGCTTTTGTAATTGCGAAGTTTTGTAATTGTTTGTTCTAACAGTGAAATTGAATGAGATTTGTTTGGACATAGTTATTGTGGCATTGCTGATAGGAAATATAAATCTTAAAACAAGACAGTATGCTTGAATGATCCTAACAAACACATTAAAGTGATACAAAGATGAAAATTCTGGCATCATTTACTCATAGAATCTGTATAAATGTCTTTGTGCTGATGAACATGGAGAAAGGAAGAGCTTGTTATCATACAGATAATAATCCCCATTACCATAGTAGGAAAAAATACAATGGTAGTCAAAAGCGCCCCAGATCTATTTGCTGCATACATTCCTTAAAATGTCTTCTTTTGTGTTCAACAATATAATAATAATTTTGTTAATAATACTTTTTCCTACTATGGGAGTCAATGGGGGGCAAAATCTCTCTGGTTATAAGCACTCTTTCAAATATCTTTCTCTGTGTTCATCTGAACAAAGACATTTTTAAACACACTGGAAGGTGAATTTCTGGGTGAAGTATCACTTTAGTGTTATCAAGTGTAATTATGACATAAATTGTCCAAGAAGTACATATATGTGCTAAATACACTATACGTTGTTAAGAGATGATATGAATAGATGAGTTTGCCAAATATACTATATACTATATAATATATAATAAGAAGCAGGCAAGGCAGGATCAATGACATCTTTGGCTTCTGTACAAAGGATTTTTTGTGTCCTTTTTCATATCCACACACATCAGGTGTTTTACAGTGTGTTTGACATCTCCATGTCCTGTATCACATCTTTCTCAGACAAAAATATCGTAAACCATAGGGCTTATTCCTATGGACAGTTTGATGGATCATTCATCTTAAATTGCACGTATGACCTGAGGGCAGGATTATCATGGAGACTCAGGTCATACAGATGTTCTGCATTAGGAAATCTACCAGCACCTGTATTATGCGTATGCAATGCAGCACTGTTTTTTAAATGTTAAAACGGCTTGTACCAATGTCTAAATCTGTGTTGTTGTTTTACAGGTCATTTAATTCCTAGTCATGATGATCTCCTCTGCATTAAATTCTATGCTTGGTCTGATGATGCTTCTGACTTTGGTTGAAGCCCAGTCTCAGTCCCAGTCACCCAAAATTCAACTCCGCCTGGCCGGAAACAAACGCAAGCACTATGAGGGTCGTGTGGAGGTCTTTTACAACAATGAGTGGGGGTCCGTCTGTGACGATGACTTCTCAATCGAGGCCGCACATGTTGTGTGCAGGGAGCTTGGTTTTCTTGGTGCTGTGTCTTGGTTACCGTCTGCCAAGTTTGGACAAGGAGAAGGTAGGATGAGACCTTGAAGTTATGATAGTGTTCAGCAATTAAGGGTCTTCTGTGTGCATTTGCTCTTATATTACAACACTAATGTCTAAAAAATGCACGAGTTAGTCATTAGATGGTGCTTGATACAAACCAGACAACTGTTCCAGTCAGGAAAAAAGTATAGAAAGGGGATTCAATCCAGAACAAACATAATCTCATCTTTGTCTCTTTATTGTAGAAACATGACGATCAGCCTCTATAAATCTGTCTAAATCTGTAAATCACAATCTGCAGATCAGTGGGTGGTTGGAGCCCTGAGAAACACTAGCCACTGGTTATATTTTCTTTTTCCCAGAGTAAGCAAAATCAAATCACACATGTTCAAATAAAAAGGTTAATGTAACGTAAAAAAACATCTGCTTAAAGAAAGAACGTTTGAGAACAAAGCCTGTAATAGTTTGGTTGGAGATGGTAAGCGGTGGTCTTGCGTTTGAAGTTGGTGGACCATCATTGTGTTTGCTGTAAAGCAGGTTCATGGTTTAAACTTTTAGTTTTAAAGTCCCCTTTTCTGAAGGGTGCATCCCTTTGTGGACCCCCAAATAAACACTTACATTGGAACTTACATTTTTGGCTGGTGGTCTTGTTTTTCTGATGTTTGATTGGACAAAATTGATGAAATAAAGTATATATTTCATAAAATGCCGTAAAACTAGCCCCCCTGGATCCATCTTGGGAGCCCCTTGTTTGAGAACCACCGGACAAGGCCGCACTCTTACAATGCTGTTTTCAACAGAACTTTTTATGCCAGAGTAGAGACATTTTTTAGCTGAATGGTTCGAAACTTTAGCAAACGAACAATCTTTATGTTCCACAAAAGGGGTTTTTGTAGTTCAAATATGTTATTTCGATTACAAAAAAGAAAAATGGTTTGTATTTAAGATTCTTTAAAAAGGAACCTTTGGGTAAACCAAATTCTTTTTTATCACAGTGAAGAACCTTTTTAGCATCCTTTTTACGAATAGTTAAAAGCCCAACAGCGTCATAAAAAGGAGACGTCCAACATGCTAAACGCACGTTTTTTGTTCCTTCTACCACAGGTCGCATTTGGCTGGACAATGTTCATTGCACCGGAAGAGAGAAATCTTTAGCCGATTGTCCTTCAAATGGCTTTGGGGTGTCAGACTGCAGACACACAGAGGATGTTGGGGTGGTGTGCAATCAGAAGCGTATCCCCGGCCACAGATTCATCAACACTTTGAGCAACGACGTTGAGGTACTTCATGGCACATTGTGGGACTTCGGGTTTATTAACACGAGACTGTAAGGTTGACAATTCAGTCATTTGCGATTAGACCAGAAAGCAATGCAGATGTGACTGCAGAGCTGAAAGTATATCAAACCAGAGGGTCTGTCTCCGGTGAATGAGTTTAACGCAGAACAGATATTCCTTTGAAATGCCTTTTTAAGAGTTTAAAGATTAGTGATCTGCTCCACTGTATCACCACAACCACAGCCTTTCCCATCAAACCTTAGGCCAAGAACCTCAAACCTACCCAGAATTTCCCTAAAATGAATTACAGTTTTCTTTTTTTGGAAACTTTATCTTTAAGTATGGGGATCATTTCCATCCTTTAAGTGAACATTTTCATTTTATCTCGCGGGCGAAAGGAAGTGAAGGTCTGGTACCGCGGGTCACACATTCCTCCCCAAAGTTCGCTGCTCTGGAATAGTTTATAAGCGCTCAATTCTTCTTTTATGACGCGCCAGCTGTCCACACACCCACAGGTCCCTTACGTGCAGTCTGTCAGGATACGTTGACTTATTAACCGATATTTGTATATTTGCCATGTTGCTATGGAAACCGAGGTAGGCAGGTTTAAAGATGTGCTCTTGAGAGCGATCAAAGAGCTCATGGTGTGCCTTTCCATTTCCATGACTTGAGGTTTAATGACTTTACCACATTATGCGTCTCTCTCAACATCCTTCCTGCCCCTCCAGTCATTCCCCCACTCCTCCAAAGACTTCTCCGGGAATGTCAAAGTGGTGATTTTCTGGTGAAACTCCACGGAGTTGATGACTAACGGAATGAATTATGGCAACACGAAATCCCGCCTGTAAGAGGAGAGTTTCCTATTCAGGAGACACGGGGAGACTGTTGGTTTATTGATTCTGACAGGAGTGAGCTGTGTAAGAAACACAGGGGTCATTCTATGAGATCCCATTTTATTTTGTAGCATAATAAATCACTTATTTGATATTAAAGTAAATTTTGCTATCAGGCCGAAACTATAATATCAATTTCTAAATTGTCCATTTCTAAAACTAGAAAGGGAATTAAATGCTGTTATTTCTACAAATATTATTATCAAATGTGTA
Source organism: Barbatula barbatula (assembly GCF_947034865.1). Lineage (NCBI taxonomy): Eukaryota > Metazoa > Chordata > Actinopteri > Cypriniformes > Nemacheilidae > Barbatula > Barbatula barbatula. The sequence continues at coordinate 9,499,828 of NC_136787.1, read as the reverse complement.
CGAGGAAGAGAGATGACATTTTAAGACAGGGTTGACAAACGTAAAACACTTTTTACAAGTTAGTTAAAATGTAAAACAAATATATAAAGAGAATATGAAAACAAAAGGTTAACTCAACCTTTACTTAACACACTTAATGATAAACAGAATAAACACATAAAAACTAAATAAGTAAATATATTTACCAGATTTTTATTGATGTAATAAGAATCTTTAGCAAAAATCTACAGTTCTGTCCCAAAAGGAATGTCCGGGTTTGGGTTGGTTTTAGTTCCCCTCGGGTTAGATTTAACCATCAAAATTTGGGGTGTGTAATAAAAATGGACAAAACACTAAACTTCAAATGTATTTATTTGACAACAAGGAAATCTACAGCTTGTTTGGAAATTTTGGGTTTTATTCTAACATAAAAGTGCATATAAAACAATAAACTAACATAGTAATATATTTCATACCATGGTCTGTTTGAATACACGATTCTGGTTGGCTGGAAGGTGCGGTAAAACATTTTTATGCTCGGGTCGGGTGGTTCCAGTCAGTTTGATCAACATTTGATTTAATCAAATCGCTTCGTGTCGGGTGGTTCTTGGCCTCCATGTCGTGCATTAAAACCCTTTATGCATTAAAATCCATTAATGCACGGCTAGCCGTGGATTATCGCTTACATAAAGCATATAGATAAGGCATAGCAGTACACTGACTACAATTTAATCTGTTATAAATATATTTTTTACTAATCTCATGTAGTAATACTTTGTAATCATTGTACTGTCTTTATAAACTTTGCACATGTTTTGTGTCATTTTCTGCCAAGCATTGGCGAAGTTGAGCTTCAGGTTATACCTCAAACACACCAATGCTACATACAAACATTTTTCAATGCATCTTTATTTGAATAAAGAGATAGGATCGCTTTTGGCCACTATTGTACGTAGTACAGTTAACTCCCTGTGACGGCACCAGTCAGGTCACAGGGTACGTCTACGAATGCCTGTGGGACATTGTTAGGTATTGCTAGGTGTCATTGTAAATTTTCCGGCAAGCGCATACCAGAAGTGAGAAGCATAGGAGCTCCTCTGTGAATCCTATTTGAGCAAATTCTCAAATGCCGGTTTCTACACCACGACCGAGTGAGCTAAGACGAGACAATCTCTCTCCAGATTCCTCAGGCTCCCTTCGTGGTCCAACGGCAATGTTTTTATAACCGTCAGCCCATCTTTTGTGTATTTTCCTCACCATTGGCCAACTGGATGTGTGAGATGACGTTGGCAGTCGAATGATGACTTAGCACATCGCTCACAAACCAACTAAATGGTTTAAGTGACATAACCGTGCATACTATGTAGAGGTATTTCTTCTGGCTTTCTACACACAAACAGCTCTGTTTTAAAGTTTGTTTGCTTGCTTTTACTTTACCGCGCCTTGGCATGGAAGCTCAACTCTGCTGACTTTGTCTTTGAAAGACCTGCTTTGAGATGTATGAGAGGTGAATGTTATAGATAGACGGAAGGTATTAAAGCTCTGTTATAAACTTTCCCAGTATGCCGTTATGATCACATTAGCTTGAGTTACATGAAAAGATAGACTTCATTGCACTGAAAGCATGTTGTGATAAGCTTTCATCAGACCTCATGAGTAAAGTCACTGTATTTGAGCAGCTGTGTTAAATGGCTTGTGAAACATTAGTTTAGGTGAGTTGATCAAAGGCTGTTCTGTAGGAAAAACTCAAGATGCTTTAATCTCATGAATGTGTTATGAAGAGGCCAAAAGTGTTTGAAAACACAACGTTTCTATTGATTAAACAGGATAATATGCCTAGCTTGAAACCTGAATTTCAGAAATAGATATTCATTTATATATAAACGTATTCGGGCTCACTTTGTATGAACTCATCCTAAATCAACACCTTGTAAAATAGTTACACCTTTAAATTAAAGGTGCTAAATAATGCCATAGAAGAACAATTTTTGGCTGTATTGTTCCTGTTTTGAACCTGTATCGAAGGTTCTTCAAAGTGAAAAGATTACAAAAAGGAAAGCAAGAAAGAGCTCTTTTGAGAACCTTTGACTGAATGGTTCCTTGGAGAACCAAAATGGCTATTTTATATGAAGAACCTTATGTAGCACGTTTATTTTAATAGGTGTTTTGCTATGTAAAACCAGGGCTAGTAAGCAACTTTACTGAACAAAGAAGCAAACAAGCATCCCAGGAACCCCTCGGAACAGACTGCGTAGCAACACCTTGCCAACCGTCAACAACACCCAACCGTGTTGACACCAAGAGCGTATTGAACTAGTTGCGTAAATTACATACAAAGCCAATGCCAAGACGCGAATAGACGCAAGTTTGATTCAGTCGAGTTTTTTGTGCATGCTGAAAAGTTTCGCGCAAAGAGGTTATTGACTACTGTGGTTTGACACCTCTGGATGCGTGAAGACATTCCCCATCAATAGAGGTTTTTATTTGCGTTTGATGTGAAAAACAAGTAATCCCTCGAGTAATATAAACAGTAGGAACACAATACGTTGCTTTTATAAGCCAAATTTGTAGCAGCATTTTTTTAATTTTGCTGTAATGGAAAAACATTCAATAAGTATCATTTTAGGTTAACGTCATTTTAACTTTTCCCACAATATTATTTGTAAACAGTTTTTATACTTATTTTTGAAGCTGAACACTAATTTGTTGTCTAAACTTAAACTTTTGAACAAAGAAACGCTCTCCAGCAAGGGCAAACGAAAAAAAGAGAATCGGTGGTATTTGTGTTCTTGTAAACATTTGTTGGAAAGGAGGGAGAGTTTATCGCTCGGTAATCAAATGAATCACCATCACACACAAGTGCACAACACATGGAAACATTCAAGGAGTGTTTACAAAAAGTTCAGAGTGAAAGCTGCTTGTTTGGTTTGGTTTTATGCAGTTATAGCAATTAATCAGATAGCCATCATTCTATCATTCATTTATGTCCCTAACAGATGCATGTCTTCCAAAAACATTTACAATCTGCATGTCACATTCTTGGCATATACAAGACAGAAAGATGAGAGGACACAATGTCTTTAAAACTTGCCTTTACTCTAAAACTGAAGACAATGCATAACCTCCAACATAATGTATTCAGTACATAATTCAATAAAAATATGCAATAGTTCATTGCATGGGTGTAATTTCCACTGGGCACAAGGGGGACATATCCTCTCCACTTATCAATATATCCTGTTCTGGTCCCCCACACTTCAAATTGGTTTCCCTGGTCACCAAGGTAGAGGTAGGACCGAGCATTCTGTGTTGATGCGGGCATCGCATGCACACTTTAAAAATAGCTCACTGAAAGTTTGTTTTCAATCACGTGGACGGCAGCAAGGGATATTCTCCATAGGAATAAACTATGATGGACTCAAAGTACTTATGTGTAACCACCTGAACAATGACCAGGTCAGCCCAAATTTCTGTCAAACCTTGCTTGTAATGAACACTAGCTTCTGTTGCAAGACCGAGCCCTTATCAAACAGATAAAGTAAAAAAATCTTGCGCTAGGCGTTCAGCTCCCAAAATGCATTATAAGGAAACTTATAGTACCAAAACAACAACCACGGAAAACCAAATTAAATACATTTTGTTTTTCACTGATCTCAAACATAAACATGATAACTGAAATGTTTAATGTTGTCAGTTTGTCTCTGCATTGAGCCACGTTACATTATCCCCGGAATGCTTGTTCAGTAGGTAACGTTTCTTAAAATGAGGGTTTAATAGAAATTTGGTTTTGCGTAGTCATTGTTTCGGTAGGGTACGTTAAGCAACTTATAATGGACGATCAGACTCATTCATTTAACAGCAGCTGGTGTTTATGACAAGGCATGACAGAAATTAGATTCCTTGGTCGATGTTTAGGTACATTAAACCTTGTTAAGTGTTTTAGAAAGTAATTCAGCTCGTCTCCTCCCGACCGCAGATTCAGGTTTACAAGCAATTTTTTCCTCCGTTTCTCAGTCAATACTCGCATTTCCGCCCTTCATAAACATCAACTTTTGCTACACAATAAAAACACTGTGAGGTTTCATGGATTCCCTATGGACAAAATCACTTGTTGCCCTCCATCGCTCGCTTCATGCAGACAATTATTTCATGGATTTTCACCATAGTGCGTATGTAGATGCGTAGAAGCATGATTCAAATCAAAATAGTTCACCCCATTTTGTGTCCCCCCCACTTCGCAAACCAAAGTTACACCCTTGGTTCATGACAGATTTTCAAGGCTGAACATCGTAAGATCATGTTCATGAGTCAAACATGAATTTATAGATTGAATGTTCATAATTGATTGTACTCAGTTTGTCATGATGATGGATTAGACTTCTTAAGTCAACAAGCCAGCGCCAGGTCTCAACCGGATGTCTCGACAGAATGCGCCGGTGGCAAGCCCACGTTCTTAATAGCCTGGACAGGTCTAAGTTCAGGATTTTTTCAGGTAAACAGTGTTGGATTTCTCTTACATTCTGTTTTCCTCTGGATATTCCTTTTGGGATTTCTAGACAATGCCTTTGGTCCAATTTAAAACCAGGAAACCAGGATGTAAAAATCAAGATGTCAGGTGTGGGATTAGGTATCGTCCTTATAGTTTGTAACTGATTGTTGATGTCAGATTTCCCTGAAATGAAATGGAATCGCTGTTGATAATAAATATGGTCAAAGAATGTACCCAAGCTGCCACCGGGCCGGTACATTGTCAGAAAGTGCACCTTTGCATCTGCCCCCAATGTTAATAAAACTGACTATTATAAGATTTTAACTTAGAAGATATACGTTTTTATAAGCTCCCAAAACTTGTTCTGACCAAATTAAAATTTTTGTTGAACACCAGCCTTGCGTGAAGACTCTTGAGGGCTCAGCATAAATACGTCCAGAGAATGTCTGTGGAACGAGAGTTCAGGGGTCACGTTAACTTGAAGCGTTTCCATGGAGCTTATTCTAGAGACTTTTGTGACCCTTCACTGCACTGTACGAGTTCACCATCACTTTCATTTTAAGTGTAAGTGCCGTCCTGACACAAATATGACCCTGAAGACAAAAGACTGCCTACAAATGGCATTCCTCTCGGATAGCTGTTAGACATCTTGTCTTTGGAGTGTCGGTGCGATTATGTGGTTGTGTTTGAACGCTTCGAGGGGACGGCACACTGAAATGTGAAAGCTTCCTGCTTCTGGTGGCTGTGAAATATTCCCTGCGTGTGTTTGAATATCTCTAGTTGCTGAAGTTGGAGAAGAGCGAGAATCGATATCGCAGCTGCCTACTTTCATCCTTTCAGCTTCTTCATTCTTGTGTTTCCTCAGAGAGTGCGGTAACATTCTCCCTTAAACGTCCCCCTGTTTTCCTCCAAACCCCAACTCGTTTTTACACAAAGTCTGCGAAACAGGCACGTGGAGGGCCAATGTGAAACACGTGGACGGGACGTGAATAAGAGAGGAGGAGTGCTCCACCGCACGTCTGCACCAGAAGCCATCACCTCTCTCTCATCCACCTCTCCAAGCCCAGCCGAGCAGCATTAGCGGCATGTAAATATTTTGATATCTGGATTCTGTAAGGCTCAGATGAAGGTGGTTTTGTCCCAGCGAGTAAGGAAATGTCTGGATAACTAGGGTCTCACCCCTTCCACTCCCCAGCTTGTGCATTCCTGCAGCTACTGTTTCCATTACTCACGCATGGAGCTTCCGTTCTTCAATGCAGTCATATATAAGCACGGTTTCTCACTTATGAATGACTGTATACCGTCTGTGCCTTGGATATGCGGGTGTGTTTGAGCTGTCGGACGACATATACAGTAGAAGTCTTAAAGACGTCTTTGTTGAGTCTTATTTATAAAACAGTTATACAGGTTTAGCTTATGTTAAGAAGGTTAAAGGAATAGTTCACTCAGATAGGAACATTTTCACAGAATTGACTCGCCGTCATGCCTTTACAGATGTTAATGACTTCCTTTCTGCAGTTCAACACACAGTCATGTTCTCTTCTTACGTGCTCAAAATGATGAAGCTCCAAAAAGCACTCACAACCACCTTTAAACTAATGCAAATTACTTAAAGGTTTATTTTATGAGCTGTCATAAAATTCTGGGGTCGTCAATTTCAATCACATACTTTAGATCTTTTGGCAAATTGATTTTTTGTTATGAAGTGACATACTGTGCAATACATCATTGTGCGTTCCCTGAAAATCAAACCCGTTTCTTGACACCAGTTGAGCCACAGGAACGCACAAGCAGAGACGAAATAAAATCAGGATTGGATTACCATTGGAATTTCACCCCTCCCAAAATAAAAAGCTCGGATTTGAAGTTCTGTGGCCCCTGTTGAACTTGTCATCCTGTCAGGCAGCGGACTATAATAACATTCAACCTTCATAATGAATGCATGTCAGGTCATGGACCAGACATTCTTCAAACATCACAAGTCGACTCACAATTTGTTGTTTGAGTCGGTTCACTTCTCTGCGCAGACAATATTCTTTGTTCGTCTGATATGTTTATCCCTTTCCTTGAGTTCACACCCATTTGAGCATCAAGTTTCATTTAATATTAAATCAATTTAATCTGTCTTGTCACCTTTTTGATTCACAAAGCCCTGCAAATATCTCTCTCTGTTCACATAAAGCTTTATATACAATCCACCTGTTTTTCCTATTGGCACGTCATGTTGATGAAAGCTGAAATGTGCTCCCGCCGGCCCGGCAGATCAACCTGTTAGAAGTCTTATGTGTGCAAAACCTGAGATTCATCAAACAGGGCGTCTCTTTGGTGTAAAAATACGCAGTGGAAGATGTTTGGTCTGGACTCTAAGGTGTAGGTCGGGCTCACAGCCACCGGGATGACCCCTGCTCACACCCCTCCACTCAACACTCGCCCTTTGATTTCTTACAGACTTTCAGAAGTAAAGCAAACAGGGATGTGTCTGAATGAGAGCCCACTTCAAGCAAACCCGACCTATTAGTCTAGCCTTTATATAGTAATATTTACATTCAAATCAAATCTTGCTCACTGTGCGTCTATAGAGTTTGGCTTCTTCCACGGTCTCTACATTCCGTTGGCTTCATATTGCCAGCCAACATCTCTCTTTCTCTCTTCTTTCAAACACATTAACGGTGTAACACATTAACACGCGAATTAAATTATTTGGAAGCCACAGACCTTGTCTCCTCACTCCCTTTAATCATTTTTACCTTTGTCATTTGAAACTCATCCAATAACCACCTCCTCATAGATAGAACAGCATTTTTATTGCTAGGTACATGTGAGGGTTATTTAGTGGGAGAGAAAAAAAGATGCGTTTAGATTTTTTGAATTGAATGCTTCATATCGCTTTAAGCTAGAATGTTCTGTGGTCTGGAGATTGTGTATGAACCGGATGACAGATTCATGTGCTTTTTAATGAAAGTTCACCGCAAGTCTGCTAAGGTCCGTGCTAAGAGCATTTATACATGCATGTAAAATGTATTTCAGATTTTTGACTTTGTTTTAAACAGCATGTCTGGTCAACCTTCTCAATCTTCGGCCACAAATGATCTGACTTCTCAGTATGGCCCTTAAATTCAAGCTTTAAGATTAAAACTAAAACGACTAAAACCTTTCCAGAACGCTACCTGATCTACTCTTGCGACATGATGTTTTAAACATTTTAAAGTTCATTTGACGTAAAGCAACGATGCAATGTGAGAACTATACAGATTAAGAGGGTTTCTTTTGCTTCCACCTCAGACCATCGAGGAGAGGGTGGAAGAGATCCGCATGCGACCCATATCGTCCCATCTCAAGCGCATCCCCATCACAGAGGGCTTCGTAGAAGTTAAGGACAAAGGGAAATGGAGGCAGTTCTGCGATGAAGAATGGACACAAATGAACAGCCGAGTCGTTTGTGGGATGTACGGATTCCCCGGAGAAAAGAAATACAGCAACAAAATCTACAAGTAAGGAAATATTCCCCTTATATAATGAGCTCCGGCAGATCAGATATGATTCGTTCAACATTTGTTTTGTTGTGCTTGGTAAGGCAAGGGGCAGTGAGTCATGCATGAATTACAATAACTTTGTATCCCTGTTTGGCAAAAATATATGCTTAAAGAAAAGTCAAGTTTAAAGTCACCATGGAAATAAATGCGGGAGTTGCGCTCAGATACGTGTGAACTCCCCTTTCGGGTGAATCATGTCCAGATTGCCAGATTGTTTCCCAACATAATTCCTGGCTGCTTCCCATGCAGCAGAGAACATTATGTTTTCTCAGTTTCTCTGTTAGGGACGTTTAACTATAAACATGTCTATAAAGTTTCCCTGTGATAAATCTGTGAATAACTGCTTTGCTGTTCAGCAGGAGAACTTTTTTATATGTGATATTATAAAACACTGTTACACGGCCAGTGCCCACGCATGCATGCATTTATAAAAACAGAACATTCTTGAAGATAAATATTTTTCTATATTTGTTTTTACATCCAACCACATGCTTAAAAAAGACTGATATTTAAGGCTGAGGTATGTGTGTGTATGTTTGTTGGAACATTTTATAAAGGTGGGGTGGTTAAATCACCGGACATGTGACCTGACCTTTCCATCAGAAACACCCTGAGGCACAAACATTTGAAAGTACACTTGTGTTTGTGTCCCTCTTCTTCCTTCTGCTTGTTTAGTCACACCCTTTTATTAAATGGTATTTATTTGTGTACCCTCCAGCATCTGAGGTGAGGTTCTGTGCATTGAAAGGTGTGACCGGATAACTGCTTGTTTTAGCCTGACGTATTAAAAGACTTCTTTTGTCAATTTAATGCGCTTGCCACAAAAAAACTAGATAGAGGTAATAATAGTTCCCATCGACAACAAATATGCTGAAGATTAACAATAATTGACAATCATTTTTTCATGCGTCCCTAGAAGAAAATGTTATTGCTCAGAAGTTGCTCTTTTGTAGCTCAGAGATTTGAGTTCTCCATCATTTCATTTATGTGTCAGTCTCAGATGTTTGTCCTAAAATTGCTTAGGACAATTTAAATAGAAACAAATGAGGCGAATGTTAAAGTATTTGTAGAGAATGGTGGTGTTGTATACACTGTGCAAAACTGCAGTTTTACAGAATTTCACTTTTTTTGGTTTTGGTGTAGAGAATTTTCACACATTTTCTTTAAAGCTGTAAACTGTAAATGTTGAAGTTGGGTGTGAAATAAAATGAAAAACATGTCATGTCACTCTATAAAAAAGATTTTAACAGTAAAATAATCTGGACTTTGAGATATTAAAGAGATCTCACCTAACATGCAGACATATGCAGATTGTATTTTTGATAGTGTGTACATTAATAGGAATCCTTTTCTTATTTGAGTTTACATTGTTGTTGTTGAAAGCAGGATAGAAGCTTTGCACGTGTATACGATTTTATTGTTCAGGTATAAAGCAGAAGAAACGTTGTACTCCTTAAGGGAAACTTCACCCAAAAATAAAAATGTATGTCATGAATTACTCAACATCAAGTGGTTCCAAACCTGTTTACATTTCTTTGTTCTGTTAAACACAAATATAGACATTTAGAAGAATGTTAGCAATTGAGATTTCTTGGGTAGTCAAAAAATAGTTTGTTTTCCTAAATTCTTCAAAATATATAAACAATTTTAAACCATTGAAGTTAATGGTGCCCCATGAATCTCAGTTGCTTACACTTTTCTAAATGTATTTCTTTGTCTACAACCAATCAAAGAAATGTATACAGGTTTGGAACAACTTCATGACAAGAATGTGAATTTTTGGGTGGAGTATCCCCTTAACTGATCTGCTGATCAGGGCACACATAGTGAAGATGTTTTAGTGAAGATGTAGGGTGAGCATAGCTGAACTAGAACTTTCTCTGACCTCTGCACATGATATGAGAATCATGGGAAAAGTCCCGTTTTCTCTGGCTTGCTGTTGAAACAGCGTAACACAATAACTGCCACAGGCAATGTCATATCCTGTTAATAGTGCTAACAGAACTGAACTGAACGAGTCTATGTACCCTCTTTCAGATCACTGTCCATGCGAAAGAGGAAAAACTACTGGGGTTTCTCCGTGAACTGTACAGGAAATGAGGCCCACCTGTCGAGCTGTAGACTGGGCAAACCCCTGCAACAAAAGAGGAACGGCACCTGTGGACGTGGCCTGCCCGTGGTAGTCAGCTGCGTGCCTGGGAGAGCTTTTGCCCCCTCGTCCTCTCTTGGCTTAAGAAAGGCCTACAGACCAGCGGTTAGTTGCATGCACAGAATAAATGACATCAGCATTATTAGTCTCATGATTTGATTACCTGTGGTTTCTAACACTGCTGTGTCATCCACAATGACATCACATCATCTACTGTCACATATTTTCCAGTTAGCAATGACTGTTGCACACATGTAATTTCATTTTAAATCTTTTCCCGCTGACTGCGGTGTGAAGGGTTGAATCTTTATTCCTGAAAGAATTTCTCTCATCTTCATTTCCTGGGAATCATTACAGTCATTCGGCCTGGAAATAATAGCAGCGGCACATGCAAGGTCATGCAGTACAATAAATAGCACGTTTCCTGTTGGGATGAAAGGGATATTACATAATGTTTGAATACAAATGCAGAGTGCTGATGTGAGTGTATTTATACAAGCGGTGAAACTACAGCTTGTCAGTGCTGTGGACTGTTATCTGGAACATATTCATAAAGAGACGGCTAGATTGAAAAAACACAGCTGTGATGAAGGGTTTTTCATTTTGGGTGTGTTGATTCACTGAAACATTAAAAAAAAAATTCACAGGCAACCCAATCAAAAAGAAACACACTACAAGCCAAATATAATTCACTTTTTTATACTTTTAAGTGTATATATCCCTCAAAAGATTGAATAGTATAGGCCAAATACATTCAGACTTCTCTCAGTAAAGGAGTATGTAAACGTAATTAACAAAAGTATATATCTGAGAAGTAAATAAAAAGTAGTCTGAAAGCAATATGTAGCCTAAAAGAAGCATATGAATACCACACTAAATTAATCTTCTTTTTCACTTGAATAAATGTATTTGTTAAGTGTGAGACATGACAGCTTCCCTGCATTGAGCTGAGTGAATGAGTAAAATAATCTTGAAAGCAACTTTTACTATTTTACATATTTCTTCATTCAAGACTTTTATTTTGTTTCGCTTTGTTTCCTATTTACTTGTCCTAAGTTCCTGTTTGTTATTAGCTGTCATGGTCACGCCCTATGTTGAATGTTGCAGTGGCGCCGCCATCTTGGGAGGATCATTCTCCACTGCGATTGTTGTTTTAATATGTACCGTTACTTGTTTTGTTTGATATATGGAGTACTCGCAAGTGAAAGAACCAGGGCATTTCAAGAGCGACTCTGCGTAATGCTATCAGAGGTTTTAACACAGCAAGACCGACCTACCATAGTTATATTTTAAAATCAAAAAGAAAAACAAAACACTGCATTGAACGTACTAGCAGCGATGCTACCAAGATGGCGAAACCTCCTTTGTGTGTGTTAAACTTCTCAGCAACATAAAGCTAAAGACGCTCAGAACACATGAGCAATGCCCTGATAACCTAGCCTAGCATCAACTGAAAATGTTGTTTCTAACCTTAAAATTATCCCATTAATTTCCTTTATGTATGATTTTCTAGCAACCCCTGGTGCGTCTGCGGGGAGGTGCGAATGTTGGTGAGGGGCGAGTGGAGGTGCTAAAGAATGGAGTCTGGGGTACGATCTGTCACGATAACTGGGACCTGAGGGCCGCCACTGTGGTGTGTCGAGAGCTGGGCTATGGTAGCGCCAAAGAGGCTTTTACTGGGGCAAAGTTAGGACAAGGTCAGTGTGCATTCTCTCTTATTTCACTTATTGAAAAACGTACGTAGAATATGAACATCTATCATGAATGTTTTGCTTCTCACACTTGAATTGAAATGACAGCAGTAGTCTTTGGCCTTCACCAGACAGTCATGGATCACAGCCTTTTAAAGTATCTTTGATCAGATGCATTAGAGCATTCCTGAGCCAGGAGACTCAGCTGTGTTCTCAAACATCTGTTCTCCAACTGGAGACGTACAGAGTCTTCAGACAGGCTTAAAACTTGCATGCACACTTTTTTGCATAAACAGTAATACACATAAGAGAAATACACATGCACATACACATGCATTAAAGGGATAGTTCACCCAAAAATAAAAAATTCTGTCATCATTTATTCACTTTCTTGTCATTTCAAACCTGTATGACTCTCTTCTGCAAAACACAAAAAATATATTTTGAGGAAAGTTGGTAACCGAATAACAGCGGTACCTATAAATGTTATGCTATGGACATAAAAACCAATGCAAGTGAATGAGTACCACTGCTATGTGTTTTGTGTTCTGCGGCAAAAAAGTCGAACAGGTTTGAAATGACAAGAAAGTTAGTAAATGATTTTTCATTGATGGGTGAACTATCTCTTTAAGATTCTCAAACATTTTTGTTTACTTTGTATTTTTTTAATGTATATTTAAACATTTTGCACACAGGAAATCTGAAATGGAGTTTATTTCATTTTCATCAGACATTTGCATCCAACTGTCAATATAAGGGAAAGGGTTTGAGAACGCTTTACAAACGAAACGGGAACCACATTGCAGTCTTTCGTTCATTTTGTAGATTTATTGCATAGGATCTTCACTTAATTCTTCAGCTATGAGAACAAAACTTTAAAGCACCTACCAAACTGCAAGTATTCATTTGTATAATTCTCTTTTCCCATTCACATCCCTTTCTCCGACTCTCTAAAGTCTTATTTTCTCAAGCGATAAAGTTGACAGTGTACTTGAAAATCAGATAGTAAACATCACCATGACTCCATGCTTGTGATACAGACTAAACAAATACAAACACACTCCAGCTCTCCCGAGATACAACACACCTCCCGAAAGAAAATTCATGTGATGTTAACTTATAAATACAACTTTCTGGCACATCTTACATTTCATGCAAAGGAATGCTTGTTCTGTGTATGACACTCGATGTTCATTGGAATTCGCTCTTCGATTTTCTCAGGAATGGGTCCGGTCCATATGAACGAGGTAGAGTGCTCTGGATTTGAGAAGTCGCTCACTGACTGCTACTTCAATAATGATGCGTTGGGCTGCAGTCATGAGGAAGACGCTGGCGTACGTTGTAATGTACCGGCCATGGGCTTCCAAAAGAGGGTAAGAACTTTCACACAACATTTAATGAATGTGCTGAAATGGAAAGCTCACACAAGAAATAATGGAATGAAAAAGAAACCTCATTAAACTATTTAATTCCATCGCTATAGATTCGTTTAAGCGGAGGAAGAAACCCGTATGAGGGACGTGTGGAGGTTCTAGCTGAGAGGAATGGTTCTCTGGTGTGGGGAACCATTTGTAGTGAAAACTGGGGGATCATAGAGGCGATGGTGGTCTGCAGACAGCTGGGATTAGGCTTCGCCAGCCATGCATTTCAGGTAAATAAAGAAAGAAGTCCCCATTTGTTTTTCATTTGACACGCCTTGTGGCTAATGTGGTATCACTTTTTCATACAACAAACGTTTTTTTTTAGGATTCCATAGTAAAAGTGTTGGCAAGAATTAAATGTGTCTTTTATCCACCCCCACGTCATTCAAAACCTGTATATTACACTTGTTTAATGTCAAACACAAAAGAAGATATTTTGAGAAATGTCTTTTTGGTTTTGTTCATTCAATGGGAGGCCCAATGTTGTTTGGTTACCAACATTCTTCAAAATATCTTCTTTTGTGTTCCGTAATAGAAAGAAAAGTTAACCAGATTTAGAATGACACAAGGGTGAGTACATTTCCACTTTTTAGGATGATATCTTAAAGGATCAGTCCACCCTAAAATCTTCATTTACTCACCCTCAAATTGTTCCAAATCTGTATAAATGTCTTTGTTCTGTTGAACACAAAAGAAGATATTTTGAAGAATGTAGAAAGACTAACAGTTCTGGCGCACTTTTGACTACCATTGTCATACTATAGTAGTCAATGATGGCCAATAACTGTTTGGTTACAAGCATTCGTCCAAACATCTTTCTCTGTGCTCATCAAAACAAACCAACTGAAACAGATTTGAAACAATTCGAGTAAATGATGAATACATTTTCGTATTATTTATTTTTGGGTGAACTATCCCTTTAAGAGCTTGGGGCGCTTGTACTTGAATGACATCCTGGTGATAAACTTACAAATTCAGCTCTGGAAACCATTTATATATTATAAAAGCTATAGGATCAGTTTGACGGGCGGTTTAATGAGTGGAAACTGAAAACTCCAAAGTGCCACTGCAGGCTAATGCCATTATTAAATGTTATTATGAGGATGGCTGAAATTCTCCAGTAATTGAGGCGCGTGGCCGCGTGTCAAGACAATTTGGACGTAATGGCGTCGACCTCACGTCGCAAACCAAATCTACTATCATGTGTGCATTAGTGTGACGATGAAAAGAGTCTTGAGAAACACGTGGGATGTTTAAGCGGTCGTTTTTCTTTAAAGGAACTCAAACGATTATTGAGATCTTTCATTATTTATGTTAAAAACGCGTTAGGATGTTTGTGCACTTGTTTTGGTAGCTTGTCACGTTTCTGTAGGACCGTAACCAAAGCTCAAAATTTGCAAGAAACGACTTCCAGATGTCAGGGTGATCATTAAAACAAGATTTATCTGACGGTCTGGACCGGCGGGTCTTTCCAGACAGCATGTGTGGAAAAGAGGGGTAGAGGAAGGAAGAGAGAGAGGGAGAGAGAGAGAGAGCACATGGAAAATAAGACAGAAAATGTCTCGCGAGGAGCTTATCTTTCAGATGAGTGAGGGAGGCTAGAATGAGTCAGCTCAAGAGACAAAACACATGGAAAACCGAAATCATGCTTTACCGTTACTCACCATGAACATATGTTTGTTCAGTAATACGTTTTGAAAGACTTTCCGTGGGGTACAGAATGCTTTTTCAGACCGCTACACTTACGCAACAGCTGTAATGAGAAACAATCGCTTAAACAGCTGCCCAAGTCACGTGTGAAAAATGTAAGCACAGCGCCCTCGTTTGGTAAGGAGGTGAAATGACGCGTCCGATGTCGCACGATTTTTCATTCCCATGATGAAATGCACTAAAATAAAAGCGTAATCATTTTGCACTCAGCAATGAATTAAGTGATTTTATATGAAGAAATGAAATAGTGTTATTATGTGTAGCCTAATGTGTGTTTTCGTGTAGGAGACGTGGTACTGGTCTGGAGACAGCAGTGCTGATCATGTTGTGATGAGTGGGGTCAGATGTTCAGGGACTGAGATGAGTCTCACTCAGTGTCTCCATCACGGGAAACATCTCAACTGCCCGAAAGGAGGCGGACGCTTCGCTGCTGGAGTCTCGTGCTCAGACAGTAAG
This sequence comes from Barbatula barbatula, assembly GCF_947034865.1. Taxonomy (NCBI): domain Eukaryota; kingdom Metazoa; phylum Chordata; class Actinopteri; order Cypriniformes; family Nemacheilidae; genus Barbatula; species Barbatula barbatula. The sequence goes on along the minus strand of NC_136787.1, from coordinate 9,484,400 downwards.
ACATTTACTTGTGTTTGTCAGATGCTTTTATTCATTGTGAACTGGGGTACATTTGAGTTCATGGCTATGATGACATCATGACATCGTTGAATTGACAGTGCACCCCATAAATGAACGTTTTGTCATCATGTACTTGTCATTTCAATACGGTATGACTGACTTCAAGAAGAAAGTCATATTCAGTTAGGATAAAACATGGGGAAATTTAGTTTCCTGGCTGAAGTATCCCTTTAAGAGTTTAATTCTAGCTCTTAGCAATACATCTCTAGAAACACGATCGATCACCTTCATAAACAATGATAATATACCACCGGTTAGTCTGTCTGTGTGATGTATTGAGCTGGCAATCTAAACCTCAATCTAACTGCATGGAGGAATTTGCTCTTGCTGACCTCTGAACTCATGACTCACAGCGGCCCCTGACCTGGTGCTAAATGCTCAGATCGTGGAGCAGACCACCTATCTGGAGGACAGGCCCATGTACGCCCTGCAGTGCGCCCTTGAAGAGAACTGCCTCTCCAGCACGGCGAAACAAGGCGACCACAGCTCGTACCGACGCCTGCTCCGTTTCTCATCCCAGATCCATAACTTGGGGCAATCCGACTTCAGACCCAAGCTGGGATACCACGCCTGGACCTGGCACGAGTGTCACAGGCAAGATCATCTCGGATCACAAAATAAAGTTTGATTTTGAAATACAGCCATGTGATGATGGGTATCATCTTGTTTATTTGTGCAGGCATTATCACAGTATGGAGGTCTTTACACACTATGATCTTCTGAGTCTGAATGGTACCAAGATTGCAGAAGGTCACAAGGCCAGTTTCTGTTTGGAGGACACTCAGTGTGATGAAGGTGAGAACTCACCAGACTATTGGATGCAGTTATAGACTAAAGCACCATTAGAAACTAAAAGTAACCTACCTACCTTTTGATCACAGTTTTGTGTTTGGGGCTTTCTGCTGAAAATAAAAATAAATCATGAAATATTCAGCCCCGTGTCTTTCCCAACCTGTATGACTTTATTTATAGCACAACAAATGTTTTGAAGGCTGTTGGTAACCAAATAACATTGGCTCACATTAACTTTTATTTTATGGACACAAAACACAGAAGAAAGATTCATAAACAGGTTTTGAACGGTGAATAAAAGATTACATCATTTTGATTTTGTGTAACCATCCCTTTAAATGACAAAACTAACAATCATAAAGTCTTTTTTAAGAATAAATGTTCAACAATTGCCATTTTCTTTAATGCAGGCATTCAGAAACGATATCTTTGCGCCAACTTTGGGGAGCAGGGCATCACCGTTGGCTGCTGGGACACCTATAGACACGACATTGACTGTCAGTGGATCGACATCACAGATGTGAAACCAGGAGATTATATTTTCCAGGTACAATAAACGCAAATTGAAATCAGAAAACAAATTGAACATGTGCGTTGAGTTCTTACAGAAATTACTCGTTTCATAGGTTGTGATCAATCCTAACTATGATGTAGCAGAATCAGATTACACCAACAATGTTTTGAAGTGCAAGTGTCGCTATGATGGACACAGAATATGGACGTATAACTGTCATACAGGCAAGTGTTTTGAAGTCTTTTTCATTTATTCCTGTTAGTATAAAAAATATCAAATGTCAATATAATATTTCTGACAGATTTCAGATTTTTGGATGATCTATCCCTTACATATATTTTATATTATTATTCATATATTTTCTACATTATTGCTGTCACACCATAGGGCGGTTTATTTGTCAACTTCCCATTTCCAGAAGGCAAAAATGTTTTGCATCGTATCAAATTGAACATGTTACATGTGAGTAATTTAACCTCTACCTCTTTTTTGCTAGGTGGCTCACGGAGTTCAGACATGGATGAATACCCTGGAATGAGCAACCAGTTGTACCATAGATAGAAGAGACAGAGAAAATCAAACCGAAGGCTCTCAGTGGAGGATGCTGCAAACTATCACTCAAGACTGTTGAAACATAACTGACCACTAGAGAGACACCAGCACTTCAAGAGCAGACACGGGCATCTGCTCTGTTGACCGACCTCTAAGTGTACATGTTTAGGTTGAAATGCAGATCGACTCCTCCTGATGCTAGCTTTCCAAACCGAAAGTATTTCATTTTGTGAATTGTACTGTACCGAGTGCATTTCTGTTGCTTGTCATGATGAACTCATGGCATATATAACTGTAACACAAACTGGGATCATCATTAGCTCTTTTTTCCTTGGGCTTTTTTCTGTATTATGTTCCATAAACAAACCTGCAACTGTACTATCTAATGTACAGAGCTGCACGTCGAGTAATTTATTACGTTCAGTCAGGGATTGTGTTTAATATGTATGCAATGTGAAACTATGATTTTCTTGCGTATTTGTGAAGCGTCTTTTGAAAAAAGCTCCCTCCGTTTTATGAGGGTAACTACAACCAGTTACATGGTTTTAAGATAAACTGTGTGTTTGAGTAGAACAACACACATCATGAAACCTTCACATTGCTTTCAATAATAAAAGAATGGAGCAATAAATGCGTTTTATTTTGAGTTTTTATTTCTGAAGGGCCAACAGTTCTGTAAGAACAACAGAAGAAACAAGTTAAAAAATGACAATGCAATAAAACCAACACAAGACAATGTTACACTTCTACATATTTATTGTTTCACTCCCTTTCTAGTTAAATTTTATATGCAGAATATTTCTGAAACGTCTCTCAAAGTACACAAAAACATATTCAGACAATAAATAAACATGTCAATTTAATGTGGAATCAAATCAATCCTTAAATCAAATATTGTACAACTACAGAATCAAGTTCCATTTAGCTGCAAGTAATACATCTGTTTTATTTATACATAGTATTTAATGTGCCAAAAATGCAACACTGTCTCCTTTTCAATCCCCAAAACATTCAAATCCCAAACATACACTGTGCTTAAAATCCAAACTCTAAGAAACAACAGATTCCTGTGAAGGAATGCCATTCATAACAAAACAAATGTGATCATTCCTTCTCAGTGTTCCGGTCTTGTTTGCTTTAATTCCCTGATAAGATGTCTGGCACTGACTTCACTCAATAGATTCAAGAATGGAGTCCAGAATAAACAGTTTAAGAAATTGCTTTAGAGGGTCTATCAAATTAATTCTATATATCTAATAAACAGTTACTTAATGCATTAGTTAACATGATCTAACAATGTTCATTTCTTCTACAGCATTTATTATTCTTACTTCATGTTCCTTTTAGCATTAATACATTTTTTTAATCAAACGTTGTGTCTGTTAACATGAGTTAATGCACCGTGAACTAACATGAATAATTGTATTGACATTAACAAGGATTAATAAATTTGAAAAACTATAATTGTTCATTGTTAGCTAAAGCTTTCATTCCTGTTAACAAATAGCAGCCTATTGTAAGTGTTACCAAAATGTCTCGTCCTAATTGAATTAAGTCACTGTTAATGAAAAGGTGTGTTTGTAATAGTTAGACCAGATGTAAGAGATGCCAGATGTGTTAGTAAGAGGTAACCAAGCAGGCTAAAATAAACAAGGCTGTTTTCCCAAGCCACATTTCCGACTTGAAAGAAGCGAAGAAAAAAGGTGCTTAAATGCTTACCAGAAAACACAATCAGATGGTCAATAAACCATCGGCAGGTTTCTACAATAGAACAGAGCTCAGGAAATGAATAACTGGAACGCTTGTGAGATGCCAAACGCATTGCGATTAAGATTCACTTTACATTCACATCAATGCATCATGGGATTACTCGCTCTATTATTCGTTTATAAAGTCATACACAACTGTCAGCGGGGAGAACAGCAAAATGTGAGCTGTTCTTTACATTTAAAAAAAGATTGAGAGAGTGAATTGTGGCCGTTTAGTAATCGCTTTGAGATTTTGTAAAAACTATAGTCTTTTTGGAGTCAGAACCGCTTGTCTTTTGATCCTCCTCTCAAACCCAGTGCTCTGGTCACCATCCGCCGAGCGACCTCTGTGTCTGTACGTGGCCTCTCCTTCACCGGCTGAATAAATTCTGTGTGACAACAAGTACTTGTCAATAAACATATAAAAAGAGACATTGTACCTATTGTGATATCAGCTGATTTTGAACAACTCAAATGATACAAGTTAACAACATGTGACAAAAATCCCAAGTTCACGCTTTACAGCCACGGAAGAAAATGAAGAGACCATTCTAAATTTTCATATATTCACAATTTCTAGATGTATTTTGGCCATTCCACTCCAGTGTCTGTTGAATTTCAACAAAATCAAACCTCTGGAGTGACATTTAGTCCATCCAAAAGCAATGTGAAAGACTCACAGCATGACAAGACGCATGAAAACTGGGAGTAAAATCAAGGTTATCACATAAAAACTATAATTTTGTAAATTTTCCTAAATACAGGTACAAATATAACTGTTGTATTGCTGAAAAGGGAATATGAACTTATTTATTTGAGCTCAGAAAAAATTCAGAGCAAACAAATAATAGCCTTTTCTGCTATTTTCACCCGTTTCTTCAGATTTCTTTCCGCAAATTTGGCAGAAATATTGTTAGTAGATCACAGAATGAAACAAAAATGATTGTTTTACCTATAGACATGTGCCTATAAATAGTACATTTTGCAGCAAATCATTTGGACAGTTTATTTAACAAATGAAATATAAATATGTCTGCAGTAAGGTAGGCGGGGTGAGAGCCGGGTTTCAAGGCCGGTGTGTGAGCTGTGCGCGCACTGGTCTCATATCACGGAGGAGAACGGGAGCATAAGAGGACGAGCGACTGGACTGTCAGTGAGCGAGGACCAGGACTGGCTTTTAGTTATGGTTTGTGTGCGTCTCAGACAGTCACCAGTGAATTATTTCTTAATTAAATATGTTTGAATGTTTGCCGGTTCCCGTCTCCTTCCTTCCTCTTATTGAATCTTGTTACAATGTCTTTTAATAATACCATACATGACATTATATGTACAAATGATTAAACCAAAATGCCTGTTCGTGACAAGCAGCCGGCTGTTATCGCGAAATAAGCCCCTTCAGTGTGATCCAAAACCCTCCACTTCACAACGGGTCCTGATCACACTGTCGGGGGCTTATTTCTGCGATAACAACCGGCTGCCTGTACATTAGCGCATACATTTGATGAGTAAATATTTGTAAATTGTAGATGTAAAACACAATATAAAGGGTTATTAAAGGGTATGATGCATTATAATTGTTCATGTGTGTTGTAATACAATAATTGTTGTTGTTAAGAATTTTCAAATACTATTTCTGAAGTTTCATCTTGTACATATATATGCTAAAATGATAAATAGTTCTGGATATGTTATACCTGCTCGTCTCATTGCTTTCCACTTTGCTTTCTGACTTCCCTCTGACAGAGGACGGGTCTTCAGTAATGGGTGCTTAAGGGAGAGCGCCTGTTCAGCTAACAAGAGAAACAGATATATAAGGAACGCACATCACAGATACAGATTGTACATTTATGATAATGATAATAAAATAACAGTTGTGGGCTTGAAATAATACCTGCTGCCTGACTTGAGAATATACCGAGTGCATGAGTGTCATTTACCCAATTGATCTTCATGCCCCCCTCACTGTAAACAAACAAGTGTGTCATATTTATGTTAGATTTAAGAATTTAAGAACTTCACTTTCAACATTCATTTTCATGATATTTTACTCAACCCTGTTGTCATACAAGATGTTTATATCTTTTTTCTTTAGTCGAAATTTTTTTTTGGATGAAAATATTCCAGGATTATTCTCCATATAGTGGACTTCAGTGGACTCCAAACGGTTGAAGGTCAAAATTACAATTTCAGTGCAGCTTCAAAGGGCTTTAAATCTACGAGACGATGAATAAGGGTCTAACGAAACGTTCGGCCATTTTCATTTTTTTTAAATGTATATGCTTTATAAACACAAATGCTCATCTTGCTCTGTTCTGTGAAGCGCGATCACGACTTCATGTAATTACTGACCTAGAAAGTACCGAGTCAGTGTTTACAAATGTGGAGGAGGACTGTTCAAAAGTTGTTTAATGTTCAAGGACACATATTCAATTGTCTTTGTGTCAGTTTTTTGTTTAAAACGGTCATTTTGTGGCACTGAAACTGTAATTTTGACCTTCAACCGTTTGGAGTCCATTGAAGTCCACTATATGGAGAATAATCCTGCAAAGTTTTCATCAAAACCTAAATTTCTTTTCGACTAAAGAAAAAAATACAAACATCTTGGATGACAACGGGGTGAGTAAATTGTTTTACACATTCCTGTCAGAACAGAGAGAGAGAGGTGATGTATTACCTGAAGTCGACAAAAGCATTGAGGAGATCATCAGTTTTGAAGATGTCAGGGAAGTCATAGATCTCAATGACATGGGAGAACTCATTTTGGTCGAGCCAGATAGTTGCAAAAGCAGAATAGTCATTGCAGGTTTTCTGTATGACAACATCCTTGTGTTTCAGGTTGGCTTTGACCTAACACAACCCCATTACAAAAAGACAAAACATAACAGTTAAAAGAGACAGCAGTTATTTATAAAATAATATTTCTAGTAAAAGCAGAGCATTTTGTTGCTTACCTCAGAGTACAGCTGTTCAGTTTCTTCACTGTTGGGTAGCTGGATAGTTTCATCAGTGGGAACGACTGTGTTTATACAGTTTTCATCATCTCGATCATCTAATGTCATGGATGTTAATAAAGGCACGGTCTGGTCACAGGCAGGAGGATCGTTCAGTGATTGGTTTGTACTATTCACGTCTGGCTCCTGATTGGTTACAAGCGGTCCCTTCATGATGTCCTCAGAGCTGGATTCTTCTGAAGTGCTCAAGCTGTTCTCGCAAGGGTTGAGGTTCAGTTGTTCGAAATCTGGCAAGTTTTCCGACACATTCTGTCTTATAGCACGCGGAACATAAACAGGCTTGTCTGGCCTTCTGGCTCTTCTTCTGTTGTTGAATGTGGTTTCTGGTGGTCGGCGGTTGCCTCTGGCCCCCATTCCCCTGCCCCGACAGTGCGGTCGCTCATAGGAACTGTGCTCTGTCTCTCTGCAATCTTCCTCCACGTGCAACCTGGCAAAACCCCATATTGATGAGATGACGAAACAATCTTTCCTTGAAAGAGTAAAGGTATCAACTTGATATCTGATCAGGTACCTGAGATGGGAATGGCAGAGAACAGTTCTGCGAGCCCAGCCACAACCCACAGAGAAGGTGGTGAGGTCAGGGTGGTTCAAAGTGGTTTTGTGAATTAGGAAGCGAAGTCGGCTTGGAAGAGGTGGGAATAGTAGGACGCTACAACAGAGAAACGAGATGAGATAACATTCCGTGACGTCCTGGGAGCTACATATACAGTACAATTGAGTGATGTGGCAGTTTAGGCAGGCAACTACATTTCAAAAGAAAGGTTTGAGTGCTGAATCATAGGGTCGTTCTGCATTGAACTGACCATAAATTGGAAACTTCCAAAGCTAAAATTTTAGATTTTTTCTTAAATTTAAACAATGAAGAAAGCCATGGATGAATATATATTGTGTTATCCATCTTATATTAAAAAAATTTGCATAGGGGGGTCAATATGTCACTAGTCAAAAATAAAATTGGAAGCCAAATAACAAGGGATGAGATGAAAAATGACTCGAGTAAAATCTGTTAACTTTAGCACCCTTTGCATTACAGACCGATGGTGAGAGAAAAAATGAAAAAAAGAAACTGCATTAAAATCTTATGCATTTATCAAATTTGCTGACAATAAAGTGATCCCAACCCTCACCATGTGTGATGTTACCTTTTCTGATCATCTTTCTTCTGAAAGGTGAAGATTTCATCCAAGATTGTGTGAATGAATTCACTCTCTTGTTTGGGGAGGTAACAGCCATCAATGCAAGGAAGAGCCAGTGTGTTAAGAGGATGAACCACAGCAGGGTTAGCCCTAGTTTTAACACATTCATTTAAGAAATACGGTGAACAAAAGATAAGTAACTTGAAAAACAGACTTCATTATGCATGGGACGGTTTGAAACACGTCTGTTACCTGAGCCATCTCAAAACCACCCACGTAAAGTTGCTTTGACATGTGTCAGAGATTCAGCCTCTGACAAAATCTATAGTTCTTTAAAGATTTAGCACAATGACAAGAGACATGCTGAATTCGAATTGCACGCAGAGAACACGAAGTGCGTTTCATTTGTTTTAGTCTCCCTAAAGACATTATAATGTAATGTATTAGGATAGGGACCGTCTGCAAAGCATAAAAACTGAGTTATTTAATCTACATGTTTCATTTTTTAAACAAATTTCAAATCTAATGGATGTGTGTTGTTAATGGTTCAAAGAAGACATGTTTTATGTTGGTTTTATTTAACTATAGCACAAGAAAAGCTATTGAAACGGAACAAATAAAAAAACTGGCAAAGATTTAGCAGTTTACCGGTTTGAAATTCAGTTTAAATTCATTTAAAACGCACACAGTTTGATGTGTCAATTTCAAGGGGTGTGTCTTGTTACTTGTTCAAGCCTCATATGTAAATCAGGACACACACAATTGAATTAAATCTAAATCTGATAAGATATTTTTTATAAAATATACAGCATTCTATCTCTAGAAGGGTCTTTGAAGGGTCTGGCTTGTTACCGGTTCCTAGACAAACACTTAGATGTTGGTTTACTTCACAAAAGTGTAAAACAACAAAAGCCAATGAAATATGAAAAATGAGATAGTGTGCAGTACAGCGGCCCCTAGAGGATATGCATTGTGTTACAGTTATGTGCATAAAACCAGCATGTAAATGTTGTTCTGTGAAACAGATAACAAGACACACTCTTTGAAGTCAAACTGTGTGCTTTAGAATTCATTTATCCAAATATCTGATTAGTAAACTCAAAGCAACTACGATGTGTTCCTCTAAGGAACAGTATGCTAGGCACTCTTATGAGTTTTTAACTCATTATCCAAAGCAACTTGCAGTGCATTCGTCTGGACTTTGATCAGTATGTGCATTATCTGGGATCGAACCCTGAACCTTGTGTTGCTATGGCAATGCTATACCTGTTGAGTTATTTTTATCAACATCGTTCAATAAAATTAAGTTTGTTAGTTTGTCAATGCTTGTGTTTTACAATCACATGATGCAATTTTGTAAAACTCTAGATACAAAACGTCCATTTTTTAAACATTGCATCATGCTTTTATATCTTTCATGTCAGAATAACAGGTTCAAATACCTAGATACAGTCACTGTGTGTTGTTAGTGCGGTCTACATGGGCCCTGACAATACCACACCGGATATTTTCATTCTCTAAATATCTTGGAAAACAATCATTTCTGGGAAGGTGAATGCAGTCCTAAAATTGGACTGCTGTAATGTTGTTGCATGCATTGCAAAATGAAGAACTTATGATGGTATCAGCGTCATCACCCTCTAAAAAGACAATTAAGAAAAACAATCATTGATTTCAATGACAGATGTCCTGGGATGTTTCCACAAATGAACAGCATTTTAAACTTCAGAATTTGTCCAATAAAACATAAGAGCTTTTCATCTTGTGCCTGATAACGAGAACTGTGTTAAGTGTTTTGCTAAATCTTTGTTTTATCATTTTAAATTCTGTATTTATTCTAACTGAATATCCTGCACTTGCTAATTGCACTTCTGGTTAGACCTTAACTACATTTCGTTACACTGTACTTGTATATGTGTAATGACAATAAAGTTGAATCTAATCTAAAAAAATGGAGTGTAAAGCAAGATAACCTGACTGCAAATGTGTAGACTTGGTCTGAAAATGTTATATTTTATATGAGTGAAAGGCTTCACTGAGTGAGGATGGAGTACCGCATTTTTTGTTTTTGTAATAAGACACATTCTTTGTAAAAAAATATATTTGTTTAAATATCCATAGCACATATTTTGGCATCATTTTACAATCAATGAATAAGAAATGATCAAAAGGTATTGGCCATTATAAATTCTTTGGATTCAGAATTTTTAATAACTTTGATTTCTTTTTTATATTTTATTATTAATAATATAGACACTATTATACCATTACAATTTTTTTAAACGCCCACTGTGTTTGTACATTGAACTTGGACTGTGGTGCATCTGTGCCCTGGGAGACCCCAGTTTGAGTCCTTTCCAGATGCTGCTTCCCTCTCTCCTCCTAAATCACTTCCTGCCTCTCTCGACACAGTCCTATTACTACTAAAGGCGAAAGGCCTGTTTTTTAATCGAATGGGAAATTGATCATTTTTACCCGTTTCACGTAGTTTGCAGACGGTCCCTAACAGGCCACCACTTCAGCGTTATAGCGCATTATGGAATATTGAAACAAATAAAACTGTCGTCTGTGTCAACTAGTTAATACCTTACAAATAACCCCCATTTTATGCATTTAAACTCATCAACTAAAGATCTTTTGACGTTATTCGCGGATGAATATCCGTCTTACATCTAACGTCGAACCAACTTTATATCGGTCTCAAAATCACCCAAACTCGTTATCAAACCCGAAAAGGCGTTTAAACGTTATTTACACCATTCTCAAACAACAACTTATAATGAAATAAAACTTCCTTCCAGGGAAAGAAAGTAATATGAAACTATTCGATCAAACTCATTTTACCATTAGCCAACTAGCATAGCGCTTCATTTGAATTAAAAACAACATCGCTCCCGTAACAAAACGCAACAGATTGAGACAAACAACACACTTACGATGTGGTAAATGTTGTTTGAAGCACTGGGAACGATTTAATCAAAGTAGAAAACAAGCTACAAACACATTTATTTATCTATATAATTTAAACTGACACAAAACTGGCGAGATGGAGATATCCGGTGAAGAGCGCACTCAAGTGGCCGGGAGTAAAATAACAACCCGCTAATCTCGGTATGAATAAACTGGATTGTGGACGGCCTGCGCCACGGCATTTTATATTAATTTCTTAAAATTAAAGTTTTACCACAAACGTTTGATCAAAGCAGATCGTTATTTAATTGACAGTTTCATCGGACGCACGCGCCAGGCCCGAAGTTAACTTCCGGTGTGTGTTTGGTTATGGGCAATTCCAACGTTATGGACGTGACATAAAAACACTCAGAGAAGGAATTCGTTACGAATGTATTGAACCATCTCTTTATATTTTACTAAACCCTTGTTCATAGAGTCTAAACATGATAAAAAATATCAGTCCATGAACAAATTTTCTATATTTAGAAAGGAAAATAAACATGCATGTTATGGATGTGACAAAAATTATGCGGTTTTGGGAGCCTGCAAACTTTGTAGAATTTCTATGAAATAAAATCCAGCAATAATACCCAATGAATTGAGATGGGATGCCTCTTTAGAACATTAAACAGTCACTATATTTACATTTTCTTGTGTCCATTTATGAATATGTAGCGTTGGGGATGTGACAATCCTGAAAATGGCACTTACCTGACTATGAAAAATCATGCAGTAAAAATAAAACAAATGCTTTACAAATTTAAACATGGGTATTTGAACCAACAAATGTTAATATATGTGCTGTTAACGTAGTAAAAACCGTTCGAAAAAAAAGATTTCTTCATGGTAAGGTTGACATTTTCACGCAATTGCCCTTATGGCAACTGTCTGGATTTATGTAGTTTACATTAAAATGAATTAATATTAATATTTGTTTGCACATGTATTACATTAAATTAAAACAACTCAACATTTATTGATTCTGTCTGAAGTTAAGATTAACGAAATACAAGATTGCTGGAATCAGGAGCATACAGATTTTTATACTGCGTAACGGACACCTCGGAATTAGGATATTTTCCACATCAACCTGGAAATTATTTCTCAAACTGTACTGCTTTACTTTAATAAACACTTTTGATATTTTAATGTTACTCAATCAACACTACTGCGTGTCACTTATTACTTTTAAAAGTTATAGTTCATCCAAAAATGAAACATCTGTCACTCACCCTTCTGTCATTCCAAACCTGCATGACTTCTGCACAACACGAAAGAAGATATTTTGAAGAATGTTGGTAACCAAACAACAGCATTCACTTCTATTGTATAAACACATAATCAATGCAAGTAAACGTATACCATAACATATCTTACCATAACGTGTATTCTAAATATGACGTGTCTTTAACGCAGTATTAGATCAAAGGTATTCCAGTCCTTAAATTATCCCAATCCTGAAAAATGCGCAGGTTGGATTGGCTCAAAAACAGGACTAAAGAACCCATGTTGAACAATTTTCTCTGATCCAAAATGATTTCTGAACAACTGGAGGATATATTTAAGATTAAATTCATCAAAACATTTTATTGAACGATACATAGTTTAAATAAGTGTCAAAAGAGTTTCAAAAAAGACACTGATACAAGATAAAAAGACTAACACAAAAAGTAGGTTAAACTGACAAGCTGTATGAAATACAAGGTTATGCAATATTAAACCATGCAATATTTAAGGGATTTATGGCATTTGTTTGTATTTAAGGATTACATTGCAGACCAAAATAAGAGTACAGCAGTTCACTGGACTAAGTAAATAGTAGTGTTAAAATATATAATGAAGGAAAAAACACAAAGTATGGTAAAGAGACATTACAGAATGGAGCGATGATATAATGTAATTAAATGGATTACCTAACAAATTCATTAAATACAATAAATCTTGATCATCAATTTCAGATGTGCACAAAACCAAAGCATCTTTAGTATTCTAATTGATTAAATTGATCGTATTTCGAGAACAAATTTCACAATAATAAGGCAAAAAAAAACAGAACAAGGTAAATGAACTACACCGTGAACGACCACTGTGCATTTGATCTATACTTCTCAATCAAGACAAGTATATACAGAAAACAAGAGAAGTAAACAGGTCCTGGAGAAACGATTTATAAAATATAAAAATAACATGTCACAACACTAATGTACAAGAAATTCAAAATAAGACATCAGAGGGCTGCTAAATGATGGATAGCTGATTTGGTGGGTTTCTGTAAGATACATTATACAATCATTAATTTCCTCTAAAAAAAACAGAAGAATTCACTGAAATAAGATTGGCGTATACATATGAAGCAACAGGGTAAGCATATCATGAGATGGAGAAGCAGGTTCTGAGTCCAACAGGCCAATCATGTTGCACACATGATCCTGGAATAAGAAATAAAGTGTTGTAAATTTACCTCTATATTAAAAGCAATAAAAGCTAATTTGATTAAAAATGGAAATAGTGTAAAATTGGTTAAAAGAGAGACTTTAGAAACATTTACCTTTGGTATATTTTATCTTGATCCAATACTTCTATCCTCAAAAATAGTAATCTCCAACTTTAAAAGTTGAATTAAGGAAATATATAGAGGGATATTTGACCAAAAATATGTCAGTTCCAAAATTTAAACATTTTCATTTGGATGAGTTATAATTCTCCACACAGAGTACATATATAGAAAAGCATTCTTAGTAACAAAACTCTTTAAAACGGATGGTTCACCTAAAAATGAAAACTCTTTCATCATTTACTCACCATTACGTCATTCTAAACTGTACGACTGATTTAAGAACACAAGAATATATTTTGAGGAAGGATGGTAAACAACACTGGCCACCACTGACTTCCATTATAGGGAAACAGGAACATTTCTCAATCTCTAGTGTTTCACAGGAGTCGTTGTCATATACATGTTGAGGGTTAAAAAATGTTTGGTGACCGAATTTCTATTTTTTGGATTAACTTTACTTTTCCATATAGAAAAGGATACAACTCTCAGCCCTCTTTCTATGGGGTCGGTCAAGAGAAGCCCAAGAGGAGCGTATATCTTCTCATTTTGCTCCTGAATGTACTTGGCAATCTTTTTCAGCACCTGAATGAAATGAACACAGTGCCAAATAGATATATTGGAAACTTATCTGGCAATCAAAAGCAGTATGTGTGAACACAATATATAACTTGAAAATTTACTTTCTCATAGTGGGTTTCCATGCAGAGGAAGATTGTGTACGCAGTGAGGCAAGCCAGACAGCCCTCCAAATATGACCTTCCTCCCAGTTTCTCTGCCTCAGCGAAAAGATTATTCAGGGTATTTATGGTCTCTTCAAACTGCTGCTTAACAATCTGAACAAATCGAACCGCACACAGCACATGTTCAAATCCAGTCAACTACACATATCTACATTATTAAACTAGATAGAAAACAAGACCAGTGTTTTTGATACATTTCAAAATTAACCAATACACTGGCCAATACATATCCTCATCAGTACATCACATATTTAAAAATATATATCTCACAAGGGCTACATTTGACATGTATGAGCATATAAGTGATAATTTCTATTCAGATCTGTATTTACACACCCTGCTTTCCAGCTCTGCTGGAAACTTGGTCTGAAACTTGCAGATGGTGCCAGAGGTGTAATCTCTCTGGACGAAAACCTTGGAGGCGACGGCTGCTTGCCGCAGGTCCTGCAAGCTGTGCGTCTGCATCAAATATATAATCGTTCTCATTAGACAGAAATATGACAAACACAGACGTCCATAGTCGCATCTTTATCAAACGTGTCCCCATAAAACCACTCAGCTCACTTAAAAATGAATGCTGATGGTACATCAATTTGAATATAGTGATATAATATGAAATGGATGAACAGGGCATAGATGAAGTTAAAAATCGACGACGATAATAATCTTTGATGGCTATTGAAGAACCGCTAACGTTAATACAGACTTTATTAACAATGTAAGGAAACAGTTTATTAAAACACATTAACTGACCGATTTAAAATTGTTGATTAACAAGAGAAAATAGATATAATATGTTGTTTTTATTCACGTACCTCCGCCATAGTGGCTGTTGCTCCGCTTCCTGTTGTTCAGGCTCCTTAGTCCTGCTGCTCTCCTCACATTACAGTCCGCCGGGAACATTTCCCCGTATTAATCAGTTCCGATCTGAATAATGTCTCGCTAACGTGAATGCTTTCTGAAAGATGTTTTTAGTGAAACTGTAATGAAGCCTCACATAGTAATTTGTTAAATTATACGGTTATTAAGGTAAATACTAATTATAATAATTTAAGCGTGCTAAAATAAATTAGCCTACATAGAGTATATAGTAGGCCTATAGCCTACATTTAAACATACATTCATTAAAAACAACAACCCCAGCTAACCAAAATATACCATGGCAATAATCTGATGACCAGGATGGGCATTATTTCAGATACATCTATTTTAAATACGTACATATTTTTATTTTCTCTGTGTTTTAAAGCCGCTGGAAAACATCAAACGTATTTTGTGAGGGTTTTTTGTATTTTCAAAGAATACTGCAGTCTATTTGTTGAGTCCAAGTCCTTTATAAATCAAGTCCGAATCCAAAGGGGGCTTTACCAGTGAAATCAAATGGTACGTTTTTTTCTTTTATTAAAAATGTGTAAGCCTTAAGGATCTCAAATAAACTGAATATGCTCCAAAGCGCTGACCCAATTTGCATTTAAAAGATATAAGCATTCAAAACTTACAGTCTGGCACGTGTGCCCCCCAAAAATATAGAAATTTCATGACATCATTCTACATTTTAACCGCTCATCAAATTTCACATATTCAGAATTCCCGCCGAGAAAGAACACATTTCCCACCACTCCACTGGAAAAGTAGTACGAGACTGACACAGCAACAAATTTTGTTACGTTTTCGCTTCTTCGCCGAAGGACATAACGGATATACGAAATGCCCTCTGTAGAGAAGTTTGTCCGTTTAAGGCTACTGTAGAACAACATGGAGAATTCCATGCAACGGGACCCGCGGTATGTAGATAGAAATAGCTCATAAAAACATAATGCATCCTTACGTAAGGTCTTTATAAACCTCTGAAGACATGTGTATTATATTGCATTTCTGTCAATAGATCTACCCAAAAATGACACATTGGACATTAGATTAATACATAAATCATATAATTTGAATATATGGGGTGATTGGGGATATATTGGGGATGGAGTTAGCCTTGGTCCAATGGTGAAAAAATGGTGTGGTGCAAAAAGTGCCCAATCAAACTTTGTATTTATTTCCACAGGGTGGAAGGTGAATTTTAATTTCGTAATTCATTACAGAAGTAATGTCTCTGTAATTTAATTTAATTAAATGTAAGCAACAGAAAGAAGATCGTTTTTTTTCTCTTTATCTTCTCAAATAGAAAATTAAAGCACAGGAACTGTGTAACCCTGTTATTGTGTAAAATTGGATTGTTTCCCCTTGAATACACAGACAGAAAAACACTGCTGTTATTCAAATGTGAAAGCAACAAATTTTAAACCGACATGACCTCACCACATACTTTACATAGTAATGATGTATTTGTTTGTTAGCATTAGGACAATGTTGTCACAACATTTCAGAAAGCGGGAAATGGAATGGTGTGTTCCTAATTTCGAAAAGAAGACACAACGGTCCAGCTCTGGTATAAATAAGAACTAAAAAGCAAACCAAATAGTGATCCATGGAAACGGTTTAAATAGAGGTTGATGCCTTAAACAGTTCTTTCTCATTTCTTCATCCATCGTAATGAAACCCCATCTTGAACTTCGACCGGTGCTAGGATATTTGATGAATGAACCATCGCTGGGATAATTTATTCTTTCTCAAGAGACACCTAGTCCATATTTCATGACAAATAACAGGCTCTAACATTTACTTTTCACCATTATTCAAGTCCTGTTAGACATTTTTGGAACATTACAGTACATGAAATATGGTTGCAGCCTGCTGTGTATCTTCATGTACATTAACAACATGCGAGATCTATTTGCCAGATTACAGTTAACCGTACATTCATGGAAATGAGCATGTAGATGAGGACTTCAACCAGTTGCCATTTACCTTTTTGACCATGAAATGATTGTCATCTTGTAGCCATTGTAACAACACAGTATTCAAAGACTTCTGAATTTGGCCCAATTATATTCTATTCACATTATTTTTGTCATAGTAATGTTTAAATTTTAATTTCAATTCCATGGGGTTTTTTTTATGTAGAGAGTACCACACACAGCTTTATCAATCTGTATCGAGTTTACAGTAATTGCACTTCATCTGCAGTTTATTGTAGCAGGCAAGAGACTTCTTTCAATGTTTGTTCCATCCACATGTGACCTTTATGATCAGCCAAACATTTGCACTTCTGAACGTTTCAAATGAGGAAACTTTAGCACTGTAATTTAGACCAGAAACCAACAACCCATACAAGTTTGTGTCTGTAAAACCTTTTGCCTTGGATCATGATACATTTTACTAATTCATGGCGTTTTAGAAATGCAGCTTCAACAATGCAGTTTGTGTTGCACTTCAGAGGGAACTATGTTAATCAAATGTAATGCTTGCATTTTAAAGTTAGACTTTTGAATTTGAATGACAATTCCAGTATTGTATACATTATACAGTAATTCATTTAATTACATCCAAAGTAACTAATTCAATTACAGAAAAAATAATAGTAATCCCTTACTTTAATTTATTTAGGGAAAACTAATTAAATTACAGTAACTAATTACTTAGTAACTAGTTGCACCCAACACTGCCTATAGGTGAGATTCTGATACAGGCTTGTTTTTCAGAATTCCACCGATGCAATGACGCAGGTAAGTTCCGGTTTTTCATTTTGTTCCAATAGGATGGTATCTCCTCTGCGCCGGAGCTTTCGTCGCCATCATTTGTCGGAAAGACAGGCCTCAGGTTCACATGCAGCAGAGGGATAATGGAAGCTAGACATCAACGTTAATAGTGCTGTCAATATGGATATTTGTCTTAAACAAACGCAGCGATTCGCTTCAGAAGACCTTTGTTAAGACCACGGAGCCGTGCGTGCAGTTTTATGATCGATGGATGCACATTTCGGAGCTTCAAAAAGTTGACGCCCATTCACTGCATTCTACCGCTAAGTAAAATGATACATGGTATTATAACTTCCATTGTATTCTTTTTCAAGAAGAAAGCCATATTCAGCCAGGATGCCTTGAGGGTGAGTAAAACATGAGGACATTTTTATTTTATAGTAAAGTATCCCTTTAAGTCATACATCTGCGCTATGTAGGCACGGTACCATGAATGTAGGAATGTAGAATGTGCGGGGGACATGTCCCCCCACTTTCAGATAAAGATAGCCACTGTTCTGAAAAAGTAGGCGTGTTCGACTTTGTGCTGCTCTGGATATGATCAGCATATGACTTCAATGAATAGAGAGACTTGACTGCACTTTATGCTTTCAGTTCGCTCTCATTCTTTAATAAAGCCCCACCATTACATCACAGGGGCACAGTCAAAGCATGCTTAAACATTCAAATTAGAATTTGAATGAGGCACCTCGTAAAATATGTATAAATTCCTGTCAGATTGCTTTGTTATATTTATACATAAATACATAAGATCATTCCTGTTGAAATACATTAGATTGAATGTGTGTCATGAAGTATACAGGAGTCAGATGCAGGATTTGACAGGTTTATTCAACACAGGGAAAACAGACCGTTATAGCGGAAAACTCAGGAGAGAAAAGGGCTCGAGCGCTCGGCCAGTACACTGCAACCAGCAAAATAACACCACATGCAGAGAAAGTCAAACACTGACGGAGCTACCGTCATAAAAGTCCCGGGACTGTAGGTCAAATGATCTGAAAGATAATCCCAGTAGACTGGATACAGAAAAGTCCAATGAATCAAAGGCGGAAGCGCAATGGTGGGTATTCACACACTGAGTTGAGTAAGAAGTTCTGGAGAGTCTCCCGCTGTGGTATAAATCCAGTAAGATCGGTGTCTGTAGCCAGTAAGCTTCCTCCGGTGGGTATTCACACACTGAGTTGAGTAAGAAGTTCTGTAGAGTCTCCTGCTGTGGTATTAATCCAGTAAGGTCGGTGTCTGTAGCCAGTAAGCTTCTTCCGGTGGGTTCCTAGAGCAGCGATAGATGTCAGGTTTTCGTTGTCATAACATCCGTCGAATTCTCTGGAATTGACGCACCCGCGAACACCAGGGTCTAAACGTCTCCGAGAGAACACAGCAGAAAAAGGATAATCCAGCCAGGAGTGGAGGCAACGGTTGCTGAGGACAGTAGAGAGAGGTACCCAAAAACCCGGAAGTGCGCTAGGACCTGGAGTCAAAGGCGGGACAAGGTGAGTCACAGGATAGACGGTAAGAGCTTGGAAATCCAGAAGGCTAAAAAACTAAGTAATAAATTTCTCACGACAATGGGCAAGACGAGGTATGGTCTAAAAAAAGGTCTGATAACGGGCAAGAGGAAATACACAGTATACAAAGGAAACGGAACTAATGAGTAAAGGGGAAACCACCCGTGTGGAAAGGTGAGGGAGAGGAGATGCCAGGTGAGGGGAATAATCTAATTAACAACTAAAGTGAAACTAGCGGGAAAAAGGAAAACATGCAAGGATCAGACATGTGAGAGCTGTCAGAAACCGCAGCGTTGGGTTCCTGTGACGGAAACAGAGGTGGATCATAACCCATGGAACACAAAAAAGGGGACATACCTGACGCGGCTGAAGGAAGGGAGTTGTGGGCGTATTCTACCCACGAGAGTTGAGAGCACCAGGTACGCGGACTGTTGGATGCGAGCGGGCCAACCAGGATCTTTCCAGAAGGCTCGGAAAGATCCTGGTTGGCCCGCTTGCATTGCCCGTTGGTCTGGGGGTGAAAACTGGAAGACCGACTCGCAGAGGCCCCGATCTGTCTACAAAACTCCTTCCAAAATCGAGCCGAGAACTGTGGACCCCTATCAGAAACCACGTCGACCGGCAAACCATGGAGTCGGAAGACGTGATATACCAACAGTTGAGCGGTCTCGCGGGAAGATGGGAGCTTGGTAAGGTCTAAAATGAGCCGCCTCGGAGAAGCGGTCCACCACAGTGAGAACCACGTTGTTCCCATTGGAGGAGGGTAGCCCTGTGATGAAGTCAAGGGCAATATGAGACCAGGGGCGGGAAGGGATGGGCAAGGGACGAAGACCAGCAGGTGGGCGATTGGTTGTCTTGCATTGAGCGCAAGTGGGACAGGCCAACACAAACTGTCTGACATCAGTGGCAAGTGACGGCCACCAAAAACGCCGGCGGATGGCAGCCTGCGTTCTCTGAGTTCCTGGATGGCAGACCAGCCTGGATGAGTGGCCCCATTGTAAGACCTCGGAGCGCAGCGCCACTGGGACAAACAGCAAACCCTCTGGACACTCCCTTATTTGGCACTTGCACCCCTCGTCCGGCCTCCACTACCCACCGTTCGATACCCCAGGAGAGAGCCCCGATCACCATCCTCCTCGGGAGGATGGTTTCAGTGGTAACCTCCCTCTCTGGAGTCTCGTACTGCCGAGAGGAGTGCATCGGGCTTGAGGTTCTTAGAACCTGGCCGGTACGAGAGGGTGAAGTTAAATCTGCCGAAAAAGAGTGCCCAACGGGCCTGACGAGGACATAATCTCTTGGCTGAACGGATATATTCCAAATTCTTATGGTCCATCCAGACCAAGACAGGGCACCCAGGGCAAATCTTACCGCTAACAACTCTCGATTTCCGATGTCATAGTTACGCACCCTCCAGCCAGTGACGCCACTCACCCAGGGCAAATCTTACCGCTAACAACTCTCGATTTCCGATGTCATAGTTACGTTCGGCAAGGCTGAGGCGGTGGGAATAAAAGGCGCATGGATTCACCTTCCCATCGACGGGAGATCTCTGAGATAATACTGCACCGACCCCGACATCTGATGCATCCACCTCGACAATAAATTGAGGTTCAGGATCTGGAATAGACAAAACAGGTGCAGAGACAAAACGGGACTTCAATGAATCAAAAGCAGCCTGAGCGTCCTTACTCCACCTGAAGATCGTTCTAGTGGAGGTCAATGCGGTAAGGGGTGCAGCGATAAGACCGAAGTTCCTGATGAAACGCAGATAGAAGTTGGTGAAACCCAGGAAACGTTGGAGGGCCTTACGAGAGTTGGGAGGGGGCCATTCAGCGACAGCTTTTAGCTTGGCTGGATCTGCCTGGATACCGCTGGGTGAAATAATATGACCTAGGAACGTAACGGACTCTGTGTTGAATTCGCACTTCTCCGCCTTGAAATAGAGCTGATTCATGAGCAAGCGACGAAGAACCCGCCTAAAATGCTGGGTATGAACCTGGAGAGAAGGGGAAAATATGAGAATATCATCCAGGTACACAAAGACAAATCTATTGATCATGTCTCCCAGCACGTTATTGACAAGGCCCTGGAAGACAGCAGGAGCATTGGTAAGACCAAAAGGAAGCACCCGAGTCTTCCACTCATCGCCCTTCCGGATCCGGACGAGATGATAGGTATTGCAGAGGTCTAACTTAGTAAAAACCTGGGCTCCCAATGTGAACACAATTGGAAGTGACACAAAAGAAAACATTCCATCCAAATCTTGTACAAAGATGACATTATGTGACTATTACGAATTCCTTGTGTTGTAACTAATCCCCATTCTTTACAATGTCAACATGTCACACATGACACACATATAAGAAGTCTCTTGTGTTTCAGTGAAAATAAAAAAAATGTGTGTGTCAATACGTTAAAAACGTCACTACTTACCATTTCTATGCACAATAGTGTTGGCCCAACCCAAATACCCCAAGAACACAACTCAAAACTAAGAACACTACAAAGGTTTATTTATGTACTCTCCATCTTTATTTATATTTTCCCAATGCAATGTCAAGGGAACACAGAAAATGTCTAACTAATATGAGTGTTCTCAATAAGGAGCGAAAAAAATCTGATTCCAACAGAGCCAGGAGTAGAGACATTCATTCATTTTTCAATGACCCCTTTCACTTCTAAGATTCTTAAAACAGGTGGTCTCATAAGAGGGACACATGGGTGTGTTACACCAAATATTTCCCCTCAATGTTTCAGTGTGTATAAAGAAAACTAACATTTGGATGCAATTATAAAACACTGCTAGATTGATAATGCAATGTAACTCAAATCTCACTTCATTTCAATTCTAGCATTGTGAAACAATCTTTCTTTGTGATTTCTGAAAGCCAGCTCACAGCTGCAAAACTCTGGAAGTAATGCACACACTAACCTGGGATCCTTTGTATGGTATCTTGTAATGATTGTGGTTAGAGTTTGGGTAGGAGAAGCTGCTTTCAAATCAGTGTGAAAAGCACATGGCAGGCAATCTCGCAAGCATCTGCATCCCAGTTCCAAAAACAAAGCCAAAAATGTCAGATGCTTCATTATACATTCTAAATAATGTGTCTTTGTAGCAGGGGAGCCTTCCAGCTTTCGACCAACATGACAAACACTGTTATAAATCTGGCTGTGAAACTTTTATAGAATTGGATCAGATGTTTTACACCAGTGACACAGACCATGTACAGTCATTTTCACTTACATTTTATTAGCGTGTTATACGTGTTTTTGAATCCAAAGGCTTTTATAATGAATTTCAGGCTCTTTTAATAATGCAGTTGTTTTTATGTTTGTTTTTTTATTGTTTTACCAAATAAGACAGCTCGGATTTGATTTGGCTAAACTGTAATTGTTTTTGCCAGCTTATTTGGTTTATTTTTGTTTTCCATATTAAGTAAAGTCAGGCGTTTGTATGAAAAGGTATCCTAACAGAATTGTTAACGTGGATGGTCCTTTTTGATAATACTAAATAAACAAGTAACCCAAAAGTGACTGAAATATAATGTATTATTTTAAAGCTTTAATGGTAAACAGTTAATCTGTAAATGTGTGTATGTGACAAGCAGGGCCGGCTCGTGGGGTTGTGGGGCCCTAGGCAAGACAATAAATATGGGCCCACTAGTGTAAAAATTGTCGTAGCACTGCAGTTTAACAAGTGAAAATAAAACACAAAAAGATGACAATTTACATATTTTAAATTAGTTTAGGCATTGAACAATATAAAGCAGAACAAACCTTTATTTTGAGCTTGCTTTTCTTTCTCTGCTTTTCTCTTTTTACCTCCTGAAAAGTACCATTTTGATGCCATAGTTTGCCTAAGCCTACCACCGCAACCTCACTAAAATAAGTCCTTCGTTGTTTATCTCTAAGTCAATTAACGCGAGGAGCATTTCTTGATGTTACGTGAACAAGACATTGTTATGAGATACTACATTACCCATAATCCTGAACACCCCAAGCATGCGCAATAAGACGTATTTGACATCACCTAACGCACCTCCGCTATCGCGTCATAAACAGTGTGCAGGTTGCTACTCTGCTCCTATTTTTTATGTTTTCTGTCTTCGTTTATAGTGATGATTTGTATTTATTGTCACTTACTGTTGATTGTCGTGTCTAGAGTTTATTCTGTTATTAAATTCCTGTGGGGTTTTATGCTGTGATTCTGTGTCGTTTCTCTGATTCCTTGTTAATCAATAAAGTTAATTTAAGCTTTTCGGCCGTTCGTGGGGTCTCAGGCAGTGGGACAAATGAAACTTATTTTATTATTACCTCAACCTCGTGTCATGTTGAACCTGTATGACTTTGTTTCTACTGCATGTGGAACACAAAATAAGATATTGACTTCCATTGTATGGACACAAAACCACTGAGACAATTCTCAAAATATAATTTTCCACACCCCATATATGGCATTAAAACAGACAGACAATCTCTGTGATGCCCACAGACTATTTCTTGACGTCCTCCGAGAACTGCAAGTGCGCGCATCTCTATAAGATTCCCTACGAATAGCCTATAAGGGGTTAACATATTGTGTTTCCTTTTGCCCAAGAAACGAACATTCGTCCATTTTCAAGCACATTGAGCAATCTCTTCACGGTATGCCGAGCCAAAAAACGCGCGCGGTTGCTTTGCTTGTTTCTTTCAACTGTGTTCATTTACTCCCGCGCTCGCGACCGAACAGCTCCTCTGTGAAAACGAGCACTTTAAACAAACCAAGTTAGCTTAACCACACTACGAGGTCATTTTTGTAAGTAGCCTATATTTTAAGAGTTGTACAACGCAGAACGTTGCGATATATTTTTCCTCGTGCCATGAAGAACCTGTGGATCTTCATCTCTCTGGCTCTCTTGCTTTCTTCGCTTTACGCATCCGAGTATGAATACTTCACCTGGAGAACGGACACCGGGGTGCGCATTTACGGGAAAACGCCGCAGTGCATAGACATTCCCGAGAACCTGAGGTTGTGTTTTAATGTGGGCTACGACAAAATGATGCTTCCCAATTTACTGGAGCACGAAACCATAGCGGAGGTGAAGCAGCAAGCGGGCAGCTGGGTTCCTCTGGTGCACAAAGCCTGTCACCCCGGCACGCAAGTGTTACTCTGCTCGCTTTTCGCACCCGTGTGCCTTGAGAAACCCTTGTATCCGTGCCGCTGGCTCTGCGAGGCTGTCCGGGACAGTTGCACCCCTATAATGGAGGCATATGGGTTCCCTTGGCCCGATATGCTCAGCTGCGACAAGTTCCCCCAGGACGACGTTTTGCCATGCATTGCCATGAACGAGACCACCAGCATTAGTATGGCCAAACCCGCAGGTGTGTATACAGAATGTAAACGAGGATGTGCGCGCCATCGGTGAAAGGTTCGGACTGACCTCACAGAGTTTGTTTCTTGTGAAATTAAGACATGGTGTGATGCTTGAGGTTAGTTTTTAAAGTAAATAAAAATTCATTTATATAATTAAAGTAAGTGGGCACACATGGGAACTTTCTAATAGTGTTTTTTTGTAATGTTCATTTAGAGAATGACAGGAGTGCGCATAGGTGATGCTTTGAAGAAACGAAAGATTTCAGTTTGGTTTATTTTGGTAACACATAATTTTCATAAATCCATTTGAGGTATGGCATAAATGTCATTATAAACTGTGGAATAATACCGATAAAGAATAAGTTGTGTCCTAACTTTAGATCAGATTCGTATTTGATGCAATTCAAACAAATCCTCGGAATTTGAGTTTATAATCCAAGCATGTTTTTATAAACTTTTTAGCATTTTATGTGTTGTTATATTTGAATGAAAATAGAAAGAAATATTATTCTTTAAAAAGCATAACAAAACATCATGCAATTCCCCAAATGTTTACTTCAATGTTTGATGTAAGAAGTCCTTTGTTTTAATTTGCTTCATGTTTTTCATGCTAACAGACAAAGATTTTTATGGGATATTCATCGTTTCCTTCTTTTCTCAGACCACCCTCCTGTGTGTCCACCATGTGACAATGAAATGAATACAGATGTTATTCTGGAACACATGTGTGCCAGTGAATTTGGTAAGGTATCATTTCTATCAGCGTATTAGAAATTACCATTAATTAGTTAACAAAGCAAAGAACTCTTATTCAGATGTAATGTTTCCTATCACTATACCATGCAAGTAAAATCATTTACAGACACACTGCTATATAAACACTTTCAGTATCTCCGAGGACCATCTGTATAAATCAAAAACCATTTGTGTTGGGACAGTGTATTTTCCCTTTTTACTCATGAATATGAGAACAAGTGCTTTGAGTATTACAGAAGTCTGTCACCATTTGAGTGAAATGCAATAAAGCAAAAGAGATTAAAAATGAAGCAAAGTTTACAATGCTGTTCAGACGAAGGCTTTCCGAGCAGAACATTTATAAACATTACCACTGGAAACCATTTCTTGCTCCAGATTCCAGATTCAAGATGCTGCTATAAAAGTGGTTTCAAAATGATTGAGGCAATGGCCAGATCCTAATGATTTCAAGAAAACAAAATCCGCTCAGACAGTTAGTTACTGTGATTCTGCCCTCATCCAGGCTTCTGGTTCACACATTTGGTTCCAATAATATTTTTGCCCGAACATTTCAAATATTACATCTGGATTTGTACTCCATAAATCCATATTTCTCTCTTGAGAACGGTGCGTGAAACAGACGTTGGTGCTTAAACAGTACATTGTGTGTATCCAGAGACAGAACTTATAAACAATGAGTTTTGTGTGCAAGGGCGTAGATTTGATTTGAACATTTTGAGGGGTTGGATTGTCACTCGTACATGTTTTCATTAATCATTATATACATAAGTGGCCAGTATTGTTTACTCTTGAATTGACTGTTTCTGTTGTTTCATAAGGTCAAACCTTTTCCTCCTCATATTCAGATTTCATGTCATTCGTATTTTTTGTATAGAACCACATATCCATGTTAGTGGATTGGTGGATTTAAACTGCAAATAGAGATATTTTGAATGCATAAAAAGCAGAGCTACTTTTTTCCATTGCAATAGTGTTTCTTAGAGCCAGTGGTGTGGTCAGAATCTGGCAAGTTTCTTTTTGCAAGGTCTGAGATGTTGTCAAGGCAGGAAGCTTGCCGGTGGCAAGAATTTCATTACACCTTTTATTTTTATGGCAAGCTATCAAGCACCAACCCAATAAAGGCTTTTTGTAGACATTACAGGATGACTACGTCTCAAGCTATGCATGTGTCCCCCACACTTAAAACTTGTGGTTGTGTGAAAGTTTTTGGCACATTCTTGAAAGACATTTGTAATAAACGTTTGTTTTTATAATGTACTGTAAGTATTAATGTAGCACATGAATAACATTAGTACAGAGATCAATTATGACTGTCATGATCATGCCTTCATTTTATGTGAACAAAAAATATGCCACAAAATGGCAGTAGCAGCTGGCAACAAACCTTCCTGAACCATATGTTCATGTTTTGGAAATTTGGATGGATATGAATATTTATTTTTGACAAACAATGATAAATATTGCATACACATGCATATCATGTAATTCATTTGATGACTTTTCAATTGATTGACAACTTGTGAAAAATCGGTAACTGGACAGAAAACTTTCACTGCTGTCATTTGTAATAATCATCGGGATCAAATGTAGTTGCGTGCTCATGAATGGGCTTCAAAAGCGTTTTTCTTTGACAATTTCCCATCCATTACAGCATTATATGGTTTTCACATCATAACACATCAGGATGGTGAAGATATTATAACAGATGACATCTGGCCAAAAAGAAAAGCTCTTTAGAATTGAAACATTTTGGAACTCAGATAATGTCGTGGGGTTTAAGAGCTAGTACGTTAAAACTTTAAAATGAGACATTTGTTGTAAGCAGTACTTTTAGTAGTCAATCTATGAGAGTAGTGTAGAACTGTCAGGCTATTAGGCATTTTCTTAAACATTCTTACACATTTATTACAGCAAACAATAACACACATTAACAATCCTTCTTTATGAAGTCTTTGAGTAGCCAAAGATATGAGGGATGCCTCCAGGGGCCGTATCAGGCCCTTCCAGTTGTTCACATTACTGATAGTGTTGGGAAGAATTGCATGATCCCTCTATTGATCTTAGCGGGATTTCGAATTTGGTCCACACTCAAGAATCGTATCCTCATGCACGCTTGATGATATTGCTATATAACACATTGCAGCACTCAGCTTTGCCGAATTAACACGAAATAGCATCTGAAACACATAAACTAGAGTGAGTTCTTGGCTGAAATGTGAAAAAAAGATAAAAAACAAGCAAGTGTTTTACAACAATGACTTTATGCAAAAATCCTTAAAATATTTGTATTCTCCTCAGAAAACCAAGTGTTTGAACATTTATTTCTAAATAAAAGTTAAACTGTTTTACATGTTACCCAACTCCTTAAAAAGTGTGTGCGTACAGCTAACATTGGAATCGTCGCATTTTCTCTTGCAGCGATCAAGGCGAAGATTAAGGAGGTCAAAATAGAGAACTCGGACCGAAAACTCATCCTGCAGAAAAAGAGGAAGCCTGTGAAACTCGTAACCCTGAAAAAGCAGGACCTGAAAAAGCTTGTCCTTTATCTGAAAAATGGGGCAGACTGTCCTTGCCAACAACTTGATAACTTGGGGAAAACCTACTTAATTATGGGTCGCTTTGTGGGGCAACAATATATTCTGACCAGCATTCACAAGTGGGACAAATCTAGCAAAGAATTTAAAAAGACCCTTAAGAAACTTAAAAGCCATAAATGTGCAACACATGAGACAGTTTTTAAGTAACTCTCCCTTTTTTATCAACAAATGAATATATTGTTTTAAAGTGTACTCGCCATTTTAAACTTCCAATATAGCGATGTATTATCTTTTGTATTGTACAGTATACAAAACAACACTGGTTAGGAGAACATTTCAAAATTTTAAGCCATCAGCTTTAGTATTGGACATACCTGGAAATACACAGTTATGCATTCAATTCAAGTTTTTCTTGAACATTTTAACCAATTACAATAAACAACAAAAGTCATTTACATCTTTACATTATACTGCAAGTACTTACTATAATTCATCATCATACATTCCAGGTCAAGGTCTATTGTGTGAGTTGTGCTTTTGCAAACATTTGTTGAAATATTTTGACACGTTCATGTGGGATTAATAATCTTTTAAGAAATCTGTTATTTTACGTTTCATTATATTCACAACACAGTTTGACAGTTTGTTTGTTTGTCTTGCATGAGATGTAAATCTCAGTTGCTCTTGAAGTGGAAAGTGTTCTGCATGCCTGATGATTTGCAATACACTGTAATCATAAAATGAACATTAAAACAGAACATATTTTTACTATCTTTGACTGCATTTGACTTTTAATCAGAAGAACGGTTTGTTTGCAGATGTGAAAACAGGGTGAAAGTGCACAACACAAGGCACATGCTGTGAAATCACTGCTTTGGAACTAAAATGTGATTCTGACATTTTTGACACTTTGTGTGCTCAATGTAAGCAAACGTCTCGAAGCGTATACAAATCTTGTATCGGCAGATGTTTGTTTTGGATGAAGAATGTGAAGGTTTTCTCTCCTCGCTCACCTGATAAAAGCAAATACGAAGCTTTTAAAGTGTGGAAAGAGGAGGGGAGTAACTTATACGTTTAATCACAAGACCAACAAGATGTTCGTGAAAGATATTTACATCGCTGCATGTCAAGGTTTGAGCTAACTTGGAATATGCTGAAATCAAACTGATGAATGATGAACAAGAATAAACGTTTTGTCTCCTGCTTGATTTGGGGGTTTGTCTGAGGGCCTTTTCCTGAGAAAACCATCTTTGATGTAATGTCTTCTCATAACTGTATGTACAACAGTCCCAATCAACTGCTGATAAGTTATCTACTATCATGCCAAAACAGGCTTGGCCTGTGGAGCAATGATGCATCCAGCTCCTAAACTTTATAAAAGTTGTTTAATTCCTCGCTTTCATCCGCTTGATTTACGTGGAACCAATGCGAGTTTTGTAAAGCTCTGCGTGTGTTATCTGGCTTTGAAAGAAGTCAAGCAGAAGCTGGTGAAATTTAACGTCATTATGTTTGAAAGATGTTGACCAGATAACTCTTGTGTAAGTATGCACGACCTGCAACGATAGCGTGGTGCGCGAAAATGAATGTCTCATGTTGCCTTTGGCGCAACAGCTGTTTACATTCCCGACATCATAAAGTGTGCAGAAGAGATAACATCAGATTCAGATTCAGTGTGGGTGTTGACAACACGGCTATGCGAATGAATTTGCCATGAAATCATGCTAGACTCAATGCACAGGTGCTGCTTTTGAAGAGCACAGCGTAGCCGTGTTTATATGTGGAAAAATAAAGGGCATTTGTGTGTGGAACTAATTTGTAGTGCGATAAACTGTGACAAGAAAACTTTGTCGTTGTTCTTTTTCTGCCACAGCTTAATGTTCTGTATAAAAGGTTGGTACAGTATTAACCCTTACGTATAGAGAAAATAATTTGTACATGTCAATATATTCAATTATTTAATATTAGAAAATGTACTGTAAATAATGCACTTTTATTGCAATATTTATTAATAATACATAAAGATCAGCTTTTTATATAGTGGAACATATTAGCACTTGGTTCAAATGGAAATGTATTATTTAAATGTTGATGCATGATATTTTGCACAATATGTTTGTTTCTTAAGGGCAATTAGTGCTAAATAACAGGGAGTGGTCTTAAAACTTTATGTTCCATATGATACAAGTTCACTTAAACATGTAAAAAATGCTGCAGAAACTTAAATAATTATATTTATAAACATATGTCATTACTTAACGTTATAAAAGTTGCAATCACTGATCCAGCAGCATTTCATTTCATTTTTCTAAAATCTTTTAAATAATAAAATCTTAAAGATATTCATTTGAAAAAATTGTTAAACAAATATCCTTAACAACGTTCAAATGTATGTGTAGTGTTAAAAAAACGACCCTGGAAGTGACTCAACTGTCCTGAAATAGTCTGTAAAGAAATGAATCTTACTACATTAGGGCATGTGTTTAACCCATCTATATCTTACGAGGTCGCTAATTTAATTTGTATAACATAGTTTGATGTGAATCATGCAAAAATGGTATGATAAGTAAAAAAATCCAATCCTGAAGCCCCACCCCTAATCCTAAACGTCATTGGCGCAAAAGCAAATCGTACTAAAACGTAAAAAGATGTTACGAATTGCTGTGATATTGTGTGTGTTGTGTCATCACAAGACATCAAGAGCTGCATGGTTTAGTTCATTTCAGCAGGCTTGGTCAAACATTAAATACTAATCATAACAGAAAGCATTACGCAGTACAATTGCTTTGGTTTATTTTTGCGAAACACTGTAAAAACATTTCATTCGGATGATTCTGACTTAATGTACTGCACTAAAACAGTACCTTAAACAGCACATAATACACACACACACACACACACACACACTTTACACGGCTCTCTGAAAAAAGTACAGGCTACATATACAACCTTTTAAACCGTTCAGAATGGCCTAACCCTTATCCGTCTATTGTAAGTACGTTTGTTTTGCTTTACAAACTGAGAGACGAGCATGCATTGTTTTGGTAGCTGACAGCATGCCGCAGATGTTGTCGATAGAGCTTAACTTGTATTGAACCCGAAACATTCCTCTAAAACTGTTTAGTTGCTTTCGAAGGCCCCCCAATCTTTTGTTTTGACTTCCTTTGGGGGGTCTGATTCAAAACTTAATGAAGCCATCTGCTATGAAGAACGCTTCAAAAAAGAAATCCATTCATGTAACTGGCATAAACCTCAGGCGTGTCACCGCAGGTAAAGTCGGCCGATGGCATTAGTTTAGTAATGGTTTATCCAGGTTAAGCAAACTGTGTTTTATGCTCTGGGATGACACTGACTGCCAAAGTCTATGGGATGATCATTAGAAGCAGCTGTTGGCTTGGTTGCTGCATATTTCCCAGTTCCATTGAATAAAAAAGCCTCGCTCTTTGCCTCCAGCCTGGAGGGAGAGAAGTTCATTTAAAGCCATAAATAATATGTTGCTCTCATCGGACAGCATCTGAGGTACATAAACAAAACTTTCACATGGGGTTTGAAGTGAAGTCCATACACATGCCATCCACCAACCCTTGCCAGATGGGATGCGTATTGTGTATACATTGTGCCATTACTGTTTTCAATTTGATGATAAGAGATTTGCTCTTGCTGTCTGATTGTGAGAGATTTTTCAATGTGCAAATTCCAACGGAGGTCTGCTTGCACAGTTACCAAAATTAAGCCAAATCTACTTTGGTCTGGAATTCCTTCTTAGTAAGAAGCTGTATAGCTTTCTTACTCAGTGGAAAACATCTTGTTCAACATCCACTTCTCACAGTTTTAACAGAAAAAAAACTTGCTGGCAAACCGCTTTGCTGATTCTGGTTTGAGAAATGAGCAATCGGCACAAGACCAAATTATTTAGACATATTCGAGAATATGATGGAGTGATATCTGGTACCCAAGAAACACTCACATCACTCCTCTGGGCAAACATTCAACGGTAAATCAGTTACATTGAAAGCTGAATACCATGCACGTCCGTTTACACATAACCAGGATAGATGATAACTGGCTTGCGTGTCGTGGATCATGGTTTTGGCAGAAAAAGGAGCTGTAGACGCACAGGACTCCAGTTGCTGTTTTTGAGATATAGACCTGGCCCCAACTGTGATGTGAGAGCAGACTTTGGCAGAAGGCTTGGATTTCATAAATCAGCTGATGGCCTCGCAAACCTCTCGGATATAAACACATCTATCTCATATGCCTCGTTTATGACATTGACAAAGTGAAAATGGAGTTGGGACGTGGGGTTGTGTTACATTTACACACTAACAAGAGAAGTAAATATTTGAGTTTTACAGTCTTTTCCTCATCTGTTTTTGACTGTTCTGTATTATTCTTAAGTTACAGTCATAAGAAACCATTTTTTTCGAACAAATTTGCTCAGCAGTTTCTTCTGTTGTTTCTGAACGACAAATTCCCTGATGATGGAGGACTATAAATGGCTGGTTATCTCTTTCACTGTGAAAAAAGGAATAAGAATTTTGATTGCTCTGAGATTCTCAGTCTGTCATTTTTCCTTATTTAGGGCTTGACCTTTATACAGAACGCCTTATAAACACATGAATGTCACAGATGCATTATTTGACGCATTTCATCGACGTATATCCAATATAATAGTTTTGGAGACTGCTGACATTATTTAGCTTAAGGTTATGTACATTTTGTTAATATAGCTTGATATACAATCTTAAAAACGTTTACTTTTACTTAATACTGCACATTTTGTCTATTCTTGTTTTTTCTCTTACACCTAGGTAAAAAAGTGCACTTCAATAAGCGTACTTCAAGTGCTCTGTCTTCACACAAGGTTGTATATAATATAGGCTACTAATAATGCATTCTTACTGTACTTCTATTCATGGTGTCTCAAAATAGCACAGTCAATCTTCTTACGCTTATCTTAAAAAGTACTAAAGCAATTTTCTATACATTAAGTATAAAACTATTGTTTGAAAAATAGATTGAAAATAGAGCAGTGTAAAGCAGTGTATTTCCGTGATCATTCCATTCCATGTAAGCTGTAAAGAAAAAAAAGTCTGGTTTAATATGTTCTCATATTAATTGACTAAATGTCCCACAATCTATCTATATATTCATTTGATAGAAAATACATTTTCAATTGAATTGAATCGCCGTGCACTTAACACAAGTTCCCAATAGAGGGCATTCCAGTTTATCTTATGAGCTGCCCATGAGTTTTTAAAATATTTCGATTAAGGACAGTGAAAAAAAATAAACACTAAATAACTATATCTAAAATCAACATATATATATATATTGAATAATAGTGGTATTATACAAACACAATAGGCTACTCATTTCCGCTTTGAAATAATTGACTGTATTTTTATAAAATGGGCTTTTTTATATTGGCCAAGATGGAAAGTTATTGCTCATTCAGAAATGACGAGTTTCAACGAAAATAGTTCGTTAACGCTTAAAACAGAAAAGCAAATCTGTTGCTGTAATAAAAAAATGTTGTGTATGGATCTTTAATTGCTTTATAAATGACATAGAAGCATTAACATCCTTCGTTAGCGTGAGTAATATGTTATATTCTTTTAATTCAACCAAAGCGTGTATTTGCTGTTGTTTGTTTGTGGAGACAGCATCCAATGAGCGCGTCGCGGGGCGGAGACTTCTCGTTTAACGTGCACGTGAATAGCGGATGTGGATGCAGTATCAACACGTCTCAGCATCATTTAACATCACTCTCAATGGACTGTACACTCTCCCCTCATCTCACTCTGCATCCCCATCACTCGCACCAGGGCTACAGTCTGGAATTACAAGTAAGCTTTTGTTTTCACTAGCCATCATTTCTCCTTCTTTAAAAAGAATGAACTCAAACGTGCAAAATGAGAAATTGCAAGTGCTGTACAACTACAGATACGAGATATAAGTTTAGTTTTTGTCTTTTCTTTCTTTCTTTCCCTTTTCTTTCTCTTTTCTTCCTTTCTAGTTATAAGTTATAAATCTTATTATCATCTATAATATTGTAAATGTGGACCAAAGGATCCAGGTGTTGCTGAACTGGATCATTTTTACAAACCAATATAAGGTTTTAATGATATAACAAACAAGGCTTCACATTACTGTAACTAAAGGTTTAACAAATGTTTAGTATACAATGCTTTTAAGTGAATGTAACAAAAGGTCTGTTTGTTTTCTATTTTTCCATAGTCAACATACTTCCACTTCTCGGTAAGTTGAATATAAGACACTCAATTTACTTATAAGCAATATTCTTGAAAGGGTTCGCCTTTATGATTATGAAACTTTACTCTTCATAAGTTTTGTTGACCAGTCCACTTCCTCAAAAATGCTTCTTAGGAAGAATTAAAATGAGAACTTGTGCCCGTCTGTTATATTTTATGTGTTTTTCTAACTTGAGCTCACTACAATAAAAATCAATATTGGTTGTGGGGCATACACAAGACAAGCAATCACTTCTCCTAACATGAACGTAGAATGTTATGCTCATCTGCTTTATTAGATGAAGCTTTCAAGGACACAATCTAAAGGACTGTCTCTGATAACGTCTTTTCAAGAAAATCTCATACAAACAATTTCCTTCATTGTAGGTTCTGTTCCACACAAGATTTGGACATTTGGATAACAGATTTTAAAAAAGCATAAAGCTTTAGAGCAAGCGACATCTGTTGTATACCTCTCATATATATTGAGCCAGTCTTTCACTTGTCGGATCAATCACAGTGTAATTCCCAGTTGATTTTACAAGCTACTGTAGGTATACGCATCAGAATAAAAGGTTTCTGAACTACATTTAACCCATTGATTCTCATTTAGAAGAGCTGTTGGGGTGGCAATTGCTTCAATTCAATCCATAATTTAATTATTTACAGTAGTTAATTATAATTATTGAGGAAGCTGAGTTTTTGGTACAGAAGTTTTTTTTTGATAGATGACATTTTACATGTAAAAATTGTATGTGTTAAGGGTGAAAGTTTATATTAAAGATGGCTTATTTTATGTAAAAATAACAAAATACAACAAAAGCATGCACATCGGCTTGACATGGAAGGAGTTTGGGTGCGTCAGCCTTTCATACATTTTTATTTGTGAAATTTGAATGTAGATTAACACCCGAAAAACCTTTCTGTTTACAAAAAGTAATTTGTTGTGGAAAAATATTTTTAGAGTATTAAAAAGTATCATTAGTTATAGTAATACTAATGGCTCTTTTGAGGAACCACAAAAGGTCATCTGTTGGTTGCTGGAGGGTGTCATTTAGTTTTTTATCAGAGGGTCACAGACATGGTGACTTAAAAGTATTCTGAAACATCTGTCTGTGAACAACTCAATAGGTTTGTATTGGCAGTTGGTTTGAAGTAACCCCCAGGGTGAGAAGAAAGTGTTTGAAAACAACCCGTGTTTTTGTACGGAGATGTAAAACGTCTCGGTTACGTCTGTAACCTCCGTTCCCTGATGGAGGGAACGAGACGTTGTGAGAGACTGACTGGGATTTGATCTTGAGAACCTACCTTCTCCGAGATAATTAATTATAAAACGCCAATGGGCTTGGCGAATGGCATGCGCACGCCAGTCTCCGCCCCGTACATACGGGTATAAAGGAAGATGGCGGCGGTCATTCACTTACCCTTTGTACTGAGGAACCTGAGAGGGCACTCCCGTTCACTGCAGTGATTCGGTGCAGCGTTGTGGCATGAAGTCTCGACGTTGTGAGAGACTGACTGGGGATCTATCTTAAACGCCACAGCGCTTGCACCAACATCACGACCTCTAGCGGAGCGACCCTGACTAGGCTAGCGAGTCACAAGAGTGCTACCGCGAGACGTAATCTTCCAGCGCATAGTATTGGTCATACTGAGAAGCCTGTACTGACGGCCTCACGGACAGTGGCGTACGCCTCTAGTAGCGAGGAGCTATGCCTATACTTCGCCACGAGAGGGGAAAGTAGGGAGGCTAAAATAGCGCACTAGTCTCACCTGGTGAGGGGAGAAGGCGCTTTCGCAGGCGTACGTCCAAACCAGGAGTCCGTCCTACACGCCGGGTGCGTTAAGGACATGGGCTGCAACTGGTTTCACGCGGAGATTGTAAAATCTTGCGAAGGTACTGGACGTAGCCCAACCCGCAGCACTACAGATGTCTGCCAGAGAGGCGCCCTGTGCCAGTGCCCACGAGGAGGCAACACTCCGAGTGGAGTGGGCCCTCACTGCAAGCGGGCACGGGCAATCTTGGGAGTGGTATGCCACCGTGATTGCATCCACAATCCAGTGCGCCAATCTCTGTTTGGAGACAGCCCTCCCCGGTGCCGTCCTCCGTAACAGACAAAGAGCTGCTCAGAGCTTCTTAGGCTCCGTGTGCAGTCCAGATAGAGGCACAGTGAGCGTACTGGACACAACACATTAGAGGTTGGGTCTTCCTCCCCTGAGGGGAGTGCCTGCAGGTTCACCACCTGGTCCCGGAAGGGAGTGGTGGGAACCTTGGGCACGTAACCGGGACGGGGTCTCAAGACAACGATACCACGTTAAGGTCCCAAGAGGGTACAGAGCGCGGTCGAGGTGGATTCACCCTTCTCGCGCCCTTGAGGAACCTGGTGACCAAGTTGTGCTGACCGAGAGACTTACCCTCCACGAGATCGTGATGCGCAGCAATGGCAGCAACATACACTCTCAGCGTGGAAGGGGAGAGATTACTCTCAAGTCTCTGCTGTAAAAAGGCCAGCACCGACCCGATCGGGCAACTCTGCGGGTTCTCCTCCCGGGGAGAACACCAGGACAAGAAGAGGCGCCACTTATAAGCGTACAACCGCCTAGTGGCAGGGGCTCTAGCCTGCAGAACAGTCTCCCGGACCGCTACCGACAAGCCCCTTAGGGTCTCCTCGTCCCGTCCAGGGGCCAGGCATGGAGATTCCAGAGGCCCGGGTTGGGGTGCCAAGCCGTGCCCTTCCCCTGCGACAACAGGGTTCTTCGTCAGGGGAACTGGCCTGTGCAAGGAGGCTCACTGGGGGGAAGGCGTACTTCCGCTTGTCCCGCGGCCAGCTGTGTGCTAGGGCATCCGTGCCGAGGGGACCCTCGGTCAGGGAGTACCAGAGCGGGCAATGGGTGGAGTACGGGCAGGCAAACAGGTCCACCTGTGCTTGGCTGATCTGCTCCCATATGAGCTGGACTGCGCGGGGAGGGAGCCGCCACTCTGCGCGGGGAGTGCCCTGACGAGAGAGCGCATCGGCTGTCTGGTTCAGGTAGCCTGGGAGAAACGTGGCCCGCAGGGACTTGGTCACCTGCTGACTCCAGAGGAGGAGGCGTCGGGCGAGTTGCGACAACTGCCGTGAGCGTATGCCGCCCTGGTGATTGATGGACGCCACGGCAGTCGTGCTATCCGACCGGACTAGCACGTGTTTGTCCTGCATGAGGGGCTGGAGCCTCCTCAGTGCCAGATGGACTGCTAGCAACTCTAGGCAGTTGATATTCCACCGCAGTTGGGGACCCGTCCAGTGACCCGATACTGCGTGCCCGTTGCACACCGCACCCCACCCTTGCAGGGAGGCGTCTGTCGTTACGCCTCGAAACCTGTCGGAACCCCCGCTCGGAGAAAGCACAGTGACCAAGGCACTGAGGCGTTACCGTAATCCGCCTGGTGCCGGGGTGCCACGCCGTCCAGGGAACCCAACTCTGTAGCCAGTGCTGAAGCGGCCGCATGTGCATCAACCCGAGAGGGATTACCCCTGTCGAGGACGCCATGTGCCCCAGGAGCCTCTGAAAGTTCTTCAGATGACAATGAATGAAGTACGGGCTGTAAAACCCAGACGACATCTTGGTTATAGGGACGGGTTCGACCGCACCCTTCGCCAGAAGGGCGGCGACCTCCTGCCGAAGTACGGAAGCATTCTCTCCTCGCACTGAGGTGTACAGAATGCCCCGAAACTTGGGGGGGCGCCTGGCGAATTGGATCGAGTAACCAAGACGGACTGTCCTCTCTATCCAGTGTGACGGGCTGGTGCGCTGCCAAGCGCCCAAGAACCGCGACAACGGGACCAGATGGACAATCTGCTTCACCGTGCCGGGGGAGGCTGGTTCGGTGGCTGACAGTGCGGTCACCTCGCACAGGGGGGACCCCCAGGGAGGTTGACGGCTCTGTATGTTTACCTGCTTCAGGCGGGCTGACGCAACGTCCGGGGGAGATTGCAGTCGGTGGCCCGATCCATCCAAGACACCGTCTGGACGAGAGTGCTGTGGAGGAAAACCCAGGGGAAATTTCTCTCTTTGTGAGTATGTGGGGACTTGATGGAGACGCGGCAGGCAGCGTCCTTCCCTGATACAGCGTAGGAAAGGCCGGGATCAGACCCAATGAAACTTCCCCCAGGTTCGTCCCATCAGGGCCGCTTAGATGAACTGTTGGCGGACTGCTGACGGGGGACAGATGCCTTCTTCCGTGGGGCTCGACGTCTCTGGTGGGTCGTCCTGTGGGAGGG
Organism: Barbatula barbatula; assembly: GCF_947034865.1. Lineage (NCBI taxonomy): Eukaryota > Metazoa > Chordata > Actinopteri > Cypriniformes > Nemacheilidae > Barbatula > Barbatula barbatula. The sequence continues at coordinate 9,446,030 of NC_136787.1, read as the reverse complement.
TCCTGGAACCGGAGGTGCCACCGCGGGGGGGCGGGGCTGCTGGGAAGCAGACTGCGGCCGGGAATGTGACGACCTGCTGGCGGTCGCGGCGCGGCAGGATCTATTTGATCGCCTCGGTCTGCTTCTGAACCGCGGAGAACTGCTGCGCTATGTCCTCCACGGTATCACCAAACAGCCCGGCTTGCGAGATGGGCGCGTCCAGTAGGCGGGCCTTCTGGGTGTCGCTCATCTGCGCAAGATTAAGCCACAGATGCCTTTCCTGAACCACCATTGTGGACATCGACCGACCCAGGGCGCACGCCATGGCCTTCGTCGCCCGTAGCGCGAGGTCTGTGGCAGTTCGCAACTCACTCATGCGAGTTGGGTCGGACTTCCCGCCATCCAAATCCTTCAGGACTTTCGCCTGAAAGACCTGAAGGACCGCCATGGCGTGGAGAGCAGAAGCGGCTCGTCAAGCAGCACTGTAAGCCTTCGACACGAGTGTCGAAGAGAGCTTACATGCTCTGGACGGGAGTCTAGGACGACCCCTCCAAGTGGCAGCTGTCTGCGGGCATAAATGGCCCGCGACTGCACACTCCACCTGGGGGACGTCAACGTAGCCTCTAGCCGCTCCACCATCCAGGGAAGTCACAGCCGCCGAGCCCTCCTGCCTGATAAGTGCCAAAAAGGGCGCATTCCAGGACTTGGAGAGCTCTTCATGCACCTCCGGAAGGAAACGGCACCCGGGCGGGGCGCGGTTTCTGGCCACAAACACACAGGTTCCGAAGAACAAAGGATAAGTGAATGACCGCCGCCATCTTCCTTTATACCCGTATGTACGGGGCGGAGACTGGCGTGCGCGTGCCATTCTCCAAGCCCATTGACGTTTTATAATTAATTATCTCGGAGAAGGTAGGTTCTCAAGATCAAACCCCAGTCAGTCTCTCACAACGTCGAGAGACCGACTGAAGGGGAACTCTTTTATCATAATTCAAATTTAGTTGGCAAAGCCCTTGAATCGCAAATGATCTGCCCTCTAGAATCTCGAGCAAAGTCTCCCATGACGCTCTCTCAGAATGTTGAAAATGACTAAAACCAAAGGCAGTAAAATTACAGAATAATAATTATTTTTAAGAAAAAATATTTTTCTAAGTAGTCCATCCTCATTTTGTGTCCATATCTTACCATATCTTTAAAGCGGCTTTAAGATATCAGTTAATATCAGTCGCTAACTTGTCAAAATGTTGCCAGATTTGAACCACTTTCGTGTTTTAGGTGACAAGATAGAAGCTTTAGATAGAAGATAAAGCTAATAAATTACTTTTCCTTCTTCATTGTCAAACTCCCCTTACACTTAAATCAGTTTTATGCTATATCAAAGGTCAGTATATGGTGGCCTCAGCTGGTCCCAGATCAACATAAAAAAGAACTACAACATTTATTTCTCCTCCAGCGTGGTACCTCTTAGACCCATAATGGTGCAAGGTTTATATTCTCTTGTCAGTATCATTACCCCCCCAAAACATACCTCTCCTTCAGCCAAATCCAAATGTCACAGATTTCATCAGTTTCCAGACAGAATGTCACAGTGTGATAAACCCAAAATGTCACGCGGATGAAATCTAACATGACTTATGTAGACAGGGCCGTAATAGATTATTATTTAATAACCCAAAAGAAAAGAGCGTTAATTCTCACATAGAACATGAACTGGGGTCTCCTGTCTGTTTTCTGTGCTTTGCTTATTTTATAATTGTGGAATCGTGATACAATAAAACGTTTGTAATTATAAAAATACACAAAGTTTTAAATATTTGATATTGATATTTGACTCAATGTTCTCTATTATCATCTAGTTCAAGTGCCCTTAATGAACGATTGATTAAAATGGTTCATTGTTAAATTCATGACATATACGCTCACAACGTTCTTGTTTAGATGAAGTCTACAGAGGTGGATGCTGGGCTCTTCACTGACAGCTACTGCAGAGTGTGCAGCGCTCAGCTTATCTCTGAGTCACAGAGAGTCGCCCACTATGAGGTGAGTAACATTTTCTGATACACGTTAATATGATCTGCTGTCAATAATTTTCTCCTGTCTGCTGCTCACTTTCGTAAATGAGGCCAGATTAGTAGGTTAATTAGATTTGGCAGCTAATATTCATATGCAATTAAAAAAGAGGTGTGAAATTTCACCCATCATCAATCGCAACATGTGCGTACATTAAATGTATTTCTGATAATATCAAGCAGGATGTGCGAGTAGGTCAATGCTATGAGAATATAAATTCTGCCTGTTGTTTTAAAAAAACACTGCTGTGTTTCAAACATGAAGTGTAACTAGCAATCTTTACAGGGAGAATATGAAGGAGTTTATTAAGGCATCTACCAAGGCATTTTCTATGGATGTATTCTTCACTCAACCTTCATATCCCAAAATTCTGTGCACGTGGTGTGATTTGTGGTTGATTGAAGAAATAATACTGATGGGTAGTTGAAATAAAAAAAATAAAGGCCCATTTGGTTTAAATTATGGGACATTTACTTCTTTCAATGGTATTGCATGTGACGTTCTAGATCAGAGGTTTTCAAACTGGGGTCCAGAAACCCACCGGGGGCCTCCAGTAGGTTTCAAGGTGTCCCCAGAAAATTTCAGGGAAAAAGATAATCCAGTGTAAAGTCTATGTGAAGTAGACTACTAAACGTAAAGTAGTAGTCTACTGAACATGAATTTTGTTTCAATTTTTAAAGGATCATTGTGGAAATTTAGAGGCAACTAGCAGTGAGGTTGCGAATTGCAACCAACGGCTCACTTCACCCCTCCCTTTTGAAGCACTGCAGTGGCTCTCACGGGACAAAGATGTCGTTGCGTTTTGAGTAGTTTAGGGCTACTGTAGAAACACTTCCATGTTTTAACACTCAAAGTGAAAGTTGCTTCAGTACAAATACATTTGATCTGACAATGTCTCTTCAGGGTTACATACATCCAACAAGTATAGCCAATTACTTATGTCTGGAAACAATATGTGTCATATCACATTTATAATTTATATAAAAAAGTTTAAATGTGTGTTTATGCATAAAACATATGTATTTAAGAAAGAGGGTTTCTAACAATAGTTTCATCTTATTTGGGGGTCCTTGGGATCATAAATGTTGTAAACCCCTGTTCTAGACAAATCAACATGACATTCTACCTACCTTGAAATCGTGTCTGACATGTTAAGAAGTGACTACTGTAAAAATGCTGCAAGTCATTGACTGACTGGCAATTGATGCAGTAAGGCGACTGCCATGCCTTTCAAACACACTTTAACTGTTATAGTCACATTACTAAACCATTTCAAACTGTAATAATATGCTGACCGATCATGAATGTTACACAAATTGCCATCTTTGTGCGAACGTTTTATGTTATAAGAGCTAATGGCTTTTATTTATTCGCTTCAGTAAACGGTTCACCCATGTACAGACCCCAGCAGAAGTCATTATAAGGACACATATGGATGGCACACTGTCAGCATGTTGTCGTTTTAACCTTCCCAATTTTTCCCTCCTGCTGGATAGGAATCACATTATGTAAATTTCCAATGCCGTAATCCAGGTCAGACGATTACTTTTCACTGGATGTTTGCGTTTGTGGAGTTCAAAATCTCAGTGGTTAAAAAAAAGTAGAGGGTTTTAACAGAGGTCTCAGAAAAATCCAACTGTGTCTCATTCATTTTATTCACCATACACCATTTTACCAACAAACCTATGTTGTTGTTGTTGTTTTATAGTTCAGGCAAATTACATTTCAGATGCATGTGATGTTTTGCCCAAACGTATGATTATTAGAAACAAAACCCTCACCCCACCCCTTAACCTGACTGGCGCTGGTGCAAAAGAAAATTGTACTACAATGTTTGAATAAGATTGTACGCATTTATACAAATAGCCACCATAAAAATAGTTACGAATCCTTGTGAGACTGAGTTGGTTTTGCCACATTCTTTACCTTTACCATTCTTGCCCCTTCTTCTGTATAATGTAGGCAATGACTGTTGAGTGACACAACGTAGACTATTTTACACTAACGTACACTAACAACCTCTGCATCAAATGCATTTGAATGTTTTGGCCTTTTCAGTGTAAACACAAGAATCATACTGTTAGTAACGTCTGCAAATCGGGATGGATCTTATGTGTCATTACATCAGCCTTGAATGGAGATGTTTTAATTATCTTAAATCTCCACTTGCTTCCATCTCCTGAGGGAACGGAACCATGCAGTCGACGCCTGGGCTGGCTGAGAACCAGATGTTAGCTTGTTAACCCAGACTGATATTTAACACAATATCTCTTATAAGTGCAGAAACTTTCACATGAGAGGATCAAATTGTATCTTACCTTCCCGTACCTGGTGCGGTCATGCAAGATTATTGATATATCATTTTGTTACTAGTTTACAGTATACGCATTATACTGTAATTGCTAACATTAAACTTCTCTGTGGACAAAAATCAATGCGATTTTTACTTTCAATAACCCAGCCGTCTTACAGATATTTATTATACAGACATAGATAGATGTTTCTAACTATAAATCATAATCCACATGTTCTCCAATAAAGTCACTGGAGCGACACATCCGCTCAGCGTTGCTTTTGGTTTTCTTCTATTTGAAGGGGTCATATGACACGGCTAAAACGAATATTAGCGTTTTTAAAGATGTAATGCAATGTGTATACACGATTTAAGGACCAAATATGCTGTATTTTCCACATATGGTGCATGTTTTATCTGCCCCGACTCTCTGAAATGCCTAGATTTTTTACAAAGATAATAGCTCTGAAAAGCGAGGTGTGCTATGATTGGCCAGTTAACCAGTGTGTAGCGATTGGTCGATTACTGCAAGCTTGTGACGGAAATGTAACGCCTCTTACCATATTTGGAACATCAAGTTCCAAAGCAATTGTACTGACAGGTACGCCCACCTTACTTGCATATACTCTTAAGTCTTAGTCAAATCATACCACGAAATGACGTAGATTTGTGGGGGTGTGGTTACACGAAGTGTTTCAGGCAGATCTGGGTGAAAAATCGCTTTTTTTAGATAGAATGCAGCTTTTTTTACGACACTTTAATTTTAGCAATTTTACGTGTCTAATACATAGATGGGCAACTTTTAACACACCAAAGACACCGAAAAACATGTATTCGCGCCATATGACCTTTAACTGTGGAATTATCTTCCTCTCAGAATTTAAAAAACAAGCCCTGAGGTGGAGGGTTGTTATTGTCAGCTGGTTGGTGTGGTAATGAGGACGGTAGAAGTTTGCAGGAGGCAGAGCGATGAGACTGTGTGGTCATGCATTTAATGAGACCCATCCCTGCACCCCCACCCTGCTGAGGAGAATCAGCTTACAAGAAGGAACAAAGTCAACGTTGGCCTTGCCTGAATCACTTATTAAATAGAACAGATGACTAAAGCCAATGCGAAGTATTTGCCAGAACCGCTTAACTGGGATGTTGCGGCCTGTTTCTGTAGTTCATCTAAATGTTGTGATTTTGCCATGACTTGGACATGATTTTCCATCTATCATTTTTTACATGTTCCGTGCATGTTGCCAGAAAGTAACATTAAAATTGGGAAAATTGCTTACGGCTAGGATTAGTTTCTCCATCCCGCCTACACTCATGAGCTCAGCTGTCTTCATTCCCAAAAGTAATCGCCTAGCAATTTATAAGGTCAAACTTTATGCAAACACAAGGTGATGTTGGACACACCAGCTTATATGTAGTTTGCAATTGTTCTAGTCGCTTGAAATCTCATTTAAAATTAATTACTTCAATTATTCATGTTTAAAATCACATTTTGAAATCACACTTTTTACGCATTGTAACAATTTTCAGGGAATACTCATTTTATAGAGGGTTTCATTGGAAGCACGCGCCTGGCCCAAAATTCCTGTCTGTGTTTGTTGATGGTCTGGCCACTGGCTAATAATATAACAATTTATAAATATTTTTACGTTTAATAATTTTATTATATAAACAATTTTTTGAATTTAATAGTATATTCATTTTATTAAATAAACAATTTGTTGAATGGGTCTTGTAACTTAAGCCAAGTAGCTTCTACTTGAAACCCAAAATAATAGTGGTTAGGCATACTTTTAACTTGATAGCTAATGTAATTTACTTGTTATTTATTTTCAGAAATAATCTGCAGGCACTCTATAATATGCTGATGTAGGCCACAAAAGCATGCATTCGCAGTAACGTTTATGTTGTTGCTTTGAAACCTGTCTGTAATACAGTTGAGTGACAATTTGAAGGGATCAAGACAGTCTCAGATCAATTTGCACACTGCTGCTCTGATTTGAAGCACCTCATAGAGGTGAAAATAGGACAAAGTATGAATATCAATAGATCAAAGCAGATGATACAAGAATTGCTTGACTAAATATAGAATGCTTAACCCTTGAAATGTTTACGACCAGCCCAATAAGCTCACCCTAAAATAAGAACTTGGTCATAATTTACATTTTATTTGTAGGTGCAGATATACTGTAGCTATGCTAATTTGGAAATGGATGGTTATTGCATGAGTTGCAATGTATGATGCATTGTGGTCCATGAAACCGTAGTGCAAGATAAAAAGAAGTGTGAGCGTGTGGAGTGTATCAGTTTTGGATGTTGAGCCGGTTTGTGCGGGACCGGATGCTCCGGTAGCTTCAACCTTAAGGCAGCAAGGAAAGTGGCCTGTGTTTCGGAATCAATGATGATCTTTCAGGCTTATCTCATACACAGCCTGGTGTAGATGTCCTGTCTCATCTCCCACAACATGACGGGCAGTTCGCACAACCCTCTTCAGTTCCTTGTGGTTGCCGGCGGTGCTGTTTCCATAGGGCAGTAATGCAGTAATGCATTACCGTAGGCAGTAATGCAAAACCAGTAAACCAATCAGAGGTTCATCTCCCAAGAGCCAGTTGCGCTTGCACCCTGGCGGATTCACTATTTACATGGTGGAATTTGCAAGAGCAAAGACTGAAAGCTTCTCCAGAGACAATCTACAGGACTAAAATGATACTAGCACGCTCTTTAAATAGCAAAAAACATTGTGCCATTGACTTAAGACCAACGACGCAGTCTACGTCTCAAAGTAACAACACGTCAACAATGTGCCTGAACACACCTCGTTTTCAGACCAGGCAAATGGGTGCAAATGCATTTGATATTTAAAAAACGTGTATGATAAGGCCCTGTATGGCTCTCTTACTTGTGTAGAACACAATAGAAGATATTTTGTAAAATGTCTCAATGGTTTTGTGATACAGGTAAGGGTGAATAAATATTTTCATTTTTGGGTGAATTATCCCTTAAGCATTTTACTTTTTGCTGCCTCAAACAGATTTTGGGTGAAAATGGAATAAGAAGCTTTCAGTAAGAATTACTTCTCTTGTGCCTTTGTGCTTTTCATATGACTGGGCTTTCGTCTGTTACACAACAATCAATATGGACCTTTATCCAGCCAGCAGAACAATCATTCAGGCTGCGCTGGGGCATATCCAGCTTTGAGAAATGAGAGCAGTGGTCCATAATCTTGTTCCCATAGCTCTGATGAAAATTGTTCAGGGCCTGACATCGCTTAGTTTAATAATCAATGGCGACTTCTGTTTTCTGTCTACACTGAATGAAAAAGCCTTTTTGGGCAACCATCACATACAGTATTGTCCACTTTTCTTCCCTTGCAGAGTCGAAAGCATGCAAACAAAGTTCGTCTGTATTACATGTTACACCCGGCGGATGGGGGCTGTCCTGCAAAGAAGCTCCGGACAGACAATGTAAGTTTCTTAAAACTCAAACAAATACATCTGTTCTGTATGAAAGTCTCACGTGTCGAAAGCAGACGCAGAACTAGATTACAGAAAAAATATCATCACCGATTCCAAACCCCTGTCCTTCTTGAAAATTGAAGCAGACAGTTTCATTATTGCACTGAGGAGTCTTGATGTAGCTAGCCGAGAAAAACGGTTTTATGTCAACAGCGTATTGATTGACAGGGATGTGCTGCTCATCTGGGCTGATCACTCCTGTCTGGTCTTATGTCATTCACATTTTTTGTAAGGGCTGTTATTGGGATGTTGGAAGTCAGGCTTTTCCAAGTATAAAGAATGACCCAATCCATTTTGTTACGGCTTGCACTTGACCAGCTGTCTCTTTGCGCACACATAGCTTGTGAAGGTCTGTGATCTGGATTGCTGAAGGTCAAGAGATTGTATAATTCTGGAACTTTTTCCAACTACAGTAGAATGGATGTTCGTCACTTTTTTGCCCCAAAGCTGACACTTATCAACCAAAGGGAATGAAAAACCGAACTTAACTAAAGGAAGAGTTGACAGAAAGAAGAAATTAGGTTTTTATATTATGAAATGCATCGGAAGAATTGAATACTCATTTTGTGCTGCACAAAACAATGGAGCATTTTTGTTGAGATTGAGATGTTGCTTTAAGGCTGAAAACGATAGATCCGCCCTTAATGGCAATTTGCTGCTAATTTGCTCATCCTGATGTCATTCAAGATGACATTTTTCTTCAGTAGAACAGTACAGAAGGTTCTTAGCTAAAGTTTTGGGTGAACTGTCACCAGAGATCACCAAAAAATAAAAACGTGTTTTCGTGTGAAGAACACAACAGAAGATATTTTGAAGAATGTTGGTAACCGAACAACAGCGGTACCCATTGACTTCTTTCGTTCCAATGCAAGTCGATGGGTTCCGCCGTGGTTCAGTTACCAACATTCTTCAAAATATCATCTTCTGTGTTCAGCAGAAGAAAGAAAGTAATAGAGCTTTGACATGACACAAGGGTGAGTAAATGATGACAGATCTCTTTTACATAAGCCAGGTTACTCACCACATGCACAGCTGCCTTAGTTGATGCACATTCATCTTATTATTCACATCTTTTTTCCGATTTCTGTCCCATCTTCAGCTCCTAGTTTCTATCTGTCAGACCTCCACATGCTGCTTGAATCAGGACCACAATATGTTGTGGTCATGAAAGTGATGTGCCAGAGACACAGCAATTTAATTACAGGCATTCTGAGGGAAAGTCAGGAGCTCAGAGATGGGGGAGGGATCTTTTGGGCGGCAGATGGCATGACAGAGTCTTGTATTTTTTCTAGTTAATTGCAATCCTTGTTTGCACCTGGGTTTTACCCAATACCAGATCCCAAATGTGTGCATTTCTTTAGCTTGAGCTGGCATCCGCTGTGTGTGGTTTTCTTAGGTTTATGTCCCTCTGAGCTTTGTCTCTAGTGCTTTAGTTATGTTTGTCAATTGTTGTGAATATTATGACTGTGTACCATGCCCTGTAATGCAATGTGTACAACGCCCTGCTCCTATGGAATTTAGTCCATGGATGCTGGTCTGTGGCTAACAAATATTTTAGACCTTTAACAAACAGAAATCGGTCGATTTTGAAACAGTTTTAGCAGCAAAATAAGATACCAAAACTATTAAAAAGGGAGACTTGCATTTTTAGATGTTGTTCAGGGTTGCCAGATCTGTGCAACAATCCCAGCCCAACAATCTATTAAAACTATAGCACAAAACTGACCCCAGCACTAATACCAAAACCTACAATATGTCTCTCGTATACCTAACATACACATTTATTGTCATTGTTATCAGTATACAGAATTTCCTCTTGAAAATCATCGTACAGTATTGTTCATAAACACACTTTGTTTTAATAAATATTCTTATTTTAAGGATGAAATCAGCAAAATCAACAAAATCTGTCCGTCTTTAATTGTCTTTAAAAGCAACCGGCGACAATTTTGTGGAATGAACACAGACCAGGCAACTCCGTTGTAGCCTTAAATCATATTAAAAACAGCTTGGTTACAGCTGGCAACATTTTGCAGTTTATTTGCAAAAACAGATAACTCTGGGGAAAAAGTATGTTTTTTATAGTCCAATTAATATCAAATTGTTTTCTTATTACAGTTATAATAGCTAAAACAATAGCTGTAAAAATATACAGCTAACTTATACATAAAACACAAAAAACTAGTTTCCTGTTTTTGATAAAAACCTGTTTAATCAAAAGATGTTGGCATATGAATGCAGCGATCTGAGCTTGAATATTCTGACTGTATAGAAGCGTTAACTCTTGATTCTCTATTGATTGCATGTGATGATTTTTCCTGCCAAGGTCAATGTCGATCAGGAACAGTTGAGCTGAAGGTCTGTGAGGTCTTCCCCCTCGGGGAGAGTAAATAAAGACATTATGCCGTGTCAGGAGAGAAATAACAAGAAGCAGAATGAGTGAACGCAGATCAATGGCTGGCGGCATATCTCGTGCAGACAGAAGACATCCCTTTGCACAGCTGTATCGGCTCTATTGCTCTTTTGCTGTTAGAAACTGTTACAGAACAATGAACGCTCAGAAATTCAATCAGGGTGTGATTGGATCTCTTTTTTCAGATGTTTAGACTTGAGAGAGCGATACAACTGAGCCGAGCTGCTTTGAGGTCTGGATGTTTATTTCATGACATTGACCTTGCCATGTTCTTAATGCTCAGGGTGTTCAGTATTGATGTGCTGTAGGCCGTTTGAAATGTCAAAGAATTCATTTGAATTTTGGGAAATCAAAACAGATCGGTGGTGAAACATTATTGAGCTGAAAAGCTGATGCACCTTCAATCATTTTTTATAGTATAGTTAATAAGGTGCATTGTTTTTAAAATTGTTAATATAGGGCCATTTTATACCTTGGGTAATAATCTCGGTTCATTTGATTTTCAATGTTACGTTTTTACTGTGGATTAATTATTGAAGGGATCATATACAACTGTCCAGTTGTTATCGCAGAATAAATTTAGGTTGATCAGGACCCCGATGTGTGTTCAGGTACTTGGACATGAAATACTGTTTTGACACAAATGCCACATTTCACAGTGTATATATAATCCACACTGTGGATTATATATACACTGTGAGTGTTAAATTGACATTTTTTAACACTGGCGATTTTGCTGTGAACTTGATCATCAAATGCTATACCTTCCTTTTGACAAACAAAATTAAACAAATTGTCTTCTCACATTCTTCATCTGGACTATTATGTGACAAATGGTCCTTGTTATAGGACATCAGCGCTGTATGTCTGCCTCTGTGTCGTCCAGGGCAGTTCAGAGGGAGACGTGGATAAGAACAAATGCTGCACGCTGTGCAATATGTCGTTCACTTCAGCTGTCGTGGCCCAGTCACACTACCAGGGCAAGATCCACGGCAAGAGATTGAGACTACTGCTGGGGGAGCCACCTGCCATCATATCTAAAGGTAAGAGGTGCTCCGAAATCAGATACAAGATGACTACATCACCAAATTTATAGTGTTACACCTGTTCCTAGAACAGTAGTCATTTTTAAATTAGTTTTTAACACAAATGACGTCTAAAGCAGCCATTGAGGAAGGAATCGACCTGTTTAGCCATGCTTGAGACAAAATTTTAGCATACATTAATTTATTATTAAGTACGGTTTAAAGGAACAGTTCACCCAAAAATGAAATTGCTGTCTTCATTTACTCGTCCTCAAGTTGTACCAAATCATCTGTATAGATGTCATTTTATAGATGAGTGAGTAAATGATGACAGAATAAAAATTTTTAACTATCCCTTTAAGCTTAATAAAATAAGCTGTAATTATTATAGCCTGTGCTATACGGGGTGCTTTTGGGCAATATATATGATATGATCATATGATAGCAATGCTTTTGCACCCACTCAGAACACTCTCACAGCCACTGTAGTAGCATAATAAAAACTACCCAAAAGACCTTTGCAACCGCCTCCAACATTTACATTTATATATTTGGCAGATGCTTTTATACAAAGCGACTCACAGTGCATGCATAATATTCGTATGTGCATTACCTGGGAATTAAACCAATGACCTTGCTAGTACCAGTTCAAAGCACTCACAACCATTAGTTTTGCACAGACAACCACCAATCACTCGCATTCTCTTCAGAAAGGCTAAAAATCGAGTTGAAAATGACAAATTGTTGTTCGTTTTTAATATTTAAGCATTAAGACGTGAGTGTATTATACTGTACGTATTAAAGGCTGGTGTTCTCACGAATGTCGCCCTTGGCTTGTTTACGATAAATGCAGCAGTTGTAATGTGGAAGAACACATCATCTAACTCACTTAGCGTGCACAGCCGGGCGTGGCCAAAACACCTGATGGTGTAAAATGACCCACAAAGGAAAAAATGGAAAGCACATTAGATGACAATCCAGAACGACAGCAACAGGGAAACAAGCTGAAACAGAAGTTAAAGCGCTGCTCGTTTGGCTGTTGTTTTTCACCGAACTGATAATTGCTAACATTCTTACAAATATCTTTCTCCGTGTTTAACAAAACAAATAAATGTATATATGTTTGAAACAACCTGAGAATGAGCAAATGATGACAGGATTTTCATTTTTGAGTGAACTATCCCTTAAGCTGACTGATGGAGGACAACTTTGTTTCTCTTGATTTGCGTTACATGCAATGAATCACATTTATCACAATCACTTATTTTTAAGAAGCTGTGTCTTTAGACAACTACTGTATGTGGAAATAGATCATTTGTATACTAACTATGCAACAAAGTATGTATATTGTCTACAGTGTGTATGTTTTCATGGAACACACACATTTACGCATTTGGCAGACGCTTTTATCTATATATTTTATCTTTTATAAGCGACTTACATTGCATTGTACTGTACTAGCACCGTGCTCTAACCATGCTCGAGTTGTATACTACATTTGCTAAAATGCCCGTAGCAGAACACTTGGTGAATACGATATCCCACAATGCAATGTATTTGACCTGCTCTTCCATTTTCCATTGGGACAAATTATCAATTGTGAATTTTAATTTTAGAAGTATTCAGTAAGTAGCGATATGAGTCCCATCGAGTGTTCCTATAACTCACTTGGTAAAGCATTCCTTTAGGAACTGAGATTAAAAAAAGTTTTAAGGCTTCAGTCTTTATACACATAGTTATGTATATTATACTGCAATTCTGTCAATAGAGCCTCCAAAATATTACACACTGGACCTTTATGCTAAATTTAATTGCAGGGAACAGTCAAGTGCTTCAGACAGAAGTGTCTGCCAAATGCATACATGTTAAACATAAGGAGTCTCATCTCCTTGACAATGATTCTTGAATACACAACTTTGTCTTTGATACCTGCAGGAGGGCAACACAACTACCACCCTTTCTGTTGAATATATTTGTCACGCTATTATTATTTCATATCACACTCTGATAATGTGTCATAATCAAAACAGCCCTTCCGTTCATACACCTCAGAGAACTGGATGAAACATAAGGAAGGAGAAAAAAGATGGCCTCATATTATTGTGGTTATTTTGATACCTACTATAAATACACTTGTAGAGCTGCCAGTGTCATCTATCCCGATATTTTCAAGCTATAAAACCGTAAGAGCCAATAGCCCCTGTATGTGCGTTCATCATTCCTTTTGTGTATATAATATAAAGTGTGATAGTTCAGATCTAGTCTCTTTTCTACTTGTATTTAATCATTTTAGGATTTGATAGGATAACACATGCATATTTGAGTAATAGTAAAAAAACAGGATATATCTTCTAGTGGAAGAGAGATTACCTCACGTTCATTTATTCATCATATTAATGTCATGAGATTCAGAACGCATCTTATTAAGATACAGCCGTGGGGGACGTTCTGTGTTCCAAATATGCGCTCTTTACCGGAGAAATACTTTGAAATGACACGAGGCTGTACGCCACGCTATGACAGAGGAGACAGACCGCTGGCAAAATATGCCAATTTAATCACATACGCATGTCTGCGAAAATCTGATGTGTTTTATTAATACTGTCACACACCTGCTGCTGTTGCCTGGATATGGGTAAATAATGTAAAAAAATGCAAGTGCTGTTTCTACAAATATCCATGTTTCTTCTCACACTATGTTACAGCGAATTGTTGGTTTCTAGTTGCAAACAAGCTATAAAACGTATGAGTAAAATCTTACACGGATTCATACGAATTACCGACCTTGTGAAACTCCTGTGAGATTGTGTTTGTTGGTCTTGAATCCATACATTCATGTTGTGTAAGAGCAAGTCGTAACAATAAGAGTTCAATTATTTTATAGTCTATTTTGTAAGTACTATTTATATTTTAAGTAGAGCTGTCAAACGATTAATCCCATCTAGAATAAAAGTTTGTGTTTACATAATTCGTCTTGTGCACATTTATTTTGTATTTATAAAAACATACACATGCATGGATTTATATTTAGGACATATTTAGATGTATTTATTTATATTTACCAATAATTAAAATGATATATAAACATTTATTACGTTTATATTTTTATTAAACATATACATGTATTGTTTTGTGTTTATATAATTAACACAGTTCACAGACATATATTATTGATTATATTAATCGTTTGACAGCCCTAATTTTAAGAATATTTACAGTAAACTGTTTGCATACTGAATCATTTGTTATCATTCATCAGCTGGTCAAGTTTGGCCTGAAAGTGATCCCCAAAATATTTTTCCTTCAGCCCCATTAACCCACCCCTAGTGTCACCCCTGGTTGTATTCACAGTATCGTTTTTGGTGTGTAAAAGGACCTTAAATGGCATTGAAGGATTACATTATTATCTTATCTAATCGCATGTAATGCTTGAACAGTACATTACATACATATCGTACTCGCACTGTTATCCTTTCCTGTAGATGTGACATCTAGTTCAGAGCATATGGTGACTGAAGACTCCTCAGGTTGTCCTTCCAGGCAGGGCAGACTCTCACATCGCTACTGCCAGATGTGCAAAGCCTGGTTCAACAATCCCGGCATGGCCAGACAACACTACGACGGCAAGAAGCACAAGAAAAACGCGGCCCAAGCAAACCTCCTCGCTCAGCTGGGCAAGAATCTGGAAAACGGAGAGGAGCTGAACGGTACGTGTTAACTCACCGTGAGCTGAACAAACAAAACAAGCAAGCATTATCAAAAACTATGTTCAACAGGAACGGCTTTTGGTTGCACCAATTTGCGGTAATGTCTCATAAACAACATTTTTGCATTGACCATTGGCTGTTTAACAGGCCTCAGTGGAGGCATTTTAATAGTCTTTAGAGTCTTTTCACGAGCAGGCATGTCATTAAAGATTTGCATTATTCAGCAGATAGCTAAAGAGCTTTCATTGGAGGCACTTATCAATAGGTAATTAACGCTGCGACAAAGAACCGCTTCCAGCGAAAGATGTTTGCTCACCAAGCAAACCAACAACAAGATTTCAGACAACAAAGGCGCCTTGTTTGAGTTTTGACGTGCTGAAAGAGAAGATCCGTTTCGTGGGAGGTGTTTACCAGCTGCC
Organism: Barbatula barbatula; assembly: GCF_947034865.1. Taxonomy (NCBI): domain Eukaryota; kingdom Metazoa; phylum Chordata; class Actinopteri; order Cypriniformes; family Nemacheilidae; genus Barbatula; species Barbatula barbatula. The sequence goes on along the minus strand of NC_136787.1, from coordinate 9,430,609 downwards.
AGTTCGGCCGAATAGTGAATTTAGATTGAGAGTGAAACGTCTCTCGTCCCTCACGTCACGCCTGTGACTCATAAATGTGACTCACTGCTGCGGTTTTCATCAAGCCTTTCTTATACTGCACTTTACAGTAATAACACAAGCAATCTCTGAATTGAATTCTGTCATGTGCTTGTTATGATAATACGGGTATCACATGTAATACTGTGAATTTACCCATCCATTAACATACATTAGAAAAGTACTGACCTGCTATTTCTGCAAGCTACAAGTAAATATCTTTTGACCTGGACAAAGTTATAAAATTAATGTTAAGCAATTGAAACACTATTTTACACGTTTACATACCCTTGATGTACAGTTAACTGAAAGCCACAATCACTTTTGGTTTATAAAGTAAGGTACATACAGTAAGCTGCAGGGGTTCCCAAAGTAGGGGTCGGGACTCCCCGCGGGGTCGCAAGACCACGAGGGTGGGGCCACAAGATGCTTTCCAGAAATCTTTTTTTATTAGGAGTAGCGTATTTGATCAATAAGTGTAACAAGATATTAAAATATTAGGCAAGTTAAAAATAAAAGCATGCAAATAAAAAGCCACCTGCCTTTGGAATGTTCACGAACGATTGTGACCCCTGAGGTTTCATCACATTAGCAACCACATTAGGTTAGATGCAGAAAGTCAATGTTTGTATACTTTACCCACCTCCGAGGATAGTGGGGGTCTCGAAGCCCCTGGCACTATTATTTAGGAGGTTTGGGAAACCCTGAGCTATAGGTACATGAAAACATTCCTGAGCCGTGAATTTATTCACTGACAAAAACGATGGGTCAGTTGCAATAAAATACAATATGATCAAATAAAAATTTAATACCAGTTTAAAATTAAATAAAAAAAATCACTATTTTATTTTCCCTCAGAATAATGTTACTTATCATACCTGATCCTTGGGTCAAGACATCATAATACTACTATATCCTATACATAACTTAAACCTAATAATAATAATTCATCAGCTCAATTGTGGCAATATTGTGATGTCATAATCACGCTTTTTACAACTATCCCTACCACTTCTAAAACAAAGTGACTTTACAGCCTCCGGGTCGGACAGGAAACGTCCCGTACGCTTATAATTTACCGTCCTGTCCTAGTTAAAGGTGCAAAACAGATTTGTTGTGGGAAGAGGGAGCTGTGGGAGGAAGCCACTTATCATGTTTCACAGCTCCTTCTGTTATTTATTTCATTTAATCATCCCTAAAGCAGGCAATATCAAGGAAATGAGAGACGGCGCTTTCGTTGCGGAGTTTAGGCAAATGTAATCTGGAGTTTTGATTAAATATAGATCCACGGTAAATGGTATTGATGAAGCACCAGGATGAGCCTCTGTTCATTATCTGGCCTGATCTCTGGACTTCTGTACGCATTGTAGACTTGAATAACAAAGGATTTTCTTAGTAAACCGAGGAGGTGCTTGTGGCGACTTGTAATGGTCACGTAGCATGTATGCAAAGGTCTTTTAACACCACCCATCATCATATAGCATCACATGGCAAGATTGTTTGAATGCTCAGACAAACTCAAAACAAATATTTTTAGGGTTTGTTTGTTTTACGTAATCAATATAGTTTGATATAACACATTTGTATGGGTTTCTTGTTCAAACACAATTTCAATGTAATAGTGACATAAATAGGCATTTCTTTGACATAACTTAGTCCATTTGTGTTGTGACAACATGAATCATTTTCATTGACTAAATTAAACTACACAGCGGATTGAGTTCCCAGCATGCTTTGCTTTTATGACTGGATTTAGATTTTAATATTGTTAAAGTGCTATTGTATTTGTGTTTTTTGGGCAGATAAGGAGACTTGTTAGTGTTGACTGTTCTGTAATGTTAAAATTCAGAAGATTTTCTATTGTCTGTGATTTTTGGGGGGGACTACCGTAGTATTGAAGAGTTTTAGAAAGGTTTTAATTTTGTTGGGGAAGAGCACAATTATACCATAGCATTTATCAAGCATTATACTATGCAAATGCAGTCAACCCTCTGGTGCTCCCTGTTGGCACCATACATTACATGTGGTAAAGATTTAAGATGTTGATTTAAAAAATAGCATTCACATTTAATTGGCCTGACACAAATTAATTACATTCATCTAAAATTAAATTAAATAAATTGATGCATTTAAGATTTAATCATCGGTACAATTCACCCAGTTTAAGTTCAGATGAACCAATTCAATTGTGTGGAAATGGGTGTCATAATAAAATTAAGTTAATCCAACAATTCATTAAGTGCACATACAGTATAATATAACATATTATACATAAATATAACATTAATATATATTATATTATAGATCTTGTCGCTGTCCTTTCGAAACCTCGGATGTCCAAATTAGCTTTTGTTTAAGAAAGTGAACAAACTTTTTCAATTAATAAATACGGTGTTATTAAAGTTGACAAGCACTTTTAAGACTTTTTATTGGTTATATATTTGCAGTGACAAACAAAAAGGGTGACAGTAATAATGATTTATGGCAAGAAGGCAATAAAAGATATTATTTTATTTTGCATTATTTTATTTTGTTTGAGACCTCAGATGTCCAAATTTGCTGTTTTTCAAGAAATGGAAAAAACACTTTACTTTTTCAATTATTAAATACTGTATTGTCCAAGTCGATAAGCACTTTTTAAAATATTTTATTGGTCAGATATAATAATAATGATTTGTATGATTTGGAGATTTTTTTGAAGAGTTTTTAATATTTTTAATATATATTATATTTTGCCTAAAGAAACTGAACAGTATTTTAGACATTTTTATGTTATTCCGCACGAACTAAAGGAAACTGTTTTTTGTACATCTCATTATTTTAAATGATGATGATTTAATTCATTCCTGACTGAACTGCAATGAATGAATGAATCTGTAGTAGAAATTCTAATATTTTATTTAAAAAAATACTACAAAGGTTTCATGACGTTTACTGCCTTGATACTGTCATTTTTGTGCTTAAATTGCATGCAATATTTACCTCTACATTTTTTTACATAAAATATATGGTACATTAAAGATAAAGTTCTAGGTATCTACACAGGCCATTATTTATAGCATAAGATCATTTCTTGATAATTTATTGTTGGTTTTTACAAAGTCTGATTGATGTGTGTCTTCTTAGGCCTGAAGCGGAGTCACACATGTGATGTCTGCCATGTCACGCTCAACTCTGTAGCACAATACCATGCACATCTGCAGGGCTCCAAACACCAGAACAAGTGAGTATCAGTCATTCTGTACCACTCAACACAGTACATGCCGTGAAAAAGGGTGAAAGCAAAGACAAACTATAAATCAACATAATTTGACAATCCACACATGTAGCTTGAATCTATACTGTATGTCTACACAGTTTCGTGTAAATCCTAACATTTTACAAACCGCATAATCCACCAACAAAACCCTAACATGTGCCTCAGCTAATATTAACTTTAATGTAAATAATGTTACTGTATTTAATTGTGCAGTAGCGATACACATAACAGCAGGTAAAAGTTGTTGCCTTGCGTTGTGTTCATGTGAGAGAAGCTAATGGAGTGTTGTATATGAGATCAATATCTGCCCTGAATCAATATTCTGCCTGACTGGACCATGTCCTGACGGCACTGTACTGTACGCAGTCCATGCGGAGGCTGCATGCGGGCAGGCAAGGTCAGAGCGTGGCGCTCAGGGCTGGGTGGAATGTTAATGAAGTGGAGATGAATGAGAAAGAACGTAGAACGCGTAATTGGAACCGCAAGGCGTGTCTGAGTTGTCACGGAGTGGAGCGTGGTGTTATTATTCCACCCTCACACCCTGCGTGATGTGTTCATAGGCATGCAAATTGATCTACAACAGACACACAAGGACGACGATCAGAGAAGCTGTTAAGCATTATAAGTGGTGGTAGGGGTGTCAAAAATACAGAGGTTCTGGGGGACTGTTCGACACTGTGTAAACGCACGGCAGTCACATCTACACAGTGGAGTCTTGTGAAGTTAAAACAGATAAAAAGCATACAGTCAGATTACCTACCGTCTTCTATCCTTATACAATTAAGCTTCTGGTTCGCCCCCAGTGCATCTAGGAAAGTATGTTGGGTCAAAAAGGGAAAAGTCAAGTTAAGTCAGCTTTATTTATATAGTGCTTTTCACAATTTTCATTCTTACAAAGCAGCTGTACAAGAAAACACATTGACTATTAGCAAAACATATAAGGTTATGCAAGTCAAAACACAGGTCAAATATCAGACAGACTATACATTCCTATATGCAGTGTTATTTAAAAAAAACTATACAATCCCAGCAGCCCCCCCAGCGAGGCAAACAGTGCAGAACAGTATGCAAACGGTGGCGAGGAACCCAAAACTCCATTGGAGGAGAAAAAAACCTCAGAGGGAAACCAGGCCTAACCAGGGGATTCCAGTTCCCCTCTGGCAAAAACTGCAGCCTCTGCACAAGCTGGAACTCGACAAAAGCCAGATGTTGGGTTAATATGTTTAGATTAGAGACCAAACAGCGTGTTAAAACAATCCTGTATTTTCAGTAGACATGCATGTTTGGGTAGACACCCTCACTAACTATGACCCAGCATTTTTAAGAGTGTAAATTTACAGTTTCACTTCGGCAAACAAGTCTAATGTGAATTTGACTTGAATCTATTTTTCCATTTAAATTTAAAGTGTAAAAAAATGGCTTGAAATAGAGTGCTGCATATATAACATGGCCGTAATTTGTGGGTGGGACAGTTGGGACATGTCCCCAACACTTTTTGTAAGAAATGAAGGAATGCTTGCGAAAGGTGTGTATTGTTTAGGGGCCATTAACATCTAAAACGCGTGGAAAATGCAGGATGCACCGCTTTCTCACCATCTTCCGTTGGTCACACTCGTAAGTTACATTGGCGGCAGACAGAGAGCCGCGACTTCAGAAATGCAGACAAATTCTTACTTTATGTCCATTTCAAAAGTGTGAACTTTGTTAGCTAATCTTGCAACTCCGTTTGTATGATGGCCACTGGCAGAAGGCGATACTAAAATACAATAAAGAAATTTCAGTCCAGATGCCAAATCAATCTTTTACCCGTGCTTTTTAGCTGCAGGGAAAGCGACAGCTGTGTTAGAATATTCTTCTGCGTGTTGGCCAGCATGTTCTGCGCATTTTGAGAAAAGCATTTTTAATAAATTCTTATGAAAGTCAATCCCACAATGCATCTCATGAATTTACACTTAATGTCTAAATAAAAAAATTAAGGTTAACCCACCATTGCGTTTTCCACCATTGTGGCAAAGTGTTCTAAGCATGGACTGATTCCACATGAACCTGGTTCGACACGGCAGAATTACAAACTGTTCTTGGCTCAGAATTTTCGGCAAGGTTGTCTAATGTGGAAAACCACTTCATAGCTCAAAACGTTCAAGTGTAAATGTGCAATAAAGAAACGATGTGTTACTGTGTCTGTAGCCTACTGGTCAAATGCTCTTGGTCATCTGCACGTTACCGTAATTGGAAATAATTAGAGATGCACGATATATCGGCCAATAATCTGTATCCTTTAAAAATACCAGAACGATCAGGGCCGATATATCCTGTTTATCAAAAGGCAACAGTAAAATGCAATGAATTGGTGCTCTGTGTATAGAAAATGTTTGGAAATCTCACCGGTTTGATGTTCACTAGTAATATTCATTATATTAATTAATAACATTCAGAAGGTTAATCGATATAAATTTATTCCTTAGAATCAGCAGATATAATCGGCTATCGGTATGCGTGCATCTTTAAAAATTATACTGTAAATAAAAATAAGATAACTACTCCCCACTCTCATTTCATTTCATATAATTTTTTACTAATCAGTTCCTTGAAATAAAACTTTTTTAATACTGTTGTTTGATACTTTATTTGGAAAACCGAGATATTTAACTGTATTACCAACAGACATTTTGGTATCGTGACAATCACAAAGCAGAAGCTGATGTTTTAAATGCTAACTTTGATAGAGAATCTGTACAAATATGTTTGAGCAACACCAGAAAATGGAACATGCCAAGGAAGAAGAGCTAATGAATATGTTTACTAAGCCTGTTTAGTCATAGGTGCTTAGATACTCTGAACTTCTTACCCCTAAACACCGCCAAAAAGTGTTGGGGATTCGGTCGCCTGCCACCTCATTTTCTTGCTCTGGATTTGTTTATCTTTGGAATGTCACTCCATTAACCTCAATGACTCATCGAGTTAATCATTTGACTCATTTGAGTGCAAGGAGTCACAGATTTGGCTCGGGGACTCGGCTCCATTCAGCGTCAATGCATTCGGGCTGTGGGAGGCCAAATTCAATGATGGATCGATGAGAGAGCAATGAGTGTCATTGCTGGAGTTTTGTATGGGTCACTTTTAGCAGATGATTTAGAGTGTATTCACATCCAAACCGGCTGATGGGGGGTTTAGGAATTACACCTCCTTAATATGTAGCTCCCCCTTTTTCAAGTGACCAAAAGTAATGGGACAGTTCAAAAGCTGTTTTATTCACAGGCATGGGCTTTGCATTCAATAAATTCCTCATAAATAAACATGTTGAAGGTCTGGAATTGATTCTATGTGCGGTGGAAGCTGTTGCTTGCGGATCAGGGTGATCTCCATGCAAGTAAAACAGACCATAGTTAGATTACAAAAACACATCAGAAAGATCACATGAACATTAAGAGAATTTGGTACATGCTACGAAAGAAACAATACACCCTGGTGAGCTCAGCCTCAGCAACAAAATAATTCCTGGACGTCTATAAAAGATATAAGTGGTGAATGATGAAATTATCCTCTCCAGAGAAAAACCTATTCACAATGTCCAGAGAAATAAGGAACACTCTCCTAGATTCTTTTACGCTTAAATGGGTTAATAAATGTTTTAGCTTCCTGTGCTTTTTTGCAAAACCTAACCATGTGTTTTCATTTCTCTCTTAGCTTGAAGAACAAATGAACTTTGATGGAATACAGAGTTTCCTTAAATACAACAGCGACACTCTTGAAACTATCTAAGGGTCTGTCTGTTAAACTTATGTTACAGAAGACACATTTAAGTGTCTTGGACGCTGCCAATACAGAAGATATACTCAAACTTGGATGGATTATGAGAAACCACACCACATTTGAGTAAATGTGTAAATAAGATAACCCTGAACATTTTAAAGTATTTATTTAAAGCATGTAGAAATGACACAATTGTGGCTTTTATATTATTATTAATGTGGTTCTGCATTTGTTAAAAAACAATAATTGATTTAGTTTGACTTTAAATTAATGTATCAGATCTGAAGATTCTGTTTAGAAGTGAAAATGACCGTATCTTCTTTGTGATATTTTATACAACTACCAGGAGGTATTGCTCTCTAATGGTAATAAAAAGGCGATGTTTGGATATCTTGAGGCTGCGTTTAACACGAAGGTAATGGACCAAAGTAAATGAATTGTTATAAAATCACTTTAAACCACTTTTCTTTAAAATCCAATCATAAAGATGCCTTTCATTGCTTTAGCTTCATCGAGACATTCAGTCATTATTGTTCCTGCTAAATGTTCAGACCATGGTTTTCATCAATGCTTGCCATAAAACTGCATTACAAAATAGTATAATAATGAGCTATGTACTCTCTAAGAAAGAAAACCTTGAGATAGTGAGCCATGCATCCTTCGATGGGGCCATTTTGCTTTCGCCACGAACTAAAGACTGATTTTATCTTGTGTCATAGCCAAAATAAGTGAATTATTCCCACAACGACCAATAGAAGTGTTTCAAATGAAGCTTTCGCACCAGCTTTGTTTATTTGAGATGTATTGTTATGTCTGTTTGAATGGCTTCCTAGAGAATAAAGACATTTTGACACAAATACAACTGTGGCCTTTCGGTTTTTCAATATTATGTTGAAGTATCATGGGGTTGGACTTTCAAATTAAATATCAAATTGAAGATTCAACACGGTCCAAAGCTAATACACGCACATTTAGCGAGTGCACCGTTGTTTTTGTATACTGCAGTGAGAGGCAAACAACAAAAATAAATCTACCAACATAAATCTCACCTTAGTGTCTCTCAAAGGCCTTTTCCTTACAGTGTTTGATATTCTGCTGGAATGATATGTGTGGTAAAAGGCCCCACAGGACATTAATGATAAAAGGAGCAGAGTAAGAGATAAAAGTGAAGTGAGTCCCAACAGACAGCGGCTGAATCTCTGCAGGGCCTGAAGGGGTTTTACTTCGTATAAAACTGTGGATCTGCTCACTCTCACTTGCACAAATTGAAAGATTAAAAATGATAGAAAATCTCTGTTTTAGCATGTTTATTATCTTATACTGTATGCAAACATGCTTTGTGCAAGTCACTTTTTAGACCTGTCCTTTCACACGGTTGATTGTAATACTGTATATAACAGCCCTGCTGAAAATTAAACACAGAAAGCCAATAGAAACCATCACAGAAGTTAAAAAACATTAAATAAACCATTAGCTTTTCCCATTAAAACCACTACAAAATTCATGTGATTTGGGTAATAAAATCCATCACTCACCAATATACCAGTATATATATTACATTACAATACAAAGTCCATTTATATTTCTGGTGGGCAGGGTTATTCTTTTTTTAAGAAGAGAGGAAAGTTCATATATTATCAAATACAGTCTCATAAAAGCCATGGAACAGTTGCGTGGTTTCCAATGTAGATTTAATTTATATAACAACGAGGAAAAGGAAAACTGACGAAAGGAAAACTCTGGACACTTTCCCCACACGTGTGGAATTTCAGTTTTTCTGAATTTACTGTTTATACGTATGTATGCGTTTAGGTAAAAGGATCATTTATGTTTCATTCTGTGAACTACGAACAATATTTCTCCCAAATTTCTCAAGTAGTTTTTTTTGTTTCTATTTGCATTTATTTGCAGACATTAAAACTGGAGGAACAGGTCCAAAAAAGATGCTCTGTACTTTTTTAGACCTCAAATACGGGAAAGAAAACAAGTTCATATTGACTTTTACAGAATGCAATAGTAATATTTGTAAATCTTTTGAGAAAAAGTTTTTTTATTTGATAAGCTTGACTTTTATCACGGTTTCCATGTGTCTTGTCATGCTTTCAGTCTTTCACATTGCTGGTAGGTGACTTTGTCACTCCTGATGTATAATTTTGTTGAAATTGAACAGACACTGGACTTGAATAACCACACAAATGCTAATACAGTGTCAAATTGAAATGGTCTCTTAATTTTTTTCCTCAGCTGTATTATTTAAAACCTTCACGTGTGTATTTCTGTGGGCACAGTTCATTTATCACCTGCCCCATCGTGATTGATTATTCAAGTAATGTAAATAACACAGCAATGGTCGCTGATAATATATTCATAACTTTTACCTCTAAATAATAGAATATAGAAAGGGCAAATCTCTGTGGTATTTGATCATATTTCAATGTTTACGCTGTGTGTGCTTTAAGGCAAAATAAATCGTCAGCATTGTTCAGTCACGCGAATAAGCAAGTACATCTGTAACCCTTTACAGGAGCAGTTGATGTAAAGTCTCTTAAGTACAATAATACTATAGTGCTGATTTCAGCTTCTTTGCGCTGGCAGTGATGGAAATTGTTCGTTTTTTCTCACTGACACTATGTCTACTGGGCCGAATTCTAACATTGTTAAACACTGATAACACTTATATGTAGGCTTGTTGAAGTCCTTTACATTCTCAATTGTTAACAAAACAAAGTCATTGTGTTTTCCTGCTGTTTTGCAATGCCAAACTCCTGCCATATAGCCGATGAGGTTGAAAACAACAACGACTTTTAAACAAACAAGCCACTAAATAGAGAATAACAACTATCACTTGTTACAAATATCTGGGGGGTCTTTAAGGGTAAAAACCATCCATATGTTTCCATTTTCCACTGTCTGTTGGACAACATGCCAGTGAACATCTGAACAAGACTGGCACATGCACAAACAGAATTTGGATGTTAAATCGTAATAAACAAAAAAATAAACTCAAGAATACTGGCCAAGGTGAAAAGTCTTTTTACAGTATGTTTGTTTTCAAGTGTTTTTGCCCTAACGCACCCTTCAGACCGCCAGCGACACCCAACTGCAAAGCAGGGCGATGTCATTCATTTCAATTACAGCCTAGCGACATCCAGCGACACGCGACCGTGACTGTTGACGACAGGAATCGACAAAGTTGAGATTTGCTCAACTTTATGTAAATGATGAGCGAGTTTCAGGAGCCACTACAATTTGGAGGACAGCAACGGAGCTCTCGTCAGCCATCTCTCGTCTGTTTTTGCTATTTAATAGTACTTTGCACACACATACACCCCAACATGAACTCAAACACACTCTAGAGAATATATTTGGAAGAATGTTTGTAACCAAACATCATTGCCTTGACTATCATGGTAGTAATCATAAGACGACTATACGAAGACTTTGTTTCCAAAATGAGATAACATTTTATTATGTAAATTTTTTGTTATTATGGCTGGAATCAAAACAAACCAACTGCAGTATTATTTATATAAATTGGAATGCACAATAAAAAAATAATGATTTATCTCATTTTGGAGATAAACACTTCATATGATATAGTCAACAGTGCCCCGTGAGCTGTTTGGTTGCAAACATTCTTCCAAATATCTTTCTCTGTGTTCAACAAACTATACAAGTTGAAGGTGAGTCTAAGTTTTCCATTACAGTATAAAAGAGTTATTCACCAGATATACAGAAAGAAATCCTGGGTTGAAAACACAAAAGGGGCAAATCCTACATTGGCCAGAAGGTGCAGACATTGCGCATTTTAAGCAGAATCGTGAACAGTTAAAGTGAAATGTTATTTTCATGTCAGAGTGCCCTCAATGACCTATCGCCCCTGTCAGTCAGCTGAGTCAGCAAGATTAAATCTATTTATTACTTTACTACTAGCTTGATATTTCCTAACTAACTAAACACCACCGCCCTTTTTTTAAATGAACACCTTCAGACTTGCGTTTTGCTATCCAATATTAGTTGGCCGTCAAGTTTTTGTAATTGAAGAACATTATTATGGCTTTGCTTCATTTACAGGTGATGATGACCATCTGCTGACAAACCGTTTCGTTTGTCCTCGAAATATTTATTATGACATTTAAAAAAATATGTCAATGTGACTGTACAGTGTGGTGAGCTCTGCGTGTTCATATACAAGAGAACCAAATGTCCGTCACGCTGACCATAAAAACAGATTCGGATTAGAACATTTTCGTTGCGTCCCACCAATGAAACGAGCTCTATGGGAATGTCTTCAGCGAGATATTGAAAGCCGGACTTTAATCAGCACAATGCATGACTCAGTTTACTCTGTTTATCATGACCTCTTGTGACATCATGTACAGAGCCGCTCTGTGAGAAAACAGAGATGTGTTGACTTTCTATTTTTGGTGCATTTCCATCTAACAGACTGAAAAGCTGGTCTGACGTCAGAATCAGACTGATGGCCATTTGGGACAGGCCGACATCCCACGAGAGGATCATTTGATACATTTTTAAATAAATCAGCTTATGTGGATATTTTTCTGTAAAAGCACATGCGGAACAAACATATACACCGATGACTGTCAGAAAACTCAGAAATGCTAGAAACCTATAAAAACTCAAATAAAACAACAAAAGACATTATCCCTGCTCTTGATATAAATATGTCAACAGACTGAACTTAATAATCAGACAAAAGTTGTTAAATGCACTTATGTTCTTATTGTAAAAGGTCACTGTCTGGTGTGATTCTGACTCAGATTAATAAAACAGCATGACACAGATCTCGGCTGAACATTATTTCCCTCCTTTACTATTTCCAGAACAGGTTTAAACAGTCATTTTAATTTTGCACTAAAAAAACTGAAACAGTTCACTTGAATGCTAAAAGAATGGTAACATGCATTAGGTAAACCGAATAATATATACATGACAATATACACCTTGTGTGCAAACTGGTTCAAACTAGATGTAACTGACTCTCACTGGGGCAATAACGGCTAACTCAGTGTCAACACTTAAACGTGCTCTTATCTCAGTGAACAGACCATATGATTTCCATGACATCTCCTGTAACTTTCCTGATGTAACGTACTGATTTCTAGTTGCTGTTATCATAAAACGATGGGCTTCAGTATGAAAAGATGGGAAGAGTTTTGGAAACACTTAAAACACTTTTTTTAACACTAGACACAAAGTAAAAAATACAAACAGCAGAACACGTGTAGCCAAATCAAAATGTTAAGATGTGATTATATATGTAAGATTTAAAAATAAAATGAAACCGGAAGTGCTTCTGGACCAGTGTTTATATCTGGCAAAGTGGTCTAGGATATTTCTTCTATTAGGCTTATAATGTAGAATCGTCCACATGAATTACTTCTATACTGTTAATAATATAACGTAAAATATGAAAACGACACCACAAATGTCAAGGAAACACACCACAAAAAATGTATATCTTGTTGTAAATATAAATTCTCACATCAATAAACAGTTTCTTGACAAGAAAAGTGGCCTGAGATGTCTTGTTTTTTTTCAAGAACGTGCGGGAATCTAGTAAGTTTGTTAAAAACAAGCAACAACAAAAAAACACAAGGTCAAACTATTTTGAAGTAATTTTTTCTACCTATTGGCTATATCAGTCCCTTGATTTAAAAATTCGTAGATATTTGTCAATACAAGACAAAGATGCTATAAGAAATAAGTATTCTCAAGCAAACAATGAAAGTATAACATATCTTTAATAAAGTTCCAACATTTGTGTTAAACTCCAGATACATTAAAGCACAGCTTCCCAACACTGCATCATATTTCCACATTTCTTTATAATCGCATCCACCGCTTCAGTCTGTTTGAAATGTTCTCAAGATGTCAAACGGCTCCAAATCTGGATTTTGTCCTCCACACCTCAGTCACTTCTCTCTGTATGTTCGCACAATTCAGACAAGGTTAAGGTGAACAGCACCACGGGTTCAGCATCGCAACATCAGCCTCCGGCGTCTGGATGAACGGGCACGGGCACGGGCACGGCCTCTTTCTCAGTGCGCGCACCTGCACGCTTACAAACCTCAGTGAAATGTAAACGAGTGGCGCGTGAGTGCTGTAATAAGCACAAATCTGTCTTTCTTATCCGGTTGAAGAGTCAAGAGCGCTTTGGAGATGCACTCGGGGTCCTGGTGATGTGTGAGAATGACCTTTGCTCTCTCGGTCGCCTTCGCGTCTCCCGCTTTCTCAAAGAGTGCGACGAGCACGTCTCGGTTGATGTTCTCAAAGATGTTCGGCGACGCTTTCTTGCGGTGCGCGGTGTCGAACCGGACGCCATTCGCGGTGGGACTGACGCAGTGCGAGCCTGAGGGTGAGTAGAAAGACATTTGAGGAGTTCTTGACATCTAACAGTGTGTCTGACTGACTGCAGACAGTTTTATGAAGGGCTGTCTGACAGAGAGTTCCCCCTCTGAAATGACATCACGGGTCGGTTAGCGACCGCCCAAGTTCATCTTGTGTTCGCGAGGGAGCTCTTGTTCTGACGCAAAGAGCAAGTTTGTTTGTCTTTTTCAAAGTTTAACTCATTTAACATCTTAAATAATCTTAATCTACTGTAGAAAAAAATATTACACATACAAATGACACACATTATTACACACTATTCGTTATTTGTGTCCTATATGAAGTCGTACGCAAATATGATGGGATATGATGAAATAAAACCTCATATTTAAAAGAATCTTTTACACACATACAGGTGCAGACATTTTACATTTTTATTATCAGTTTTCATTTTGTAAACTATTGAAAAAAGCTTTGCCAAATTTGAAATGAAAATATAGTTTGACTTTATTTGCGGAATATTGAAACCGGACAAACTGGTTAAAATAACAAAACGTGCAATGAATTCAGATCTTGAATACCGCAAAGAAGAGGGAATTGGCACAATAGGCCCTTTTCACAATGATGTCATTCAACTTCCGCCTTTTCGTAAAGCGGTGTATCGTAACTTCCGATTTGCAATGAACAAGAAGAAGAACTTACTCAAAAAAAAAACCTCGAAAATGAGTTTAGTTTCTTTACTTTGACCAGTCATCATAAAGGTACTGGATGTCCCCAGAAGATGATGTTATAGTGTTTTATTGGTGATTGATGAGAACACCAAGTTTGTACGAATTCATCTGTGCATATTTTAACGTTTTGTCACCTGGGAAGGACATGCATGACATTTGTCTTCCTTCTGTAGTAAATTCGTTTTTGGTAGAGACAGGTGCGTCTCTTCAGAGATGCTGCATGGTTTGAGAAAAAGCATGGACGTGTTTTATTATATGATATACTAAACTGTCTGTTTAATCTCAAATGCGAGATCCAATTAATTGTAATTAGAAATAGTGGTTATTAAATGAATTTAATGCAAATTTGTTACCTTAACTAATATTTATAATTAAAATTAACTCAACATTTTAAAGGGATACTTTACTACCAAATCAAAATTTCACCATCTTTTACTCACCATTAAGGCATCCTGACTGAATATGGTTTTCTTCTTGAAGAATTTTGCTTCCAAGCGGTAGAATGGAAGTGAATGTGTGTTGATATTTTGAAAGTGCATCCATCGATAGAAGAACTGCTCGACACAGCTCTGTGGTCTTAACAAAGGTCTACTGGAGCAAATCAATGCGTTTGTTTAAGGGAATTTCCATATTGACAGCACTATCAACATTGATGTCAAGCTTCCGTCACCTCTCGAATGAGCATGAACCAGAGGCTTGTTTTCCCGGCAGATGACGCAGGCGTGTCATAAGTTCTGGTGAGGAACGCTGCATTTACTCTGCGTCTACTCTGACGGGAGCTTTCGTCACAGTCATTCGCTTCAGAAGACCTTTGTTAAGACCACGGAGCCGTGTCGAGCAGATCTTTGATCGATGGATGCACTTTGTAGCGCTTCAACACCCATTCGCTCCCAAAATTTCAAGTGGTATTATATCTCTGACTGCATTATTCCTCAAGAAGAAAACCATATTCAGTCAGGATGCCTTAAGGGTGTGTAAAACATGGGGAAAGTTTGATTTGCTAGTAAAGTATCCTTTTAAGGCAGCCAGGAAATCTATTTTTATAAGTCGAAACAAAAATCATTTTTACACATAAGTGGAAAATGAGAAGTGAAACCTCGTGTTCATGCCTTAAGGTCAATCTAAGGTTTGAAAAGTGCACTTAATAAAACAATAATACACTTATATGTGCTATAAGCTTTTTCACAGAATTGGGTTCTTACTTAATAACTTCATTTTTGTTTTTAGTACTCCATAAGATAAACTGAAAATCTAACTATTTCGAGACACCATTAACTACAAAAGCTATATTTTTTGTATATTAAGTACAAAATGAATGGATGACAATATAGCACTTTAAGTAAATTATGGAAGAGTATGTACTGCGTAGTGCACTTTTTTACCTGGGATAACAACCTCACGCGGTCTGGATTTGTTTGGGATTAGTAAAAGTGTTTACATAATTGAAACTACAAAAAACGTTCTACCCATAAAAGTGACTCATTGGACAAAATAAAATTTTACTTGGTTTATTTCATGTTTGGCAAAAACATCCTGGTCATTCTAAACGAGTAATTGAGCAACAGATTGATTGTACTTTTGCAGGCTAATGTAAGCAAATCCCGTAAGCACTGTTTATTTTTAGTCACTAGCTGTTCTTATAATTTCTCTATCATGGGAAACGAAAGAGTTTAACGTTACACACAGAAGTACAACCCTTCTGAGGAAACCAAACACTTGATGCTATTTTTATTACAGTAGTGCAGGGCCGTCATCAGATGGGACCCCAGGAACATTTTCCCAGTTTAGACAAGCGGGGTTGTCCGGGAATCGTGTATACAGTATATAAAACGAAACAAAAGCAAGGATTTAATTGGAAAAAATGTATAATTTTGGTGTCGGCTGATTTCGATCGCACACAGGATGCTTTTAATTGTGGTCAGAGTTACTCACAGTTTATATTGTGCAGCAAACAAGGAGGACACTGTTATGAAGGCATGACAACAGTAACCAGCAGTGACTCTGTTTCCATTGCATAGTCATACTGCAAAGGGTGTGGTGACCCACAGAAAGAAGTGCACGCTTCCTAGTCCTTAATGCACAACCAATATAAGCATTACTCGATGTTTGATGCTCACCCATAAATGACAATTCTGCTTAGCCTGTTAACCCTTGCATGTTGTTCTTATCTTTCTGGTGATATTTGTTTGAAACACAAAAGTAAAATTCAACGACGGGTCAAGAACATTCACGTTTGAGTTCCAAGATGAATGTTGCAACATTTGGATTGTGGTTAGCATATTTATTTAATGGTTAAATATTAATACAGTTATGTATTATTGCTTCAGTATTTTAGGTGTTTAAGGTTTAGCATATTTACACACATTATCACTCATCGTTTCATTCTAACTGAATATGAACTTTAACACAGTGACAGCAGTGAGCAGTTTTGCAAAGACTTACATTTATCTTAATAGGATAGTTCGCCCAAAGATAAAATGATGTCAACATGTATTCACCGTCATGTTGTTTGAACTGTATATGACTCTTTCTTCTGTTGATCACAAAAGAAGATATTTTGAGATCTCTCTTGTTGTTCTGTGTTCATGGTCAATTGGGATCAAGGTTGTTTTCTTACCAACATTCCTCAATAGATCTTCTTTTGTGTTCAGCAAATGCAATAAAATCATTCAAGTTTAGAATGACATGATGTAAGTTTATTCTTGGTTGAGCTGACCGTTAAAGTCAATGTACAGTGAAGTGTTTTGAGCGCACTCTAGTGCCTCAAAAGAAGAACGCTCACATCGCTCCATCACTTAAGGTTAGTGTTCAGTGTTTAAGAGTGAACTGATAAATAAAAACAGTACAGACCAGAAATAATATGTCCAAAACTGAAGACAGCTAGTGTTGACTGCATTTGAATACCATGGATTTAAGGATCTTTCAGTCCCTGATATCACTCTGAAGTTTGGTTGTTCCTTCACGTAAAAAATGAAAAGTATATGTACATCCATGTACCCTGAATAATACAAACTAGACACATATTTTTAAGGCATGCTAAAACATAATGGTTGCTTTGAATGAAAGTGCTTAAAAATATCATTTTCAGAGAATAACACTTCAGTCTCTAATGGTCACAAATGAGACTGCAATACCCAGTTATTCAACAAGAGGGCGCTCCTGACTTTACAATTGAGTCTAAACAGCATGATATACTACATAACCACAATCATCATAAACCACAATAATCTAACATTCTGCTCTTAACCTAAACTTCCACAACCACTACTTTACTTTAAAACATCTGCAACACAATAAAAGAAACGTACAAAATATCATCATTATCCGGCCAATGGTCTGCTATTAAGATTTTATCGAAAATGTATATGACCATGTCATTCATAAATTATGTAAACAATTACATAAATTATTCAACTTACAAACACGGCAGTCTTTGTTATTTAGCCCATTCTACCAAACCAATACTCACACCAACTGTTTCAAAACAACATGTTCGATGTAGTAGGACTTCCAAAGAACTTTTAATGTATAATGCACACGATGTGCTTGACGTGTACTCAGATAGTCAGTGTTTACCTTCACTGGAAGTGTTTTAATGTGTTGGGAGAAGTGCACGCTGCTGAAAAGCATTAGACAGGTACTTATTCTGTGTTTTTCAAGGGCCAAATTCAATTCAAAGCCTCTCAATAAAAGCAGGATTTTTATTTCATGTTCGAGCTGCATCCTTCTCATGAGTGTTCATGAAGCAGAAAAGCCTACAGACCGAAACATTCAACATGACCTTCATACTCAGCTTTTCAAATGGTGATTTGGGGTATTAGGCATAAAACTATAAGAAAATCAGAATATTAATAGTGCATGGTGCGCGTTTGTGTGTGCACATACATCCCAAATAATGCATACAGATTAAAGTGTGTTGTAGAAAGGAAAACCACATAATTCCTGAATGGAAGAAATTGGATCAATTTTAGGGTTGTCGAACAATTAATTGCATCCAGAATGAACTTTTTACATAATATATGTATGTGTACTGTGCGTACAAATTTTGTACAATAAACAATACCACACACACATATATACTTAAGAAATATTTATGATGCATTTATATTTACACATATATATAAACATTTGTTATTTTCTATTAATCTTAAATAAGCATTTATGTGTGTGTTTATAATACAAAAATATGCACAGTACACAGACACATGTGAAAACAAATGTATTCTGGGTGCGATTGATCATTTGAGAGCCCTATAAATTACTAATAATATACATTTCAAATAAAATCTACTTTTATATTCTTATGCTTAAAGGATAAAAGAATACAACGGTGATCTCACAAAACAACTTTTAGCTGTCAATGTAATAACCTCAGCAGTATCTAGTGAAATAAGGAATGAGTGAAAAGTACCAAATTCCTAAAACACACAAACTGAAGACAAGAAATAAAGAAACAAGACAAGTTCTTTCCCCAACATATTCTTTCGTTTTACTTAAGATTTTTTTTAATGGAGCGATACATCAGATTCATAGAGGCCTTGCAATACAAGCACTTGACACAAACTCTCCCACAGTCCTCGGTTACTAGCTATCAAGGAAAACTCCATGACGTCTTCTGTAGATTCTTCAAGATATGTTTGGGATTTGTAACAGAATTCAGAAATTAAGCCCTCCTAAAAACAGGGTCAATGGTCCAAACACCCCAAATCTTTTTAGATACATTGAACAATATCCAAACCCAAGCATCCCTCCCACCCTGAACCCCTGACCAACATTTGCATACCATAGCAGATATTCACCATTAAATTAAACAAAACAAGTCTGCGAAAGTTTTATACATAAAACGGAGACAAACACTTAGAAGTCACAAAAGAGGTGGTTAAGGGGTCATGACAATCTACTCATGAATGTTTTGTACCCGTTTAAGGATGAAAGCCTCTCTCAGGTCTCAAAAGCATCATCTCAGAGGCTTTATCCTCATCCATTGATTTTTATTCTTTGTAGAATGGTTAACAACTACATGGCCGACTGAAACCTTTAACCGGCTTAAATGTGTCAGTGAAAAAGCCATAAATTACATTAAAACACTGATTTTTTTCTTTGGATGAGTTCCTTTTAAATACAATGTGGATAACATGCAAATGTACCCTCGTGCTTTAAGAATCGTGTGCGCCCAGGTGTATCCAGAACAAATCAAATGCTAAATACATGAGGTTCTGTCTCAATGCCCGCACACAAACGTCATGCTACCTGTATAGTTATAAGCATGGCACATAACCAATCGTGTAACATACAGGAATGAGTCTTCGCCAAACGTCCTGATGTCGGAACTAAGGTTTTACTCGACAAAAACAGTACAGTGTAAAGCAAAAAGTTATGAAAATAAGATTTGGTAAACAATGGTTTCACATCCTGCCATTCTCAAAAAAATATATATATTAGTACAGTAAAGCAACCAATGTAAGTTTTCGGTAAAAGCAAAGACAAGGCTTCTGTCAATGGTATGTGTGGAAAATGGTCCACTCTAGAGAATACAGCCGTACATAGAAATACTTGCGCTGAAGATACTTACAAGAGGTTTACTAATACAATCAAAAATTAGCATAAGAGGAAAAAAGGGCTTTTAATGGCCAAATTTTGAAAACATGTGTTTCAACCAATTGCATGTGCTTCTACAGTGCTACTTCAGGCGTGTAGAGTTGCAAGACGTAAGGCATGCGTGCTCATCCTGGATGAGGTGGACATTAAACATCTCATTCACTTGGACTGCCAAAGCAGTACAACGTGAAATTCAAGAATCGTTTAAGTGCAACTTGACGCCTGTAATTATATTTATCACAATCCATAGCACAGAACTGAGCATTCACCAAACGTCGTCCAAGTATGAAATTTCGTCGGGGACCGATACATTTTTATCATGCTTGACTAGCATACAGGGAACTGAAACACACACATTCATTTTCCATCCATCTCAGCAGGATGAGACGTCTTAACATTTTGATGACAAATCGGTGTAGTTTGTTAGAATCAACAAAAAAAAAACAAAAGCAACAAAGTAAACATGACATTTGGTTTAGGAAACACTTGCAAATGTACATATACATATAAATGTGTCAACACTTGAGTTATTAATGCACTCCCCTTCGATATAATTGGCATAATGAAGGGGGTTTCCCCCCCACACACATTGTTTCCAAAACAAACATTTTTCACTGTTGCTGTTTATTTTCTTTTTTGTTTTTTGCTTAAAGCAATCGTATTATACGTGCATTGGGTTTTCACAAATAAGCACTCTGTGTAATAATATCGAGTAAAAATTTCCCTCGCCAAGCACACAACGACAATAAAGAAATGATGCGGAGCAAATCTTGCTTCTTTAAAAAAATCCAGAAATAAATCTGATTAACTGAAATTTACAAAATTGATTTTTTGTCTTTTTTAAACTACTGAATCTAAGATGACCTTACACCACCCCAATGCTAAGTCTATATACTGTATATATATATATATATTCTGTATTTTATATACACATGTAATATCCTCATGTATTTCTTCATCTCAGTTTTCCCACTGTTACAGATCTTAAATGTCTTATCTATATCAATAAATAAATAAGAACCATGTTTTTTTCCACTAGGCCCCCTTTTCATGGTATTGTGCGATTCTCCCCTGAAGCGGTCCAGGAGATTTTTGCATGTAGGGGCCATCACCTCTACCAAAAAGAGAATGACATGAGAGAAAAAGGGCGAGAGACATAGAAAAAAAGAGAGAGAGAGAGAGAGAGAGAGAGACAGGAAGGAAAGGATTAGGGTAAAGGAGAGCAGTAGGTAGCTGTTGGAGGTCACTACGCCTGCACGTTGGTGCCGTTCTTGTCGGGGGAGTTGGCTGCGTTGATGGAGTTGGCAGTGCCGTCCGGCTGGATGCTGTCCTTGCGTGGAGGCATTCTCTCATTTATTCGGTCCAGACCACGTGCTTCCTCGAAGCTCTGGATCTTGTGTTGAGGGTTGAAGCCTTGGATAGCTGAAAGTGGAGCAGAAGGTAGAGAAACAGTCAGTTAGTCAACGCTATTATGACAGTGACCGAAAAATGACTGAAATGCAGCTATGAAAACCATCAGGAATTTATTTAGCATCATTTTTAAATTTAAAAGCATGATTTAAAAGTTAAACAAGTATTCAAATGAGAGATAAATGAGTACAGTAATAATCAAAATATGGAAATAAAACTTAAGTAACTACTACCTACAAACTATCATATAGAAAATGGTATAAGGAAAAAAGCAAACATGCAATTTTACATCAATGCATTAATGTCAATTTCCACAAAAACTCATACAACAGTTCAAAGTGGATTAACTCCAGTTCATGGATTCTCAACATAATTCATGTAGGCTACTTTTTTTACAAATCAGTACACGTTTGAGGTTATTTTAAAAATGAGCCTTGTGGTTAGACTGATAACATCATAGACGTCTATTAAAAGTGCAGTACTGTCAGTTCACAAACTGTGAAAGTCGACATTATTTCCAGTTTTAACTAACATAAATATAACGCAGAACCTTGACTGGGATTCAAAACAATTTTTTTAGTAGTTTTTGTGGTAGTCTTTATAAGAATACCACAAACAATCCAACACAAATCTAACTTATTCTAAACATCACACGTAACTATCTAGTTTGCATCTTCTACTAGAAGGCCATTCTTCCCTAAAGAACACCCTGAAGACAGATAACGCAAGCTAAAAATGCCAAAACAATTAAAACAAAGGTAGGGGTGCACAACAAAGATTAAACTAGAAAACAGAAATGTCGGTCAAGTCCATACATCTGACATTACAGGCAAAAGCATGTAACTACCATCTTTGGTCAGATATTGAAACAATTAGATTCAGTTCTCTCTGTGTTTTGTTCACACCCCTGCATCCCCGTAGCAGCTGTGCTGCATTTACAATTCAGAGCCTTTCAGAAACCAGTCAATAACCAGGTCCACCAAAAACAAAAGAGATACTAGCTCGTATGTTCAAGTTGTTCAAACATGGAAATACATCTGTTGTATCACGTTCACTCCAGTTCACTAGTATTTGTAAGTTTTATTAATGGTCAAGTATGAAGCACACCATAAAATAATTATATAGATTCATACAAAACTATTAGTATACACAAATACTCGGTACTCCGATCAGTACTCGTATCGGCAGATAACCTGAACCCAGGTATCAGAATAAAAATAATTAAAAAAAAGAGTATTGGAAAATATCTATAAACAACACAATGAATATATGCTGGAATTAATCTGATTTTTATCACAGTTTTCATGTGTCTTGTCATGCTATCAGTCTGTAACATACTGTTAGATGACTACGGTTTGATTCTGTTAAAATTCAAGACGCATTGGACTGAAATTGACAACACACGAAATACAGATTAAAGACAAAACTAGAGTGGTCTCTTATTTTTTGGATTGTTACAATACACTCACTTAACTTAACATGGTTTGCAAAATTGCACAAAACAACACACAAAAACCCAACACACACACACACAAACAAGTAACAAGAGCAGCAACTACAAACGAACGAAATTCACAAGAATGACAGACAGCTCATGACTGGGGGATGGGGTTTAACACACAGACAACACTGAGAAGGTTTCACAGATGTCTTGCGTACCTCGTGCTTCCTCTGCTTCTACGGTGGCTGTGTAAGCGTGAGTAGTAGTGCCATGCCCAAAACGAACGGGGAAAGAGAGTGAGTCAAGTTATCAATGCAATCACAAGTCCATTCAAATCCCCCCACCTCCACTTATTCATTTGACATCAGCCCAAATGCATCCCCCGGCACATAGGAACAAAACCTGAAGGGTTAGTTTGGTTAAAAAGCATCGTGCACAACAGATTTCTGGTGAGGTTTGCTTTCGAGAAACCATGCTTTTGAACCTGCGACCGAGACATCAGACACAAACGGCATTCTATTTTTAAAGCTGAAGGTATACAATGGCCAAACAAGGAGAGGCCTCCAGTGTAAAACTTCGCGCAACGTACTGTATACGCGCGATGACAGTTTATTTGTGGTCTTCACAGGAAGATGAGAAGCAAGGCAGCTTTGATCGATGTGTCGCTTTATGTATATTTTCTATAAACTTCAACAGGACACATTATGATCAACAGACATTATTTATCATTTAATCGTGATACGACAATTGTCCTTGTAAGGGGAAGCTTCCGTTAAAAAAGTAAATATATAAATGCAACGCATCGATCATATAATTGTTGTGGTGCATCTAGGGTTTCAGCAAAGCAAACCTCATCGTGTTAAAGTGGTGTTAGTAGGCCAGTTAAGACAGCAGCACAACGCAGCAGGCTGATCAGTTTTTCATGCGAGTGCTGGGAGAGAAATCATGGCGCCGTCTTAATTGGGTCATACTGCATCACAATCATAAGCCCCCGTCCCTGCGACAGCATCACCCGCTGTGACTCCTCGGCACGCGCCTTAATCTTATTGGAAGTTTGGCAGATCCCAAATCTGAATAATGTTGGTTGGTTGATTGAAAGCAATGTAATTTGGAGGTGCAAAATTTTAGAAATGTTAATGAAAGCAATTTCAGAGTCTGATGATGGGTGTGCTGTACCAGGAGGGGGTGGAGCTGACAGCTTAGAGGGGAGAGAGAGAGGTAAAGACAGAAAGACTAAGAAAAGCAGTGAGTGATGGAGTGAGCAGGAAGTTAGTGGAGAGCAGGTCTCGCACTACAAAACATTGCATGGCCAGAGCATTGAGGACAGGCGAGAGACTTACCGCTCTGCAGAGTCTGTCTGCCTCCTGATAACACACCCAGTGGCAACGTGCCAGTGGGGGTTAAGCCCTTTAACTGCAACACGCTCTCGTTCTCCTCTCTGCAATGACAAAAACACAGCCTTTTACATTCTTATATATATGTAGTTTTACAACCATTATCATGAAATCATTATTTAGTTCAGTAGTTCCTAACCGGGGACGTGGGTCACAAGGCCCCAGCTACATTCTAAGGGGACATTAAGGTTACTACTAATTTGAAATGAGAAAAAATAAGCATTGACATTTTTAAAGGGAACCAAGTGTATAGCTCGATACATAGTAATAGCCTTACACTACTAGCATTTATCTTTTGAAACACATCAAACATTTTCCTTTCTTTAAAAAAACCTAAATGTAATACTCATTTTAACCCAAGGAAGCCGCCATGTTCTTTTTTGATGACGTATAATGGTCCAAACTGAACACACACCAATCAGTTCTTCAATAAATATATGGTGATGTAGGATAAATATTGATATAAACCATACTAAAAAAATGAAGAAAATAAAGACGCTATTTGGCCTTTTCATATTGTCTTCAGAAACAATAGAAACATGCATATTTATAACCAAAATCATTGCTAATGTAATCTATACATAATATTTTTTGCCATTATAAATGCATTTTATCCAGATTTTGACTTTGATGTAGAGATATATATATTAACATCGGTAACGTTAGCCTATTGTCTTCTCTCTCTCTCTCTCGGTCATAAGCTGACGGGGGCATCTGATTATTGTGTTTATCCGTATATTCTCAAAATGCATAAAGCATACGATAAAGGTGGATGATAATGTCTTCAAAAGCTTTAAACTACCGTCTGTAAGACAGTAAAGACTGATTTAATGCATGTTTACTTTGAACAGACCCTTACTGAACGCATTCTTCTTCTATGGCAGGCATTCTTGTGTCAAGAGGACATACCGCCACCTACTGTCCCGGTGTATTTATATATATGATCTTATGTTTGATGTCTCATATTTTACGGTTACATATGGAAAACGTGTTTGCTTCGCTATAGCTTTACGATAATGGGAACAGGTTGCAACCATTTCGTGTCACATATATTGATGCAAAAAAAATGCCAGCCTCAGAGTTAAAATATTTTTTCAAAGTTTATGCATACTCCGACAGTTACACTGTTTTTAATTGCACATTTATAAAGTCAATGCCATACATCTTTCTATTCCCAAGGTTCCTTTTAAAAACTATAAACCAAAATATTTCTTATTTGGGCATTTTTATAATGAATAAAATATGATTATTGGCAAAATCCAAACCATACTGTTAATATTCAACCTAAAGCATCTCTGATGAAGGAAATTGAGAGAAAGTGTATGTGTATAGATTTGGCTATAGTGAGGGACATATTTTTTTAAATGTCTTTGCATATACGTGACCATGTTCAGCATGGTTTATGGAGCTTACTTTGTTTTGGTGTTTTTTGTGCTAAATGAAATAATTATAAATAACATTTTTAGAGGAATAGTTCCCCCAAAGAAAATGTCAAACAGGTTTGAAATCGCATGAGGGTTTCTAATTATAAAGGGAAACAAACCTGTGTTAGTGTTTGTGGTATATGATCTGTGCAAATTTACCTAAGAACAGAAAAAACTCTGGCCATCTTGCCAATGGCACGTATCTTATTTCGGATTACTTCCTTGCGGACTGCCGGGGTTCCACCTGCCACAAACAAGCACAAAATACACAGAGAGAGAAAAGAAGATAACTTTAAACCATAGTAATGCTTTTGCAATGGTTGAATTTTGCTTATATGCGGATTTCTTTTACATGACTGACTGAAATGATTGGTTCAACTTTGCCGTAGGGGCTGGGAAAGTGCCTTTTAAAGAAAAATATCCTTTAAACTTGTCCTTGTCCATACGTTCTCCAAATCAAATACGTTATAATATCCACAACTCCCTCAAGAAATTAAATAAACCCATTTCTAAAGGCTCACAGACATACAGAAGAAGTGTGTCAGGCCAAGATAAAATTATGCACCATTGGAAAAAAAGGACAAATCAAAGAAAAGTAAATGGGACAATGTATCCCTTCATGACAGCTCGGTGCTCAGAACGGGTTCATCTGGTTCCTTTATGGCATAACTCTACTTCATCTCTGGCCTTGAGTTAAGATCATTTAACATTTGGATTAGGTGAATAAACTGAGAATCATATAGCCTCAGGTTTGACAGCGAGCGATAAATGGGATAAGAGAACTAAACCTATCAAATAATGCGAAATGTATAAAGCACAGACCCACGAACGGGTCAGATCTTGAGGGATCCTTCGACAGGTTGATCCTCTGTCCGCATGTTCTTACCTTCACAGGTGTCGTCTCCTTCTGACATGAGCTCATCATCCGAGCAGATGTTTAACACGTTGACCAGCATCTCTGTTACTGAAAGCACACAAGAGAAAACTTCTACACAACCTGCCTGATCTATAATGACCATGTTATGCAAACCCATAATTACGTATAAGTGTTAAAATCTCTTCAACTTTATTCTATAATGCTGTAAATAATTTCTAGCTCTTTACCTTTCTCACCGACGAACGGCAGTGACCACGTGAAGACGTCCATGAAGTTGGGCAGCCAATACGGGTGAGGAGAGCAGTTGAACTGCCGGATGTTCATGACATTGTTCTCATATTTCAACACAGCAGCTTCAGGGAGCAAAAAGGTACAAACTGAGCTGAAAGATTTCGGGTTGTGTATGTTCATCACTCATCCTTGAAACAGCAACAGCCACTTAAAATGAATGGAGTTTTGGTTTAAACCTGATTTCAGCAAAGGACCCCATTTCTTACCTTTATTGTTATACACATCTAAGTAGTTTGGTGCTGAGAAGATTGTGATTAACGACGGGAAGCCTGTAGTCTGACTTTTTCTGTACATTCGATACCTGCAAGGGGGGGGTCAAGTTAAAAACATGAGTCAGACGGACCATAAACTTGGCAGCCTGGTTTAAGTGCGTTATGTGACGGACTCACCCTGCGTCCTGGGCTTCATGCGCTCTTATAACTGACAACAAGTTATTATTCATCAGAAAGTCACATACTGCGGGGTAGCTGATCGAGATGGAGAGAAAGGTGCAATTAGTCGCTTCAATAGTCCGTCAATCAAAACCTCGATGACTAATGCTGAGAGGTTCCATTAATATGCAATTGTGAAGTCGGTTGCATCGTGTGGGCAGCGGCGCGGTACGCTTGTGCAAGAAGGCCTGTGGGCTGAAGTACCTGTAGAAATATGAACATCCTCTCACGCTGTTGTGACAGAAGTGCTCGGAGCTCTTCTCGCTGCCGTAGTCCTCGCCGGGGTCGGACCACAAAAGGTCGCACATCGGCCCGAAAGCTGGCGGCTCTTTAAACCTGTCTAACTGTTGAGCAAACCCAACCATCAGCCCGTTTGTAAATCAATCACGGTGTGATCTAATATGATCTCAAGGCACGTGTCTTACCTTCCTGATGTCATCGAGGCAGGTGATCTCTGGGGACAGGCCTCCGTGCACGCACAGGAACTGCTGGTTGAGCAGGGCGGCTAGGGGAAGGCAGTCGAAAGCCTCCATGCAGGCGTCGTACACGCGCTCCGAGTACTTAATCTTGCCTGCGAGAAGAGCATCCCAATAAAATCTCTGTGCAACTGGGCTGTCTGTTTGACATATCGCAGTAATGGTGGGTGGGTGGGTGAGTGAGTGAGGGCAGTCTGCGCCTCGCCAACTTTCCAAGGCTGGAGTAGATGGAGGAGGATGCAGCATGCCTTGTTAGGTGATGTTACGGCGGGACCGAGCGCTAATTGGGATGAGCCGAGGAAACCGGCACGGCGGGAGGTTGATTAAAGCAAGCTGAGGCCAGAGACAGGTTGCAGGCAGAGCAAGGCCGCATACCGCCGTTAAATCCTGACATTTGGGAAAGGACCAGCCGTGGCTTGTATTGTAAACAGCACCGCTGCAGGTGAGAAACAGGCTACCTTGTGATGAGCGATCGTGGCGGAATGGCGTGACATTACCGAATGCTCTTTGATTAGCTGGGTGGAGAGAAGCCAAACAGACATGCTCAATCTGGGTTAAATTGGGGGGTAAAGACCGTGCCGATTCGAACAGGAAATGTGTCTGGTCACTGGGTGGTTTGTGAAGAAGTGAACAAATTAATGTCTTATTTCTACCCATGCTCATGATGCAATGTCAAAACCAAAGGGGACAAAAACACCACACGCTAATACTTGTGGTGATATTTATGATAATGGTTTGACCCCACTTTGGTTTTGTGGTAGGTGGCTTCCAGGTGACTCTGGATCAAGCCATAAAATCGAGTGTGCACAAAACGTATCAATTCTAAAAATGACCAGTGGTTATCGCATCCTCTGATCTTGGACAAAGATCACCGGGTGCTCTTGGAAAGGGAGGGTGAGGGATGAACAATGAGGGTTTGGGTTAGCTGTCAGCGTTTGTCATGACTGGGATGATGTGTGCTGTAAAATCTAAGTGAGGATTGATGAGTGGCGAAGAACGACATTGAGCTCTCTGCCCACAGCTTTTCATTCAATACTCTAAAGACAAGATCTCTCTGGGGAAGCCACGATGAAATGGGGAAAATATTGCTATGACAGAGTAGAATGATAGGATGTGGCAAAACCTAATTTCGTTCTCTTGATGCTGCTTGCACACACACACACACCGAAAGAGAGAGAGGTGGTAAAGAGCTTACATTCTTGTTTAAAGGTGAAGTACTCTGTGAGATGCCGACACTCATGGTTGCCTCTGAGGAGGAAGAGGGTGGTCGGGTGGTTGATCTTCAGGGCCCACAGGTACAGCACACACTTAAAAGAATGAAAAGAAAAAGTAAGAAAACACACAACATCAGTTGATACCTTCTATGCATTTCTCTCTTAATTTACTTCAATACTTTGTTTCGTCGTCTTCGGTCATCATTTACTCATCCTCTTGTCATTCAAACCTGTATGACTTTCTTTCCCCGGAAAAGATATTTTGAAAATTGTTGTTCACTGGCACCCATTGACTTGCATCGAGTAGTGTCCTGACAATAGAAGTAAATGGGTGCCAACTTTCTGCAAAATATATTTTCAGTGTTCTGCAGAAGAAAACAAGTCATGCAGGTTTGAAATGACAAAAGGGGGAGTAAATGATGACAGACATTTTCATTTTATGGGTGAACTTTCAGAGCCACACATTGTAACGCTAATCTAAAGACACACAACCTATGTAATGCATTTAAATGCTGTTGATATGATCGTGATATGGACACAGTGATTACAGAATATAAAACACGTTCCATCAAGAATAAACACAATGTTAGTAACCATAACCATTAGCATACTGGATTAGCCCAAATTGATATGCTGAAAGGCCACAACTCAACAGGTATTAGGTATAAGAGGATTATACCTTTATTCCCTCTGATCTGCTATTAAAGGACAAATTCGCCCAAAAATCTAATATGTCACCGTTTACTCGACCTTATGTTGCTCTGAAGTCATATTTTTGCATTAATATAATACTGCAGGTGATTATTACCCTAAATAAATTAAGTTTAACAAGCACAAAAATATATTTATTGCGAATGTGATGGTATGGTTTCATGCCTTCACTCCAAAATAAAAATGGAAGATATGATGATATTTTGAAATGACATCATATGGACACAGAGCCACTAAGCAGGGCTGTACAGTGCGACATATACTACTAATAATATATATATATATATATATACATATATGAACATTTTTGCTGTTACAGATTTGAAAAATGTCTAATATAATATATACACACACACATTTTTCAAATGTTCTTCTGCAATGTGAAAAAGAGAAGCTTTGCATTCACATTTTTGCACTTCTTTAGTGCACTAATGCGAGCAAAACTCATAGCATCTTAACAGATGAATATGAAGTATTATAAGACTCCCTCATGCATACTCTGAGACAGACAAAAGAGAGCTGCCCAATCACTTTAAAGTGAAAGCAGACTATGAATTTCATGTAGTCACATTCCTTTAAAACTTGCACATATCATTATTTTGATATGTGCATTGTGCAGACTTATTACAAACAAACAAATTCTTAAACTACCAGTACAAACTGCCAGACAACTTCAAATCTCATTGGTACTTGTGTGTCTTGTGAGGAAATATCATGACAATCAGTCATGACACGCAAAGAGCAACAATATGTCAGGTTAATTTAACTAAGCGTGATAGAAATGATTTTCACTCTTCTTTAAGTCAGTCAAGGTCACGTACACTTCGAAACTGCTGAAGCACTAACACATTCGAGCAGGCCGATCAGAGTTGATAGGGTAAAACTATGATTACAATCTTTACACTTTCGTTTCCCATATCATCTCTCAAGCCAAGCCCTTGTCCGTTCTAAAACCAATTACGCGAGACTAAAATATATAATTTGTCTCTCCTTCAAATCTTCACATGTCAGTCATTTTTTACTTGGCTTATCTATAACATGAAACACCTGCAAGGCTCCCCTGTTATGTAACAATAAGAGCAGCACTTTAAATCAGCATAATAAACCTTCTCTCTGTTCTGTCCGCAAAGGAAGGAAGTACAGCGTTTAGGTCTGTTATCTTTAAACATGCCTTTTTATCAACGTGTAAATGTGCCAGAAGCGCTATGCTGACAGAAATACGAAAAAAATAAAAGACCTCCACGCAGCTCCGGGTGGGGCGCAGTCTGCTGGCGTAACCTACGAAAGTGTTTGATGACTGCCACGTCCCAGTCAGAGGGCATTAGCGGGTGGTGCTAAGCGTGACTGAAGTTCGTCCTTTGTGCTCTGATGTCCAGGGAGGGAGCATGAACTCAGCGTGGCCTTTGTTGCGAGACATGCACACGCAAACTTTGTCTCTCTGTGCATCTCAGGCGGCTCGGGGCTCTGGACCCTCAGCCGTGTTTGATGGTATTAAGCATCAGCGTGTCTCCTCTCTTATGCTGGCTCTTTTAACCGTGACATTTCTACCGGCCCTGAACTTTGCAACAAACGCGCAACGCAGAGGTGGAGGCTTTTTGAGAGCCCGGGCAACAGTGTGACATCAGTCATCAAGGCCGGAGGCATAAAAACAGACCGGCGGCTCCTAGCAAGAAACATTTTGTACGAAACATAAGTGATTAAAACAAGAAAGTTCCTGGCTTCCGGAATAAAAGGGGGTATTTCACTCAAAAATGAGTGATGTAATTTATTCATGCTTGTGTTGTTCTAACCTGTATATTACTTTTTTGAAGTTGTTATTTCAAGAAATGTCTCAGTGGATATCAATGGGGGCCAGTGATGTTTGGTTACCAACATTAGGGCTGTGACAGTGGCCATGGCAACTGCAAAACCGCGGTGGTGAAGTGCTGTGATGGTGGTGAAGTGCCACCGGCGGTAGTGCACATCACTGTGACTAACACAATATAAGTGTAATAAAAATGTTGGTGCGTTTGAGCGCGGACCTGCACAGAAAAAACCCAGTTTATACTGCGGGCTCTGCAATGAAACTTCAAAAAGTATTTAAAGTAGGTCTATATTTCTTTTCTACTCGTCATTTGGTTGATTCGTGCAAATATAATACATCTATTTTTTTTATATTATTTGTACAAATAATATATACTCCCAACACCGTGGTTGAATTGTCCATTAACACTGCAGGGGTAAAAAACTGCCAGTGTCACAGCCCTAATCAACATTTTTTTATATATATTTTGCATTCTGCAGAAGAAGGTCATACGGGAATCATTTGGAATGACATGAGGATGAGTAAAGAAGGAGTAAATGATTTTTAAACACTAAACAATCAACAAATGTGACATGCTGATTTCATCATCACAAGGCAAAACAAGCTGCATGGCACGGACCTTCCAAGCCGGGGTACATCTATATACCTTAACAGGAATCATAATACTTCAATTTGTTTAATGACGCACTTACAATAAAAGTTTAAGCGAACCTTTTCAGAGGGTGTAAAATGTGACATCATGATCCTTTCGGCAGGGGAACTAAAGTTTTACGAGGATGAGTGGATTTAAACAGTCCCTCGCTCGTATCGTGCAAAAGTTACGTATTCACCGCCTTTACATGGTCATGACAAGAGTCTGATGTTTACACAGACATGGCTAGTATGTGATTTTATCACACTAGCCCCACGTTAACATGTGCTTGGTTAAAGTCTGGTGTCTACACTCTAAAATCATGTTTTTTCTTGCCCCATAAACCTTCACTGTGAGCATTTTACAGAACTGAACTTTTTACAACGTTTTTCTTGAGGTGCCAATTAGCCTGCCAAAAAAGCGGTTGACAGAGTTGCGTAACACTTTGTAATGTTTCTAGAGATTTTTTTAAACATGCCTAAGCAACACTTACCTCAATACTAAAATACCCTCGATCCACATAGTCTCCCAGAAATAGATAACGCGTGTTGTGCGGGGACCCGCCCACCTCAAAGAGCTTCATCAGGTCAAAGAACTGCCCATGGACATCTCCACACACTGAAGACGGAGACAGCACAAACACATTTAAGGTTGTTGACACAACAAAGGGAAAACTGTAAACAACATAAAAGTGAGAAATAATTTACTCTGCCTCTTGTTATTTTAACATGTATGACTTTCTTCAGTGAAACACAAAAGATATTTTGAAGAACGTTGGGAACCGAACAAGGGCAGTACCCATCTATTGTATTGACACACATTTTTACAGGTTTGTAATGAAGAGGTTAAATGATGACCATTTCATTTTTGGGAGAACCGTCACTTTAACAAAGGCCAACGCAAGATCATTGCGCAAGATTTGAAGTGTTATCATAGTAAGACTTTGTAATTTCAATGAACAAAGCACGTACCTCGTGCAAATAAAGACAACATATTGGAGTGGAGATGTTATGGCAACTGAGGGGGCACAAATACTTAAACCACTAAAAGGGAATGCACAGATAATGGGCCCCCTAAAAATAACAGAATGAAACATTGATAGTGGCCACCACATGCAGGATGTGGCCAAACCAACATTTCCTTTCAAGTACTCACACTGTGAAAAGGGTTCAGAACGAAAGCACGGCCAGACAAAAAGATTACTAATCACCACAATTGCAATTTGACATTTCATTATGTAGTCCAATTATTATACCCAAGGTCCGGGTCGTGTGTGATGAAAAACGTAGGCATTTGAGGGGGTTGGCGGACAGGACAGCCATGCCCATTTATATCCACGCACCTGTTTGTGTATTCGTTTGAGTCTAGGGAGAGTGTTGGGGGTTTCCTGTGGCCTCCGTTGGGGAATTAAAGGCGCGCAGGTGTAGGGGTGTGTGCGCGAGTGTGCCCTAGGGTACAACTGTTTCTCTGACCTTTATAGAGCAACCGTATTATGTGTTGCTGTGGATGACTGGCTCCGTATGAAAATAATCGCGTTCTTGTCGCTGGCTTGAGGATTATGTCAGGGTCGAGCTTAATCTAGAAGATTAAGGATGATATCAGAGACACTCGATCGAGTAACCGCTGAGCCTTGAGGGTACTTTTGCATGTCCGATACCCTTTTTTGCAGAAACTGTGCTGATGCTCCGGCAGAGCAAGCTCCAATTTTTACTGATTTGAGACAAATGATAATGTAACGGACGTCACGCATATACAGATTTTAAACGTCATAAGGGTGAATAAACAATGAAATAATAATGTTTTTATGAACTATGCCTTTTCATAACAAAAATGTCCCCTGAACATCATTTTTAACCAGCGAGCTCGGATCACCTGGGCTGTTTTTGGGTGTTGACCGCCAGCTTTGGAGGAATCAGGTGACTATCGTTGGCAGTGGACATTAACTGTGGACTCGCGATCATCTCAGAGCACTAAGTGCATTCTGTGAAAACCCTGTAAGAACCACATCCTGGATGCAGACGTTGCGCTTGTCTTGAATCACGACAGGTTTGTAGCCTCACCACGCGATGAATCATCAGAACAAGCATGAAACAGCACAGGCGCGAGAACCTACCTGTGATAGGGGCCTCTACCTCCAGCATGCACTTCTCGTTGCGGAGGATGTTGGCGCCGTCATTGATGATGCGTAGGGCAGCTTCCTCCTCAAGACGGCCCTCTTTTACAAGGTGGCTCTTCAGGAGCTCCACTTTGGGCTTGCCGTCCTCATAAAGCTCTTTCAGAGGGAGCCCTGTTGTGGGAGGGTACGGCACCGCTGCAGGAAAGAAAAGAAGAGACTTGTCATTCTTGTAATTACAGGGAAACATGCTGGCAAAGTTTGAAACATGATAGAACAGTGTCCACACGTTTTAAAAACCTTTGACTGTTTCAAAGAATGACAGAATAAAGGGCAACGCAATTCTACGCTCGTACTGTTGAAATCACATAGTATTTAAAACTACCTGCAAAAAATGTTTATGGCCACAAAGAGAGCCAATAAAGGTGTGTGGACGTCTCAGAGTATCACAAAATCTGCTGACCAAGGCGTCTGTAAGAATCCACAGATTCACCATGAAAGCCAGATGGTGTATGATAAAAACGCAGAACCAAAAGCAAGGCTAGAAAAAACTGCAGCGTTGTTACTTTTAATATGACTTTACAAGCTTTTCAGAAAACATACTTTAAAGGGATAGTTTAGCAAAAATGAAAAATCTGACATCATTTATTCACCCTCAGATTGTTTCGAATCTGTATACATTTTTTTGTTC
Organism: Barbatula barbatula; assembly: GCF_947034865.1. Taxonomy (NCBI): domain Eukaryota; kingdom Metazoa; phylum Chordata; class Actinopteri; order Cypriniformes; family Nemacheilidae; genus Barbatula; species Barbatula barbatula. Next base: position 9,395,952 of record NC_136787.1, on the reverse strand, counting down.
AGCAAAACACAAAGGACGATATCTGGAAGAATAAGCACACAAATCTGATTCCCTATTGACTGCCATGGTTTTTTTTACCGTTCTAGGGCATTAAATGTGGGATGAGATCTGTTTGGTTACTGATAATCCTCCAAATACCTTCCTTTGTGTTCAGCAACTATTCCACCGCACACTCTGAATAATAGGCTTCGATATCGGCGGAGAAATTTCATCAGTAAATCTCTCAATTTTATAGATTAAAATTCTACAGACTTGATAAATAACCAGATTTATAGTTATAAGTGAATAGAGTCATTTTAGCTAAAGCCAAACTTTCACACATCCAAAAAGGAGCACACCCATAAAGACCTATAATATTCTGAGCGCTATATGTCTATATGTTCCTTCTTCAAGAGATTATTTAACCTCATATATGTATGTGCAAATAATAGCACACCTCTCTAAAAGCCACATCATTTGAGGAATCACTCATGTCAGAAGCACAATAGATACAGGATAAGTTACAAGCTGGAGTTTGATACTTCCCATGTAAAAGTAATCGTGATAAAACCAAGGCATTCTTAACTTCAGCACACTTCTCTAAATACATGCATGGCATTCACACTTGCACGTTATTACTCAACCCTCAACAAAACCTGAAAACATTGAATAGTTTGCTAAGAGAGTTAAGAGTTCAAAATGCAACACGTCGCAAAACGCTGAGCTAAAAATGAAACGTATGCACTGTAACTGTCATAACCGTTATTGGTCAGGATTTGGGACTCTCCCTCAAAGCTATGTGGGTTATCAGAACACATATGGCCACAGCTGGTCCCATCCCTTCCCCCAACCAACACGTGCAGGCCTTGTTAAGACGACACGAAGACCTATTTGTTGTGAAAATGACTGCTTAAATAAACCCTTAACAACCCACGGGCTGGGATTTCACATTCAGGCATCGTTTGTGTAACGCAGCACACCAGAGATCCCTCCAGCGGGTGGCATGCAAACATACGCCTGCTGAAATCACTCTGCATCCCACCCGGTCTTTGAGCTATTTACAGTTGTAGGAATTCCACAACATTCAAAGCAGATCTAGAAGAGCCGGGAAGTTACGTCCTTACGGTCGGGGTAAAAGCCCAGCTGTTGGCAGCGTCGTGGAATCCTCTCCGCCAGGGTCACAGGCCAGGTTGGCACTGCTCGCGCTCCACAAGAATGTGGGTCTGGCAGACCGCCAAGGCATTCAGTGCTGGGACCACAGGCATGATCTGCCACAATAATACGTCAGGCTCAGATGACTCTGAACCTTCCTCCAGTGGTGGAAATGGAATCTAAGGATCTCTTTGGGTTTACAAATAAATGATTTTTGGAGCCTCTTCAGATATGGATGATCCTAGTCGAGGAGGAGCAAACGAGGGGGGCGTCGGTCTGCCAGTACGAGGAAGAGAAAGGTTGATTCTTTCATGCCTGACAGAGTGAAGGAAGGACACCTGCTCATTTGCCTGATTTAACTAAAGCAGCAATAGGGCTATTATCCGGCTCGAGGGTTGAGTTCATCTTTCTGCGACGACACCAGTGAAAATACGTAGCCTCTCAGCATGGCACATTTGCACGTGAAAATGAAGCCTTCGGGACGGAAGGGAGAGATTTTACTACCAAAGTGTCAAAAATACACAGCGATTGTACTTGTGCACCACACCTAATGATAAAGAAACGCACTCGGGAAACGTAGGTGCCGTTCATCAAAGCTCTCCGGAGTACGGCTATCAAAATATTTTCTCATTGGACCACACCACTTTATTAAGGAAGTCAGTAAAAGCGCAACTTCCTGTGTGCGTCTCATCTGTGGTTTTATCACAATAACAGCCTTTTACAAAATATTTAGGTCGAATTCAGAGCTTCTTGCAAGTTGATGAGTGCTATCTTGGGCTACACATGCAAAACGAGAGAGAAAGAGAGAGACGGGGCCCGGGGTCCGTTAATCATGCATGAGGACAGAATAATTACACAAGCAGGGTGACGTTGACCCTGACAGCTCCAGTTTCTATCTGTAAATAAGCCAAAAGGTCAAAACATAAAATTCACCACCAGCCTGACAGGGGACGTAAACAGTAGGCCGTCGGGCTCTACCTCATTTCTAGGCGACGTGCGTTAGATACAGATAGTAATATGATTTCAGATTGGGTATAGTGTTGATGTGAAGCTATGCTGACGCTTTCCCACCCAAGAACAAAAATAACATCTCAAAAAACGGATTACTTGCAACTAGTTTCAATGCACACAACACTTTACCGCGCTAAGCAGGAGAGAGTGCGAAAGAGTTGAGTGGAAATGTCTAGCAACTAATCAAAGCTTTTTATAAAGGCACTTAACCCCATCCTTCCACCGCCTCTGTCTCATTGTTTCCAGCGTGGCTGCGCTGATGAAAAGCGGCAAGGCGAATCCTTGATTCCCAGCTCTCCGTGCTTTAGCTGTGGGAGGACTCATCAAGACGTGGCCTTGGCGAGAACCTCAACTCCCACACATCACTTCAATCATGCTGGAGCTTTTCTCTCAGAGCTTATAGTTCTTCCAAGCACAGGCTGCTAGAATCATTTACCTTCCAAACATGCTTTTGTTCTGGGTAAAACAACACCGGTGCGTGTCCATTTAACCAGGCAAAATACTTGATCGGCTCCATCACAATAACGACTGGCTTGATCGATTCAATGGTATTAGCTTTCATAGAGAGGGCTTGTCTTATGAAGTCACACAAACCCTTTTGTCCAACCAGAACTAAAATATTAAATATTAATATATAGGCGCTTACGCCATAGTGGTTAAAGGTGCTAACACATCACAATTAACACTTGCATCATCTCCCGGACGTTATTCCCTATCTGCCGTCCTCATCCTCCAATACACGTCAAACATTCAGTGACGTGTCTGCCTGGCAACCACAGCCGAAATGTCTCAACCAAAACATTTTTCAGACAGTCTGCAATTATGCATAAGCGTGGAGTAAAATCCAGGTGTCGGAGTCCTTTAACTGAAAGGCGGCATTCAGTGAAACCTGTAACCAATTTGCCAGTGTATGGACCGCAATGCTCCCGTTCTCGCAAAACGGGAATAACAGATTCAAGACAGAACCCGGTCTACGTCGCTCTTTAATAATATTCAAATTCCGACCATGTGCATTAAATAGCCCGACTTGAAACGAAAACTTTATCCTCGACTTCAAATCGAGTTGGATCTGAAAACACACCCAGCTGTACCCCATTTTATAAAGCCATTTCAATAAAAGGAGTCAAAGATCCTCATGTACTTTAAAACCCAAGAAGACCTAATGATCCAACTTGAGTATTGCTCTAGTGTCTCTGTACCCTCTGGCATACGAAATTCCTTCGAGCCCTTGATAGGGAGCTGATGCTCACTTAATCAGAGGTCAATCCTTGCTTACCTCTATGTTAGATTATGCGTATAAGGTTAACTGGGATCACACAGACAACTTCGATTAGTTTAGTTCTGCCTCCGACTAAATCTTTGAGGACACCGTGACATTCTGCATAGACCCGCTGGATTTCACACCCTTATAATGAGGGAGTCCATACTTATTGCCTTGAACTAAGAATGACAGCAAGAGGATCAAAGCTACAGTAATGTGGCACAAGGCAAGACAAGCGTTGATAATGTTGATACCAAATCAAACAAACCCAGGATGATCTGACTTATTTTGATAGATAATATACAAGTTTATACCATAGAATCGCTATTATTAAACAGTAATGTATGCCATGGCAGAGCGTTCAGTGTCATTTGTCTGGAGGGCTTTGCATATTCAGATCGCAAAGAGCATCATGCTACACCAATGATGTAATCCCTGTAATAGCCTAATTTATTAGTCACTTTTACTCCTATTGGCATTTGACACTACATGTACTCTCACGTATGCTACTTACATGTGAATCCTGACAAAACCACCTGTCAAATAGACCTTTAACATGTAACGTTATCAATAACAAGCAGACGGACCAAGCGATCCAAAAGTCAACCGACACACGTGCACACATGATTATATTTCTATTAGACTCCACTTACGTAAACTGAACGTTACCCATCAGCTACCAGAGCGGGCAAAGCTAACAGATGAAGCGAAGGAAAACGGGCAGTTAAATAAACAAAATGTACCTTTGACCAGCCGTTCAGTGGTGGATTGTTTATTCTGCTCCTTCACCGACATCCTTCAATTTCCGTCGGCGGAATAATTGTAATTCTTCTGTGTAGCTGAAGCCAGCTAGTCGCGTTAGCCCGCTAGCTCGGCTAAGCTACCGACGTTTCAGTTCGCGAGGAAAAAAGTCCCGACCGCGCCGCTGTAGAAGCGGGGAAACCGAGTCCGAGAGCTCGTCTGGCTCGCTTTGTTAGCATATACACTCAAACAGTGAAGGGAAGGGGGAAGGGGAGCCCACTGTAGCGGCAGTTTTATTTTCTGCAGTGTCTGTCCTTCGGCTTCGCTCACACAGGCGACCCAGCTGCTGTCAATTTCTCAGAGGGAGGGGGAGGTGGGGTATTGGCGAGCGGTCGATTCCCAACGAGTCGATTCCTCGACTCTGAACAGCGCTGCTGGGTGTGAGATTCAAACGACGAGCCGCTGCTAAAGTGTAGTATTTTCGGTCTGGTTATTTTCGTGTGGTGGCGAACCTGTTAAAAATAAAGGAAGTGAAGCCCATTACTTCCGCATTGCAAAATAAAGTGGATCGGCATGGTGAAAAGAAGCTTACGTTGCCAAAGCACTCGTAACGTTATATACGTGCGGCCATCCATACACGCTATTTAAGACCTTAAAAATATAGAAAGAAATAAAACAATAATAAAATAAATAGTTTTGAATCGATGGTGATTAGAAGTCGACTGAAAGTTACTGTTTAAGCTGATTCTCTTGTTCTTGATATCTTTTAGACAGAACGTTGCTGATTGGCTCGGACTAGTGAATAAGATTTAAAGACCCAATCACAGGCGATAGGGTAACCCTGGGGGCTGGACACTCGAACAACACAAAACCCCTTGAATGGCTTGTGAAGTGTTGGGGACAGAAAAAGTTTTGTTTGAAACTGACATATAAAGACGAAACTTTTGAAGTTTTTGCGCACCATATATCTACAGTTTAACTTTATGGAAGTTGTGCACAGTTGTTACAAATATAGTGCTGCTTTAGAGCTACATAGGGCGCACATGGTTCGGTGGGGTGTAAATAAATAACCGAAAAAACAACATTACGTGATGACTGCAACCTTGAAAGATTATCGTTTTATAAAGAAATATACTGGAATCGATTCTATCGACTCGTGCGGCTGGATTCGGAATCAGAATCTATCGCCCAGGCTAGATCCATAGTGGCGCGCGACAGAAACAGTCCTCTGGGAGATAAGGTTACTGCATCCTGCTGCTGCAAGTTTTGCCGAACGACGACTGTCCTGTTGTTATTAAACATTAACCCTGGTTTGTTTTATGTTCTGCCGTTTTGTTTTTGCCTTTTAATTTCCTGATCATGTGAAGCGTCTTTCCTCGCGGATTAAACTCGGTCCACGCACACGCATTTCCTATAACAAACATGGCGGCATATGTTTCGCGCACGGGATTGTGGGTACTGTAGTTAGAGGTGTTTAAAATATATTCAGACATAACCCATCGCTATGAAACAAACCCCTTGGATAATTCGATTTTCTTGATATTTTATTTGAATACATACCCACTACAGGTTAAAACTATAGGTGAGACAATTCATATACAAATCAAGTATTATCAACCAGTGGTCAAATATATAACATGTTAATCGATTAAAAAATTACGATATATATATGTTTTTATTCATTAATTCATTAATCAATGATCATATTTAAGATCTTAAAAATGAATAAAAACACTTTATAAGGCGTAATCTCTTGTGTTTAAGAGGCGTTTTTGAAGGTGATTTTCGTTGATTTATGAGAAACTACACAATAATTTAGAAAAATCTGGCATTGGGTAACTTTGTAATTAGAAATGAACAGGGAAGGCATACTATTTCATCAAGTTAATAAAATGTCTACTTAATCTACTTAATAAAATGACACGAATCACTACTGTCACTACATCAATATTAGAGCAGTTCAAGCTAAATGTCCATTTTAAAGAACTGTAATGAATAGGCTATTTATAGGGCTAGTCTAAAAAGATGGTAGTGCGTGACAGTGTTAACTGTTAAAAATCATCCCAACTCTCACATTCTTTATAATTCAACCAATGTACGACATGTATCGCTCATTGACATCCTTGGTCAAAATGAAACTTTCTTAAAGACAAAGATTCATCACCAGAGGGCGACCTTTACTGCACATAAAGTGAGCATCTATGCATTTCAGTATTGTGAGTCAAAGCTTCACTGCTGCTTTCATGTGAAGTGTTTGCTTCAAACGAAATAAATGTGAACAAACGTCAAATATTTTGAGTTATCATGCTTAGTCTTAACTGGAGATTATGTTCTGAAGAAACAATAGTTGACGTAGAAAGTTTACTAGAAAAGTAGGCTACTTGTTTATATATATATATATATATATATATATATAAAAATGTTATTAAAGTTGCATTTCTGTAAAAACGGAGATAATCTCATTATTGATGACATTCAATTAAACTTATTAATAATATTAACAATCAAAATGATGGCACATTTAATTATAAGATGTCATAATTCAAAAGCAATAATGTTTTTACCATCATTTGCAAAAAGTATTATTGTTCTAAGAAAAATATAATATACATGACTTTAAATTTAATATAAAGAGTCAACGTCGCGGAGAAATGTTATCAAAACTAGGCTGCACGCACTGTGTTTGGTTTTTCCCAATCGACACACCAGTCCACAGTGAAGCCAGACTCTGAAAGGTCGTATAGGCATAATGCCGTTCAATGGTCATTTCATGAGCGCAGATGCTTTATTCACTCTCAAAATATCGATACCGTGATGTTCACGACACATGGAGCCGAACTGGGTCTGGGATCCAGACACACCGACATCGCATTTCTCAACGGAACAACTGAGTTTATACCAACTGTGATAACCACAGCGGTGCCCAAAAGCAACGGGTCCTGTGGAGAGCAGCAGAGCTTGGACCTGGACTTGACTAAGACCATCATCATTGGGATCATGCTCAGCACCATAACCGCGATCACGGTGATGGGAAACACTCTGGTTGTGATCGCGGTTTGTGTAGTGAAAAAACTAAGACAGCCGTCAAACTATGTACTAGTGTCTCTTGCCATAGCGGACCTGTCCGTGGCGGTGGCAGTGATGCCTTTTGTTATAGTGACTGATTTGACAGGAGGCGTCTGGTTGTTTGGGGAGGTTTTCTGCAACATCTTTATTGGGATGGATGTCATGTGCTGTACGGCTTCAATAATGACATTGTGCGTGATCAGTGTGGATAGGTAAGTTCATAAATTGCGTAAAGATTTTCTTGAAGTCCTTGGATCATATATCGGTTTGCATTTTGCGTGCACGTGCATACAGAACAACACCAACCAATATCTTTTTTTAATGACGTACGCAAACTTACGTTTTAAATGCTTAATGGATAATTTTAAAGTGCGCTTGAATAGTTGAGCAATATCAGTGCAATGAACGACAATGTTTAACAGCATTTCATAGCGAAAACTTTTTTACTTTTTATGGTGCATTAACTAATGTTAACAGTGACCATGTTTGATACATTTATTTTATTAAAAATGCGAAAATCTACAAAGTATTTATATATTAAGTTCATGTTACCTCATTTATGAACTAATACATTTATCATAAAGTGTCACTGCAAGCATTTGGAAAGTGAAAATCTCATCCAAGCTTTTGGGGTAATATTAAGGATGCCTATACTTCATAGTTAAATTTGGGATTAATCTTATCCCTGTGCGGTTTTATTATGTAATACCAACATTTATTCAAAAATGATTGCATTTTAGTTGGAGCAGAAGTCCTATAACAGTACACAAATCCACAGAGGTTTATACAATTGTTCTTTTGACTCCAAGTCATATGTGACAACTAGCCCCCCCTCGTATTCTAAACTGAGCTTGACAACCACCATTCATTTGTGTTCATATAATGAAAAACATTTCTAAAACACTTGCATTACTCTAAATCAAATAGGCTAACAGAGATTTAAAAATCATTTGAAACCCTGCCTAGACTTTGAAGCTGTGTCCTGGTGCGTGTGCTATTTTGATAGCTCTCGTTTGATAGTCAAAGTCTGCTTTATTGTCAATTCTGCAGTATAGAGGATTAAAATTGCATTTCTCCAATATATTGGAATCAACCACGAAAACTGGTAAATAATGTGTGCAGTTTTATTTGTCTTCATTCAGTTTAACATTATATTATAGTTTTCAAATAAACAAATCTGTATTTATAACAAAAGTGTTATAAGAAACTACTGAATGCTGCCACATGACAGCGTCGTTTATGTAACAGAAAAAAAATTCACAAGTTCCATTCAGAAATAGGCTTGACAACGTGATGTATTGTAGAAGTACATTCAGTACCACATTGCAATTTAAAAGTACAAAAAATCTGTGTTTAATTACTGAAGAAACTGCAGGCAGTAATATGTTGTACTCTCTCAGCAATATGTTTAAGTTTTCAAGGGTTTTCTGGTGAGCTAAGAATGTTAAGTTCTTAGAGTAGTCCGTCTGTACACTGTGTTTTTTAGTTGAGTAAGATTTTAATGCTGCTAAACAGGCCCAGACTTCAATTCGCAGCAATAAGTATGTTAATGCTTCACCAACCTTTAAAGTTACAGCGAATGTTGCAAGTACTGGAGCTTAATAATTCAAGGATCATGTGGCTGAATAAATAATTTTTTTGAAGAGATTCTCAGCTTGGTGCTAACTTTTCTCTCAAGCTTAGGGTCTTCATTACAGACGGTAAATCTCCACGTACCCGAATACAACCAAAGCACCCCATGCACTTGTTGGAGATCTGTTGATTTCAGTCAATATGCATGACTAAACATTTTGAGTGAAAATAAATTATAAAAGATGCAGCTTTCATTCATTTATTTTCTGAATATAAATCCCTACAGTTGCAAGATGGGACAAGAGTAATGTTTAACATTTTGGCCAAATATCATTGATATTTTATTATACTTATTTCGGAGAAAGATGTACAGTATCATCTCCTGCATTCAAGTACTTTCAGCGCAGTATCTGCTGGATTATTTCATTACAACTTCTGTATTGTTCTGCTCTAGTGAACACAGTGTGCATCATGGAGCTATGTTTAGGCTTACAGCATGGCATTGTTGAATTCACAAATGCATCTCCATTGTGATTGGAACAGGCAATGTGGGCCCCTTTACACATCCATAACAACAAATTCATTCCCCCAAAGAGAGCAATTCATTACAATACAGGCATTCTGGCCTTTCACTGTCTGCCAAGAAAACCGTGTGTCTGGGTGCCATTTTTACACACGCAGCATTTGGCCTAAATCACAAATACAATACTTGCAATACAAAAATGGTATTATCGCCTAGAAAAAATAAAATGTTTGTTTAAAACATTGATCAAATATTAAAAATTTTCAAATTCTTTCTTGCTAGAATGATATGGGACATACATGTAGTGTGATCCATAATAATGATTATATAATATTCCCTTTAACATTTTTTACTAGACATTCCTGTATGAAACAGGGACAAATAAGATACTTGAGAATACTCATTTATCACTTAAAACTGATAAGAACTTGATATAAAATCATTTGGTTTTCACAAAAGGGCTTGAAATCCAGATTATGTTAAATTAAAAGACACAATTCTCCAATCAGACCTCTGCGGATGATTTGTTTTATCTTTGTATCTACCGTAGCTCTTTCAAATGAATTAGTCTTGATATTATCCATCAGTTCAAGAGGCTTTCATGACACATCATTGAACACTGAGGTGCAAATTGACTAAGATGCATATAATTGACAAATTACAGCCACATAATGATCCTGTTATAGTCAGACCTTCAACTTCCCTTTGATCCACATTTTCCCTTTCGTCTGACCGCCGCTCCGCTGAAACCATCTGCCTGCGCCAGCTTCAGTCGAATCATAGTCGAACAATATAATGTAGCTGTTGCTGCTCTGAATATTGATACTACACAATTACAATTACATTTCTTCCCTCGACTGTACTTCAAGATCAAAATCTTGTGCTTTCTCGGACTGAAATGTATAGCATACATCCAGCAAATGGATAATATTGATGTTCTGCTTGTGTTGTACTTTCTGTATTGGCGTAGATGCAAGTTCTTTGAAGTTCTCAGACTTGAAATATAACTTGATATTTCTTTTGCAGTATATGGAATCCTCGATTCATTTCGGATATATTGAAATTCACAGTAACAGGTTTGTCTAAGGATACCAAGATTAATTCGATTGAACTGCCAATGTCAGCAGCTATTCAATCTTGAGAAGTTAATTACAATCCACCATATTCTCTTTTCATCCCTCTTATGAGCTGCGCACTGTTTTCAATTCAGTTATTATTTGTTGTCCTTTGATTGGCTTCTTGTATTTGTATTTCGTCCTTTTGGATTGGGTACACACAGAGTAAAGTGGAGTTTAGAACGTACTCAACATCAAAAGATACCCACACTGATTATTTTGCTTTCAAACATCAAAATATCATTAGTGCAAGGCAAACATCGGTATAACTTATAGATACATTAAACACAATGTTACTTTGGCACTTATTTTTCCTAAAATGGTTAACTCCATAATTTTGCTTTGTAACGTTTAAATGAATGTTACAAGTAAATTTAATGTAAAACTGTTTAATTTCCAGCTGAAAAAAAGTAATTATATAAGAAAGGACTTTATGGACTAATATGAAATGGTTTCATGGTCGGCTGATTTATTTGGAGTTTCTGTGTCTGTGTACGAAAGGTTTTAAATAACTTAAATGACCAGTCCAATAAGTGTCTCTAAGCCATTCTTGATCACGAGGAATCTCATGCGTGAAATTAGTTTAAAAGCCAGGCGGGGAATACACACTTTCTATTTCAGTAGGTGGAGTAAAAAACTTATTTGCTACCTTAAAAATATGGATCCATAACAGATTCAGGCTTGCTGAAAGATCCATTGAAATGAAAAAGATTTGGATGAAATTTAAAACAAATACCTAGAAGTGTATGGATTAAGACGAAATGCTTGGAGAGATAGGGGGGCACAGTGATCGGGAAATGTCAGGTTTGAACTCACACGAGTCTCCTCAGCACCAAGACTCTATGAGTTGCTGTTCAATCGTAACACTTTTCATTCCGTGTCTTTTCAGAGCAGAGAGACCCTCAGAAAGAAAGAATTTGAATGCATTGCATTTTCTGTCATGGACTAGGTGAGACATGAACAGAGGACCCAGGTGCAGACAGCGGGTAATGGGTTAACAAGAGACTTTAATAACACAGGGCAAAACAAAAACCCACGAGGGGTACAATACAAATGACAAGGTAAAAACAGGAACACAAGGTAGACAGGAACACAGACCAACTAAACTAGACAGGACTAAAGATAACATTTACCATAGTTTACAAATAACTAGACTGCACTGACAAGACAGGAACTCACCACATGAATAGAATTGAACCAGCACAAGACAGAAGACACAGGGGCATTAAATAAGGGCAAGAGGGACAGCTGCGGGGCATGAAATAACTAATGAGAACACGAGAGGGTGGAGAGAATGTATGGCAAGCCATAAGGGCCATAAATGCCTCTCTCCACATTACATGGGGTTCTGTCATGGATCTTCCTCTTCACGTCATGTCTTTCTTGGTCTAGTTGCAGAACCATGACAATTTCCAGTATGTGTTATTTTGAAAGCTTTTTGAAAGCATCAGACGTTTCTTTCTGACAAATCCATCACACTGAATGTATGAATACACACATTTAACCTTTTATCCTTTTATATACATGCATCCATGTGAATTATGGATTAACACTTCCAGGTGAAAAATATCTGCTCTTAGCTTTGCGAGTTCACTGATCTGAGATTCACACCGAGCTTGAGACGACGACTCGTGTTGAGACGACTCGTGCAGAAAAGCCTGGCAACCCCCAGCCCCAGTATCCCTAACATCCGAGGTCAATAATAGTTGAATAACAATGTTGTAGATGGACCTAAACCTGGTTGTAAGCTTAAACTTCATATGAATTGTAAACATATCCCTCAAATCTGGTTGATTTAAATGTTGTCCCAGGATCAACAATAATGTTTTACTAACGTAGCTGTGTGTAAATTTGCCCCATCTCTTATATAGTGCACTATATCGGGTGTCCGCCATTTTAAAGTGTTGTCCGAATTCTGAGTGAACAACTCATTCCCTACATTTGTTCACTTCTTTTTACCCCAAATGCTCTCTTTTTTTGAGTTTAAGTCGGATGTATTGTTCACTCACTCTTTCCTGTGACAAAACGCTTATCAACCCCCTGATTAATTCCACGAATGTACACCTTATTTTCTACTTTTTGAGAATAAACAGATTAAATGAATGTTTTGGACGGTAGTGTTTTATTTTAAATATGTTAAATAATTTTATTAAAATGTAATAAATCAATGAAATAATAAATTAATATGACAAACAGTTGTTTTCCTCTCTTTATTATAAACTAATACAAAAAACGTGACAAATAAGATGAAAATGAACTTCATGAGGGTGAAGTTACCCATAAAGCAATACAGGTTTAATATAAGCATTATGACGAATGTCCGGGACAGTACTGTCAGAGTATATATTATATATTAAGTCAGTGTCTGAAATCTTTTACTAATTTTCATTCACTTCTTCCTGATATAGTGGACTATTTAGCATTCGCGATATAGGGAATAGTGAATGAGGGAATTAGTGAGAGACAGGATGTTTATAAAACGTATTAATTGGGTTTGACAGGGTTTTTATAACTGACCACCCCAAAACTGAGTAAAAAACAAACAAAAAAAACTTTGGGGATTACATTTGGACTCCTGACCGATTGAGACTTAGCTTAGTTTTATGCCGCTGTCACACTAGACTTCACGTTCCATTGACTTCCATTCATACGCATGCGAATGCGTTAGACCGGAAACGCAAGGTCATGCGAAAAAAGTTCGCATTTCGCTACGTTCACAGGTCAAGTTTAGAGAACTCGGACTCGACCTGTGAATTCGTACCACATGACAATGTGAGACCAATAGAAAATCGAGACGCCATGATGTGATCTTTTCAGTTGGAGGAAATGCTAACAATAATTTCACACAATGCAATTTTGTACAATACAGCTTTAAAATAACGAAAACGTTCATTCTGAAAGTCTTGAAAGACATGCACCACTTGCAAATATGTCTGGTTGTCATGTCAGAGATTCATCTGTAAACGCAAAATCCTTTCCACTCGGGTTGCTGGTAAACTTCAGGTCAGTAGGAATTTCTTGGGTCTGATGCTTTAGAGATATGTTGAATCCTGTCTGGCATATTATGGGCAGATCCTTGGGTTCAGTTGCTTTTAGGAATGCTGTTCTTCGCTGAATCGTCAAACATGTCATGTGAAGTTATCTTATTAACTGTGTACCTCGTCTATCCTCTGTTTCCGTAGATACCTTGGAATCACTCGACCCTTGACTTACCCCGCAAGACAGAATGGACAGCTGATGGCCAAGATGATAGTGGGCGTCTGGTTAATTTCTGCATCCATCACTCTACCCCCGTTCTGTGGCTGGGCTCATAACATCAACACGGCGGGAGTGTGTCTGATCAGCCAGGACGTGGGCTACACCCTCTACTCAACTGCTGTGGCCTTCTACATCCCAATGGTGGTCATGCTTTTCATGTATTACAAGATTTTTAAAGCTGCCCGCAAAAGCGGGGCCAAACACCACTTCACCGCCCTTTCCCCAATCCAGCTGCCGTGTCCCGAGCCCACGTTAGACACTGTAGAGGGACTCTGCATGCAAGGACTGAAGAACGCCTCGCCAAAAGAGGAGTTCTCCACCTTGTCCTGCCTGCTGAATAGGGAACGCAGGAGCGCCTCCATTTTCAGACGAGAACAGAAGGCGGCCACCACGCTTGGGGTGATCGTGGGCGTCTTTTCGTTCTGCTGGTTGCCGTTTTTCCTCTTCACAACTGCGCGACCATTCATATGTGGGCTGCTCTGCAACTGCGCTCCCGTCTGGCTGGAGCGGGTACTGCTGTGGTTGGGTTACACCAACTCGCTCATGAACCCTTTCATCTACGCCTTCTTTAACCGAGACCTCCGTTCAACTTATAAAGATCTGCTTCGCTGTCGTTATCGGAACATCAACCGTCGACTCTCGGCTATGGGAGTGCATGAAGCTCTCAAACTCTAAAATGCTCACAGGCGCACTTTCCATAAAGGCCCCTTCTCACGGCTCATGCCAGTGTTCCTTACATCGAACTTTCTGGAGCAAAACGTCAGATGCGATGGATCCGGAGAAGCTGCATTACATAGTGATCAAGTGTGGAAATGATTTTTCTTCAAATCATGAAACTAACCATTTGATGCACCGATATTGATTCACGGACAGTTGGCATGATGCTTGTAACTTATTGCTAACTCTGCAAAACTCCTATTCTGTAAATCCAATAACCAATTTGGTGTAATTGTCCTGGTGTTTGTTAAGGCAGTGTGAATTAGATGCATGAGGCGGTCCTGCTAGACGTTTCATTCCATTGACTTCCATTCATGTAAATGCAGCAAGTGAGAAATGCAAGCTCTGGAAAATTTCAGTGTGTTCCTAAATTCAAGTTTGATGAACTCTGACCTGCGAATTTGTAACACACGAAGACGCATGGCTAATAGAGTGATGCGAACACGACCTTTTCCGAAAATCTAAGATGGAGAAAACACTGATAATAGCGTTATCTCGCAATGACGTATCGCATGCTGAAGGTTATTGTACGTTGTAAAAAATATTTATAATATGTTAGGTCAGGGGCTTTTTGTTTAAAAGAAAAGGTCTCAAATGTTATGTTGCCATAGTGTGCCAGTCCTTCAATTCAAATGCATTCCAAGAATGTAAAGTTCTGTGAAAGTTTGTGTAACAAGTTCTCATTTCTGTATTTCAAGTCTTGTTCTCAACACTAATGTACGTTTTCACATTTACTGTGCACATTTCCCATTTTCTTGCTGCCTAGCAACCTTATAAAACTGGCCTTCTGTGATGCTATCTGCAAGGCTTTTCACGTCGAGGTCAAAGCAGTGCGTAACGTTCGCCTGGGTCGCAATTTAAAACAACTGTAGTACATAAAACGACAATGGCTTTGTTTCTTTGATAAGTAACACAAGGTAATATGACCTTTCAATAGCCATTCGTTTTGTTGCTCAAAGAATACTTCGGTCACAAATTCAAACAAAACACCCTGAACAAACAAATAGACGAAAAACAAGATGACTGAGTAGTATTGCTGATGCTTTATTGAAACATAATACTCTGTTTTGCCAGTGGATTACGTTTCACTGTTTACTCAGCGAATTAGCATGAAAGTATTTTGCTTTATGTATTTATTACAAAATGTCGTGCCGAAGTAAAACCAGTGAATGTGAACAGGTTATAGCATCCAAATGATGTGCATAAGCAGTGTAGCAGATGCATATGTAAATAGAGTGCTAAGATCAGCAGGAAACACATTGCAAATAATTGTATTGATGAATTGTTTTTAATGTACGCCTTAAAGCAACATAATCTCCTGTTGACTGAAAACACATTTTGATGCCAGTTTCACACAAACAGCACTAGATCATTTATGCAGGTTAATAGGTTACACCTTGAGGTTTTTGACTTAAATGTGAATATGATACACATGCTCATGTAAATAGATTTCCTGACGATCAGGTTACATATCCTCTCAAGAGTTTATTCCCCTTACCTATTACATTATTAATGGCCGCTATCCAAGAAAACACTCAGTGTAGTAAAAATCTGTACTTAAGTCTAGAAACGTGCGCTTTCATTTGGTCAAGGCAACAGAGTTAGGCGCTGATTTAGCATGCGGTGTAAAACAACCTTTATTGTCTGTTGTCTGTGTTTAAGTGTTTTGTTTAATCTAAATAATATGAGGCGAAAAAATAAAATTTATAATGTACAACAGTTGTGTGAAATTGTGATTCGATGTGCTAAATACTTAAAAAATATCAGTTCATGAATTAAAACTCATTGGCAACACATTGGCCCTCATCAAGCAAACACGGAGAGCTTGTATTAATATGCTACGTGCTGACTCCGTGTTTGTTTTGGAAAATGTTAATATGAGTTCTGGTGTACATGCCTAACTGTATCAATACCTATGTTTTCTTAATAAATATTACCCTCATGAATATTGCATATGTTTTTCATTTACATACTCTTAAAAGCCCATGTGTCTGCGGCACTTGTTTACCGTTTGGTTAAAGTCTTGAATATTATTAGCACAAATATGTTTACTTCGCCTTACTGGTGAAGTCAGCTTATTTAAAGTGATCGGGGTCTTTTAGGTGGAAATGACGGAAAAGCAAGATAAATAGATTGATTTAATATGTAATGATTAATCAGAGCGTGTACTTTTAATTAACACCCAGACGCTTTTTCAACTTCCTGTCAGATGTTGTTTTCCTCATGATTAAAACTGTTATTTGATTCATTAATGAGGTTTGTTTGCGTTATGAAAAACTTTCTGACTACAACTGCTTGGATTTTACATCTTGACAATTTAACGTCATTATTTCTGAAATGTGTTAAACACGCCTAAGCATGCTGGCTGGTTTAAACAGGTTTTGACAAGCTATGTTGCTGGACTTAAGTGGTTAGACTGGTAGACCTGTTGACTCACCAGTTAAAACACCAGCTTGGCCATGCTTGGAGGACCAGTATAAACCAGCTGACCAGCCAACTTTTCTTACAGACTGATAATGAAATGGGCAGAAAAATATTTTAGACTCGTAGACTGTAGGATAACCTGACCCATACATAAAATATTGCAAAATGTAAAAAGATAGTTTTATTTAAAGGAATAGTTCACCCAAAAATTACAATTCTGTCATCGTTTACTCACCTTTTTGTAATTTCATAACTGTATAAATTACTTTGTTCCAATGAACACAGAAAAATATATTTGGAAGAACGTAAGTAATTTGCATCTCCGGGACATCATTGACTACCACGTAGGAAGAATAAAAGGTGCCCGAGAACTCGTTGTTTTCCTAAATTCTGCAACCATCTCATATATACAATATTGTTATTCCTACCATGGTAGTGGATGATGTCTCAGAACTGAAAATTGCTAATATAATACCAAATATCTTTCTATGTTTAATTGGAACGAAGAAATGCTTACAGGTTTCAGGTTTGAAACAAAGTCAATACCAAGCCTTGGCTAATGGTTCCACCCTTATTGACAAGGGGCCTCATTTATAAGATGTTGTGTAGAAACCGCCCTAAATTTGATTTTACTATAAATTGCGTACAAGTGATTCATAGAACGAACGTACACACAGAAAACTTGTGTACCCCTCCGTATCAGATGTGAAGCATATAAATAGCAAATTCATGTGATATTGCGCGCAGCTAACAGTTCCATATCTCCACGTTTTAATGATGTCTTATTAATATCATTGATATATATAAGATTCCCTGACAAAGTCCAAATCCTCAACGGACTTATATTTCCAAAAACCTGCAGCACTCGGACAAGCAAAAGTGAGTACGAGTGCCAAGCACTTTTCCACGTCAAAGACCATTTTTATAAATATGAACGTTTTTGTGCACACTTTATGATCAAATCTGTGCGTATGCACGTTTTATAAATGAGGACCAAGGAGACAAAGGTATGAAACGTTGTCCAAACATTAAACTAAACAACAGTATTGGTAATGACAACATAAAAAAATATTAAATCATTCTTTTGGTTAATATAAATTACAATCAGGGCTGGAAATCTGGGAATGTGGGGTCCAGGGAGAAAAATTCAAAAGCGATGGGGGCATGGGCCCCCGCTCTCAAAATGTACGATTTCTTATTTTTGTCCATGAAAATGCCTCGAAAGAGTCCCGCCATTGATTTTCAGCCATTCACACCGCTGATTATGATAAATACATTATGTGGAATTACATCAAATATGTACTTGTAAATATTAAATATGTTACATACGCAATATTACTTGTCAACAGCAGTGTGATTGTATTATGTTCACTTGATTAAATGAGCTCAAGCTAAAATGCTTAATATTTGGCTAAGGAGGATAACGTTCACCAACTCTTTCTACCTTGTTACCAAGTCCCATCGTGACAACTAGCCCCGGTATACCCTATAATCCACAGCATAATTACAGCATGCATAATTATGAAGGCAATCAACACACACTAATTAAGTGTGTCTAGATTGCCCAAACTCTTCAATCTCTATGACATTTTTTGCATGCTAGATGATAAACAAACTAAGAAGTGCATCTGCACGCACCCAAACACAGTTTTCCCAATGGTGAAATGCGTTCAGAAGCACATCAAACACATACAGTGAAAACAAGCTGGAGCTCTGGAGCTGTGGACGTGACGGGTACACCACCTATCTAGTGATGGCAAGGTCAGGGGTCCGATCTCCAGAAACGCACATAGTGATACATTTCATGCGCAAGATGCTTTGAATAAAAGCATCTGAATAACACGTAAATTCAAGTCACTGACTTCAAGGTAAAGAAACACACCAAAGACGGTAGGCCTATATCATTTACATTTACATCAAGTAACTTTTTTGAGTCTTGCTCAAGGCCATCTGCGCCCACTTCAGCAGGTCAGAACGTTGCCTTCCAAAACTAGACGTATGAATTCAAGTTTCTCACTTGAGGGTTTGCCATCTGCTCTTTTGTCTGTATTCTACAAACACCGCTCCATCGAAGTGACAGCTTCTACCTTCAGCTTTATCACTCCTGGGCGCAAAGACACACATAACTTCGCTTAACCTCAATCTAACAGCAGGAAGTCGAGATTTGTGGGATGAAAAGTTGCTCAATGGCCCTTTGTTAGGGGATTTGCATTCAGAACGACCCCACAAGTGGCGTCTTTTGGAAAGCGTTTTTACTTTTTTGTTGTTGAAAACCCTGAATAACCAACAGAAAGATTTCTGGGAGTTGGGTCACACTCAAAGTAAAATTACATGCGCACATGCACTCACAAATGAAGCCAGCTAATAGACTAATTGAAATGAGATCAAAGCAGAGGAGGATGAAACTTCAAAGTGGTATAGCTTGAGTATATGCTGCTTGATGGAAAAGTATGTTAGTCCTTGCTTCTGATATAGTTGCATTGCCTGGGATCAAAGGGGCTCATATGGCCAGCTGAAGTTTTGTTAATTGTCATTCTTTTTCAAAACTAATAGTTAAGGTCCTGCGAAAACATGAATGTGAAATGTACGAATTGACAAACAGATCAGCACAAGGATTGCCAAACTAATTTCAAAATACAAAAATGTCCAAGCATACGTAATGGAAATAAGCTGAACATTGAATTACTGCATCCACACACACAATAAAGATCACTCCGATCTAGGGATTTGTATCTACGGAACAGCTTTTGAGCTACTTGATAAAATGAATTGCTTATAATCATTTTCAGTTTTTCTGAAATTACTGTATACATTTTCACGTTCTTGAATGTAGTTTATGAAAAAATCTCAAAATCTCAAGAGCCCTGTTCTCCACAAATTTGAATGCAAGCGCAAGTTAGTCCGTTTACATTGCACGCGTGTTACGGTTTATTCATTTATAAATCGCTGTCTGCCTTAATACATCATCAGAGTTACTGTACATGTACTAAAAATAAACATGTGTAGGCCTACAGCAAAATAACTGAAGATAGATCCGCACAAAACTGAACGTTCAATTTGATTAGGCTCATGAAACACCACTGAAATAGAAATGAATAAATAGTTTTAATGAGCTGTTTACTCACCCTTGTGTCATTCCATATCTGGAAGACGTTCTTTCTTCTGCAGAACACAAAAGAAGATATTTTGAAGAATGTGGGTAACCAAACAACCACCATCGACCTTCATTGTGTGCACACAAAACCACAAAGACATTTCTGTCTTTTTTATTTTCCACAGAAGATAGAATCATTTACAGGTTTAAAATTTCAAGAGGATGAATAAATGATTATTTTCATAACTTTATATAGAATAAACTGTATATTGTATACAACCGTGTAAAAAAAAGTAGTTCACATAAAAATTTTCCCCCATTGACTTTCCATTTATTTTTATTCCTAATTAATACATTTATTTCAAAAATTTATATTTACAGGTATGTGTTGGTAAAATGATCATATTTGTTTCATTCTGTGAACTATCAGTATTTGTACCAAATTTCTGATTGCATTTATTTGCAGAAAATGAAAAGTGGAGAAGCATACTGCAAGGAAAACAAGTTCAGATTCATCAATATTTGTACATGTATTAAGAAAGACTTTGGTTATATCACAGTTTTCATGTGTGTTGTCATGCTGTCAGCCTTTCACGTTGCTGTTGAATGACTTTATGCCACTCCTGAGGTTTCTTTTTTTATTCAACAGACACTGAATTGCAACAACACATCAAGAAATGCTGATCTGAAAATTTGGAATGGTCTCTTATTATTTTTCCACATCTGTATATAGGTTTAACCAAGGATGTCCACAATATCTGAAACTCATTTCCGTTGATCTTAAGAGTCAGCTGCTCAGCTATCACAGGAAGTACAAAAACTGACTGGATGACGAATGCACATTAACCCAAAAAGTCTCTAGAGCCCTTTTAAGAGCCATCCTTAAAACAAATGTGGCACAGCTATATCTGTAAGCCTGAATAAAAGAAAACATGTCACGGAAGCTATCAATGGTCATACAGCATTCATCAACGAGGACTAATAGAGCCTTTTCTGAAAGCAAAAGCCTTGAAATGAGGCTGTAAAAATATATCATGAATTACACACATCTCGAGCATGCATTGGTGAAGGTACAGTATGCATAATGGATTCTGAGTGAAACAAGGCTCACATGGCACAAATGAAACAGGCTCACTGCCAGGTGTATAGATGAGGTGTTGTCGCACACTTTCATTCCCTGCGGTTATCTTTTGTCTTGAGATGAGTCATAGGCAGCCATGTGACCTGTCCCCAGTTATTCTATTGTGGGAGTAAAAGCACCAGAAGCCCATTTAGACCTCCAGAAAGTGAAAGACATGGCAGGGAAGTCTAATGACCTGATGGACCACCTGAGGGTTTGCCACTCTAATCACACAATGGAGATCAGCAGTCGCACTCCTGCAAATTCTAACCAGTGTGACATTATGGACAGGGTGTTTCATGAGGTGGGCACTTTGTGGAAGAAATAAGTAGAAGTAGAAGTGCAAGCGTGGTTGAAATGAACACATTTTGTATGTATGTGGACATCTGGCACTGATATGATACTGCGATTAATTTTTTTTACTCACGTTTGTCGAGGCTTTTAATTCACAAATATTTGTGTTTTCTTTATTGTCTATTTGAACAGCTGTACAGTGGCTAAAAGTGCTATAGAAATTAACACGACTTCACTATTGAATTATTACAGAAAGCTATAATTGTAATTGTATATAACCAAACTTCATACCACTACTTATGCTGCAGATGAAGATGTAGCCTATGCCAAGACGACCCATTTTTATTTGATCATAAAAGCAAGTGCACTCATAAAAGGATACTTTAAACTAACTTAATTCAATTATGAACAAAACAGAAACATGTTATTTAAAGGAAAAGTTCACCTCCATATCAAAATTGTGTTGTTTTTTACTCAACCACATGACGTTCAACATGTTTAAAGACCTCCCTGCATCTTCGGAACACAAATAAAGATATCTAAGGTGACATCCGAGAAATGTCCTCTTTTATGTGCGAAAACAAACCAAAACAACAACTTTAATACATAAAAAGGATTTTGAGGTGAACTTTTCCTTTAAATACGTAATGACTGAACTAAACTGAATTGAGTAAACTTAAACAACCATGTCAACATGGAACACCAGAAGTTGGTTTTGCTACGATCATGACAAGCCCATAGTGCCTATAGTAGCTTTGTTATTAAAGCAATTTGAAATCTGGCTAGCAGGTCTTTAACCCAAGCACATGCTCAACACTTTACCACAATGGTTAACCCCCAAAAACATTAACGTATCAGAAACCTTTTTAAACACATGAACAAATATACCTGTTTTATCATTTTGATAAAAGATGGATAAAATAACATTTTACTGCAACCTTTACTCTGCCTATCCAGCCCCATGCAAAGCATGATGGGAATTGGAAATCCTGCTCCTAGTTTCTATCCTGCCACTTTAATACAACTAAAGTCATTTATGTATCTCAAATGGATTAAGTAAAGTGGTTCAAAATAGTTCTGTTGCATCAATTGATGAAGCGTCAAATGTTATTTTGATCTACTTGGTTGAAAAATGTTATTTTAAAATGTAAATATTTAGTTAAGCCAAAGCATAACAGTTTTAAGTCCGTTTACCATAAAACCCAAAACAATGATGTTACAACAAAAGTTTAAATAAAGAAAAATGCTGAATACTGTTGTGTATTCATGTGAAAAGTGTAAAAACAGCCTTAATATTTTAACTATAGGCCGGTCACAAGTCATTATTATTATTATTACACTGCAAATTCAACAGGTGATATTCAGTTATCATGATAGACATAAAAATATGTATAAAATGTTTGAACAAATCAAATATAGAACGTTAGAAAGAACATAAAAATTCACATTACAGATTTGAAACAGGATGACTTATTCCACACAATGCACTCAGTTCACCCGAAAAGGAAAATTCTCTCACCCATGCTAGATCTCCTTTTCTTCAGTTGAACAGACGAATACATTTATATTCCAATGACATCATTATAATATGTGTACTTTTATCATATACATAAGTAACCCTTACTCCAGTCGGTTAATGTCATCTGAAGCAAACAATAGGTTTGGTTCTCTCTGGTTCTTGTGTGTACAAAAATATGCTTGGATTGGTATAAGCAGAAAATACTTGTTTTTTCCCCAAATACTGTACATTTGGTGCTTTGTTTCAGAAGATATTTAATAACCCATTTGTCTGGATGTGTGTGCTTTTTAGATATTGTAAAAATGACTGTGTTTGAATGTAAATGATTTTAACACGACGTGAACAAACAGGTGACGGATGGACAGTCTCTGTTGTAAGCATGTGACGTATTATCTGATAACACATCCAAACCCAAGTATATAGATTTGCTATTGGCTGCGTGTGGAACAAAGAATTTCTAATGTTGTTTTCAAGACGCCAGTTATTACATCCTACAGTGTCAAGCGCCAGCAGTGTACAAAGACCAAAAGCCTGAGTTGAGCACCAAGCCAGAGCTTAGATCCTAAGATTTCACAATATAAACACTGCAGCTATGTGCACAAATAGGTGTCGTGGATCATAACTGAATAAATAATAATATAGACGACTTAGTGTCCATGCATTTTTAATAAATGATCAAGAAAGTCGTCCCCGAACAGTCATATGAATCTGATGGCAGGAGGGTGAGTTAATTAGTTTTTGGGTGAACTTTCCCTTTAAGAAAGGAAAGGGATCACTAATGGTCATTTCTCTAATCTCTCTGGACCGCTTTCTCGTTCATATTTATTTGGCTTTAACAACAGTGTGAACAATTTTACATATTTGTTTTTAGCTGAGCCCATATTTTTCAATATGGTTGAATTTGTCAATGCATTACAGAGAGATTTGTGCAGTCGAAATAATTCAGCAGCCATGCTATTGTCTTCTTTAAGATTTGATCCCTATGATGACTGAAATACTGCAGTAATTTAATCTTTTGCGGTTTCTACAATGAATATAAAAACGCTGTTTAAGATCTTCTGCGCAGTCTGACAGCATTATTGAGCACTACTGACATCTTGTGTTGAACTATTGGAAAAACAGATCAGACAGGCAATAAATCACAAAGCACAAACCTGCCTGCCAGTGCTTGTTGTTATCTTTATAAGGCAATTTGTGAAAGATAAATAGATCTGCATTTAAGTGCCTCAATTTACTAAATAGCCTGTCTACA
The DNA here is from genome assembly GCF_947034865.1 of Barbatula barbatula. Classification (NCBI taxonomy): domain Eukaryota; kingdom Metazoa; phylum Chordata; class Actinopteri; order Cypriniformes; family Nemacheilidae; genus Barbatula; species Barbatula barbatula. The sequence goes on along the minus strand of NC_136787.1, from coordinate 9,371,854 downwards.
CTTCTTTAAAATGACTTTACAAATTGTCCTTTAAATACACCTACATTAAATACATCTTTTTCCAGAAATGTGATCGGAAAGATAACATATGGATGAATGGCCTATGCATTTCATGATTGTGCCTACATGACATATATGATATTATATACAATAAAGAGATGTATAATATACAACAGGGTGAATATAGTTCTGGCACATACCCACTTTTACCTGTAAAACTATTTTTAAATATCTGCTTTCATATATGACACAAACTGCAACATGAAGGTTTTATTGTCAACATTGCAGAATGATGTTACAGAAAAGTGTGGTGAGAAACACGAAGTGAACAAACAGGTGACGGATGGACAGTCTCTGTTGTAAGCATGTGACGTATTATCTGATAACACATCCAAACCCAAGTATATAGATTTGCTATTGGCTGCGTGTGGAACAAAGAATTTCTAATGTTGTTATCAAGACGCCAGTTATTACATCCTACAGTGTCAAGCGCCAGCAGTGTACAAAGACCAAAAGCCTGAGTTGAGCACCAAGCCAGAGCTTAGATCCTAAGATTTCACAATATAAACACTGCAGCTATGTGCACAAATAGGTGTCGTGGATCATAACTGAATAAATAATAATATAGCCGACTTAGTGTCCATGCATTTTTAATAAATGATCAAGAAAATTGTCCCCGAACATTTTTTTCCAGTTGTTAGAAATGTTAATGGAATGATTGCTGAAGCAAATTTTGTACATATAAACACCGACAATAAATAAGAACATGATATATGTACATCGCCATACGTACATAAGTAACACATTTAAGTGTAATATCAGTGACCACGTTTAAAAAAAATGATGGTTTGGAATTGTAACTTTGTGTAAATATATAGGCCTATATTATAAATTTCTCTGGGCACTTTGAGAATTGGAATAGTGATGTAAGGCGTAAAAGCGGGTTCGAGAAGTTCATTCGGGAATTCATATAAAATTCCATAACTATCCAATTTTTGCTGAGATTGTAGGGGATGGCAAGAATCCTTATCCTGTTTTATGTACGCCAGATACTGTTGTGAATATGATTGAAATAACATTTGGCGCGTGGAATGATCTCACTTGCTTATCTTGACATGTCTGCATAGCATCCGTATTAGATTAGCATTGATAGTATTGGTCTCTCGGCGGGGAGAGTTCGAGTGTCCCGAGTCCAAACGTTAGAAAAGGAACACTTTTTTCTTCAGGTCGTTCCGTTTCCATAGTGACAGACGATCGAATTCTGTGATGGGCATTCCGAAAAAGCTCTGGAATTCCTCTGGAGACAGATGTCTCTTTAAAAGTGGAAAGGACAAATAAAACAACCAGTCGGTTTTTATGTACAATAAGATTACGATTATATAGTTCGATATAGTTTAAAAAAAAATGTGTTGTTGCAAATATTACAATCATTATTATTATTAACAAGGTACATTATATAACATTAAAGTGTAAACACTGTGGCACTCAAAACATTGTTTTTGTTAATCAACAGTACATTTAAGATACGGTTTCATTAGGTTTGATAAAGCTACTATGTCAGACGCTTATGTTTTTTAAACGTCTTTAACACACAACTAAATTTGTGCTTTTAAGTAGGTTTACCTCTAATCTGGTCCTGTCGACACCCGGTGGAAGTTTACTGCGCCCTCTGTGGGTCACTATCAGCATTTCATACGGATATATCTGAAGATCAGAGACATCATTTTGTTAGGTTTTAGGGTCATTATATGCAAAATCATGTATTGCTTTGTTGTGCAGGACACTAGACACTAAAAAAAAAAACTGGGCAATTCCATGCAAATTACAACCTTAAAGTTTAAACCAAAGGTTTTCACCATACTGATAGGTCGGATGTCAATATTTGGAAGTTAAAACAAACATGTGCAATCTTTCTTAAAGTTTATAAAAGCACATTTGATTTTGTTTTTAAAGTATGATTTTCCATAGTCAAGTTAGTGAAGTGTCACATCCATAATGGTCCGTATTCCTCATAAACAGGGACATGAAAATAAACACATATGTTTTATGTTCTCTGAAGAGGCATCCCTTGGGTATTTGTTGGGTATTTTTGCTTCTGGTTTGTGCATTTAAATGAACAGAAATCATACTAAGAATGTTAATAAATACATTCACACGTTGGAATTGCCCAGCTGCGTTCACATCAATACCATGCTAACGGAAAAACACACGACACTAAACACTACAAATACTACCTCCAAAGTTTTCATTTCCATGTACATTTTAGTTACATTGCTTAATTTCAGCATTTAACGGATGCAAGGCTTTAAAGCGATATGGAATATGAGGGCATGTATGACACGGGGTTACGGTGAGAGCATGAAAACTTTGGAGGAGCTTTCATTCTGAGACTAACAGATTCACGTCACTACATCTACCTCACCTTCTGCTCCAGAATACTAGGAAGAGAGTTTCCTCGGTCCATTCGGCCACTCTCTGATTCACCGTTCTATGTTCAGACATCACCCCAGCCCCCCAAAAATCCCCACGGGGACAAAGGAGACAGTACATTTAAAGAGGGGCCTCCATTGCATCCATAATAATGAAAGTCGTTCGATTCATTATTATTCATTTTAAGTTAATACATATGCAAACAGCGTATGAGTCGGAAGCCATGAAACAGGGAGGGTAAGCTAATGTCTGCCACTCAGGGCAAAGATACATTAGTAACAGGGAGTGGAAAACAGGAAATGATGTGGTTTCCATGTAAAAAGCCTAATAACAGAACTAGCTGTTGTCGTATTAAGATCAAACAGCCATGCTTGTTAAATGAAATAAGCAATAACATCTTACCTGTATGCCTGCAGAACATTCAAAAACAAAAAAGACATTATGATGTTTTTTATAGTAGAAAATATGTTTTATAATATATTCTTAAACTTATGTGGGAAGACTTTGAACTTTGCGAACTAGAACATTATAATCGTACCCGTTTTTGCTTTGCCATTGTCTGTCGAGGTGAAGTCTGCTGACTGCAGCTAGAGGCGTGAAAAACAATACAAATGAATTATAGCCACCCAATATTGCCAGAAAACAACAGGTGATGAAACATCATGTTCCTCGTATTGTGAAAACTTTCACGACTTTCAAAGCCTCACTGTGAAAACGTCTTAACAGGTCGAGCTTTTTTTGTGTTATCAGAATCATAAACGCATGAAAAGATTGCCACCCACATGTACCCACATTAACAGATGGCCGCCCACATCACTGCAACCACACTGAACCCAAAAACAAAACCCTGTTACTCATTTCACATGCAAAGAGGTGAGCCAATCATATCAGAGGCATTTGCATATAGTCTTAAAGGGACTGCGACACAAAGCAGGTTGTTTAATTTGAAGTCCGATGGGAATACACACACACACACACACATATATATACATAGGCAATATATGAAGAGTTGGGAACTCATTCATGTTCATTTATTGTGCATTCCAATTAATATCCATCAAACTGCAGTTGCTTTGTTTTGATTTAATCCATAAAAACTCCAATATACAGCTAACTAACACAATTAAAACATGATTATATAATAAAAAACATGATTTTATATTTTTTCAAACGAAGTAATCTCATTTTGGCACCAAACTCTTCATATATACTGTATATACATTTCATATGTCCGCAAGTCTGTCTCTTACCCTTGTGAGGCCTGTTCGACTGCACGGAGGTAAAGATGCGGATTTAGTGGCATTGGCTGATAAACCTGCAATGGACAGAAAGGACGCTAAAAGTGACAAGCTAATGACTTTAATATTTAGCTTTAAAGCCACAATACTCTGATAATAAGCATAAAAACACATAAAACACAAAAGGATAGTTACGATGAGACTGTGTTTGTCTTAGACTGCAAAAAACTGTTTAGCCTGTTTACCGAAAAATAATAGGGTGCGTCCCAAAACGCGCACTTATGCACTATACTCCGCCATTTTGTAGTATAAATAGTGTGAGTAGTGCGGGAACCAAGTCAGGGATACTTAAGACAGGATGACCCAATGGGGGAGTCACTATATGTGGGGCATCATCTTGAGGGGGAAACTCGCCTCTATCGAGCTTTGGTAAATGAGCCGCTCCGCCCAGCTTGTAACCAGAAGGGATGCTTAGTGATGGATGGAATGCCTGTACTTCACCAGCAGCTTCTACGGATGTCTGCCAGAGAGGCGCCCTGAGCCAGTGCCCACGAGGAGGCTACACCCCGGGTGGAGTGAGCTCTCATACTGAGCCAGCGGCACGGGAGAAAAGTGATGGCGTCCACCACCCAGTGCGCCAATCTCTGTTTGGGTTCTAGTAGAGGCTCAAGGTGCGTACTGAACACAACACGGTAGGGATTGGGTCTTCCTCCCCAAGGGGGATTGATGTAAATTAACCGCCTGGTCCCGAAGGGAAGTGGTAGATTTGGACCAGTACATGATGTGCGGCAATGGCGGCAACATACACCTTAAGGGTAGAAGGGGAGAGATTGCTCTCCAACCCTTCCGGGAGCACGACACTGGCCATGAAAAAGGGACAGGGCAGGAGCAGTTCCGGTGTTGACTGGAGTCACGCCCAATGTGCCCAATGCGGATTAACGTTCATAAAATCCCACATCGCCACCATCGCTCGGCGCTGCAGACAGCCCGGGAGCCATCGCTGCAGACGGCTCGGAAGCCGGCTCGGAGCGGGAAGCAGGCGATGTTGTGGCTGCTTCCCGGAGGACACAGCCAGCCGTGACTGCAACACCTGGTACGAGTCGATCGCATCCAAGGTTACAGCGGTGAGACATGTCATGGACACACTCACACTGTAGTAAATTTTCAGCTCTTTTAGACCCCTTTGTCTTCCACCGAAACGCCCGATGCGAGTTGTATACAGGAGGCGATTCCACTGATATGCATTGAATGGTCCAGTAGGTAAGTACAGAAAGATAAATTGCTTAGCATAAAGATGATGGTGAATGTACAATAAGGCGTTATTAACATTTGTCATTTAATTCATGTTTATACCATTGTTTTCATGTCACATATGTAACATTTTTGTATAACTGCAGAAAATATTAAGAGACCATTTAAACATGTTTTGTTTTTCTGAATTGACTATTATGTGTTAAGGAAAAATGATCAGTTTTGTTTGATTCTGTGAACTACAATAATATATCATGCAAACATTTTGACAATATGTTTCACATAATTAAACATGAAGTTCCTGTATATACTATTAAGGATGTATACTGGCAACGGCATCTGACAGTTTTAGCGTAAAATGTTGATCATAATCTACCAGTTGACCTAAAGGAATTCTTGAAGGTGGTGCATTATTTCATTTAAAAAAACAATATCTTTTTTTAAAAGATGTATCTTACAGCTTTCTCCAACCCCTTATTCTGTAATCAACAAGAGCGTTCGAGCATCACATACCCAAGTTTATGTTTGTCCCATCTGGCAGTGAACGTGTCTTTCTGCGGGTGAGCACTGATTTCTCGATTTCCTCCTTGAGGATTATTTTGCCCAAATTGGACTGTATCTGTATAACAAAAAGCACAGTCATGATTAGAAAACTCCATTAAGCCTTGCCTCCATTTCCACCTAGCACTTACTGAAATGTAATGGCTGAAAAACAAAACACTTCATTATCTGACAGTCAAGAAAATATTCCTTATTTCATGTGGATTGCTTAATCCCATTTGTGTGATTGGTCTGGAGTGTCTATACAGCCAGTTATTAATACTCATTAATAAAGTTTTCAAAATTGAGATTTATTTTATTTAGATATTTGTATTGAGGACAATTTGGTTCATTTTGTAACTCTAAATTATAAATGATCACAACATTGCACAGTACCATGATGCTACTTGGTATCGTGATACTTCAGCTGGTGTACAATCGTAAAATGTTCGTGGTATGGAGTGGCTCAGAGATGACTTTTTGTAGGCTAACCCGGAAGTAAGTGCCGAGCTGGTTCCCTCAAAGGAAAGCCTATGCATTTTTCCCAAAGACTTTTGGAAGATGGCAAAAAATAAGATATGTGATTAACAAGGTTTGTGATCATTGCACGTTTTGCAAGATCATCTTTGAAGATTAACACAATATTTGCAATTTTTGAAGCCTTAGTACAATCGCCAGAAGTAAACAGTTAACACGACACCACGTTCTCTCGAAATCAACGTCACCAACACCAATCCTCCAACAACTTTCTCAAACTTTATTAAAATGTAACCTGGCCATTAATAACTGAACGAACTAAACGATTTTAGACATTTGTGCCCATGTTGCATTATTTGTGAGATTTATATGCGCAATGACATCTAACATCACCACCAAAGGAAGTAGTCGCTTTTCGCAACTTAATGGCAACTGCTGTTTTAAGGCGCAATAAAGCTTAAAAAATATGAGAAGGTTATAAGTGGTGTGTTTTATGTCATAGATTAAAACATGAACATATTTAGAGATTTAGCTACAGACCTTATTTCAAGTGATTTACCAAGAAAAACATAAAAAAAACATCGATTTTTGGGTGATGGAACCGGAAGTCTTAAAATGCCAACTCGCTTCCGGGGTTTGCATACAAAAAAACATGATCTCTGCGGTACTCCACTGTGACAACCTTCTGAAGCTCCTGCTCCTGGAGTTTCTTCGAATCTTCCGTCAGGTCCTCAAAGTCATCTTCCTCTATTGGTTTTCCCTGCTCGACTGCTTTCTTCCTCCATTCGATTTCTGAGAGAAATAAACTGGTGTTAGTCACTACCGACACATGTTCTTCTCTAAGCAGAATGTTTACTAATATACAGCCGCAGAAAAAATTAAGAAACCAGTTGTTTAAGAGACCAGTGTTTATTTTATAGGTATTTCTAGATGTATTGTGGCCATTCCAGTCCAGTGTCTGTTGAATTTCAACAAAACAAATCTCAGGATTGAAAAAAGTATTAAAAACGGAAAATGGACTTGTAAAAGCTGGTAAGCGTTTACCCATAGAAGCTAGAGAAGGTGGACACGGCCAGTACTCGGTTTCTATCTTTGAGGGCTGGTTGGGATCAGGAGCTTGTGCTGCTGGGAATTTGGACGACTCAATGATGCTGTCATGTTTATTATTGGATGCTCCAGTAAGTGTGTCTGAGGAGAGTATAAAGATCGAAAGAACAAACAAAACAATGTTCATTCATAATCTTTGAATTATGTTTTATGTCTTCCTCATAAAATCAATTGAATATTTATGTACGCCTCTAAATAAAGACTATAGGAATCTAAGAGAACAATTACCGTGTTTGTAAATTGGAGGCTTCTTATAGATGTTCATGCCAAAGTCTAAAAAAACAACATGTGAACGATTATGTTCAAAAGTATATCATTTTGTCATAGAAAAGACTAATCGTGAATTATATAATAACCTGGCCTGTGGAAATGCTGCATGGGGCCTTTGGGGGCGGGACTTATCTTGCGAGGCTGCACCGTGGAGTCCGTGTTGGACCCTCCTGGAGACCCCTGCTCCGATGACTCCTTAGACTCTTTTGAAGCAAATATCTAAAGAAAAATGTAAGAAGCCCGTCACATATATAAAATTATTAAGAAACGCTAATGCTTAACACTGTAGCTTAATGCTTTGACCCCGATTATAAAGAGTGGGAGTTCAGACAACTTAGCACATTTCAGCCTTTAATGGAAGCCGGACCATCATATTTCAGCACCTGCATCAATAATATGACACTGCAAACCAATGCCTTACTGTAAACTATGCTCATAGCTGCCAGGAGCAAAGAACATAATTTAAGTTTTATTGTCTTTATCAGGTTTTATTCATTTCGATTTTTCTAGAACTATTTATTTAACTCCTATTTGTTACGTTAAAGGGATAGTACTTCCAAAATAGAAGATTCTGACATGTATGACGCTGTCCTTCTGCAGAACACAAAAGAAGATATTTCGAAGAACGTTGGTAACTACACAACATTGGACCCCTTAGACTTCCAGACCACTGAGACATTTCTCAAAATATCTTCTTTTGGGATCCACAGAAGAAAGGAAGCCATACAGTTTTTGAACAACAAGCGGGTGAATAAATCAAGACAGAATGTAAATTTTTGGTTGAACTATCTATCACTAATAATGATTGTTCCATGATTGACAACGGCTTGATGTCTCACCTCAGGGGAAGGAGGAGGCGACATTGAATGAGGAGACATTGATCTCTGGAGGAGACGGAAAGAGAAAACAGAAGACACACATTCATGCATCTTCTTTACGGCCTGACATTTAAATGGCTCACATCGCCGTCACACACACAAAAACAGATTATCAATCACGCATTACAAAGTTCGACTGCATTAAAGAATAAAGCTTCCATTACATCTAGTTGCCTGTTTGCCAAAACATTCATACTGATTTCATACAATACGTTGCAATAAAGCTTTTTAAATATATCCAGATGGAACCATAAAAGCAAACAGTGATATAAACACAGACTAAATGTTTCTGGCAGTCTAACCTCTCTGCTTCTCGAGAGCAGATCTAAGGCTGAGATATTGAAATGTGGCTCGTACACCATCAGATCAGGCCGTTCCACCTCAAGTATAGCTTTGTCTTTGGGAATGGCTGCCAAGTCCTTATATCCAATGACCTGATTGTCCATTCTTGCCTTAGGGAGTGAGAAAAAAGTGTGTAAAAAGTAAGTTAAGATTGTGGAGAAAGAAACAGTTGTCCTCTAATGCCTCACGGGGTTCATGGGAACTGGGATATTAGGCATGTGCTTTATGACCGAATGGAAGTTGTTTTCTTTGAAACTGATGGTTGTTAACCATTATAATTTAGGCGAGATCGTAATAGTGCTCACAAACAAATATCTGGAGACTTACCACAATAGAGGTGGCTGGAGAGCCAGGTGCACTAGGACCGCGGGAAGACGGAGTCGTCTCAGTCTGCAGGCAGCAGGCCAAATCAAAGAGGTCATAGGTTGTAACTTAACTGGTTGGATTTTGTGACATCTTGTTAATGAAAAATAAGGTCTGTGTCTGATATCATCAATCAAACTAATGATATCGGTCACTCGGACACGCCCCCTTTCATTTCCTTTTCATAAATGAAAAGGCCACTGCAGATCGAACAACACTTTATAGGTTTATTCGCGCAGAAAAAATGTGTAAAAATGTCCAGGTTTTGCATCACAACATTTTTACAAATGCATACATTACCTTCTGCATGGCTGGAGCAAACTGTAAACCCAGGCTTTCGTTATTCCAGCTATACAGATCTGAAATAAAGCACAAAATGGCCATGAAAGAATGTGGGGAAAAAGATGCACGGGTAATTGAATCCTTACCAGGACTTTTAGGTACTTCATGACAAATTTAGGGTAAGAATGAAATATTCAACTTTAAAAAGTGATGTGCTCAATACGTCATATGAACACGTTTATTCAATACTTTAATTCATCAAAATAATTTGACTAATTTACCAACTTGAATTGCAAATAGAAGTCAATTTAAATTCATGTGCATATATAATAACAGTCGACCCCCCCCCTCTCGTAAATCAATAGACTAATATGTTTCACATAACAAAACATAGACGTGTCGTAACATAACATAATACAATAGTTGTCACATTGTTTAAATTCTGAGGGAGCATATCAATGTATGTATGTGTATATAATATAGTTATATGCAATATTGTATATAAAAGTGTTACTTTTTCTAAGCAGTAAGCAACCTTCCAGCAACCACCCAGAGCATCTCTGCCACATATTAAAAACTCTAATATCGCACAAATGACAACTTTAAACACAGTCAACTTCAAAACATTCTTTTCACCAAAGACTTTAAGAAGTTTCTACATAAAACATCCCATTTCCCAACATCACATTAGGAGACTGTATCTCAAGTCCTGAAATCCATTGAATTACCCACCAAGTGTTTAACACCCCCGCTCATATCAAACACATTTATCTGTTATGTGAATAACAAGGTTGCATGTTGCATCGCAGTCGCTGCAATCACACCGTATTCAGAAATGCATATTCTTTATTTACCCTTAAAAAGATTAAAAGATATCCGGATAATCCTTTCACCAGCTGCTGTCTGCTGGAAAATGCATGAGGTGCAGCAAAATTACTTCCACTAAGGGGATAATGTCTTTCTGAACCGAGCAGCGCATTCATTGGATGAGGGACATCCTGACATCCTGTTAGCGTGGGGGAGGGGAAGTGACATCACGGTCGCTCAACCTCTTTTACCTTAAACAGCTTAGTTTTAAGTTCAATATAAATATCTCATCTCAAATGTTACGACGGCAGGCGAACGCCCAAGTTACTAGAGCTCCATTTAAAGGGATAGTTCACCCAAAACAATGACACTCTCTTGTCATTTCAACCCTGTATGACTTAGAAGATATTTCGGAGAACGTTAGTAACCAAACAACATTGGCCCCCATTGACTTCCACTGCATTGAAAACCACTGAGACGTTTCTCAAAATATCTTCTTTTGTGTTCCACAGAATAAAATCATGTACATGTTTGAATGACATGAGGGTGAATAAATGATGACAGAATTGATATTTTTGTGCGTATTATCCCTAACGTCAGAAGACAGTGGGATAAGTATAGCACGGGTTACCAGTACAGATGGTTTTGGGTTGTCCGTCAAAACTGTGCTTATTTGCTTGAAAAGTAATTTCAATTGCGTTATAACCACGAGCCTTGAATATTTCATGACACTCTCACTCACTATCCTACGAAACTGAGTAGAGTATGAATGCGTTGAGGCATATTGAATCCATTTCCTCTACAACTGTAGACAAATATGCTCACTTTTGATGAAGCTCTCTCTCGGGTTTGATCTTTTCTCGTTCTGGCTTGTTTTGACCCCCCGTGACTCTCACACATAAGGTGTTAGCTATGGTCTTACAAAAATTCAATCGGTGTAGAGACAGTTCACCCAAAAACAAAAATGATGTCATCGTTTATTCACCCTCACCCTCGAGACCTGTATTTGACTCTTTCTTCTGTGGAACAAAAAAACATATATTTTGAGAAAAGGCTTTGTGTCCACACAGTGGAGGTCAATGTTGTTTGGTTACTAACATTCTTCAAAATATCTTCTTTTGTGTTCAGCTGAAGAAAAGGTTTGAAATGACAACAGGGTGAGCAAATGATGACAGTATTTAAGTGGTATAAATAATGTTTCTGTCGATTTCAAAACAACATAACAACAGTTTAGCCAAGAACTAACCAGCTGGAGCTAGATTTTCTTAAGAGTATTATACCAAAGGTAACAGGAAACCCAAGTAGACCTTTGAGACAAAAGGCAACAGATCATATTTCTATTTTAGCCCCAAACATCACTTTCCTCCCAGTCTGATATCTGTCACACAGGGCTGTCTGTGCTGGTTAGAAGGGTTAGTGATCAACTTGGGTCGGGTCTACTCTGGCGTGAAGGACATTGTACCGAGACCATGTGTGCCGAAGACCCTCAAAACCTCTTTACTGACATGATTAATCACATGGAGCGCAACGTAAAGGGTCTTTCATTTGTGAAGAGGGACCCATCTGCATCCAGCTGTCTTTAATTCAAGTTCAATCTGCTTAAAACGCGTCCCTGAGCACAAAGCTCAGATAAAGTTTGATTTAGTGGTTACTCACATTGAAGTCCATTTAATACTTCACTAAATACTTAATGTATATGGGCTGCCCACATTTTCATTTGAAAGAAAGGTTTTTTCTAATACCAGACGGTATTTTAGTAAAGAACATTTTGGCGTAAACAACGTTAGTTAATGTTTCAGTTTTTTTAACAATAGTGTACACAAATGTTCGAATAAAATACAACAGTACTGAATAATGTTAAAAGAAAACATCCTCAAGACTAGTTTTTCATGCGAAATAACGTAAATAAATAACACACTGAATCAGGAAGTGTTTTTGCAGTGTTGTTTACGTCTTTCCAAATAGTATGTATAGAAATTTCCAGAAATTGAGAGACCCCAATGTTCAAATAATGAAAATTCCGTAAAGATCCATTAAATTAAACTTTTGGACCCTCTGGTTTTGAAGATGTGTTATATTTGTGTGGAATTGCCCGAGTACGATTTCTTTTCTAATGCTGTGGTTTGCAAAAACTACAACATTCTGCTAGCACATTACAAATGACCTCCAAGCTGAGCCATTACAAGTTCGTGCTGTTCCAGGTGCAATATATCCATAAAAAACATTTCAAAAGACAAATAAAATAAAAAATAGAGCAATAATACAATGTCATCTAAATGTACTGAATCAAATATAAAGGCAGAGCTTCAGACAGAATAATAAGATTCATCCATCTCAAACATATAACTACACATTTAAATACAAACTATTACAAATCAGACAGATCAAAGATAGAAAAGCGAAATTGTGTTTACAACGCAGTGTATTGATTCAGATGATATTTAATAGGCCTGTTCAGTTAAAGAAAACAGTGCATGTTAATACTGAAGCACGACTTGAAGATGAAGATGAAAACCATGCCTTTTATCTTTCATCAAAGAGGGACTTTTAGTAACCATTGAGGGATTATGATTGTCATTCACAGCCAAAAACATTTTCTGAATTAATATTTGTATTAATTTTCTTGTGCGAATGGTAGACAATTTTTCCATTTTCCATTAAAAACGTAAACATCAGATCATCATTTATTTGAATAACTGTTCAAGTTAAAACAGTGAATTAAATTCAACGTTGAAATTCGTTGAAAAGTCTATTATATTTTCTTCCACAAAGGCATTTAAACGTACACAGATGTAGATAAAAATACAGAATATGAAAAACTATGTATGTTTAACAGACTAATTGAGTAAAAAGCATCATTTACGTCCAAGCATACGCTGATGTTTCAAGCAACATTTGAGTGTTAAAACCATGTTTTATTTTTGTAGCTTCAGACAATATTGCATTTTCCATTTAAAAACAACTAGATCAGCCCTAAATTTAACGTTGGATTCTGCACAGAAACACTTGATTTCATGGTATAAAATAACTCGTAAACCAAAAGGAATTGAACTTAAAGAGGAAAGGGTCATTTCTGGAGACAAAACAAACCACGATACACACCAGGATTTTAGCTTGGCTCCAGTTCTGTGACGAAGAGGAAATCCTATTCTGACGGATCCAGACTTCCTGTCATCCTTCTCCTGTTCTCCTCAGTACTCACTGACTCTCTCGCTCTCGGCACGCTGCTCAGAAGACCCCACCCACTTCTCTCTCCACCCAAACTGAAATGCACTTATCTCAGCAGAGCAAGAGGAGCCAACGCCCAATCAGACCCGTCGGTTGCGTCACCGGGGCAACGCTCCGCTCGGCTCTGTCGAGAAGTCTCCAAGCAGTGCTGATGGATACAGGATACATTACCACGGTAAGACCTTTCAGCTCCACTGGGAGCACGGTGTAAGGATCTGGGGAGCTTCTGTGCCACCTTATTAGTGTTTCTATCTTGACATAAACAGCCCCTCGTCTTTAAAGTCACTTTCTTATAGAGCAATAAAACCACAATAAAACAACAGCTAACTCCACACCTTCTGAGCAGGATGCCTTGTTTTTTATCCCAAGCCTTGTGTTTTCATGTACAGTGTATGATGTTCAGGCTAAAAGCTACAAGCCACAGCTGGGACTTTTTTGTGGTGATATGGACGGTCTTGTCAATGTTGCTTAGTTTATTTATCAGTATTAGTTTAGCCGTAACACACCAGAGAGCAGCGAGACTGACTGCTGGATTCGAAGATCTCTGTTCTATTGATTAAACCAGTGATGCCTCCCAGTTTCCTCCTGTAGTAAAGCACTTCACTGGGATCACGAGAGGAAGTGGCAACTGGATCACATCACGAATTGATTTTCAGGCAAAATTTTAGACAACATTGCAGTTTCTTAAAGAATAGAATACAAATCTTAAGCCAATCTGGAAACAACTTCTTGCTTTTTCATTTTTCATTTTTCATAGCTAAAGTTTTTTACTAATACGAATAAACATCCTTTTTGTATAATCCAACATTAACATAAATGTATTCATAGACAAAGATGCATAAAATGCGGTAAAAATATTCTTTATTGTTTAATGATTGCATATTATTGTAATGTGTTATGAGTGACTGGTCTTAGACTGTCTACTACTGTATGTGAAAGGTAAACTTAATCTGTAATTCCTTCTGCTTATGTGTATCACAAAACAGATTATTTCAATTAGGCACTGATATGTTATTTCACTTAGGCTCTCATCTTCTATGCAAATCTAGTCTACATCAGACAGGTCACCTCCTGTCTTATTGAAATTACATTATCAGACAGATGTTAAGCCAATAAAGTGCATGCGTGTTCCATCTGCTTAAATGTTGCATTATGCTCCATCACTACACGTCTTCATCCGTTCCATTAAAGGAACAGTTCACCCAAAAACAGAAAATGCTGTCGTCATTTACTCAACCTCGACCCAAATCTGTACCAATTGCTTTGTTCTGGTGAACACAGAGAAAGATGTTTGGAAGAATGCTTATAACCAAACAGTTCTTGGCCACCATTGACTACCATAGTAGTATTTTAATTCGATATTTTGAAGAATGTAGGAAAGCAAACAGTGCTGGAGAACTCTCGACTACCATTCTCCTTTTTTCTAATATGGCAGTCAATGGCGGCCAAGAACCGTTTGGTTAAAAGCATTCTTCTAAATATATATGTGTTCATCACAACAACAAAACAATGATACAGATTTGGAACGGCTTGATGGTGAGTAAATGATGCCAGAATGTATATTTTAGGGTGAACTGTCCCTTTAACTGGTCTGGATCACATGAAAAAAAGCACAACATATTTCAGCTACATGTGGAAACATCAGGTGCCATCAGAGATCGACAAATGATGAAAATCACAGCAACTATCAATATGCAATAAAATGTGTGTCGTGTCGAACAGTTTGTTGAGTTATGCATTTCATGTATAACTTTGTCAAATTTCCAAAAACCTTCAAACTTGTGTGCTTTTAAGAACAGCTAGGTTCCCCAACCTTTCAAAAAGTCCAATGCATGAACAAATAAAACAAAAATGTAGTTAAAATAAACGTCTAATATACAAGTACAATATAACTATACAAGAAAGCAGCAGTTTCCGGTTGCTTTTGATAGCAGCTGCTCGGGTGTGTCTTCGAAGTACTTTCAAGTGTCGTATTTATTTCTTTATTTGCTTGTTATTTCGCGCAAGTTCAAAAATAATTTGATTTCAATTAAAAATATTAAAACGGAATCAGATCATAAATACAGAAGAGAAACTGACAGGCCTACAGACAGAGCAAATTCATTATAAGCTCCAAACATGTTGAAGGTTATTGCATGGCCTAACCAAAAGGTCTCGTGCAATTATTTTTATATTTTGCCTCTCATACTAAACTATTACAATGCTTCTTTATATCATTTCATACTTTTCCCCCAAATCCTAAATGTGAAGTTTGATTCCAGTGATGCGCTTATGTGTTTATTGACGGGAGCTTGTGATGATGCGTTTGCATCTACTTCCATTCGCATCCATACACCGGCGATGAATGTCATGCCATGTTTGACTTCTATGGATGGTAAAAAAAACACTCAACATACCAAACAAAACACAATCCCCTTTACTCCGTAACGAATCCTAATCTGAGCATTTATCGATCGCAACATATTTCCATCAATGCACCCCCAGTGATATGATGAAGAAATAAACATCTCGCATTATCTTACCTCTAAGATCCTTTAACAATGATTTATATCCGTCCTTGCGTCCCAAGATGCAGAATATCAAACGTAGTCAACCCTAAACGCGCACTCAAAAATATCGCGTGTATTACGCGTCGATTTGCGCTTGACACTATGGCTGTGCCTTAATACCTCCCTTAAAAGCTCCCTATCTAGTCAACATCGTAGGCGTCGCTGGCGCTATCAGAGTCACCTGATTTTGAGATGCCCCAAAGGCTGTCCGGGCTAGGCCATTATGGGGGAATGCGCATCTGTAGCGAAATTAAAGGTACCACACCGGGACCGTCCAATTTGTATGCAGGGCAAATATTCCTCCCTCCCGAATTGATCAATTACATCAATTAAAAAATGAGTAAGAACGTGCTATTAAAATATCCTTCATTGAAACGTACAATGTACGTTTCTTAACATATAGCACATTTAAGTAAACTACAATATATTATGTATATTGTATTAACAGGTCTTGACCGCTAGAGGCGCAGTAAAACAAATATTGGGGGACTTTATTTAAAGGTGTCTTTATAATATCAAATGAATGTAATGTAACACACTATCAGAGCTTTCTAGAACGTTAATATTCATGAAAAACAAATAAAAGTCATTACCTGGAAGAAAAGGGGATAAAAAGGGACAACAACACGCCGTACTTAAATCACGTGATTGTTTAGCATGACGTGCTCGTGCACATCCGGGTCAAAAGGCGTCAGCATGGACACGGGGGATGTTCTTGCATCTCTGGTAGGCAGTTAGTTATTATGTTAAAGGGTTAAAACATCACTTTTAAATAACATGACAGGCAAAACTATTATTATATTGAGGCATGTTCTCAAATAAGGATTCGTTTCCGTTTAGAGGCCAGATAAGTAAATCTACATGACTTGGTTAGCATGCATGCTAACAAGCATGTTACGTTCATGTGGCCAAAACAAACACGATAGAAATAACGAGTTAAATATATATCTTTTGTTATATAGCTATGTTCAATGCTACGACGTGACGGTTGTGATTTAAGTTAGTGACGTCTAGTCTTTACATGCAAAATGATACCGAGATGCAATCAGTACAGTCTGTGATTATTCTCAATGGTATTAATGCCATATTAGATTTATTATGTCTTAGTAGTGTTTTATTTTTTGTTAAATGAGATTGCATAACATAATAATTTTCCTTTAAATTAAATAGGGGGTCGAGGGAGCCACCGCTGCTGCGCATGCGCTTTCTCTCCCAGCAGAGGCTTATGGAAATGATGTGAGTGATGTCGTCTTATTATTTGCAAAATGATTAGCATCAACTCCTCAACAGACTAACCTTACTTATCAAACATGTCCCCTCAGTCCCAATTGGAGGTAATGTGGGCTATGAAGGCCTACAATCATGCTGAGGTTTACTTTAATGTAAGTGCTGGAATTGATCAGGATCACGTACGTTACTAAAAGCCCTTGCATGTTCAGCTTTACCGACCATTCATTTTGTCACTCTCCAGCTCCTTTCTGCAGTTGATCCAAAGTTTCTAAAACTAACTAAATCAGACGAGCAGATCTACACTAAATTCCGGGAAGCATTTCCTGACCTCGGTATTCAGGTTCTGGACCCTGAGCTGCTGAAGTCGGCTGAGGCAAAAGAGGTGCGTAAAATCCCCACGTACGTTATATTAGATGCTGACCACACACAATAATTCAAGTTTTTGCGAACTTGTTTTACAGACATGGAGGCCTTTTTGTAACCAGTTCGATGGCATCGTAGAGGACTTCAACTATGGCACATTATTACGTATAGACTGTCAGAAAGACTACACGGAAGAAAACACAATATTTGGTATGTCATGTCAGGCATGAACATTTCTGAACTTCTTAGAAGGCAACGATGACAATCTGAGTCATGTTTTTAATTGATCATACATTTAAGGCTATGGTTTGATTGCAGGTTTCGATATAAACTAATATTTTTTATTTCAGCCACCAGAATCCAGTTTTACGCCATCGAGATTGCAAGAAACAGGGAGGGCTACAATGATGTCGTCCACAACGCCGGCTCAAAAGCCAAACAACAGAAAAAAGATCAGAGTTAATCATGTCAATGTATTGTTTCAAGAGGCCTTCTTTGGGTTAAATAGACTTCACATTCTCAGATGATGACATTTGGAACATTGAAAGTTAACTGTTCCTCTATGTAAATGTATGTAATAAATATTGTATATCTCATCTGTACTCCATCACTTTTACTGCATGGTGGATACTTGTTTTGCTTTATTAGTCAAGTCTTGGATTTTTTGTATGAACACAAGTAAAAACTAAATTCAGAAAATAGTGTTTGGTGTCCATTGACGACGTATTATCTGAATTGATGTCCTGATAAATATGTGCCTTGTGTAACCGTGAATCATTTTTGATACCTGTTAAGAAACTAAAAAGATTTACACCGTGTCAACACATGACACGACACATTGTTTGTTCTGGTAGGTTTCACATCGGGCTGCATCTAGTGTGGATAAGATGTAAAATTATATTTATTTTGTTGTGCCGTGCCGCGTCCGGTGTCAGTCAGATCTTAAAGCTTTGGAATGGTTTACTGTTCTCAAAAATAAATGGAGAACAACAGACATGAACCTTTAACAAAAGATAACTCGTACAAAACCAAGAATGTGCATTAAGAAAATAAAGGTCAACTGAAGTCGGACAGACCGTTATTGTGCGTCACGGGCTGCCAGTCACAAAATATGCACGTAGTAGTACAAACCAATGATGTTTATTTTGCAGTCACAATGCTTACACTATATGTAGCAGACATCCAAACAAACAATTCAACCAGCTACCTTATCACTCGATGGACCCAACACACAGTCGCCAAAACACACATTCACGTCAGGGAACCAAGAGAAAAATAAAGAGAACTTATTACACATCCGTAAGTGTTGGACATGGTTAAGAGATGAGCGAATTCTTCACAAACAGTTAGCAGCAACATCCGTCGAGTAGCACAAGTTGCAAATATATTCTGTCCGGCTTCTGTTTTTGAATCTACTGTGTTCGGTTTCGTTCTCTGTTATTAAAATGAAACGGGAATCCTGAGGGGGAGAAGTGAAAAAACGTGAGGGGTTAAAGCTAAAGGCAACTGTCCAGAGTGATCCGCTGCTTTTGCCTGTGAGACCCCGAGTATCTTTTGTTAAGGACACAGCTACATTCTAAGGGCTTCACTACCGAAGATCACCAGATCGACAATAAAACCACAAAAGACTGGAAGCCTGTGAGATTAAAAAGCAGGGAAACGGTTGACGAAAGCTCAGAGAGCAACTTCACCACAACCATAAGTCGCTTTATATAATCAAATTCACAAAAGACATGATCACATCCTTTGGAGACAAATGGGAAGGGAACAGTCCGAGTGTGTATTCTCGAAATGATGGTAAAAAAATAAATGGGTTGTTTTAGGGCTGTTCCCAGGTTCCCAGCGACGAGCAGATCTCAGAACACCCTTGATGGTAACGGCGGTGGGATGTCACGACAGCTCTCAAGTGGGAAGGTTGACCCAAGATTGACTTGACATCATGCCCATCGACATTATGAGGGAAATGTTAAACCTTTTGAAGACGTTAATGCAATAGTGTATTTACAAACTTCTCTGTGCACCAATGTTTGTTCCATAGTTTTAATCTGAAGAAAAAAAACGAATTGAACCTTTTGACCCCACCCATGTCCCACCCCCCTCCAGAGACAGTTGTAAATCCCAACACTCACGCCACCCGGATATAAAGGATTCTCTTTCTCTCTCCATACAGACAAACCCACACTTCAGCACAGCTGCACTAACTTACTAGACTGTAAAAAGATTCAATCACACTCATTATTATTCTTAAATCGTTATCATTATAAACATTGTTGAAAATGTTATGAAAAAAATGTACACTTTTTTTCCTTATGTGTTTCTATACAAGGCAGGCAAAAGCAGAGCGCTCTGTATAACAGCTCATCTTAACCCTTGCTTTCCACAGACTCGCGCTCCAACACACTCACGCAAACACACAGACACTCAACGCCGGTTTTTCCATCATCCCTAAGAGCTTTTGGACCTCTGCCGACCGCTCTAGAATCCACACAGGTGCTGTCCCACACCCCAAACCCATTCCCTACCATTCCCCTCCTCTCTCTTTGGACTTTGAGCCCCAAATGACAAGAGAATGACCAAAGAGAATGACCTCTAGAAACTGGCTTTAAAATATGTATATATTTATATGTGTATATTTATAAAAAGGGACGGTGGGGAGGTGTGAGGGATTTAGGGATTGGGGAGCGGGAGGTGCAGGCTTGCGCAGCGGTGGACCCCCGGCATCCGGGCCAGGGGCGGGTGGGAGTACAGGGCGGGGCTGGGCCACGTGGGCGGGGCCTGGTTCTCTATGGAATGTCAGCTCATCATATCGTTGCTGTTTACCCCGTATGTGGAATTCTTCATGGAGTCATTGACTTCTCTTCTAAATACTGAAAGATTCTGTGTAAACCTGGAAGTACAGAGAGAAAATCTAAACTTTTTTAAATGTAACCGGAAGAAATTAATAAAAAACACGAGAAGTTCAGAGGAAAAAATGTAAAATAAAGAGTCACTAAACTGTATTAAAATTACCTGTCTCTGTTTTTTGTCAGCAAGTTTCTCTCTATGCCCTCCATGAGATTTTCAAAGCATAAGTGCATGGCTTGCTGCTTTTCCGGTGGCTGGCTGTTGACAATGCTGTTCCGTAGATCTGCAAAATACTTCACACACAAACATAACGCTCTGATCAGAAAACCCCTGAGGAATAATATAAGGGGCAAAACCCAATTGCTATTTAACATTTACACCAACAATATATACCAATGCATCACTTACCTTCTCGTTGAGTAGAATCAAACCAAGAAGTGGCCGTGACATAGACCACTGATTCCTACAATCTTCGAAAATGATGATATTCAACACTGTGGACAGCATCTGGAAAATAACAGTTACACAATTATTAACAACTAAACAAACAATTATTCCAAAATGTTGTTTGTTGAAATATCCTGTATTTCATTATGTCTCTGCTCTTTGTACTATTATGCATTTACAAACAATGCAATGTTTTGAAAAGAACTACAAAATCATTTAAAGTGGGAGTTCAACCAGAAATGAAAATTCTGTCATCATATGCTCACCTTCATGTCATTTCATACCTCTTTAAATTATAATAATTTGTACACATGAAAATAGAACACAGTGAGTTCCACAGACAACCGCTAGATGGTGCCGCTAACACGTGTTGTGGTGTCATCAGCATGAATATCAGTATTTGGAAAACGCAAAATAGCCGATTTTCTACATTTCCCATTTCAATATTTATGAGATCCTTTATTGCAACATGACTTCTAAAAGAAAAGTGATTCAACCATTATTGTTATTATTATTATTTCAAGCCATTCAATTTTGTATGGCCATATCAATATTTCAGTCAACATAGTCAAACATGTTGCTGTAATGAATATCAGAAGAATCAGAACCTAGTTGAAAAAAACCAGTTTAACCAGTTTACACCAGCACAAACCAGCATCAAAACATAACAAACCAGCATATGAAATGTTTTGGTTAATCTTGTACCTTACACTGTCAAAACACTATTTAGTTCACCACGAACATTAGTAAAAATAATACTACGTGTTTTAAAGTGCAGTATATTTGGTGTCTTTTTCGCAGACTCTCTGGATGCGTTAGTGTGTTCGACTTCATGCAGGGCTGCGCCAGACCGATAGTATAACATAAAACTACAGCAAAAAACACCAAAAGCAACTTGTTTGCAGGTATGAGAAAGGTAAGTAAATAATGACTGAATTTAGTATTAACCGAAACTACCACCTCCTGTAGTAAAGCATGTTATACCCGAGCTACAAATGGCTTTCAAAGCTTCAGCTGAATCTCACCTGCTGGATCATCTCAGGGTGCTGCTGCATTATATGAAGGAAGCGGTCGCTCTCTTGGACCATGGGCGCCGCTCTTTTCTTGGTGCTGCGTGAAAGCAGCTTGAACAGATAAGTGACTATGTGATCCAGGCTGGAGCAGCAACCAGTGCAAACCATTGTGTCTGTGAGGGAAGAGATAAACACCACCACCCACCCAATGATGACTTCAGCTTCACACCTCTGAGGCAAACGTCTCCAGCCAGAGGTTTGCAAACACACAGTTCGAAAAGAAAGTAAATAATAAAAGCGCCCTTACCAAGTGCCGTGAGCCCCTCTGATATGGAGGACAGGATGTACATGACCACATGAGGTTCCAGGCTGGCAATGAAGTTCATATGGTCTTGAGTTAGCACCTCCAAAAGAGAGTAGTAGGACTGACTGAGCTTTGGATAGTCCTGCGAGAAGAAGAGAACAAATAAACCGCTGTAAATGTTAAAGGACACAACAATGCTACTATAAATAACGTATGGAGCGATGGTCTCACCAGCAGGTCACTGTGAGGGATGGATAGGAGCAGCTTTATGAAGGTCTGCAGGGCGTTGTCCAGGGCATCGTCACCGTATAGCCGGAAGACGCCGAAGTTGACATAGTTGCCGCTTAGCACGGCTTTCAGCATAGAGAAACAGATAGAGATTCCCTTTAGTTTCAGTGCGTAAACCTGATCTTTTGGCACCTCACCCAGCGTCAGGATCCGATTCCCTTTAAAAACAAACATTACAATTTGTTGTTAAAAACATATTTCTAATTGTTAGTTCATGTTAGCTAGGGTATAACCTAACATTAACAAATACAACCTATTGTAAAGTGTTCCAACATTTATTAGTTTTCACAAGAAAAGAATGAATCATACAATAAACAAAGCTACACTACAGTGTACTATTCGTGGAAGCGCTTTAAACAATCTGTAGGAGGAATCGCTTCGTAAAGATGAACAAGTCAAGCACAGAAAAGGAGGATGTACCATATGTTGTTATCATCTTGCTCGTCTCTCTGAACAGCAGGATTCCATTTGGTGAAGACACGTCAAATTGTAATCTTTGTGACCTACATGGCAGCAAACGAATTTTATAAACCATGAACTACATACAGAATCATTATAAAACATGAACTACTACAGAATCATGTTCACAGACCTGTTGTGCACCAGCTCGGCCATGAGTTTAAGGACCGGTGTGGTGCAGGCGGGTACATGATACCAGAGCTCTATCGCCCGCTGTAAAATGGGCATGTAGGAAGGGTAACTGTGCAGAAAAGGTCTGTTAAGGAAAACGAGGATAACAGCCACAACCTGACATGGTTATTTTGGCACGGAGATGTTTGAATCATTTACTTAAACATTCAAAGTCTGTTTAAATGCAACTTTTCTATTTTACATGCCCTAGTTTAAATACAGATGCCACACGCTAAAAATGTATAATGAAAGTTTAAACCTGGACAATAAGTAAATAGTGAAAGCTTGAGGACCGGAGTGTTTTGCCCAATTGAAAACTGCTGAAAAATCGTCAACGACTTTCAACATTGATATATTTGGCTCTCCATAGCAAAACTGTCTCAACCAATGGTAAAAGTTCAGAGCGGGTCGACCCGTTTGATTTCTGCAGTTACATTTGGTATCACAGCTCTGAAGGATACATCCAATCGAAAAGCATCATAAAGCTGGTCTTGGCATTGAAGGCAAAGGCAATTCCTCTCAGATCTCTCACCAGTCCCACCAAAGTCCTCTGAAAGAAACAAACATCTGTTCATCTACCATGTGAAAAACATGAAAGATGGTTTTTAAAAAGATATGACCTCTTACTTTAGCTTCTTGTTCATTGAAGGTGTTGGTGCTGAACATCTGCGCGACGGCTTCAAACGCAGCAGTGAGAGGAAGCATGAATTGCTCAAACTGGTCTTCATCCTCTCCTGTCAAAACACAATATACAAAACACAATATACAGGTGTCAATAACACTGATGTGCTTACTAACTGTCCCTGTTCTCGTGTCGACAGAATGGAACACAACGCAAGGATGCTTTTAACGTGAAATGCACGATACGTTAATGTTAACGTAATGTTGAAATGAGCTATAATAGGTACCCTTACCCAAATCTACCATAAGAAGTCTCCCCAAGGCTGTGTAGAAAGTTGTCCGACACCTCATGTCGCTGAGGTTGGCCTGATTGTTCACGCCCAGGAAAGAAAAGTGCTCACTCTGTCGCACAAAATGAATTGAAAGTTTGTTACGGTGCAAAGTAACTAAGTGTATAAGTAACTGATCTGAGGTTGGTGACTTACTGTGTGGTTGTTTAACATGAACTGCACAGCACTGAGCTTCACTAGTTTTCTAACACTGCTGTAAGTGAGATGGAGGTTAAGGGAATATTGCAAACCATATTTGTTGTCTAGAACATTTCGGACAGAAAAGAGACGATTCTGCAGTGTAATGAGCGAAGCTAATCTTGTTAAGGATATCCAATAGAGAGGTCATTGAGAAGCTGTAGTGTCTTTGATGTGATTGGTTCACACTGTCCCCAGTACTTCAGGTTGGTGATACTGCATCAAAACAGAAGTTTTAGTAACTTAACTAGCAACGTTTTTTAACACATCAACATTTACAAGATCACAACAATTCTTATTAGTTAGGCATATACTCACATTTTCCCAATGAAAACACTAAGTACCATGGTCTCATCATTCAGCCCAAGAACTTCGGATAGTCTCCGATACAACTGGGGATCAAACAAAGTTATTGTTTTCCGTTATATTACATTTATGCTAAATGTATTTTTCCACTAGAAGATATAGACCCTGACATGTAAAGTAATGTTAATAGTTGGTTAGACAACACTGTTACAATGTCACAAATTCCTGTGAGACTATGCAATCCGTTCATAGACAACGAATATCCCCCTACTTTCGTTTCTCTCCGCACTTTTCTCAGTGTCACCCAGCACAACATTCAATCTAAAATACTTAAATACGCGGTATCTTCATCATATGTATAAATAAAATATATATCAAAGCAAGCTGGAGGGAATTCGTAGGCTACCTATTTCACGAGGTGGCTCATTGGTGTGAATTCCTACAAACTCCTTTGTACGTTCTATTACGATTTGCGCCCCAGTGATGTCAGGTTTAGGGACGGGGTTAGGGTAGGCCTTAATCGTTGCTTTGCCAGCTCATAAAATTCATACATTTGAGTAAAATGAGCCTTTGCAGCTGTAATTTCAGGGTTTGGGGCGGTGTGGTCTTAGTTAGCCACCTCCTTAAATATGTTAAACTTCCTTAAATAGACTGCTCTGAAAATTGTGGGAACACTTAAATCGTTACAGCTTAAATTGACAGTCCGAAAGTTATTTTGAGTAAAAATGAGCTAAAACCAATTACAGAGCAAGTACATGAAAGAACGGTGTTTAAAACTGTGTCGCAACCCTTGCGGGATTCCCCACTGAAAGTGTAATGATGTTTAATAATGGTTCGTAATTTTCCCTGCCGGGTCATCTTTTCCGGAGATCCTTATTTGGTGTTTTTCGTCTATGCATCATTTCGTCACATGTGTACACAGAACGAAGAGGATCCGGCTGCAAGCCAGCACGTGGATGCTGCGTGTGACGCGTGTACTCATAACTGTTGGGTAGGATTATATACAACTTCAAGTATTATTTATGGTGGCGTTTAGTACTCTTACTTTTAAACGGCAAGCAGCGTTGACACCTGGGGATTCATCAGTTGTGAAAAACAAGAAATTACGAACTGATGACAGTTTACAAAGAAGTGAATGTGATTGGACTCATATATTGGCAAGTTATTTCAAAGGTGGCGTGAACTGTGATCTGAAAAGATTTAAAACGGATGCATCATGACTTTATTTCTTCTGAAGAGGAAAGACATTTCAATAGATAACACAAAAACTGTAGCTACCTTGTTGTGTTAATACAGACTGGTACGGTTTCATCGGTTGTTCTTTCTCTCTTTGTTATGTTCATTATGGTAAATGTAATTTAAGCCCTATTCGCACAGGACTAGTTTATTCTGGGGACCTCGTGCAATTTAGAAATTACCTCCCCACATCACCTGCAGTAGCAATTACAAACCCAGATGGCGACAAAGAGGCCAATCCTACGTAGTGCAACTTTTACTCAAAGTCAGTTAACCTTCAAGTATATCAATCAACCCGGTAAAGAAGCATAAGTGATTGTGAAACACTTTCTCGATTTGGTTCAAATAAAAGTGACAACAGATACACTGGAGAGGCAACAGCAAGGGTGGAATGGGGAGGACCATCCTCACGAGGGTCTTACAGACCTCCACGTGCTATGAAGTATTGGGTTGAAATCCTCAGAACTACTGTCTAGATCTTATGCTGGTGCAGTGCCCTCCTGGTGCATGATAATGCCCGACAGCATGTGCCCAGAGTCTGTAGACAGTTTCTGGACGATGAAGGCATTGATGCCATTAACTGGCCCTCACGTTCCCCAGACCTAAATCCAGTTGAGAACCCATCAAGTTGCACAATAAACTGTCCAGTCGGTTTCTTTTGATTGTTATCAGCTATAATCTACAGGCACTCTATTGTTTGTGAATGTGAACCGGAATGTAACTGCAGCCCACGAACATGCACATGCGCAGTTTGTTTGTTGTCACTTTGAAACTGTTTGTACACACAAATTCAAAAAGACGGTGGGGGTCGGTGCCGCGGTGGACATGTGATGTAACCGGTAGGCGGGTGTACGCCGTGTATCACCGTTGACACAGACAATCGCAACAAGCCTAAACTGTATAGATTTGGCGAGAAAAGGAAATTAACTGCCCAGCATACGTTCCATTAACACAGGTTTAGCAGAGAAGCTAGTCACTCTAAGGGTCAACTACTATCCTCACTGTTCACAGATAAGAAACCGAGTGACAGCAGAGAAACTTCATCTTTCTGGTTAGTTGAGTCACAACACTCATCTCGGACATGAAAGAGAATTAGACTTGTTTTCAACCCTACAAGTGCGTTTACTGAACCACCCTAAAGAAAGAAAAACAGATAAAACAAACCGGACAACACAGCATACTAAAGAAGTAAAGTCAACTGACGCTTAACAAATCCCAGATGCAACACAATCACAAACGCCGGCCAATCTGAGAGTTTAATAATAAACTGCCTATGCTACGAGAGGTCAATAATGAACTCCCTGCTAGCTCATTTTCTTATGTTTGTTTTGCTGTTTAAACAAACAAGCTAAGGATTTTTTTCACAAAACGTTTCGTACAGTTCAGCCTCACACAAACCAAAGTCTCCAATTACCTTTGATGATTTTTGCACCTGGTCACCAATGTAGATCTTGCGGAACTGTTCGAAGAAACTGAGCATGGCCAACTCAAGCTTCTCGTTTCCAGCTTGTGCCAGTCGAGAGTCTGTGAGATTCATTAACTGCAAAACCCTGAAAGGAACAAAAGGCAAACATTCAGGAACTATGCACACGATTGATATTTCATTAATATCTAGACGATTCCTCACCGACACACAAGCTCCCCGTCCATGGCGTCCTGCTCATCTGTGCTGGCGAAAGAAACTCTTCCTCCGATCACTGCGCCAATGATGTACACCAACCACGTCAAACGGCCTGAACAGAACCATACCGTAAGCAAAGTATACAGATTTACCATTTTATTACATGTCTGGACTCTAAACCGCGTTTAATCTCACCCTCCTGTACAGCTATATCGATCGTGCTGGAGTTGGTGGACTGCAGAAGCTCTTGGTAGGACTGGGCCGATTGGTCGAAGAGCTGGACCAGCAGGGCACAGGTCTTCTCATACTCGCATCGCCCGATGGTCGACAGCTGGTCCAACTGCTGCTGCACCAAACCAGCATCATCCAATGGGTCTTCAAGACCATCCCTTTGCAAACCAGAAATATCATGCTGTGACGATTAATTGATTTGACTTGTTTGATCATTTCAATAAATGTATAAGTTGACGTTCTACATAGCCATCAGTTTAATCGTGACTGTGCACACCATA
The DNA here is from genome assembly GCF_947034865.1 of Barbatula barbatula. Classification (NCBI taxonomy): domain Eukaryota; kingdom Metazoa; phylum Chordata; class Actinopteri; order Cypriniformes; family Nemacheilidae; genus Barbatula; species Barbatula barbatula. Next base: position 9,344,150 of record NC_136787.1, on the reverse strand, counting down.
CCGTTGACTACATACACGGATAGGTATATTGAGTATATTCTCATCATGAGCTAGAAGCTCACCTCAGAATGACGTGTACGGACTCCAGGCGAGATGTGATGTAGGCTTTGGTCACCTCTGGGGTGTAGGTCTCCAACATGTGGGGTTCTGTTGCCTTCACATATGGGACAGAGGCGGCCAAACGCTGCCACAGACTCAGCAGATAGTGCACACTGTTGGGTGCAAACTCCCAGTGCTGCGAGACATCAAACATTTTATACATCTTTTCATACAGAAAAATCTCGATGTGATTCTGATTTCAGCAGCACCCTGGTCGTGATTTGGTTTCCGGTTGACTAGATTTGTTTTATGTACTGTTGCATTCCTGTAGAATTAAGCACTGGGTTTAGAATGCAGGGGCTTTGACTCACCTGCAGACTAGTTACGGTGAAGTTAGCGATCAGTCTTATGACCTCGGGGTAGTTTTCGACTTTAACCAGCTCTCCTAACTGATAGTTGCTCTTGAGTCGAGCCAGCAGACGACAGAACTCGTGGTAGTTGTTTGGATCTGACAAACTCTATAAAAATGATTTAAAACAGATACAAATATTTTAACATTTTACAAAAGCCACGTAAAAACTAAAAATGTCTGAAAGCGTCATATAGTTTCTGTATGCTACATGTATGACTGAAAATAATGACAAAAATGTGCTTACAAGTGGTTTATGTTGCTCTGAATATTTTTTTTATACCATTGTTTTATAATCTATTTTTATACTATTTGATACTAAGTGTATATTTTGAATCATATTTCTCATTCAGGTACCTCTCCTTCTAAAATGACATACGCTTATAAAGGTCCTTCTTAACAAGTATAAAGATGGGTGTCATACTTGTGGGTTCTCCAATATTCTCTTCACACCATCCACTAAATGTGAAAGGAACTTTGCTCTTTCGGCGTTGTTGAAGAGGGACCTCCGGACAGATGCTATCTGAACCAGACAAGACAAAACCTGAAAGAAATGTAAAAAAAGCACATTTTACATGATTGAGAGGAATAGTTTGTTTATCTCCACGTGCACGTCGAGCTGTTTATCTTACACTTACCAAGGGAGAAAGTGAAGGAGGGATGGAATGATACAGATCAAAAAACAGCTGCAAGGTCGAGGAGTCCAAAAAGGCTACAATGTGGAAAAAAACAAAACAATTTTTTTTTTCTATTTCAGGGCTTGAATTTTTTTAAAACATTTAATACATAAAGGAGAAGGTACGATAATAATAAAGTCTTGAAAACAAGTCTAAAGAAACACACAGGTGTAAAACGCGTTCGGATTTTCATCATAGAGAAGATGGAAGCTCACCTGATCTCCAGCTGGTGGGGATCTGGACGGTGCACAGGTCGTCTGAGGACTCATCGGTTGATGTACCGATGAAGTCAAAGTTGAGGCAGTTGTGGGCCAGTTTGAGAAGCTGCATGAGCAGCCCGTGCTGGCTCTCATCGTTTAGATTCAAGTTCTTCCCAGACGCCTGAACACATACCAGGGTATATACAGCAATCATGGAGCTAAATTAAATACTTTTTAAGACCTTTTTCAACCGCTTTTCTATTTTTTAATCGGTTAAATCACCTTCACTTTAACTTTCATTGACTATATAATGATTGTTAGATAGCACAACTAAACAGTTAGTTTGTAATACCTACTTACTAATAAGAGTGACCACCCCAATGCAAGGTTTATTAGAAAGAGAAACAGGCAGTACACCTCACGGTTATTCCTAAGCCATGGTTCCTACTCTTAAGTGTACATGGACCTCCCACTATTCGCCTACCTACTCAATGATTAAATTCAGGCAAACTGTACCATATGACCTCTTTGGACTAGGGATGCACGGAAGTGAAAATTCTTGGTCGAAGTCAAATAAAAAGGAAACACTTGGCCAGATATCAAACAAGGCATTTCATATTTCTTCTATTTATCAAGCCAATTTTTCCACTATTGCATAAACTGAATGGCTTTTCTGTATTTTATCTTGCTTTTCAAATACAATTGAGCAAAGCAAGTCCCTGTTGAAAAAAACAGTTTGGTATGTTCTATGCTGGTTTGCGCTGGTTTAAGCTAGTTTAGGATGGCCATGTGCTGGCCCTTAGCTGGTCAAACCAGCATCAAAACATACCTAACCGAGCATATGCTGTTTTTTCAACAGGGGTAGGCTAAATTAATAAAAAAAGAGCCCACTCGCCTATAACTGACTGTTGAAAGTGTCCTTCAACATTATAAGCTAAAATTCTGAATAAACGAAAACTGTTGCATTATTATTGGCTACACTGCTAAATGGTTTAAAGAAAAATATTCTGAATGCAAGCAATTCTGACTGACAACCATTTCAGTTCACGTCTCTCCTCCAAACTCTGATTGTTCTATCAGGTGGACTTGTGGGACAGAAAACACTTTGACAAGTTGTTTAGTACAAGGTATTGTGTGCACGCGCCCACTGTATGAGGTGACAAAGGATGTCGCGAGCAGCGGGGCTACTGTCAAACCTCCCTATCCAGTCTGAAGTACACAAGTTACCGATCGGTAAATACGCTTTCATTAAGAAATTTACTCTGACATTTAAAAATGCTCCACACACTGCCGACATGTTTGCGGCATTAATAAAGTGCGCGCCCCCCTCTCTCTCTCTCTCTCTCTCTCTCTCTCTCTCTGTGGGTTGATCAAATCACATGTCATGCTTTTTTGTGCTCTTTTCAGTTGCCGAACATTCGGTGCATGCCTACTTTGGACAAATATGAAAAAACGATACAAAATGTAATACCTTGGAAAATGGCAACTAAGACTTTTTAATGGCCTTAATTTTCTCTCAATTTATTTATCAACATTTAATACTTTTTAAGACCCCGTGGACACCCTGCATAGAGAGCAAGCCACTGAGCCTCATCCATGACATTGAAGTGTGCTGAACATACAACAGGTTTTCTACGAGAACACTGAAGAGACTGGCGAGTTCATCCCTTACCTGCTTGAGAAGGTTGCAGGAAAGTGTGAAGATGTCGAACAAAGAGGAATCTCGAAACGATGACGCGATCTTCCTGTGTTTAGTAAGAGGATGCGACGAGTCCGCCTGGAGAAGCAAAAACGAGGGTTTAAATATCTTTAGTGTGACTTTCGCTTCCTGAACTTCCTATAAACATGCCAGATATTTCTGATCAAAATGTTAGTTTTTTGCTGTTAGTTTCCTAAATTATGAACTAATATTCCAAAGTGTTCAATTATTTCCATGAAGGAATTATAGTGGTCTAAGTGTCAATAAACGTACAGCAAATCTCACATACAGGAGAAAACATCACAACAGACACGATCGAGAGCAGAGAAATTTACCTGGTTAATCTCATTGGTTAACTGAGAAAGTATTGTGACTCCTATGATGCAGTGTTCAACACTATCCTGAAATAAATAAAAAAGAGGCATATACTTCAACTTAACGAATCCAAAAATAATGTAGAGATTTGTGGAACATTTGATAAAAATCATCCGCATTAAACCGCACATGTTTTCATCCCTAATGTGCATTAAAGCAAAAATGAAAAAATAGAAATCACACCAGCTGAGCAATTTAAAATACATTTAAATTTCCAACACGAATAAAATCATATTTTAAGGCACTATTCAGACTACAAGTACATGTCTGAAAAATAAGTGTATGGTTGGCTACAGCGGGATATGACCAAAATGAAACACTGGGTTGAAAACCAAAACTTGACGGATCATTTGATTTGCAAACGTGTTTAACTTTTACAAAAGCTCACCAAGACATTGTTTTGTTTTCTTGAAAATAGTATTACTGTGAAATCTTTATCTTAGGTATGGGCAATAATAACAGTGATGCTTGCCTCATCAAAAGTTTTTACCTGCAAGAATCTTGTCACATCAACGATGACATTCCTGAAGACGTAATCTTCCTTTTGGCAGTCGAACCAGCCAAGCTTGGTGATTCTGGCGTACAGCTGGATCAGGGCTTGTGTCACAAAGGCAGCAAGCTTTGGCCGGGTTGCCAGATAATTAAGAACATAATTTCCTAAAGAGTAAACGTTATAATTTCAGCAAGGTTTAATGTTGTCAGATGACGACCTTATAGGGCTTGCTTTTCCAAAATAGCAATATGGTCATCATGTGTTGTTCTTTTGTTAATGGACTTACGAATGTCAATGCGTTGTTCTAGTGGAAGTGGGTTGCTTGTACGAGATACCAACTTGGAGAGACTGGTTGCAGCCAGCAACTGCGAGTATGACGACTGTAAAAAAAAAAAGAGACATAAAAACAATTTCAGGTTACTCTCAGCAATACCGATCATTAGGTAAACATGATGCTATTTCCAGTTGTTGCTTGACCTAGTACTTAGTAGAAAGAATTGGTATCTTTAACACTGATGTCAGATCACTTTGGTAATCCTGTTCTACAGTTTTGAAAACGTTGAATTCTTACACTTCCTCTCTCCAGCAACAGCTGGCATTTACTCAGGCAGTCGGGATTGTTGGTGAACTCCACCAGCGCTTTCTCGGCCTGCAGACGTGTGGTGGTATCTGTGGTCTCATATAGCTGCTTGCACAGGATCTCTAGCTGGGCTAGGCTCTGAAAGAGAATATCAATGTAAAAATCCCAGTTTATCGTTAACATTTTCGAAGAAGACATTTAGAACATGTTGTCTTTCTAAAGTCTTATAAACTCCAGCATGTAAACGTGTTTGCTCTGAAGGTCACAGAAAGTAAGATGATCTACTAGGATATACGACTAAGTGTCATTATCCATGAGGACAACAGCATGGTTGTAAAACCTACCAACCCTGTACTAAAGATCCAGATGACACACCAATGCAGTGCCAAGAGACGTTATTACACCACCTCGACTGTTCCATTAATGTCACATCATATTTTAAAGACCTTGCATTAAGCAAACTACCGAATATTGCTTCATGCAGATTAAATGAAAAAAAAACGTGCGTTATGCTCGCCTGTGCAAAAATCACCCGCACGATAGGATGACATGAGAGGTTGCCAGGGTGTTGCTTTGCAGTTGCTAGGGTGTGGCGCGTGGTTGCCAGAGATCTGCTTGATTATGATAAAAATCCTAATCGCTATTATTTTGGCGTATTTTTATATCCCGATTACTTAACACGATTACTCCTTAACCTTTCAAACAACATAGAAAATAAAAAACTTGGCTTTTAAACTCGTTTTATACTATTCCAAAGAATTAACAAGAAAAGTCTGCAGATTTTGTATGTTCTTGCTTATGAGGAAAAACCTATGTGTGCAAAACCTATGAGGGGGAAGATCACTGTTGTACATACAACAGGATAACTAAAAGTAGTTTCAAATTCATGTTATGTGGCTCTTAAAAAAATTATTTGGCACCTGGTTTTTCGTCCATAAGAGCCAATGGCTCCTTGGTTGATTTTTTTTGTCTGGAGCCCTGTAACCCGTGTTATGCAGCAACAGAGCCTTTGACTCTAAACAGTCATTTGTTCCCTAGTGGAGCATAACCACACAAACACATGCAGAGCTCCCACTACAAAGTTCATGTGCATTTCACAAAGACTGACTTGAGTGAACCCTGGGTTAAATGAATAGCGCACTTTCTGGTGCATTCTACAGCTTAAAGTTGGGAATTCAAACGCCTGTGCTTGACACAACCCATTGAGACGTGAATCAAGGGCCCAGAAAGAACGGAGTACTCAAAACGTTTTTAGAAACAGAGATATAATGCATTGTGTATCCTAACAGATACATTTCCAAGCTGCGCAGTGGAGATAAGACAAGTCATGTTAAAGACAGACAGAAGGTGTGGGACGTAACGTCATTACGAAACTGCAAAAATGGTTATGCCCGCTTTAAGTTTATAAGATAATGATTTCAAAGCTAAATGAACGTGCGTATTACATAATGAAATTGTCTATGCATATACCATCTTAGAAACGTTTAAAAGCCTGAAATGCCGAGTCGTTTTAATTGTTTTGACAATTATCAAATGTACGTCAACTAAACCATGCAGTACTTTAGGGACAAGCAACAATGTATGTCCTTTTACAAAGCAGGCCGCTCATGTGATAATAAATAATATATTACTGCAAATGGAATGACTTCTTTGTCGCCTACTCGGACACATGACAACAACAGGAAAACTTCAACTTTGACCTCAAACACGACCTGTCCTGTCAGCTGTCATGGACAGGTTGTTTACAGCAAGTGACTGCGAAATGCTAGTGCAGTGTTCATCTATGATACCCAATAATGTGGCTGTCAAGAGCAGCAATGGCTGACATTATAACTACACAAACAGACACACAATAATGAAGCGTAGAACTAGAAAGACTATTTCCCCATGAAATGAGGTTGCCAAGTTTGTCCCGTAAATCCCCATACGAACGTGCGCAATGTAATTAAAATGAGAAAAGAGGGGATCTGGATGTAACGTTAAAGGCAACCGGGCTGACTGCACAGCACGCGTTTCGTTTAACGTAAACATCGCGACAAATAACGAGACGTCTTGCACAATAATAAACGATTAAATTACGAATATTGTACGTAAAAATACCTAACTGCCTTTAAAAACACTGGTGGTACAACCCTTTGTATTTTGTAACTTGATCGAAGTATTTCCGAGGAGTCCTGTTAACCCGTAAATTACACAAAAAATTCCAAGCAAAATGTGTATTTTACTGTTAATTTAACCTTACAGTGCCAATTCACAGACTAAACACATTTTTAAAGGATTTATTATTTAACGCTTTAAATGAAAGTGAATTCTCGCTGGGCTTTTGGTTTGGCGAGGCGGCGCGCGGGAGAATCTCATGAGTTAGCAAGTAAGCTACAGGCTAACATCGCGAGGAGCTTGCAGAGCCGAGAAAACCGATCACATTTGGTACCGCAACACCGTGACAGATAACCGAATTTACATGCGTCTTCGAGCTTACCGAAAAGCGTTACTCTTCAACTAAATCTCGCCGAGCTCGGTTTACTGTCGGCTTTATATACGAGGCCAGTGCATTCAATGCATCGCAAGCGGCTGGATGAGAGAGGATGCCTTGTTTACAATGTAAAACATTACTGTCGCTATGGAGTTGCGTGCAATTAACACGAACGATCTCTCAGGCGCAGCAGATCCGCGTTGCTTCAAATACAACTCTTTGGATTTTGCCTTCAGTCAACTTTCATCCATGCTGCACAGTTCTGTCTTATCGTGGACCACAGAGTTAAAATCAACATGATGACAGGCCACAAGTCAACACTTGGTAATCGCATCCGATAAACCATGCTAGTCAGCGTCTCCCGCAACGCGATGCATGCGTTCAAAACAAACATGTATGCGTCGCCGAAACGAGCCTCAGAATCCATCGGCTGACTGCGTTGGAATAAAACAATAATACATACAATAATAGCAAAACAAATTCATTTACTTACCTGCACATGATCCGCCATTTTGCTCCATTCATGCTCCTCTCACTCCCCCTGACAATGAGCATGCGCGCATCTGCCCTCGATCACCGAAACATTTACGCAATTGGCGCACGTAGGAATAAAGCCAGATGTTCGCCGAATGCTTCGGGAATACCTCTACGACAGACACCCAGCGTCGTAAAGAACCTTTGTTTACACGCTTCTTAAAGTGAAACTGCAAATTCAAATATTAGAGGTCACGTGGAATTGTTTCTAATAATATCTAAGCGTGTTTGACTTTGCTCATTTGTAAGTTGAAAAATAAAGATGTCAAACTTTCGCAAAGGATTTTATGAGCTGTATTAAATGTTATTCTCGTTGCTACCATGCTAGTTTATCAGAATCCCGAAGATGTATTTCTGCGTACAAACTCTTGAATTAAGATGAATTCATTATAATATGACAACATAGTAACGGTGATATATTTTTAAGTTAAATAAAACGTTTTAACGTCAACGTACATACGTGATATTGTTCAGCGTGATTATTTTTGCATTAAAATTGAATGCATTAAATGCATAAAAAAATTGCAGTGTACATATGATATCGTACCAAAATGCAACAATAAGTGTACGTAAAATAATCAAGATTGGAAATGCCAATCTTACACCGTCTGTGTAAACATGTTTCTATTTTTTAACTAATATCACAATCATTACGAAAAGCCCACTCAGACATAATTAAATAAAGAAGAAAATATATCAAAACAATAGCCAGTTTGCCAATTACACATATTTCTTTTATCATTTTGTTTTACAATCAATAATTAAATATGTTATTTATTGAAATAAGAATCATGCATGAATAATAAAAAAAGCAAAACAAAGCAGAGACGACCACAGTAGTTTATTTTTTGCAAAGGCATCATGTAAGAGACCTGTCTGTAGATAGATAGATAGATAGATAGATAGATAGATAGATAGATAGATAGATAGATAGATAGAGAGAGAGAGAGAGAGAGAGAGAGAGAGAGAGAGATAGAGAGAGAGAGAGAGAGAGAGAGAGAGAGAGAGAGAGAGAGAGAGAGAGAGACAGATCGATTGTGCGACCATCCATTGAAATATTATTACAAAGATACAGAAATAAGTATTTATGGGAACCTTTTGTGATGCTGTGAGGTTGGTAACATCTGATGATCAAAGAACAATTTGATTTAAGTTATAGTGGTTTTAAGATGCGGAACCCGACAGGTTTCACACTCCACCAAACCGTGAAAGATCCACGGCTTACTGTGGAAGTTTCACTCTAGTTTTCGAACAGCTCATTTAAAATGTTCACTGAAGTGAAAGAGAGTTGTGCAGGATTAGGTGATTTTTCACTCACAGTTCATGTTCCTTATTATTGTAATAGTTTTGTCACACAGACTCAAAATTACACTCTTACCAGTTTTGCAACTACCATTGTGGAACTTCTAATACATGCATACAAAGCTATATTTTCAAAGTAGAAAGAAATGTGCCTTGAACTCCTCTGATAGACAGACAGATTAGTTAGATTGGTCAAGTTTATTTAACTCATGTGATTGTTACACTTTAGGGGCAAGTTCAAGTCTTCAAAAATGTAGATTTAATTAAATGTTGGTAAGTGCTGTAATAACCCCTAACGGTCACAAAGGGGCACTATATGCATGCTCAAACCCTTATACCTAATGTTTGCAGTTGATATCCACTTCACATCAGACAGTTTCCTGACTGTCTTTCACATGACTAGTGTGTACGGACGTACATTTGATAAACAGGTCTGCACAATCTCTCCAGTATAATTAACTCAGCAAAAAAATATCATCAGATGACACACGCACACTTTGCATGCTCCATGAACCATTCTTTTACATCCTGGAAAAGGTTAATGTTTTAAAGGTCATTTGCATGTTAAACTAATTTTAGACTGATGCAATGATGCACCTTCATCTGCACAGCTTTCAGTATTCACCGCTTTTATACATAAGGACTATTTCCGCCTGATCATGTGATTGATTCTGTGGAAATGGTAGGATGTTAAAACAGTCACACGTTGTTCAGACGACTTGCAGTCTTCACCCGTTATATAGTGTCGAACAGGAAGAATCATACAAATAGGAAACGAGGCTACCACAACCATGCAGACACACACCCACTCATCTGACTTCTCCAAGTGACTGAATTAGACTTCATTTGAGACAGGAAGTAAGACTGACAGAAGTAGCTTAGGCCATTCACAACAAGTGCCACAGCAATGCATCTTAGCAAGCAAATTGGTTAAAAGCAAAAACCAAAGACAAGAAAGTGAGATAAATTGAAATAAAGTCCAGCTGACGAACTATGGAGGAGGACATCAGGAGAAGTGGGAAGCTTTACCTCCACCAGAAGCGCTTCGGAAAGGTGAGACTCCTTAGCGTTTCAGAATGTAAATGTTTTTACACAATTAAGAACTTTATTGTAATAAAACAAATATTTAAAAAGTTTGTCAAAATTCCACTTTATTCTTGACTGGTTGACAATTCGGCATGCGACACCGAGGTCACAAAGTACAAAGCTGCCATTGCCGTCACTGTCGTACAGTTTACTGACCACAATGGACGCAAAACAGAAAGTAAATACGTAAAATTATGTGCTTGGATGAAAAAATATATCTCAACTGTTAACTGATGCAATAAATAATAAGAAACAATTTTCAGACGGAAATTTAGGATACGGGTCTTTGCAAAGTAGGGATACCATTTTTTCAACAAAAGCGATGAAGAAGAATCCAAGATTTCAAGGTTAAGCATTGCTTGACACCTGCATATGTACTGTATGTGTATCATTATAAAAATTTTATGTCATGCTAGACCTTTTCTGAGAACATTTTATTTTACTTTTGTAGATACTTAACTGGGAGAAGGTAATTTATAAGGGCTGCTGTACAAAGTTCAAACAGATGTCTTAGAGGAGTCATTCAACTAGGGACATTTTCCACTGTTTGTTTTATGAAGCGTATATCTATCTATACAATTTTATTTCAAATCATGAACAGTGTGTGCAAGAAGTATATGAACACTTTAGAGAACAAAAGATCAACCCAAGTGACATCTATTTTAATGAAACACAGAAGCATAAACGATTCAACAAAATAATTTTGTTTGGTTTTAAATTATACAATAAACTACTTGAAAACAAAAACATTTAGACACTTTTAGGCAAATGTTTTACACTAGTTACTGTGATGTGATACACTTGCAGTTGACTTCATACTCTATATTCACTGAAAATAACCTTCGTTACCACAACAAATGGGCAAATAAAAGTTTGCTTTCAATGCATTTGTTTCTATATTAGTATTAAGCACACCCATTTGGTTTGCTACTTGTTTTTAACTGCAAAGCCATTCATACATTATATGAGTTATCAAATTTGTGGTAGCCTATTTGTTTAAGTTCCTAAAGAACACTACAAAAGCACATTACAGACTATAATGTGCATTCAATTTCTCAGAGATGGAGGAAGGTGTGGTGTGTGTTGGTGGCGGAGGGCAGGCGCAGCGTGGCGCGGCTGGAGCTCTACGAACACAAACAAATGTCCATTAAGGAAGGATCCAACAAACGCAAACCCGACTACAAACAGGTGATCAGGCTGAGGGAATGTATCAGGATATCAGAAAATGAGACGGACGGCTGCCCCAAAGACTGTGCCACTTTCATTCTGGAAACCACAGACAAACTATACGTGTTTGCAGCCGTCCGACCAGAAGCAGAGGAGTGGGTCAAGTGCCTCTGTGAGCAGGCGTTTCCTGTAGGTCACATTCAGTTACTGCATGACATGATGAATGTGATGATCATTAGTGGGTTTTGCTGATCATTTTTTTAAACCATTGCATGTTTTACAGGAAACACAGAATGAGCCAAGATTACTAAAACAGAGTGGGAATCTCTCTGAACCTGAGAGAGGTTGCAGAGAAATGCAGGAAAACTCCCTCTATGACACAGCAGACAGTGGTAAGGTGCTAGACACGATGAAATTACATTATTTTGCTATTTTACAATGTTTTCACTCTGAACCGGGAATAAATAATAATTATTAATAGAATAAATAAATACAATATAAAAAATAATAATTAAAAAGTGTGTGAGCAATTTTGTACAATTTTAATGAGAAAATTGTTCTGCTGAGATTAAGCCTGTACTTGGGGAATTTTGTTCAGCTTCATCTTTGTAAGATATCAAAAGTGTCTGCCAAATGCATAAATGTAAATTTAAAATCAGCTACAGTAACTCCCTCATTCAAAAGGCCATATCTTGATTTTTCAAGTCTCAATCATTTCAGGCCTATATCGAATCTGCCATATCTTTCCAAGATTCTTGTGAAAATTGTGTTGACTCAGTTGCAATCACATATGATATTGAATAATATCTAGAAAATTCCAATCAGGTTTTAAGTCTAAACACACCACGGAAACTGCACTTTCAAAAGTAGTAAATTATATTCTATTAGAAAGGGAATGCTGTGGCTTTGGTGCTTTTAGACTTAAGTTCTGCATTTGACATGGTTGACCACAAAATCCTGATTTCTAGGTGGAAGAGTTGTGTGGGGCTACGGGGCACGTTGTTGAAATTGTTTCAAACTTTTTAACACAGGAGTTTTTCTGTCTCTTAAGGCCAACACAGTTCATCCTCAAACCCACTTGCTTGTGAGGTGCCTCAGGGCTCAATTCTCACCCCTGTTTTATTTTCTATATTTATGCTTCCGATGGGGGCTATCTTTGAGAAATGCAGAGTGTCTTTCCACATGAACGCGGATGATACTCAGCTTTATTTTCCCTTGCAACATAAAAGCAAGGAATCCTTAGAACCTCTGCAGCATTGTTTGAATGAACTACAAACATGGTTAAAGCAGAATTTCTTACTGTTTAATGAAAACAACTGAAATCAAAGTTTTGGTGTAGAGTCATATGAGGACTATGCCCCTTAATTTGGCCATCTCTCCTCTTAAATGACACCGTGTGCTAAAAATCCTGGTGTTCTTGTCTATTGCAACCTTGGTTTTGAGAAACAAATTAGTGCAGTGGTCAAATCAACCTTCTTCCACTTACGGTGGAAGTACATGTATATACAGTACACAGTACATGTAATGTAATTTAAATGAATTCTCCACCTAGTTTATTCATTATTGTTGAATATCACTTTGTATCGTCTCACGGTCACAGGTAATATTAGTGTCAGTGGAGGAACAGAGAGAGAGATGCTATTTTTGTTTGTCCTATTGCAAGGTCGAACACGCTCTTTTTCAAGCGAAACCTCGGGCCTGAATCAACCTGCCCATTTGGGCCACAGGTGGCCAACCTTGGTTCCATTAAAGGACAGAAATGAGGGGACACTGTTTTCAGGTGTATGTATAGAGAGAGCGCATTCAGGGGCGACGACAAATGAAATGAAGCAGAGGGATGCAAGCTGTCCTCAGATTCACCCAAGGCGACTTCCTATTGACTTCCTGCTTTATCCTTCTCATTTCGCTGAAGACGTTTTATTGGCCCACGTGTATTATTGAAGGGGCTAAACTTTTGTAAGGGATGTGTTCAGTGTGGTAAGGACCTCTATGGGATGTTTTTAGTGACGGTTGCTAAGGCAAGCAAACAGGGTTTGAGACTTGAATAAACGTCAATACGAAAAATGTAAGTGCGCTTCCTCAAAAGGAGTGCTTATATAATTAGGGTTTCGAGCCCGAAGGGCTGAAAACCTATTGTTTTTGTAGTGATTTTTCTTCTTCTTCTTCTTCTTCTTCTTCTTCTTCTTCTATTTTTCCGCCTTAAAACACGTCGCCCAGCCCAAACCGTCAATCGTAGAAACTTTAGACTTTGTCAGTTGGTTGTATCTGTGCAGGTTACTCAGATACAGTGAACCAGCCAAATCGGCCCATAGGTGGCTCTATAGCGATGGCCAATGCGTTTGGACTCAATGCTCGTAAACCGGATGTCGCACAACAAAGTGTTTGGTGTCATTGGAATCCTTGGTATGCAAATGTTTCCGCTAATTTGCATTTTATAAAAAAAAATGAACTAGTCCCTGGATTTTTGCCCGATCGGAACCAAACCAACGCTGATGACTTCTGTGGAGTGTGAATGTAAATCAGTGGTTCTTAACCTGGGTTCGATCGAACCCCAGGGGTCCGGTGAGTCAGTCTCAGGGGTTCGGTGGAGGTCAAGACACACACCCGACTCATATGATTCGTGATGACACGCCCCGATTGGCCATCATTGGCTGCAGGTGATCACACAACATCGCTTGGCCTATCTGTGCTGCAGGGAATTTGGTGCGCTCAGTAGTTGACTTGTGACTGTCCTGATGGTACGTCGTGTGATTTCGTTCTTAATATTTGAATCCCTTCATACTAACTATGTCGAGCAAAAAAAGAATTTGGTCGGACGAATATGTACAATATGGATTCACATGTATAACGAAACGTGGTGGGAGTCAGCGTCCTAACTGCATGATTTGCAATTCTAGTCTAGCACCGGCAAAACTAGGAGAACACTTCCTTAACCTGCATGGAGATGGAAAAATGTTTGAATGGTTTTGTTCTTTAAAACACAGTGATGTTGATGCACGGTTCATTTTGTGCACCAGTAAAATATATACCTATGTTTTGGATTTGAAAAATATCTTATTTAATTTTTCCATTTACGAAGGGTTCGGTGAATGCGCATATGAAACTGGTGGGGTTCAGTACCTCCAACAAGGTTAAGAACCACTGATGTAAATATTTATTGAAAAAAACTTTCAGCGTCGCTAGGGGGCATCAAAACATCAAAGCCGGAAGTAGCCTATTTCACTATTTCACGCTTCTGTCGATCAAACGGTTCGTGAGTTATCGCTGATGATGTTAAAAACCTACTTTCGCGAACTAGTCCTTGGTTTTTCAACCGATCGGAACCAAACCAATGCAGATGACTTCTGTGGAGTGTGAATGTAAATAATCATTGAAAAAAAGTTGAAATTTCCTTTCACCGTCGCTTAGGCACGTCAAAACTTTAAATGGGCGGAGCCTATCACATTAAAATGGCCATAAATCCAGAACGGATTAACACATCATCATGGGGCTTGTAACATATGTGTAGACCATCACTCCGAGGTCACCTACAAAAGAAGGTGGCGTTTGGACACTAGGTGCCGCTAAAACACAAAAAATGGCAAAATTGACGCATATTTCATTTCTTAAACAATTGTGCATCACGTGATCATTTGACATTTACACAAACTAATGATATCTTACGATAGTCCTCCACATTCTGAACAACTTTGCCTCTTGATCCATTGATGTCAATCAAACGGTTCACGAGTTATTGGTGACGATGTTAAAAACTTACTTTTGCTAACTAGTTCTTTGATTTTCAAGCAATTTCAAAATTTCCACCACAGTACAATTCTCTGGACTCTCTAGGTCAATAATGATTAAAAACATGTTGAGTTTTTTTTGTTGTGTGACCATTACAGGGTCCTTTATTATATTAACGTGAAGAATGTACGTTAAAGGTCGCTACTCCTTAATAAATAATCCAACTGACTTGCAATTAAGTAGTATAATACATATGAAGAACCCTGAAGGAATGTTTGAGACCGTATACTTATGAGCTTCGCGTGATTCTCGTCTCATCTACCCGAGGATTGCTGCTTAATCCTGTCATTTTTCTGTGTGTAGGACTTTGATCCGTCGTGGGTGTGTTGGGGAGTGCCCCCTGAGCCTGTTCAATGATGTCACAGTGCCTTGGATGGCTCAGATGACGAGAAACCCGTTATTACTGCTTGCAGTTATATTTCTTTATTATATTTGCTTTCACGCCAGCGACGTTATGATCAGGCTTCAGTATCGCTTCTTTCAAGTAATTTTTTGTTTGTGTACAATTCACGGCGTACGAATTCATACGAATAAGACACCGCGTAAAATAGTCACGAATTCTCATGAGATCAGATTGAACTTTCGACTTGGCTCCCAAATAAAAAAAGACACCTTTAAGATGAAAGTTTAAGATGTGAAATTTGGATCTCTGTTGGTCAAAGTTTTACTGCTATGTGAAGTATCAGATCCAAAGGGTTTTGTTAAACAAATACGAACTTTCCAGGAACTTGCATTCACACGTTTTGCATAGATACAAATAGAAGTACAAGGAAAACCACAGTGGAACGGACTAGAAGCTTATGTCACACAAAACTTGCGGAAAGGTGCGTAATGCTCTATTGTGTGTGTGCAGTTTATTTTGGTAGAGTTCATGTAGCTGAAATGAGCCGTTGGCCTACAGAGGAGCTTTTACTTCTGCTTTGTGGGTGAAATACCCCAGCAGAGTGTTAAAGTGTTTTAAAGGTAAACATGCAGACAAAGTGGCGGTTTTGTTTTTCTGAAAGCCAGCTCTTGAACATAAGTTAAGGGCAGGTCTGTTTTTGAGCTGTGACACATCACACCCTCATTTTTCTGTACTCTTGACATTGCTAATAACAAGTAGTGCTACGCTTTAAAAAGTTACAATGTCCTTGTAGCATTAAGTCATTATATATCTTCATCTCTACAAATGTTTCTTTGGAAATTAAGAAATTCTTTATTTTCGTCGCTTTTTTTGGGTGGGGGAGCTCAATATAGCTGTCAACAAACTTGAAATGCATTTCAGTCTAGCTGCCTCTCTCCTAAATCCAATGTGATGGTGAGTTTAAAGAGACCAGCCAGAGGTCGGGCTCGCAGCAGTTTAGGGATAATTGGATTGCAACCACTCTCTGACAGATTTGATTGGACGAGCAAGAATGTTTTGAGTCGTATGGTTGTGGGTGGTGTTTGCTTAACTAGTTTAACTTCAGAAAATAAACTCAGAGCAAGTGTAATCTACAAAGCACCGTCTATTAGGCACCAAATTTCTTGCGGGCAGTTTTTTCTGTTTATATGGTTTATGGTTTACATAACTCTTTAAACCACCTAAATGATTCATTGGTAAATATTACTAGCATGATAGACCTATATTACATTAAAACAAGTATAGTAAACAACACATATTATTCAAGGATATCTCTTGGCAGTCCAATCAAAATAAGTCACATGATGTTACAAATGAGAAATACGTTTATGTCACAGTAAAAATGGTAGTAAAGAAAATAAGTAGTGAAGAGATGTGAATCCTGGTATTTGTACACAAAGGTGAACGACAAATATTTAAATCAGATGAAGGTTTGATACAAGAAGTGCTGTTCTAAGGTATCAAAATAAGTGTGGGAGTTCCTCTTGTCTATTTCCAGCCTAGAGATGCTTGCTATGTAAACCCATGCTCCAGATTGGAAGAAAGTAGTTGCTTTCTGTCTCTGATGTTCGAGAGTAGAGATAGTATCAGCAGCTCGCAGGAATGCATTTATCTTGCCTTACCTCAACTAGACGCCCCAGACTCATCTGCAGAATTCAATGTACAGTCCACCAAATAACCTGGAATATTAAAAGTATCTTATTAATGCATGTATTGTCGTTTCACATTAAGGTGAACTGCACACTGGTCTGGTGTGGTGTCTTGAATAATACCGCAGGTGCTGCTGCGGTTTCAGCGTGCCTTTGATAGCTCTGTCGGCTTTAAACATGAAACATGAACAGAAAACTACTTTTAACCGTGCATTGTTGGAAATTAGCTTACTGATTGTTGTTGCGGATTAAAGAATAAAATGTAAATACCATTAAACAGGGGTAATTTCTATTTTGAAAATGTCTTTATTATAAATAAATCGATAAAATAAACAGCATTGTGCCATCTGAAGCTATATAAATACGTTTTCTTCTTTTGAGTGTTTTCTTAACTTGTTTTGTGTTTATGTTTGGGGGATGAAAGGGTGTTCAACAGCATGATTTTCTATACATAATAAAAAATTATGCATTTTTACATCACATAGGACATTTACACGCTCTTTAAAATGGTCACCTTAATAAATCTTGTCCCACATAAGTAAAACATCAAATTATAAATATGAAATGAATACAATTAATAAGAAATATTAATAGGAAATATCAACAGAGCTATCTGACACATCATGTATATAATCTTAGTGATATATATATAGAAATGTAGGACATATAAAAAATGCATAAACTTGTTTTGTCATGTACCTGTTTTATTTTACCATTTTATTTTGTATATCAACAGGATATATTCCTATAAAACATATGTTTTAGAAATATTGAAACAAGATTTTCATATGTAAAATGTATTTGGTGTTATGTCATTTCCTGTTATAGTCTGATCCATGTTCTTTTGCATTTCTGTTTATCGTTGACCTGCTCTAGTGTTTCCGCTGTTCCTTGCTTTCCTGATTCCCAAGTGTAGAAATTCCACAACATGGATGTTGTCTAGTGTTGTTTATTGTTGGAATGTGTTGCTCCTGTTGAGTGTTTCATGTTGTTGCATTATGTTTTTTTAATAATTCACCTCAAACTGCAAACACATCCTTCACCGCATATTTTAGAATATCATGTTGCATTCATAGTTTAAAAAATACACCATCAAATCAAAGATTATTTTAAATAAATAACCATAGGAATTTGTTTTAAACGAATATCCTTAAGCTGCCAAACACTTCATAGCAAATTTCTCACGGGTATAGTGCACTTCATCAGTTGTCGAGCCCAAATAGTACGGTTTTCATTGCATGACTCATGCGCATGCACAATATTGCTACCCTACAAAACACGCAGCTAATTAATGTATCATCTTTTCTGGTCTGCGTCATGTGCTGATGAACAGAGGTCTTTAAGACTGTTTTAACCAGTGACCCGACAATCAGTGACCCGCTGCTGATTAACACTCGAAAGATCTCTTCAGACACCCTTGAAAGTCAATTTACCAGAAATGAACACATAAAAGTAATTGTTTCGTCCTCCTTTGTTCCAAAGTTCAGATCAAATGTGGAAATAAAACAGAAGGGGCTTGTCAAGAAGTTCTATTTTTCCAAAGTAAAAAAATGGACGACAGCGTTATTAAAATCAAGGGTGCTCTAGATGATTAAAATGCTGCCTGTGTTTTCAGCTTTAGAATATTTTGGAATTTACATTTTAATTTTTGCATTTGGCAGATTTTGTTTTAGTTATGCTGCATTCAAGTTATACAATTTATCAGCATTTGTGATTCCTGGGAATCGAGCCCACAACCTCATCTACAAGAACATTGTAACAAAAAGCAAATGCTCCTCAAAATAAAAGATTGTGAAAACTACAATAATCAGCATAAAGTTTCTCTCTCAAAATAAAAAGTTTCACACGTGACACTAACAATAGCACAATAACCTCCAGTGAGTCAGCCAGGTTAAGGGAGTCATGCATAATACCGCCTGTGTCTCCAGATAGTAGGAGAAGCGCGCACGGCGGCGTGCAGATCTCTCCCCGAGCGATGCTGCAAACTAGCATGAGCAGGAGAAACAAATAAATCTGACATCCACAGTCATGGGTGAGGCTTCCCAGGGCATCAAGCCAGCAGTCTGAGAGCTTGTTTCATCCGGGAAGTTGTAGAGGCTCGGAAAATGACAGCTGTGAACATTTTGCCAAGTAACAAAGGCTGAAGTTAGACAGGACTGCCTTCTCTGACTTTCCTCTGCTCCTGTGGACATCCAGTTTTGAATTTCAAAGCTTTCTACAGAGAAAAAGCAGTGGATCGTGTACCCTGCTGACTTTCAGTGCAACTCCACTGTATGTGTCAGTGACGCAAATGATAAAACATGCTGCGATTCTGTTTTGGCTGATGGAAAGTTCATAAGTAGGGATATTGGAAGCGGATGCAAATATTAAAAGGTGCTCTATTGACTTCATGATGCGTTCAAGTCATGTCAGAATAATCAGATTTATCAGCTCAGTGCACATGAATGCCAATATAAAGTCATACTGTATTCATCAGTAGGAAACCAAATACTTTTTTTCTAGTCCAGGATAGTTCACCCAACAATACAACTCTGTCTTTTTTTCACTAAAACCTTTATATGACTTTTTCTTATGTGGAACACAAAATAAGTTGTTTTGAGAAATGTCTCAGTGGTTTTGTGTCCATAAAATGGAAGTCAATACCAACATCCTTTAGGATATCTTCTATTGTGTTCTGCAGAAGAAATAAAGCTGTGTTTTGAACAACATGAAGGTGAATTAATGATGAATGAACTTTCTTATTCAGGTGAACTATCCCTTTAAGCCCTAATTTTCCGATTTGGGTTGTGTCATATAGTTCTGAAAGAGAATCGAAAACACATTCATATTTGAAACAGAATATTTCAATAATTCTGAATAATAATAGTAAATTTGAACAGTGCAATTCAGTTTATATGCATTCTATGTACTGTTGATAAAGCACGCTGGCGATATGTTAGCCTGCTTTGTGATGTCACAGACTTGTGCAACAGGACCTCGTTTAAGTTAAATAAAGGGTTATAAAACTGCCCAAAAGTTCTATTTTATTCAGAGAATACATCTATGCATACTCCATTATAATTATTCCTTCTGAATGTTATTAACATTTTTTAACCTTGTTTATTAAAGTTTTCTTATTTAATAATTTTCCAAGTGCACTGTTGCAAAACATTTTAACAGAGAACATTTAAATTGATGATAAATTAAATAAAAAAGTATTACAAAATATCACATCGAGCTAAATAACAGCAACTGGAGCCAAGAATAAAAACTACATGGGGACTCTTATATTGCTGCTATCCTTCGAAACCTTGTTTCCCCATATTTCCATATTTTTATGCTTTGCCTGCACCGGGGTGGAGGGGCTAGTCACCCTATCCATATTTCTGCAAAGCAGGATGCCATACAGACTCCCTACATAACTACAAGCAGATAAAAGATGATAGCTACCTCTTAGCAAACAAATATATTGAAACCAGTTGTCAGAAGAATTTACTGGGTGCACTCCGTGATGACTTGGGTTCGGATTCAGACAGCCAAGCATAATAAATTAGATCTCCATGTTGTGTGGCTAGACCTTTCAAATGCTTATGGGTCTGTCCCCCACCAGCTCATCAGGTTTGCCCTCAACTTCTTTCATATCCCACCATGTAATACCACCCTGAAGTTTTGTGATATCACCTCATCGACAGTCCTGAAGATGGACACAAAGGCAAATAAATATATCCGGAAGTGGCTTGGCCTTCCCCGATGCATGTGCACCTCTGCTCTATTAGGGATGAACACACAGACGCTTCCGATGAAAACCATCTGCTTGGGCTGCAAACTGGAAAAGGTTAGGCTGCTGCTTGAGCTTAAAGACTCTCCCCATCTGGTGGTACAAAATTATAATGGCCGTGTTCGTACAGGAAGCAAATAGGAAGCACCACAAGCAGTGCATCAGGCCATTACTTGTCTGAAACACCAAGAGGTTTTGGGACTAGTCCAGCATGGCAGGGCAGGGCAGGCTTCGGATAGACAACAGCAACCAGCATGTGATCCATAGCTACAAAGATAGAGAAGAAAAAGCTTATTGTCCAGGAGGTAACGAAGGAGGAGGAAGAAAGTTACAGGGTCAGAGCAGAGAGACAATCCCAGCAAGGGAAATTAACAACCTGGGAGGCAGTAATTGAAAGGACCATCACATTGGAGGATATGTGGAAGCTGCCCCAAGCAAGGTTAAGTTTCCTGATCAGGGCTACGAACGATGCCCTCCCAAGACCCCAGAACCTGGGGTTTCACTGGTACTGCATAGAACAAATTTGCCAGCTGTGTGGCCCCTGGAGTCCCAGTCTACAACACATCCTCTCCGGCTGTAAGACGGCTTTGACTCAGGGCCGGTACCAGTGGCGCCACGACGTGTCCTACGGAAGATAGCAGAGGTCAGTGAAAGCACGTAAAGTTTAAGTGAACAAAGCCAGTACGGCATCAGTATACCAGCTTACCCAATTTGTCAAGCAAGGGGTAGAGGAGCTAGACAGCTTCTTACTGGAGCTCAGTGGTAAGAGCATTGCGTTAACAATGCAAGATTGTGGGTTTGATCCCAGGGGATTGCAGATACCTTTGTAAAATGTATATGATATAGCAATGTAAGTCGGTCTGGATAAAAGTGTTTAAAATGTACTGGAGATGTCCCTGTTGTTACCGGAAGGTGAGTGGGACCTGAGAGACGACAGGATAGAGGCAGTGTTTGAGAAGAAAAGGGAAAAGTATGCAGAGCTTGCATCTGCATGCACGCAAGCTGGGTGGAGAGCATATACCTTTCCAGTGGAGGTTGGCTACAGAGGATCCTCCGCACAGTGATTAACAGCTGCAGAAGGCCTTGAAAGACCTGGCGGAGGAGGCAGAGCAGGGGAGCCTTTGGCTCTGGCTACGCAGAAAATAATAGGCTCGGGAACAATTGGATCCTAGGTTATCTGGAGGGGGTAGAAGGGAAGCATCTGGGATTAAAGAGAGCGAAACATCAAGGACGGGTCACTCCCGGCTGATGACCCTACAGATGTCTGATGTCCGCGAGTGGCTGCCCTAGGTAGTGGTGCTGGATCTAGTATTTGGACGGGACGGAGACCTCGCTGCGGTTCTCTTGGGTCAAGGTGGGATGGCTGCTGTCCGAGAAGGAGTGGAGGAGTCGCCACCGTTGGCAATGGGCCGGAGCCTGCTGCCGTCCGCCATGAAGGGGTGGAGCAGGGAATGGGGGACTTGCTGTCAGCTGCCCTAGGATGCCATTTTAAGTTTGTTTTATTGTTTGTTTATTTACAAATTAAAGATTGATTTACGTTCGCCGGTTCCCGCCTCCTTCCTTCCTTTTATTGAACTTGTTACAGTCACACTTTATGTTTGTCACTGGGTTTTGGAAATATATAACCAATATAAAGTTTTAAAAAGTGCTTGTCAACACAGTATTTAATCATTTCAAAAGTACAGTGTTTCTTTAATTTGAAAATCCAAGGTTTTGGAAAGACAGCGATGATATGTTACATTTCAGGCAGATATTTTATTGATCACCCTTTTGACTTTTTATACACTGCACTTGCAATGCTTTTTGTTTAAAGTTTAAAAGGATAGTTCACCCAAAATAAAAATTCTGTCATCATTTACTCATCCTCTTGTCATTTCAAACCTGTATGACTTTCTTTTGCAGAACACAAAAATAGATATTTTGAAGAAAGCTGGTAACACTTCTGCAGGTTTGCAGGTTTGAATTGAGGAAGTGATGACAGAATTTTCATTATTGGATGACCTGTCCGTTTGAAGTATTAAGAAATGTTCTGCTTGAAAATTGTGAGATTTTGACTAGATGTCTTTTTTCATTTTGTTTCTCTAACAATCCTGATGGATCTTTTGTTCTGCAGTTCGAGAGTTTGTGGTCATAGCAGTGAGTACAGAGGCTTCTGTTCGTTGCAATCTTTATGGACAATATATTCTGACAGCCCAGCGTGACTGTTTACTTCTGAAGGACTCCAACACAAGGAAAGTGCTCCTTAAATGGCCATTCTGCTCTGTCAGAAAGTTTGGCCGAGACACGGTAAGCATCTTAAAAATATTTTGAGATAAATCACGTTTGTGTGAGTCACAGTAAAGACATTGTGCAGGTGTAAATGTTGTGTAAACTTTCTTAATGTAGCCGTATTAAATTTTATTTGCATGCTTTCCTCGTGGGAAATAAGCGTCCTGTCTTCGTCACCGCTTGAGTAATTGTGGAAAACAACTGTGGTCTCAAAATAGATCTCATAAGTTTCTCTTCTTCTTTTTTCTTCCCAGCTGTCTTTCTCTTTTGAGGCAGGCCGCAGATGTGAGTCCGGTGAGGGGGATTTTGAGTTTGCGACCCATCAGGGTGAACAGATATTTAGCATTGTCAGCGAAGCAATCCAGCATCTCCCCAACACCTCAGCAGCAAAACAGAGCGGCATCACCCATGAGGTCCAAAGCAGAGAAATCACTGATATAATATATGATGACATCAATCCATCAGAACGTTCTTGTCCATCACAGCAACCAGTTCAGCATCCAACAAAAATGCTCATCGCTACCACGAGGAGCTTGTCTTTGAATGCGATGCAACCTTTGTGTCAAGTGACAAGTATCAAAACCAACAGCGAGAATGAGGAACCGGTGTACGCCATAGTGACAAAAGCTCAGCCAAAATCAACTTCCCCCACAGCCCCTCACATGCACTGGCAAAACCTTAGAAAAGCTGTCCATCAGTTTGAACCTCCACAAGACTTTTGCACGGCCGACACAGATATTTTGAAGTCTGCTTTCGTGGCTCCCCATGAAGATGGAGAGAATGATGAGACGGCGACCAGACAAGACTCCACTGACTTGTTGAGTGATTCTATCCACCAATTAGCAATTAATGATGCATTAAAGACCATGGCCGAAGAAGCAATTTACGCAGATCCACAGGACCTCGAACCCAGTGCTGAGAGTGATGTCGATGCTGTTTACGATGAACCAGAGGAGGTCATCAGGAGTAATCAAAGAGCTCAAGATGGGGCGGACCCCTCAGCCGAGTTTGATTTCTTCTATATCCCTGACACTCTCTCAACACACGTCATGGCTGCCCGATCCAGCCCTAGTCAAAGTATAGATGACATATGATCAGAATATGACAATTTGATGTTGATGGGAAGGCGATTGTAAAATGCCATGATTGTATCTTTGAAATCATAAAAACATGGGCAACATTCGCGTGGATAGCATAATTTATTTGCACAATATGTTTAACAACGGATTACGGTATTCAAATCCAGTCATGACGCAAAAATGCAGTTTGCAAAGTGCAATTCACTTAGCAGTCTCTCCAAGAAACACATGGCATACTGTGGAAGTGCGCCTGGTTACAGCATGAATGTGAATTATTTATCATTTGAAGGAATTGTTCACCAAAATATCAACACTGTCTTGTAATCCAGAATGAGACGACCAACGTTAAAATTAACAAGATGCACCACTGAAATGAGTAAGAATCGAGAGTGAAGGCAACACCCAATATGGCCGGTCTCAAAGGAAGTCCTGCATTCTAATAAAAGAAGCCAATCAAAGCCAAGACTGGCGATTCTCTGGGGCGGGGCTCTCACCCGTGCTAACCCTGCTAATGGGACCTCAAAAAGGTGTTTTTTAGCACAATTTTAGCGTAGCAAACACATTTTATGATACAGTTGACATCAAAATTAATATTTAGGTCAGAAATAAGCCACCTAATTGTGATTTTTGCCAGCAATTTATAAAATGTCTAAAACGTCTTATAGTTGTCTAACTATGATTTTGGGGAAAGCTCCCCAGATCGATGTGATGACATGTTGATAAAAAAGATTCAATTGAATTCAGCTGAAGAAAAGAAAAATCATATACATCTGAAAAGGCATAACAATGAGTCATTTATGAGACAATTTTCATATTTGAGTGAACTATTCCTTTAAAGAACCACTGCTGTTCTATCTATCTTTTTAAACAAAATGTTTCTGCTTCTGTTATCAAATATCAGTTTTGTTACAATCTATAACCCATCTAATATACATAATCTACATACAGGCGGCTGGGGAATAAAACGCTGAAATATTCTGCACGAAAGTGGCACTGTTTAGTGAAATCACCCATGGGCCATATTTTCTTCGAAAAAAAACGATGCATTTCCGAACTCATCTATTATGCCTTTACTTCAGTGCCTCTTCCAGGAACTCTTTGATTGCTAGCTAGAGAAATGTTGAAGAAATCTACTTGGCTGTAATGGAAGGGTAATAATTACAGTTGGTGGTAGATGAATTGGCAGTGGAATGAACTGGAGGGGCTCCTTCCTGTGCAGACTGATTTAATTAACAGTGCCGAGGGACCCGCGGCTTGAAACTTGATTGGGATCCCGACCTGCCTGAGAATGAAGATGTCACAGCATCCCATTCATCCGCTGTCTGTCACTCTGTCTGCAGAGATGGACGCCTGCTGTAGCGGACAAAATGATGGTGGAAGTGTGTGGGGACTTAATGTATTTTAAACTCTACTCAAAATGTGTGTGTTCCTTTTATCTCATGATGATTAATAAAGAAGATTGTAAATTATGTAGTTAAATAAAATAAGATTCTTCTTCATGCATAATTTATGGTGGGGATGCTTTTTGCCGATAGCCATTTTTTTCTTTTTACTTTATTTTGTGGCATAGTAAACATAATTGATGTTACGTTGAATCAATGTTAGTGATTAAACGCATCTAGAATAAAAGTTTGTGTTTACATCATTTATGTTTGTGTACTATGAGTAGTCATTTTGTATTTACAAAAACACACTTACACGCTTATATTTAGGGAAATTATATAATACAAACTTTTATAAACAACTTCAGTTATTGGTCATTATAAATGAATACATCTCAATATTTCCTAAATTTATATACATTTTTGTGTATGTGTTTGTGTAAATAAATACAAATGCAAATCAATGGTGTCATAAATATGCTCATTTGCACACAGTTGGATATACAGTTTTGTCTATATTACAGATTAGATATCTGGATCCATATTTCAAATATACTTTATTTGATCAAAACAGTAAAAGTTCATGTTGCATATTTTGTCAATCAGTATTCATTAGCTAGAAATGTTTAATACATTTTGTGAATTCATAACTTTACAACCTGCTAAGTTACTAAGTGAGATGCTTTAGAAATATATCAGTGAGAAAGATCCATTTCACATTGTAGTGTCACAAGACATAACACATTTTATCAGAATTTCACAGGTCTGCATTTTTATTACATTCTTACTCCAACTTGTAATGTAATAACTGACTGCCACTAGGGGGCAATCTCCCTCTCTCACGCCTGTAATTGACAAGGAGAATTTAGAATACTGTTTTGCAGATGTAAAACGTGAAACGATCAATTTAACATGAGTCTCCAGAGGAACCAGTGAGATCCGTGGCTCTGATCTGATTCGCATCCGGAAACATTGAAATGAAAACTATAGTCAACATGAAGTGTGATACTGTGTGTTCTCCTGAGAGGATTGGGTCAGGCAAAAATACAGTTGTGTGTGAAAAGACAATATTTTGGTTATTTTGTGTTTGGAAGGGTAAACACAAACTGAAATTACACTAGTTGTTATTTAAAACATAGCATATTCTTTTTCATTTTCCTGTAAATAATGACATAGTCTTCAAATTCCTTAAAGTCATGCTTGACTTGTGTGCACATTGATTGAAATTCAAGCTGAAGATGAATAAACAATGTTTGTCTCCTGTGCCACAAGTTTACTGAAAATGAGAGCAAAACAACCCACAGGAAACGAAATGCTGTAGTGGGTACATTACAAAACATGACCATGACATAACATCGAAGCTTTAATAGGTCATTCAGCATTAGACCTCTGAGCTGGAAGATTAAGATCTTGTTATAAAAAAAGTGAGGCATTTCATTTTAGACAGTGTAAACATCTTAATGTGTCCCTGTATAGAACTTGATAATCGACGTCATGCTGTGTTGAATGTTCCACCATGTTTGGAGGCAGGCTGCTATTGCGTTCAATGTAGCGTTTAGTTTTTTCCTGTTTGATTAAGTAATATAACCATGGTAGGTCGGTCTTGCTGTATTAAAAACTACATTTACATTTAGTCATTTGGCAGACGCTTTTATCCCAAGTGAGTTCGTGGAGCAATAAGCGATAAACTACAAAACTACAATACCATTACGCGGAGTCATTCTGGAAAAGGCTCTGGAAGTTCACTTTCGAT
The DNA here is from genome assembly GCF_947034865.1 of Barbatula barbatula. Lineage (NCBI taxonomy): Eukaryota > Metazoa > Chordata > Actinopteri > Cypriniformes > Nemacheilidae > Barbatula > Barbatula barbatula. The sequence goes on along the minus strand of NC_136787.1, from coordinate 9,317,060 downwards.
TTCTCCATAGAGCAAACAAAACAAGTAACGTTACATATCAAAAGAATAATAACAGCGGAGTATGAGCCTCCCAAGATGGCGGAGCAGCCGGCCGAACTGCAACCTAAAACGCAGGGCTATGAACTATTTCTGCAATATTTTAAATAATAACCTGGTGATCCTAACTGGAATACAGGGTGAAGATTTCAAAACTGCCCTTATATTAAGTTTTGCATTCCTTTGCTTAGATGTGATCTGGACAAGGGCAAGATCTTATACATTTTTCAATAGTTTTACCTGAAGCATTGGTTTTAAATGGAGAGCATGCGCGGAGTTTGCGGGGGGGCAGGGGGAGCATTGCCCCCCCTGGCGGCTGAAACGGGTAATTGCATTGTTTCAACAAAAAAAATAATTGCATTCTTTAAAAAAATTATATATTATAAATATCTTAAATAAGGATAAGGAACTGGCTGCGGTTGACGATGGGAGCAGCCAGGTTTTCCTCTCTTGCGATCCTTCACATCGAAAGCGACATTACGGCCAAGCTCTCACCTGAGACCATTATCGACGCATATGCTGGACGCAAAAAACGAAAATTACTGTTGCACTAGTCTGGACAATGTCTAGGTCTGTAAATTTGATTTCTCTGCCAAATAACTGCTTTAAACTCAACACACTGCTTTCAATATGCTGTCTTTTGAGGGATGGGGACGGGGGTCCCACTGATATAAAAATTAAAAGTGGGGAGTATTGTGTGACTGTCAGTTGAAAATGTTCCGTCTTGTCACACTTATAAGAGAAAGGCAATTTTGTATCTATGCATACTGTACACATACACATGGCGTCTTTTTTATTTTTTCCCCTTGTCTCAAAATGTTTTAAATGTTTCATGAAGTACAACAAAATGCGAAATATAACTTGTTTTTTAATCGCTCTCATTGCCACAATGTGTTTTGAAAAAAGGAAAGAAAAACTTTAAAAATCTTTTCGTTTTGGTTGAAGATAATATTTTAACAAAAGTGGTCCGCAATTTTATTGCGTTGATCCTAATTGTGTCCGAAGATGCGATGCAGTCAAGTGGCTTACCTGTTTACTAAAAGAATGATTGTATTGTTGTACTGTTTTTTCTTCTTCTTTGGGTTAAATATAAATATATGTGTTTATTTAGCATGTTTGTTGTGTCCATATGTGTTAGGGCTGTGTTCCCCAATTGATAGCCCAGGTCCCAGCTGCTACAATGACTTTTTTTTTTTGCCCCCCCTGGCTCGAATGTCAAACTCCGCCTATGATGGAGAGCAATATATATTCGCTGTGGACGGTTTCTAAGCAAAAGAAAAACAAAACGCCAGCTTTCAATACAATCTTTAACATCATCAAAGCCTTGCAAGGCCACATACGGTTTCAGCATCAACAACATAATCAAACGTTATGTGACTTTACTTCAAATAGACCTCTGAAAAGAATCAATAACTGTTGGATAATTTTAATTTAATTTCATTCAATCAATATACAATAAAGTATTAATGCAAATTAAATAAATTGTTATATTATGACCAAACACAGACTGGAAGTTAACTTCAGGCCATTGACGACCATAGTAGGAAAAATTACAAAGGTAGTTAAAAGTGCCCTGAACTGTTTGCTGTCCTACATTTTTATAAATATCTTATTTTACATTCATAGAACGAAGAAATTTGTAAAGCAATTTTCCTACTGTGGTAGTCAATGGTGGCCTCAGGGTCTGTCAGTTCAATTCGCTATGTACTCTCACAGCTGTCTCCAGTTAAAAGTTTCCCGAAATGTCTCCCACCCCGCTTCGAATGTGGCCGCAATTAGAAGTCAGATCGGCGGGAGCTCCACAACCTCTGTCATCCGACGGCTTCAGAGGGATCTCGCTGGTAAAACCAGCTGGAAGTTTAATGAGCCTTTTCTGTCGATCCCCAGTTGCCGCTGTCACACCGAGTCTCCATACATCTTTTACAGCACTTACTAAAAGCATACCCCCCTCGGCACAACCCTGTCTTGCCTAAGTTTTCGTGGTAAAGTGCAAAGGCATCTGGGAAGTGTTCTGAGGCTGCTGTGGTCTGTGGGTTCTAGGTAATCTGATTAGCCGTTTGTTAACCCCCAACCTACACTTTTACACTGGGGGGAGAGATGAGAGGTGGTGGATGTTTTTTTACAGGTTTCATTGGAAAGAGGACGATTATGCATAGACGGTGCGTGTTTACTTGCTAACATAGATATAATAATAATCATGTTTTAATCCCAGATTTCCCTTGAAGGATAATGCAGACGGTACTTAGCAATTAGCAATCCATTATGTGGCAGAAATCCACAACCCCGTCCACCCACAGTGCTCAGAAAGGTGAACAGAGATGTGTTCCAACCTGATCTCACGGGATAACTATTTTATGAGGTAACGGTTTCATCTGCACAATGTGAATCGTGCGAAAATGTACAGTTATTAGAAAAAAGAATGAACCTAATCACACTAAAACACTTTCAGAGTACAAATGCATACAAATGAGCCACTGAGATTGTTTTGGGTGTTGCTTTAGCTCAGTTGGTACTCATATTAGAGAATTTCGTTATCTTTATTGAGCACTTTTCTTATATCAACAATTACAAACCTTCCCGATCTAACCTCACTTGACATACAGTCAACATACTGTACATTATGTCAAACTTTGGTCATGTGACAAAAAATTCTGAGATTTTATGAGAATTAAAGAAAAATGTCACGTTCTCCAGCCCAGTGTGCGTTGAGTTTCAAGTCATCCAACAGCAATGTAAAAGACTGACAGCATGACAAGACAGTTTATCACATAAAAGAAAATGTTTGAGCTTTTCTCAAATGAATGTAGAACTACAACTGTTCTATTGCTTAAAAGTGAACATGAACCTGTTTTCTTTGCAGTATTTGAGGTCTGAACAAATACAGAGCATCTTTTCTGTTATTTGCACCTGGTTTAATTTTCATTTCAAGCAAATAGAGACAATATTTTGATTTGAAATATGTGAGAAATATTGTTAGTAGTTCACAGAATGAAACAAAAATGATCATTTAACCTAAACACCTATGTTACGACACTGACACGACAAACACAAAGGGTAATTCACTGAGAGGTATCAATCCACAAAATGTATTTAGCAGGTAACAGGAGTCAACATCTTTACAGGACCACGGAACATAAACGTAAGAACTGACAAATACATAGGGTCCAGATTATGGGGAATAGGTGTGTGTGCAATCATCGTGGCTGGCTGGTGAGGGGGATTATGGGAACTGAATTTCATTAATACTGCGGTGACTGGGAACGTGATAATCGTCTGATGCACAGGGCGTGGTAACCGTGACCTCAGAATTCAGAAAAGCTGGAAATAAATTTGTTATGGTCCCTTTATTTTTTCTTCACGGCTGTATATGGTTAAAGATTCATGTTGCTGAAGCTCAGCTTTGAGAATAATTTATAGAAGATTGAACTCGTAGAACTCAGAAGCAAAGTTTATAAAGACAAAACTACAAAATATCACTAGACGAAAGGATCAACAAATATTTATAAAAGAAAGCAATATAAGATTGCTTTGTTTCCAGCAAGATTCTATTTTTTTTCAAGGCTTTTTTTATTATTTTTTAATTAAATCCATAATTCCCAAAATGATGAATATTTTTATCGTGTTTGGTGTTTGTTTTTTGTCCAAGAACTACCTTAAAAGTATAGCGTTTTTTTATTCATATTGTATCATACACCTCATGTTCTGATGGTGGAATTGAACTTGAGACGGAATTAAAAGCCAATTTTGTACAAATAAACCCGCACGGTCTTCTTTTTGTTTACTTTTGCACTTTTGACCACCACTGTACAGTACATACTGTACTGTATCTTCCCTCTTCTTGCTGCTAAGATGGAGCTTGACTTAGATTGCCTTGGAAACCGTTTACGAATTAGCGCATGAAATCTATTAGGAAGCGTGAAAATGGAAGATAAAGCAAACAAGGTATTCTCTTCTGACACGCATTGATTTTCACTGCAGGATAGACGTACAGTATAATGATGATTGCATTGATGGCACACCTGGATTTTCAAATCAATGGCGTTGTTTGCCATGAGTTTTCATCTCAAGTATGTCTGAGGAAGAAAATAAATCTGCTTTTGTTTGCATGCACCTTCAGATAAACATTTGCGGGGGAATTCAGATGTGTACATATCATGACAACCTCTAGGGCGGCATCAAATGTCTTCGATGGTGTATTGGCAAAACAATCTCTGTAAGATATGTCTGTAAAAACGTCATTACCGTTCAATTTGAGCTTGTCACTTCTCTACACTACTTCCTGAAGTCTCTCTCTCAGCTTTATACCTCTAGAGGACTGTTGCCAGTTTAACCTTCAGTAAGTGAAGGAGGACACAGGACTGAAGCCACGTGGTGTAAGAAGAGGTCGTTGGAGACAATGGATGCTGAGTAAAGCAGGTGGCCCGTGAAAGAGGAGACCCTTTGCCCACACTTGCTGCTCGATGGCATATGCTGGCACGATGTCCAGCGATGACTGGCATTCCAGTGAGGGAACGAAAAATATACAGTTGTGGAAAGAACTCCATAGGATCCTTTAATGTGTGCAGAAGTAAAGTATTTCAAAGGACGAAAAGGCATTGATGCATGTAGAATACAATATAGAAACCTTTGCATTGGATTCTTTGATGTATGGACGCTTGAGAATCAATTGCAAAGAAACAATTTATGTGCAGTATATACGATTGAGAAATATCATTGCATAGGTTACTTTTATGTATGTACAGCGCTATTTGGATCACTCGATGAATACAATTTAAAAAATCTCAGCATCACTATACCCAATTCCACATATTTATATTATATTACTATAATGAGTCAGTTTGGATTTTGATTAGTCATGATCTGTCCCCCAGTGAAGAAAAACAGGTGATGAAAAGTGTGTGAACCCTTTTATGTGCTTTGCGGCTGAACGGTGTGTCAACTCTGCTCTGTGTCAACTAGTGGGGGCCGAGATCCACAGAGGCTTTATCACATGTGGCCAGGCCAGAAGAGAGCTGACAGTAAAGAGAAATGACGACTTCATCTCTGGCCACATGACAGCGGCGTACCCGTAACTGATGAGGCGTTGAATCGTTCCTGACAGCGACTTGTGGAGCAGGGCACAGGGGCTAAACATGATGGCATTAATAGAATTCTGTCCCTCTTTAAAACAAGACGTCTTCACAAATGTCAGGACCTCGAAACAAATGACTGCAAAACAAATCAAAGATTTTAGAGGTTAACAGAAAGGAATGTCATCGAAGGATGAGAAACAAGTGCCGGTTGACGTGTCGATGAAAAAGATAGCAGGCACATTGACTGCTAAAGGTTGAATACTCAACTTCTTGTTTAGTGAAACAACTTTTAAAAGAAGAGTTGCCAGTAAAACGCTTAGTTGTTAAAATTCAACCGATTTACACAATTTCCTGTTGGCTTAGCCAGATAAAAGACATCCAATATGTTATTTCTAGTCTTCATTTCTATGGTAACAGGGCTCGATGTTGTATTTCGTTCTTATGTGTATTTTAATGAGCATATGTTTAAGCGTAAATCATGCATGTCGGCCCAGAATGAGCCGCACAGTGATAATCAGATTAAGAGATGGTACAATGAATCTGTGAAACGGTATTATCCTGATCCATTCTGCGATCTGCTGGCTACCCTGAAACAGAAACGAACGGATGTATTCATCCCTGTAATTATTTCTCACTGACTGCATATTGAAAATGCTATTAAAAATTCAGTTTAACAGAAAATACTTGAGTGCAGTTGAAATTTATGCTTGATAATAATTGAATTATACAATATCCCTTATCTTGTGGCCCTCACCTATGTGCTTAAAAAAAGACAACTTCTAAAGAGCAAAATCAATATACAGGCATATAAAAAATGAACAACAAGCAACAAATAATAGCAAGAGCTAATACTGTTTAATCAACATCTACGAAAACATAAATAAGTTACCGAATAAGTGAATACACTATATGGACAGAAGTATTGGGACACCCCTTTTTTAAGACCAGGTTTGACATCTTCAGTAATTTCCATATGTACAGATCTTAATGCTACAACATACAATGATATTCTATGCTTGTAATAGTATAGCAACAGTCTGGACGAAGCAAGAGCACAAAGCAAGATTAAAAAAGAAAACTGATTTAGTCTAGTCTGGAGAAACTTGACTGGTCCCAGACCTGAACCTAGCGGAACACCTTTGAATCAAACCCATCAACGACTTTTACAAATTACTGCAATAGACAAACATATTAATCAGAAGGAGGCGTCCCAATACATTTGTTTATATAGTGTATTAACTTTGTGTGATCTGCAATAAATTGAGAGGCTGGACGCACACTGAAGCCACTAACTCATGAAGTGCTTGTGCTTTATCAGTAGTCAATAGCTTCTTTCAGTCTAGGACACTGGGAAATACTAGAGCTGAATATCAGCATCAGGGAAATCATGTTATGCATCAAGCTCATTGAAAAACGTCTCGGTTACGTATGTAACCTCTGTTCCCTGATGGAGGGAACAAGACGTTGTGTCGAAGCCGACAGATGGGGTTCGCCCTTGAGAACCAATCATCTCTGACTATTTTGAAAAGGCCAATGAAATTGGCGAACGAAATTTGCATGCCGGGCCTGTAAGACTCGAGCTGACACCGGTTCCACGAGGAGGTTGTAGAACCTCGCGAAGGTGTTGGGCGTAGCCCAGTCAGACTCTGCATATGTCTGCCAGAGAGGCGCCCCGAGCCAGTGCCCACGAGGAGGCAACACCCCTGGTGGAGTGTGCCCTCACTGCCAGCGGGCACGGGCAATCCTGAGATCGGTACGCCGTCATGCCGGCGTCCACGATCCAGTGCGCCAGTCTCTGTTTGGAGACAGCTCTCCCCTTCTGCTGACCTCCAAAACAAACAAAGAGCTGCTCAGAGCCTCTGAAGCTCTGCGTGCGGTCCACGTAGAGGTGCAAGGCGCGTACTGGACACAACACGGACGGGGTTGGGTCTTCCTCCCCGGTGGGGAGCGCCTGCAAGGTCACCACCTGGTCCCTGAAGGGAGTGGTGGGAACCTTGGGCACGTAGCCGGGCCGAGGTCTCAGGATCACGTGAGAATCACCGGGCCCGAAATTTAGGCACTCTGTGGACACGGAAAATGCTTGCAGATCCCCCACCCTCTTGATGGATGCGAGCGCCATCAGGAGAGCCGTTTTCATCGTGAGATGAGAAAGATCGGTCTCTCCGAGGGGCTCGAAGGGAGGCCTCTGAAGGCCCGCCAGGACCACATTGAGGTCTCAAGAGGGTACGGAGCGCGGCTGAGGCGGGTTAAGCCTCCTCGCGCCCCTGAGGAACCTGATGATCAGGTCATGCTGCCCTAGAGGCTTTCCAGCAACTGGTTCGTACTGGGCGGCGATAGCGGCTACATACACTTTCAGTGTGGAAGGGGAGAGATTACTCTCCAACCTCTCCTGCAGGAAGGACAGCACGTGCCTGACCTCGGTCAGGGAGTACCAAAGCGGGCAATGGGTGGTGTCCAGGGAGGCAAACAGGTCCACCTGTGCCCGCCCGAACTGCACCCAAATAAGCTGGACTGCATGGGGGTGGAGTCGCCACTCTCCACGGGTGTCGACTGACGAGAGAGCGCATCGGCTGTCTGGTTCAGGTCGCCCGGTATGTGAGTGGCATGCAGAGACTTCGTCACCTGCTGACTCCACAGGAGGAGGCGTCGGGCAAGTTGCGTTAACTGTCGTGAGCGGATACCCCCCTGGTGGTTGATATACGCTACGGCAGTCGTGCTGTCTGATCGGACCAGTACGTGCTGGCCCTGCACAAGGGACCGTAGTCCCCTCAGTGCCAACAGAACAGCTAACAACTCTAGGCGGTTAGACTCTAGAGACCCGACACTGTGTGCCCTTTGCACAGTGCACCCCAACCCTGTAAGGAGGCGTCGGTCGTTACAACGACGTGCCTCGGGACCTGCCCCATGGGGACGCCAGTCCGTAAAAAGGTCACTGATGACCACGGGGTTAGGATACGACGGCAGAGAGGTGTAATGACGATCCACCTCCTGCCTGTGTGCCACGCTCTCCAGGGAACTCGTCTCTGTAGCCAGTGCTGCAGCGGTCTCATGTGCATCAACCCGAGGGGAATTACCCCCGCCGAGGACGACATGTGGCCCAGGAGCCTCTGAAAAAGTTTCAGGGGGACCGCTGGTTGCTGTCTGAAGAGTTTCAAGCAGTTTAGCACTGACTGTGCGCGCTCTGCAGTGAGCCGCGCCGTCATGGAGACAGAGTCGAGTTCCATACCGAGAAAAAAGGAACTCTGCGCAGGGGAGAGTTGGCTCTTTTCTCGGTTGACCCGTAACCCCAAACGGTCTAGGTGCCGGAGCACCATATCCCTGTGTGTACACAACAGATCTCGCGAGTGTGCCAAGATAAGCCAGTCGTCGAGATAGTTGAGTACCCGCACACCTCTCTCCCTGAGGGGAGTGAGGGCGGCTTCCACGACCTTCGTAAAGGCACGTGGGGACAGGGACAGACCGAATGGGAGGACCCTGTACTGATATGCCCGCCCCTCGAAAGCAAACCTAGGTACGGCCGGTGACGAGGGAGAATCGAGACATGAAAGTACGCGTCCTTCAGATCGATGGCCACGAACCAATCCTGACGCCTGACGGACGTCAAGATGCGCCTCTGCGTGAGCATCCTGAACGGCAGCCTTTGGAGGTGCTTGTTCAGGGTACGCAGATCTAGAATGGGGCGCAACCCTCCACCCTTCTTGGGGACGATGAAGTACGGGCTGTAGATCCCGCTGGACATCTCGGCCGAGGGGACGGGCTCGATCGCTCCCTTCACCAGAAGGGTTGCCACCTCCTCCCGCAGCACGGGAGCATCCCTGCCTCTGACCGAGGTAAAGAGGATGCCCCGAAACTTGGGCGGAGGTCTGGCAAACTGGATCGAGTAGCCGAGACGGATCGTGTTCTCCAGCCACCTTGACGGTCTGGTGAGTGCTAACCAAGCACTCAAAGACTGCGACAGGGGCACTAGAGGTACGATCTGCTTCATCGCCCCTGGGGAGGGCGGTTCGCTGGCTAGCGGTGCCGGTCCCACCTCGTGGGGGGGCTGGCTCCGCTGACTTACCTGCCTGGCGGTGGCGCAGCTCAACGCACCGTCGAGGTGAGAGTGCTGAGGGCTGCGCAATTTTATACTCGGCCTTGCGTGTCGCCACAACGCAACGTCGAGTTGCCGAACACCGTCCTGTGGAGAGTGAGTGCGGCTGAAAGAGGGACCGTCCCTTTCCGACCCGTCAGCGATGGAATGGCTGGGGTCGGGCCCGATCTCGATCTCCCCGGGTCCGGCTCGTCAGGAACGCTTCTGCTTCCGCGGCGGCTGCTGACGAGACGGTGGTCGCTTCCTCGCCGTCCTCTTCCGGGGGGCCGCCTGAGGAGGGGGCGCCGTAGCCGGGGCTGACGACGAAGAAGGCCGGGGCTGCTTGGAGGCAGACGTTCCACGGGACCTCGACGGCCGAAAGGCGGCCGGGTCGCGGCGGGGCAGGATGTGTTTGATGGCCTCCGTCTGCTTCTGTACTGCCGAGAACTGCTGAGAGAAGTCCTCGACAGTGTCACCAAACAGCCCCCCTTGCGAAATGGGAGCATCGAGAAAGCGAACTTTCTCGGCTTCACGCATCTGCGCAAGGTTCAGCCAGAGGTGTCTCTCGTGGACCACTAGTGTGGACATCGTCTGACCCAAAGCTCGCGCTGTCACCTTCGTCGCCCGGAGGGCAAGGTCGGTGGCAGTGCGGAGCTCCTGCATGATCTTTGGGTCGGTCTTACCCTCGTGGAGCTCTTTCAGTGCCTTGGCCTGATGGACCTGCAGGATGGCCATGGCATGAAGAGCTGAGGCAGCTTGTCCAGCAGCGTTATAGGATTTCGACACCAGTGATGCCGAAACCCTACACGGCTTAGACGGGAGTCTAGGTCGAGTCCTCCAGGTGGCCGCCGTCTGCGGGCACAGGTGCACCGCGACTGCACGTTCAGCCTGGGGGACATCGACATAGCCCCTAGCTGCCCCACCATCGAGGGAAGAGAGGACGACAGAGTCAGCTTGACAGGAACGAGCCGAAAAGGGAGCGTTCCAGGTCTTGCTGATCTCCTTATGCACCTCTGGGAAAAAAGGTACAAGGGGTGTGCGCGGCTTGGAGCCGTGCTCGGACCCGTGCTCGGACCCGATGTACCAATTTTCCAGCCGCGAGCGCTGGGCGTGGGCGGTGCGGTGCACTGCAGCCCGATGCTCGCGGCGGCCCGATAGAGCTTGGCCGACATCTCGACGTCTGCCTTTTCCTGAACTCTATCTCCGGACGGAGACGGCTCGAAGGAATCGTCAGGGTCGGATGCCAGAAGGTCGCCCTCCAATGCTGCGAGGTACATCTCATCGTCGTCACGCATCGAGCCCGATGACTCCACGAAGGCTGCCTCAGCGTGTTGGACCCCCAAACACCTGACGCAAGCATCGTGTCCGTCCCCCTCCTCAATGAGGGAACCGCAACCACGAGAGCAGCGGGACATAACACGCTGAGAAATTTGCTCTTTTAGGAAATTTTACTCTTTCAGAAAACACCTCTGGAACTGCTGAAACGCCGGGGGGATGATCGCTTGGAAGGGACAATCCGCTGCACCACGTCAAGAATTCAGCTCTAGTAGTCATTCGATGCGAAGGCTCCGAAGAACAAAAGGTTGAATGAATGAGCACGCCGGCTCCCCTTTTATACCCAGATATCCGGGGGCGGAGCCCGGCATGCAAATTTCATTCGCCAATTTCATTGGCCTTTTCAAAATAGTCAGAGACGATTGGTTCTCAAGGGCGAACCCCATCTGTCGGCTTCGACACAACGTCGAGAGACCGACAGAAAGGGAAGGACAGATAACTAACTGTGCCTGAGGCTCCATGATAACCCTGGACTTTAAAAAGTATACACAAAGACACTGTCCACACAACACAAACAAGATACAAGTAAGTATTACAGCTGAGACTGCTGTGGTTACCGCTGTCCTGAATACCAACAGAGGGATAAACGTTGTTTCCCGTGGTAGATAAATACTTCATCCTGACAGGCTGGTAAATCCTTCGCTGACTGAGATGTTTTCATTTTCAGTGTGTTTGTTTTCTGTATTGTTATTGGAATTGGAGTTATTCTTCTCACCCAACATATGTATGGGTTGACAGATACATATAAAAATCCCTACAGCATGATTCTGCACGACGAATTTAGAAATAACAGAGATTTATATATTCTATTTGGCATCTAAAGCAAATAGCAACACGTGAAGGTGAATATAAAGACTGCTTGGCGAATGTTATTACAGACTTGGGCAAATCATCTTTCGCTGGTAGATATGACATTAATATATATGAGTGCATTCCTATGGCATAAAACATAAATTCATAATCGAATAGAGGATGCAGCAATTACTGTAAAACCCTGTTGATTTCTCTAATAAAAATATGATGTAATTTCGAGTCATCCATAACCGTATAATATTTTCTACTTTAATTAACTAAACTACTTTAATAGCACAACTGCTGCACAGGACTGTGTTAATATTGCCCAATTGGATGAGGGAGGGTCATTCCTATTCAAAATGACTCACTGGTAGTCCTAACAAATGTATCAAACCTAGTATTATCATGTTCATTGGATTAAAGAGTTTTCCTTCAGAGCGAGTTAACAGGGCTGTTTAACTCTTGTGCTATACAAAACATCTTAAGGCTAAGAAGCTCTTGAAGAGATGGTTCGTCCAAAAAACCTGTGACTTTCTTTCATCAGCAGAACACAAAAGAAGAAGTTTTGACATTTCAATCACAAAATTTGTGGAGAGTAGATGAACCCTAAAACAGAAATGCTGCACTTTACACAGATACCAAACTTGAGTGGATCATTCTCAAATACCAGCAGCCAGTTACGTTTTAATGCTTGTTTCAGGACATTTTGTTTGGGGTTTTGTCGCGTCCATTCACAAAAAAAAAGTTGTATTTACAGTAGGAATTTGACAAAATATATTAATGGAACATGATCTTTACATAATATCCTAATGATTTTTTCTTAAAAGAAAAATCTATAATTTTGATGCACACAATGTATTGTTGACTATTGCTACAAATATACCTGTATATGGTATACCTGTACCTGTATGCTACTTATGATTGGTTTTGTGGTCCAGGGTCGCACATGTGTGTCTGTGCATACAGATACAAAGCCTACTTAACAAACATAGTAAGCGATGTATTTCATTCCCCCAAACGGTGAAACAAGCTGATATTTCCATGGAGCTTTGATCATCATTAACTTCCACTGTACAATGGCTGCAAATACCATTTGTTTTGTTAAAAGTCTCATCTGGATTTGGTTAATAAATAAATAAGCCATTTAGAAGGATATTCACTGTCATTTTGTAATAATTGAGAGACTGGCTACAAGACTTCTGTGTGTTGGAAACTGGCTTCATGGGATTTGGGAGAAGTCAATCCAAGTTTTATTGTTGTGTATATGCCTACTTATAATAGTATGCACTAAATATATATACTCTTTTTATGATGGCACAAATGTATTAATTGATGTTGAATTTATTTTTGTATGAATGCTGAGACACATATGGATGTTTGGATATTTGTCACATTATTTGTAAAGCATTACCAAAATAACAACCAGGTTAAAGGTAAACCAGGAAGTTACGGTGCTCATTGTTTGTTTGTTTTTGCCCCAAATAGCATAAAAATCAATTAAATGACAATTTTCTTTTCATAGCTACTGTTTTAAAGCAGATCGAAAGCCTTTCTCCCCACTCAAGATAGCTATAATAATCGAGCCGATGAGATTCGTGAAGTTTTATCAGCCTGAAACCATTCTATACCACAAGAGCTCTCAGTCCTTTAGGAACTGACTATAAAACAGCATTACTGATGAGATTCTAATCTAAGTAATCCAAGCAGATTTCATTGGAAAATAAATGAAAGCAATGTTTTCTCTGTTACATTTCATAAAAATAGAGCTATATAAACAGAACAATAAGAAAAGATTGAAAAAGTTTGTTTTGAACTACACATTTTTGAAGCTATGTATTCATGTTTATTTATGTTTAAATGTGCGTTGCATTCATTTCATTTATGTCTTCTTAAGAAGCATGAACATTGTAACAGGCACGCCCGCCGATAGGGGGGGACAAACGGGTCTGTTGTCCCGGGCCCAGGATAGGGGGGGGGCCCAGAACTGGGCCCTCATTAAATTATGGAATAATTTAAAAAAAATGTTTTAAAATAGGCATATTTGTGAAAAAAAAAAGATATTTGACTTGTATAAAGCTTTTTATTTGTTTTCTTCCTAATTGTCCTTAAAATAGTGGTCAAGAACCCCCCCACCCCCAACACAAAAATGGTTTGGCCACTGATCAAAACTTGAAGTTGTCAGTAGATTTGAAGTTCGGTACGCTCAAAATGTCCGGTCAGCACAAGTCCGGTGCTCAGAAAAGGAAAGAAAAGAGAAGAAGAGAAGAAGAAAATAGAGGCCTTAGAGATTTTCTAAACAAATATTTAAAAAAAGGTGGTGACGGTGAAGCTGGAACTAGTGAAGTCAATGTAGAGCAAGGTAAGAAACAGCGCAGCCAACGTTTACGAGCTTTGCAGTGTTAATTTCGTCAGACGAGACGAGACGAAATATGTTCGTCAACGACCTTTTTTTTCATGACTAAGACGAGACGATGACAAGACGGCACCACTGTCCAAAAACGCTGACTAAGACTAAATTAACATGCATTATTGTTGACGAAAAAAGACGAGACGAAAATGTTTTGCATAAAATAAAAACTAAGATAAAATCTCTCTTCATTTTCGTCTACAATCGTCTCTGCTTTTTCATCAGCTGTTACGCCTTTAAAATATTCAGAACGAGTTTCGCGGCTTTGCGCTGTTGCTCAAGTTACAGGTCTCATTGTGTGTTCACATCGAGCGCGAATGAGGCGTCAAGCGCGAGTGATTTACATGTTAAGTCAATGCAAAGACGCGATAGACGCGCTTGCGGCGCGAATAGCGCGAATGACTGTGTGTTCACATCGAGCGCCAAAGAGGCGCCGAAAACGCGCTATTCGCGAGTAGTTGGACGCTTGAAAATTTTGTGTTTACTCGCTTCATTCGCGCGTGAAATTCGCGTCATTCGCGCCGCCTCATTTGCGCTATTCGCGCCGCAAGCGCGTCTGCAAGCGCGTCTATCGCGTCTTTGCATTGACTTAACATGTAAATCACTCGCGCTTGACGCCTCATTCGGTTGGAAACTCATTTGGTTAGTTTTTTTTAACTTAAAATAACCCTCAATGGTTTGGATTTTGCTTTCTGTTGCAAATCTTGCCTTTGAACTTGATTGTTTAATTCATTCCTAAAGTGGACGTTTCAGCAGCTGTAGTAAGTTTAAGTATCAGCAGCTGTAGTACAACAGAATTGTTAATTGTTGAGCCTTGTTAAAGCGTTGTTAAATCTTATTTATTATTTCCCAAGATCAACATAGTCTGTAAATAGGTTGCAGAGAAAGGTGTGAGGAGAGGAGAGGAAGAGCAGAGGAGAGGAAGAGGAGAGGAACATGAGAGGGAGAGCAGAGGAGAGGAAGAGCAGAGGAGAGGAACATGAGAGGAAGGGCAGAGGAGAGGAACAGGAGAGGAAGAGCAGAGGAGAGGAACATGAGAGGAGAGGAACAGCAGAGGAGAAGAACAGCAGAGGAGAGGAACATGAGAGGAAGAGCAGAGGAGAGGGAGAGCAGAGGAGAGGAAGAGCAAGGGAAAAGGAGAGATCTGGGCACGGGGGGCCCATCTAAGATTATCTTGTCCCGGGCCCAGGCAAGACTGTCAGCTGGCCTGGTAACAGGTCATACATTTTGTGAAACCAGAACCGACAGCTTGCCTTAAGTTATAAGTTATTATTATAAGCTAACTTAAACACCCTCATTGCTTATGTACTAGTTTAAGTTTACCCAAAAAGGTTACATATATGACGGGGCTGTCCTTAATGACCCAAAGTACTTTTCAAAGGGGTCATATGGATTTAGTTTTTTCTTTTGATGTAATGTGTTATACAGTAAAACTGTTTGTGCACAAAATTATTCACAGTACTCTAAAAGAGAAGCCTGATCCAGATCTGCCTCCATCAGTCACACATTTCTATGTAATTGTGTGGTAATGTTTGCTTGACGCCACCCAAACTTACATGTAAAGAAGAAGGAGTAGCTTCGGTTGTTGCAGCTGTGGTGCTGTAACGTTGACAAACACTTTTTAATACTGTTTATTGGTAAGATATTTGCAAAACCCAGTGACAAACATAAAAAGTGACTAATGATAATGATTTAATGCACAAAATACACAAAAAGGGTTCAGAAGGACAGCATAGATATTTCAGCTTTAAGTAAGTTAGCGAATTGTTTTTAATGATATATAAATAAAAAACATCAATTTAATGTATCTGTGTGTTCAATGGTTCATTCATTTGATTTTTGTTTTGGAAGAGAGGTTTCCACTGCAAATATCAAATATGTCAGTATTTGCAATTTATTGTTGTCTACATAAAACATCCAAAAATGTAAAGAACATTCTGTGAAATTTCAACCTTGTTATATTTAATAATGATGGAGTAAAGTCATGCCAAAGATTCTTCAACAAGTCCAGTTCATAGATGCCAATCCAGAGTATTTACCTCCTTTAGCATCACAAACAAATCAGGAAGCGATGGAACATAAATCTTCACCTGTAGCTGGCTTTGTCTTAAAACATAATGCCAAGCCCAAACTCAATTCCTCAGCTGCTGCGAGACTCTTATTAAATCACCAAAGCCATCTACTGTAAATTGTCACTCTTCACATCATGAAATAATTCAGATGTTCTGGGACAGTCTTCCTGTAGAAAATGACGATTGAATTGTTTGAGGCTCAGCTATGAGTCTAAAGCAGTCTAAAACATTTCCAATTTCCTTCACTTTTAATCATGGTCCATCAGAAGCATCACTATGATTGTACTCTGCTTCCGAGTGTCTAGAGACACAGATAAACATTTCAAATGAGCGTGAAGACTGAATGTGAATCCGCTCACAGATCCACAGGTAATTACACCCGCTGAAAGTCTACACAAGCCTTTATCCGAGTGCTCCAGCAGGGCAAGAGTCTTCTCTCTGTACTAGATTGCTGGTTGTCTTCAGATTCAGCAGAAATTGCTGCTCGGGCAACTGAGTGACAGATAGACATCTTCTTACTGGATTCTTTTAAGAGAACCGAGCGAGACTCCCCGTTTCGTCTAAACCACACATTCGGCTAATGGCTACGGCACATACTGGCAGTAACTGTCAGTTGTACCGGGAGAGACCGCAGTTGACTGGCAATAGACGAAATAGCAACAGACTCAAGCCAAGGAGACATTTTGTGAGAAATAAAAACTGTGTCAGGTTTGAATAACATATCTACTGAATGTGTATTTATAGCCTTATTTTAGATGATGATGATTAGATGATGATTTAGATGTAGGGATGTCACAACATTGGCAATAACCGTGATATTAATAACTGTGATTTTCCAAATGCAAGAGCATTGCCATCCCACGGGTTTGATCCCTAGGCAACTCTGGTAAAAAAAGTATAAGCTGAATATCCATTTCGGACAAAACCATGTGCATAAATGTAAATGTATACTTTAGATGTAACCAGCTGTGTTTACATTATACCCCCTCAGCTCAAATGAATCTAACCGACCAGCTAAACCAGCAACTTTGCAGCTTGGCCAGGCCTGAGACTAGCTAAACAATCTGGTCTAAACAGCTTTTATCAGCAGGGGAGTGTTTAGATTAAGAACAAAGTTGCCTCACAATAACAGAGCATTTGGAGAACATAACAGCATGCGGAGAGCTGCATTGTTTGTTTACGGGTTGAATGCGAGTCAATTAAACCGAACCTGGCTCAGACCCTCAAGCGCTCCCCGCTCCTCACGTTCTTTCGGCCAAGCTCTCCTCAGAAGCACTTCCTCGTATAATTTCTTGAGATAGTGGAAATCAAAAAGGCTTGCTTGAGGTGTCGTAGGTCTGTCTATAAGAGAGCGTCTTCAGTTTATAGCGAGCAAAGGTGGTGCCGGCGGTTTTACTGCTGGGGGAATTTATTTGGCAGGAGAACGGCATCTGGATCTCGTAAAGTTGTTTAAAATTTCATAGGTCTATCGCCCTGAGTTACAGCGCACTGCAAAGTAATGAGGTCGTATTGGAGGGCTCTATTGATTCACGTTCCCTTATTGCCAGCCACTCAGCCCTGCCTTAAAGCCAACTGTGCAATGAGAACACCGCACCGCCAGATGGCCGCCCTCAGCCTACAAAGCTATTAAGCCCTGAATGAGACCTTTTACATCACGTCTAATTGACCGACCAACTCCTGTATCCATACGAGGGGTTAAAACGATTTGCTTCCAAATGCAAAACAAAACTACAAATGAGAATATGTGAATAACTAAATAATAGGGCCGTCAAATGATTTATCGTGATTGATCACATCTAGAATAAAGGTTTGTGTTTACAAAAGATGTACTGAGCATATTCATTTTGTATTTATAAACTAATAAGTTCATTTTTTACAAATTAATAAGCACAGCAGACATATATGTTTTTAACACCAAACTTTTATTTTGGATGCGATTAATTGCGATTAATGGTTTGACCGCCCAACTCAATTTTGAGATAAATGTCAGATAGTAATTCCAAAATGACTATATTACAAATAACAAAGGCAGACATGTCATAAAAATGGCAGAGTGGGGTGTATGCATACGGGTCGATGGCATACTTCTGCTAAAATCTCAAGCTGTTACATCCTGCACCACGGGGAACAAAAAGGAGAAGCACTTTATTCAAGGTACATCAACAAATATGAAAAAAAAGCCAAGGGAAATTTTGCAGATACAAAGGCATGATCACAGAGGCACTTAACAATGCTCGCCCAGTAGCGCTGGCCGTATGCTGAAATTTGTGCAATGAGAACACATTGGTGCAACGAGAACGGAAATGACCTAGCTGGCTTATTTTAGCGGCAGTAGGTTATCGTTCCGCTTGCAAGTACCCCATTGACAATTCACACATTCCACATTTGACATGATCTCATTTCCTCACTTAAAGTGATAGTTCAGTATCCATTTTACTCCTAAATCAAATTGTGTGCTCCTCCTGGCGCATGCCTCCGGGAGCTCATCTTTATCCGGAAATGATCGTAAAGCTGTATCTGTCTTTTATAAATTTGATCAAACTAAAGACTCTTCATAAAGTATGCACTACTCGATATACGCTTGAGATGAACACGAGATTGGCAGAAACTGTGTGTGTTACCTCATCTTTAATCCCACAGATTCCTCTATCATCCTTCCTAAACAAGCAAAATGGCATCAAATGAATTTAAAACCAACATACCATAAACGATTCTAGTCACTTGAGCAATAATACTCTACCATCTCCAAACAACCTGCTTCCCTTTAGTTTTTTGCTCACTGTGGTTTCACTTCTTTTTAAGATGTCAGCTTTGGCAGATAACAAACTGTTATCAGCTGGGGTACGGGCCCTTTTGTAATTGCCTTTCACTCACATGCGGGACCTGCCGGTGACGCCAGCCCCATGTTTGGCCTTCGTTTTTTCATTCCTGCAGCCTGCTCGCCCGCCCTACCGGCAGCGACAAACACAGCTGATGCCTGATGTCATGCCTCACGGGGTCACGATGAGATGTGTGATTGCGGTGCACTGCTGCCTGGCCGGTGCTTCCCTCTGCAGGCCTCGAACAAACACAGTAACAGAGGCGAGGAATACACAAATGTTGGTAAGTGTGGATTACAAACATGTACCAGTGTGGGTCAAGGTACTGTATGTCTGGTTAGCACAGTTCTGTCAGACATTGTTGGTAGTTGTACTACAGTACAGCATATGGTTTTAGAACGCTTGCTTTCTTGCTTTGATGGCTAAACAAAAACAATCATGTGTTCCACTAAATTGCTATGTACGGTATCATTTGAAAGCCTAGCCTCTAGTTTCTGGAGAAGTGGACCGTTTTGGCATTAATTGCACAAAAAATCACTTATTTAGGCTGAAATTAATCCTATCCCCGTGTCACAGCCCTTTTAAAATGATGTATGTTTATGATCATGAACATTTTTATTAACGCTCAAATATGTGCAAAATGTTCAAGCTATATCAAATGAAAGCTTTTTTATTGATATTTTACCAAAATGGATAAACCCAACTGTTGGGTTAGATAAACCAAGCACGTGGTTTATTTGACCAATTTATTTATATCCCATCGGTAAGATTGATCTATTTTTGAAATGACCCAAAAAACTAAAAGTTAACAGGAACAGTCAATCTTTTATCACAGCTCCACTACAAGAAAAATATACATTATATCCAATTATAATTATGATTTGCATGTGAACGCTCAAGTGACACATGAGAAGCAAAAGTTGATCTTCATCATATGTATTTTATGACTGAGAAGCCATGCAGATTATTTTTACAGACAAGAAATATCATCCAAATATAGGGTGTATATAATACATAATACATCCATATAGTCATTTCATTTTATTTTAATTATTTCATTATTACATTTTATTCTTTTCATTTTTATTTTATACACACACTACTGATCAAAAGTTTAGGATCACTTGACTGAAATGTACTTACGATATTAAAATAACTCTTGATCTAAGGGGTACATCACATCCCTCAATGCAGAGGCACCATTGACCTTTTGTTGGACTAGTGGGCCACACCTCATTCACTAAAATTAATAAATAAATGATTGGACTAAATAATAAGGAAAAGTCAGCCAATAAGAGCCCAGCATACATTTGAACTACTTCAATACGGTTTAAAAAGCATCCCAGGGCCCGTGAAACTGGCTGATAAAATGACAATTCTGCAAATTCAAGGGACAATGATAGCTATAGAAAACACTAAAATATAGCCTAAGAAAGCTTAGATTTTTCACATCATTAATTTAGATGAGTTTGATCCTATTCTACAATCTATATAGAAAAATATTAATAAGGAATGAATAGGTGATCTAAAACTTGAATGGTCGTGTTCCTATTTTATTTTACATCATATTTATAGTTTATCCATATGTTGTTCTAGTTGACGTATTAACAGTGCACGATTCAGTTGGAGGTCTTATGAAAGCATTACATTTGTATCATATTTATTATTAAAGATTTGATTCTATGGATTCTGTAGCCGTCTTTAAGAATCGTCTGAAAACACATCTCATCGGTCAGCCCAGGCCGATTAGTTTTGACTCTTTTCTACTCTATCCTAAAAAAATATATAATAATAGAAAAATAGCAATGTACATTGTGGCAGGGTGTATGAGACCAGTTTTACTGCGCTTATGCTATTTGTTGTCCTTATGGTGTTCCAATTGCTTTCATTGTTTACCTCATTTGTAAGTCGCTTTGGATAAAAGCTGTCCCTGCTTTTGACATCACAGCTCTGGGCCCATATTTATCAAGCTTCTGAGAATGACACAAGAACACTGCTAAGAATTGACATATGACAATAAAGACTTTTCAATAGAACATATCATGATAGACATTGGAAATGAAAGTTTTTAAGTCGAGTAGTTATGCTTTAAATGCCAATGTTATTTTTGGTATTCATATTTTCTTGTGTGTGAAATCACACTTTCTTTGAGAAGAATACAGCATAACTCGAATGCGTGCAGCATTAATGACATGTACAGACTGCGTAAAAAGAAGTTTGTTTTACGTATCAATTAGATTATGAAAGATGATGTGTAGAAATAGTTTCGTTATTAAATGCCTTTGCAAATTCATACTTTAAAAAAGTGCCACCCGCAATGACGCATCTGCAGGGGAGTACCGAATGTATGCGTGTGATGTGGAATGATACGGTTCCATTGGTCAACCCCTCTGTCCAC
Source organism: Barbatula barbatula (assembly GCF_947034865.1). Classification (NCBI taxonomy): domain Eukaryota; kingdom Metazoa; phylum Chordata; class Actinopteri; order Cypriniformes; family Nemacheilidae; genus Barbatula; species Barbatula barbatula. Next base: position 9,296,057 of record NC_136787.1, on the reverse strand, counting down.
CACATGTCTCTGTCTCCTCTGCGCCATCACAAGTCCCTAGTGGCAACTCCTAAGCCCTTGAGAGACCTCTCGAGCTGTTTTAAATAATTGGGAGAGTAAGAGCGATTCTTAGCTTTTAGAAATGTGATAAGTTTGAAAGTAGGAGTACATTTCATGAATTCTCAGCACTTTAGACTAAAATGGCACTTTGAGAAACTTGATAAATATGGACCAATCAGCATCGTCATGACAACATTTTCCTATAAATTCAGAGGGATTAGTCACATGATGTTTGTATAGCTCAACTCAAGTAACAGCCTTAAAATGCTCAATACATATCCAGCCCTCCATAAACACTGCAACATCTCCACCGGCACCGATACCAAAAACCACTTACAGTGTGTTAAAAGTCATGTGTGTCTCTGTATCACATTACATCTGACTGCATGGATGGCTCGCAAACTATTATTCCTACTAATTACCAACTGAAAGCAAAACCACAAGGGTTGTAATTGATTTGGACCCAGCAGGTACCTTCTTCAAACAATGATCTCATTCTCTCTCACCCCACGCGTGATGCTGCACGGGCTCTTATATGTATCGCGAAGAAGCTGCGACTCTCAAGGTTAAAGATAACAATGTTTTCCTGATATTCAATCCCTTCGAGGTAAGGATGAACATTTGCCCTGCTGGAACAAAGCAGCAAACTTTGGGCTTTATGTCTTGGGCGTGATTAAAATTCGTATTGTTGTGCAGACTCTATATCAACAAACCTACACAATACAGCTTAGGTACAAAGGTAGCGGAGCATGAAAAATAAACAGAATTTATCAAAGCGTATGTGACCCTGGATAACAAAACCAGTCTTAATGGTCAATTTTTCAAAATTGAGATTTAAACACCACCTGAACGCTGAATAAATAAGCTTTCCATTGATGTATGGCTTGCTAGAATCGGACAATATTTTGCAGAGCTACAACTATTTAACCACTGGAATGTGAGGGTGCAAAATATTACAATCAAACTATTGAGAAATTCGCCTTTAAAGTTGTCCCAATGAAGTCCTTAGCATAGCATGTTACTCACAAAATAAAGCTTCGATATGTTACGGTACGACATAATACATGTATATTCATGAGACATGATGCGGTATATACTTACTATCCTAATGATTTTTGGCATAAAATCCAAATTTATAGTTTTGACCCATACGATGTTTTGTAGGCCATTGCCACAAATATTCCTGTGCTACATAAGTTTTGTGATCCTGAGTCAAATATAAGAGGTGTGGTCTCAAGTGATATATGAACGTAGGAATCCGTGTCCCATTCAAACACTTACTGTCCTACCAAGCATTCCTTTTTTATTTTAAATATCCAAAACACTAAACACAAAGGATAGTTTACTCAAACATGTTTATTTAATCATTTACTCACCCTCATGTAATTATAACCTTTTCTTTCTTCTGCAGAACACAAAAGTGAGGATTATTGGTAACCATACAGCTTTGGCCCCCATTGACTTCCAATATATGGACACAAACCCACTGAGATATTTCTCAAAATATCTTCTTTTGTGTTCCACAGAAGAAAGAGAAGTTTTTCAATGACACAAGGGTGAATAAATGATGACAGATACATTTTTAGGTGAACTATCCCTTTAGCTTTTAATTGCCGAGTTGATATTCCTTATATGAGGCTTATGAGTAATTTAATTCATATCATCATTCATAATATAGTTTGCATGATTTCTATTTGAATAATCTCCAATTATTATATGAACTATATAGCATTTCTTTGCTTAAGTGGAAATGAACCATCCAGTTAACATTTTTTATTAAATAGGTTTCCACTTCAATAAAAAATGAACCAGATTAGTGTGACCATTTAAAAGAAAAAAGGATGCCGTTGTATAGGTTTTGTAGCATGGGCGCCGCCATCTTGCAGTACCACTGACGGTGACTCACCAATTGGTTGGCTTCCCTGAGTTCATCAGACACAATGGGAGAGACATTGTTAAATACAGGACAGTGGACGACATATAGGGAAAGATAACAGTTGAGACGGTGAAACATAGAAACATGGAATTCAACCAAAACGGTGACGTCACCCTCAAGCGGTACTGCAAGATGGCGGCGACCTTGCTACAAAACCTATAAAATGCACAATCTAGTTTACCATATCATTTTTGATTGAAGTGGAAATCTATTTAATAAATAATGTCAACTTGACTTGATGGTTCATTTACACTTGAATGACGTATAGTTACTATTACTACAACATTAGGATGATAAATGAAGATATATGGAGAACTGTGGTGATGCTGTACAAAGTAACATTTAACTAAAAACAGTTAAATTAAATGTCTGTTATTATGCAGCCAAACACACTGACATCTAAATCCATATCCTGTATTGCTGGGGTGGCAACAGCATTTTTCTCTCTCCTTTTATTCTGTTATGATTGTCATATTGCCACCGTGAGGTTCTGCCAGTGTCCTTTTCAAGAGCTATTCATGCTGCACATCCATCATCCAAACTCATTGTGCCATGCTTGTTATTTTCCAATTTTCAGCTGGAGAAAGCAAATTATTTACTCATAATCACGGCCCGGGCTCTAAATTAAACTGCACACACTGGAAAACGATGTCATTTCAGTGACTACCATGTGAAGAGGCAATCCAAATAATTTACCACATAGTAACACAACCTGAAATGTCTTTGTAGAATAATGTGGTGTAGACCTGAGTGCTTCCTACCAAAGAGAAACTAAATGAATTTTATTTTTAAACAGTTTGAATTAAATGTTTTTTGTTGCTGTTTAAAAAGTGCATTAAAATTCATAAAGTAAATGACATAGGTTTGTGAGTTTAAATCCCTATTTTTGTGGGGGTTATATATAAATATCTTGCGGTGGAACTGTCCAAAAAAAAATGCTGCAGAAGTTCATGTGGTTGTCATGTGACAAAAAAAGGAAAAATATTTTATTTTATTCTACATTTTATTTGTATGCTATTTATTTATTGTATACTGTATATACATAAGTAGGCCAGTTGACCTCATGTCAAATATTCCACTATTTTAATATGAACAATTACATTTTATCCAAACAATTTGACAATAACAAAACGGTCATATTTCCGAAAATACTTGGAAAAGTTTTATTTGACATTTTCTGGTATATTTAATTTTACCTTTAATATAAATGTAATTGATTAATTTATTTTATATATGAATGAATAGACAAGATGACTTCATGTCAAATATTCTACTGTTTTAATCATTTAATATTAACAACACCAAATCTGTAATATTACAGAAATATTTTGATTTCTTAAATTGTAAATTTTATAAAAATTGCAAGATGACTTCATTTAAAATATTCCACTATTTTAAAAAACTGTTTAACAAAAAAAAAACTGTAATATTACGAAAAAAACGTACCTGTAAAACATGGTTTGAAAAAGATTAAGATCTATTCAAGTGTTAGGTCTATGTTTTATTACGTTTAACACCTCTTAAAACACTTAAAACAGAATTATACATTTTAAAATGTTTCATTAAAGTTCTTTAAAAATGCATGAATCCACCATACAATACAATGATAACATTTCTTGCAGTTAACACTTTGCAAAATATCTCCTTTTTACCATCCTGCTTAATTCTTCTTTCTCATTGATCCAGATCCCTAGAAGAAGCTGGTAGCATCTAAATCAAAGAAGCAGCGGCCCGTGCAGGAGAATAAAATGTTTAGTTTGTCTCCTCCGGTTGCAGACGTCTCTACTCCGGCACTGGCTGACTAAATGGGCATGAAAAGAGGCGATTGCCCTTGCATGAAGGTAGTTGCCGTCAGCGGGATATCTCAATAATGCTTAAAGTATATTCACTCAGCTAGTGCAAATCTCCCTCCATACACTAGCAGCCGACGGTGCACCAGCCAGAACACACCATAGATGTGAAGAGGGAAACACACATCATCATTAGCTCTCTCAACTTCTTCTCTGCTTGACTGCTGCGACGAGCAGCCCTCCGGTTGTTCTACAATATTCTGTTAGCTAGAGTCGTCCTGGAAGGGGGTCCGCATAACAGGGTTGACAGAAAGCACACTTCTCTAAGCAGCTAAGAAGAAAAATACTGTAACCACATGCCGGAAGGGAAAATCACAGCATACAGAGCTCAAGGTTTAAGTCAGGCTTGTCGGTTGTGTAGTATTTCTATTGGAATAAATGTAAGATGGTAATGTATATATATAGTTGTATCTATAATATTATTCTAAGCTGGACATTAAATACATGCACTCTATAATGGCAGTTACAAATTTTTATATGCATGACATTTTGTCTAAATCATGACTTCTATGTAAAATCATTCTCACATACGTTTCACATGCAGATAGGTGCACATGCATGAATGAGTCCCCTTTTCATTTACATTTATGCATTCGACAGACACTTTTATCCAAAGCTACTTGCATTGCATTACATTGAGAATGTGCAATCCATAGGATCGAACCCATGACCTTGGCGTTGCTAACACCATGCGCTAACCACTGAGCTAGAGGAAAGCTGTTTGTTACAAAGCACACTCTGATTTTTTAGAGAGGAAAACCAATTCGGCAGTTGAAATGATGGGCGTGTTCTTGCGTTTTATTTCTGCCCCGGTGGACTAATGCAAACCAGCCTCATGTTTCAACAGCTGATAATGGCAATTTGAGAGAATTGTATGTTCTTATCTATGGCCATAAGCCGGTTTTAATAGCAGATATAATTTGATTTAATCAATACGGAGTTCTGCTCGGCATTTAAGTGCTTATTGTGGTTGTGATGGGCTCATCGGAGTGGCAGTGCTATTAGTTAGGCGAGGGCGGGAGGGTCAAACGCATTCAGCTGATCATTCTGGAGTGTAACAATCAGGGCACACGAAAAATCCTCTGTCCAATTACAGAAGGACATGACATTAAAAGCACACAGGGCTAGAATTGGTTATTTCCATGTAACGTAGATGCTGTTGTTGGTACAGTTTTGCATAGGGCTGCAAATACAGCCAGAACTTTCATAATGTCATTTCAGTTGCGTTTCCTTTGTAACAGAAACAACGTTGGCAACTACCCTATAGGCTGTAAATTGTGCTGTGTGTAATTTTTGGAGGATCTATTGTCCGAAATGGAATATAATATACATGACTATGTCTTCAGAGGTGCATTAAGACCTCACATAATAAAGCGTTGTTTTTATTGCCTTAGAATGAGCTATTTCCTATCTACATACACAGCGGGTCTCCTTTCATGGAATTCGCCATGTTGTTTCTACAGTAGCCCTTAATGGACAAACTGATCTGCAGATTGCGATCCGTAAATGTGTTATCTCCTGTAGCAAAGAAGCGAAAATGTGCTTTGTCACCCACCGCAGTGCTTCGAAAGGTAGGGGTGAGCAGTGATGTGAGCCGTTGGTTGCAATTAGCATCCTCACATTTAGATGTCGCTAAATTTCACTGACTGGTCCTTTATGCTCCAGAATATTTTATCGGGGAGAAATTGTGATTGGGGGGCTTTCAATATAGTTATAAACAATGGGGGGCTTGAAGTAAAAATTGCTGAGAATGACAGGACTAGAGTATTATTTAGACTTTACACTTTATACAGAACTTTTTATTTTTTAAGCAACAGCCCGACAACAATCATGTAAATAAGTCCTCAGAACCATACTAACTGCTAGTTACACTCTGAAAACCACGTCAAAACCCCCAAGTATCATTAAACACCACTTTTGCATGGATAAGCATCACTCACCATGTCTACTTAACGTATAAATGTACTGTACTGTAGGTTTAAAATCAAATGTTTGGTTTGACCTACAGGTGAGCTCTTTTTGATAGAATTCATCTGTCTAACAGTCATCCCAAACCTATAAAAAATGATACAAGCGTTCATGTGTGTTGTTACAACACGCCTGGCCAGGAAAAAGCAATTTGGTATGTGTGTTTATCAGAAGTATAAAGGAGGAAAATGTGTGTAAGTGTGTGCGTGTGTGTGTTGCCTTGATCCTCCTATGGCTTATCTGTTATCTTGACCAATACCTCAATAGCATCCCCGTGCAGCTACACACATCAGTTGAAGCTCTTGCCAAACAAATCTGCCAAAAAAACATGGTTTCTACACCGACACTATCATAAAATCATGGTTGATTTTCTTAAGGGCTTTTAAATCCTATTATAGTAAATACTATTGTACACTTAAGTATATATTACTGTAATATATAGTACGCTGCAGTTTACTTTGCTGTAATATACTATGTTATTGTTTCAATTGGTCACACTCATCTCTTGCATGTCATTTTGTCAAAGCACTATGGCCTTAGAGTTTACCTCTGTCCTCGACTGCCATGTCTGAAGTAAGACACGCCCCTCATTACCATATGAACAAAGAAATGCATAAAAGACATCCGGAAATGTACAAAACAATTAATACATGTTTAAATAAATATCACTTTTTTGATAATTTCTGTATTTATTTTCGTGTTTTACATTTCTTCATGGAATTATTTTTGTATTTATTTATTAGTAATTTTGGCAGAATCGTGCTTCCATACTCCTCACGCCAAACATCACATTTAAGAAAACGTAGCCGCCCGCCTAGTGAAATATTCAACAAATCTGTCATTTTCAAGGCCAGGGTTCGGCTGCAAGGTGTGCATGGAACTAAACCATACAGACCTTGTCAAAAATCCTCTTTGAATTCTGAATTCTTCAGAATGTTAAATGAAAAAAAATTCTAATCTGGTAAATTAATAAAAGCAAGGGTGTCTAAGGCCATCCTGACTCTGAAAGGGGTTTGACTGCGGGCAGTCTGGTTGAAGTCAACTGAAGTCGATCCAAACATGAATTCTCAGCTCAGGCGAAAAGGAAAAGGGAGTGATGTGGTGCCACGGGTTTTTCGTCTGATCTATGGCAATAGGGAAATGTGCTCAGATCTCCCTGATATTCATGCCCATCTGGAAAATGAAGACGAATGTCCCGGTTCTACATTTTGCCTCCGTTCTATATGAGAAATTGTTGATTTGTGCTCGGAAGAAAACCCGAACTAAAACACACAGCCTATTGACTCGTCTTCACCGAGCATCGAAATGATCCCATAATCGCCTGCAATAATTTGTGCAAAACCTGGTTTTTGTTTTTCCCTTACAAGCGCTATAAAGATAACGTTTTTTATGCGGGTGTGGCGTTTAGCCGCTTACCGTCAATCTTTTACAATACGTGGGAAAGTGCAAATGGGCACGGGCGAGAGAACCAAAATAACTTCCTATTATGACCGTGTATTATGCAAATGACCTGCTCCCTTCTCTTCACATTGCGTGATTGGGCTGAATATGTGCATGTCTTCACTAATTTCCACTACAATAATCCTCTCACTTTATGCTCTCCGTAATTACAATCATCTGCCACATAATTACAATTTTAAAGCATTGTATTGGGGACCATCAGAGTGTCAGAAGAATAATAGATGAGAGAAAACTGAAATCTGGTTATTTCGGGCAGAACGGCGTGTAGAAAGGAAAGGCCAGTCGGCAGCTGGGCTGAGTGGGAGGGAAGTGGGCAGATGTTGGGCTATCGCGGATAATGAACAAGTTGACAAACTTAACCTCAAACAATCCTGTTCTGTTCTGAGGTATCCACAGATGCTTGAAACTGGAGGCTTAACCTCAGATCGCATTAGTGAGAAGTGCGCAAAACATCTCGGGATAGAAACGTGCTGTAGTGTTTTGCTGCCTGACTACATGTAATCAAAGTGTTATAATTGTTAATGATCTGTCAGATGGTGGTTGGTTGGAGTCTTGCTCGACTTGGACCTTCTGCAGAGTAGTTTAGGTGAATGTGTAAAGATGCTGACATTTGCTTGAGGTCATTTTAAGTCGATTTTATTTGAATAAAAGTTGTGCCACGAACAATTATAGGGAAATTCACGTCCATAAACATGAATCAATGGATTATACATTTTGTAATTCTGCCTTGTGAGATCATTTTGATGTCTAAACATGTTGTCTAAAATCCTGGTGTTTTCAAACAGAACAGTACAGAAATGATAGTTATTTCCAGTGTTTGTGTTTTTGGGCTAATGCTGTCCATACTGCAAAACAGAAAAGTTTGTGATGGATTCCTTTTGACCTTTCAGCTGCTGAAAAGTGGCGAGGAAAACAAGCCCGAAGCTGCCGCAGCAGTATTCAAATCCATGAACCTACATTCATGAATAATAATGAATATTAATACATTGAGTTACAAGCCAACGCTTACATGCCAACAAATACAGTGCAGGGCAAGATGATATTATATTAGATATAAGAGAAAAATACTTTGACGCTGTTTACAAAGTTTAACATGGTCTATAGATGATCCTTCAGCCTGGCCAAGCAAGTGCTCGGCTGGTTTATCTGTCAGCCAGCTGGTCTCTACAACAGTAATAGTGCAGAATGGCTACAGGCTTATGGATTTAACCTTTACATTTATATACATTAAGCTGTTCCTTTTCACTCGTCTCTGAGCATCAGGAAGCAGAGAAAAGGTTGATATTAATGTGAATCGGTACCATTAACGTTTATTCATTAAGCAAATCCAAAGCAACTTAACTTCTCCAAATCATTTAAACATTTTATCTAAAGGATTCAATGTGTATTTTAGATTTTCAATAAAACGTGTTAAAAAGTATACTTTCAGTTATTAACATGCTATTTCATTGAAATATTCAAAAATTACTTTGTCCAACTAAATATAATTAAATATATAAATGCATATTTATTACAAGTAAAAAAACACATAGGGCTGTCACATTATCAGATTTTAAGTATTGCAACTAAAATATCTAAAAGATTGATTTAAAATAAATTTTGTGTTATGAATCAAATTACAGTAAGAAAGAGAGAAAGAGAGAGAGAGAGAGAGAGAGAGAGAGAGAGAGAGTCCTTTTAAGAGCTGAAGTATCACGCTGATGTATCACGATACCAAATAGTATCGCAATGCTGTTATGTAATTGAAATCTATTTAAAAACCCTTAAAGGTCCAGAGTATGAAATTTAGCAGCATCAAACTTTTGGAGGATCTATTGACAGAAAAGCAATAAAATATACATAACTGTGTGTTCAGTGGTGTATCAAGACCTTACATAATGAAGCGTTATGTTTTTACTACCTTAGAATGAGCCCCTAAACTGACAAACCGCTCTGCAGAGCACGTGTCGTATAGTTGTCATCTCCTTCTGCAAATAAGCAAAAACGTGACAACACCTTAGTGCCGTGAGAGCCGCTTAAGTGCTTCGAAAGAGAGGAGTGAAGTGAGCCGTTGGTTGCAATTAAAATCTCACCACTAGATGCTGCTTCATTTCATACACTGGACCTTTAAGTTATTTTTAAATAGATTTCAATTACATAACAGCATTGGGATACTATTTGGTATCCTGATACTTCAGCTGGTACAGTATCGTAAGATACGTTTATTTTACCGTGACAACCCAACATAAGACCTGAAAAAAGTCTAGTATAATTCCTCTGTAGATGCCAGCTGCTCTTATATAGTATTAGCGCAATGAAATATCAATGGGCCTCTATCACAGGTTACCCTATCTGAGCGACACAATGGCAGATAAAGACAACCGAGCAGACGTGCTGTGTACATAAATATGCAATGACAATCATATGCCTTAACACTCAGCATATCATCGCAGTCATGAGGTCAACGCATTAATCTAGCGTTTGTTTTGCTTTCCGTCTTCAGTCATCAACAGCGCCGGGAAATGATCATTAATCACGCACTACGCCACGTTTAGCCATCTGCGGCGGGTGACAGCATTCAACAAGCCATAAAATAACTTACCAACTATCAAACGCCATAATAAACCAGGGGGGAATGCGAAAGGAGAAAACACAACATTTTTTAGAGATGCTTTAAAGAGAAGATAAAACACATTAGCTATGCAATCAACATTTCAACGCAATTTCGGGGCTCGCATTCCCTGCAGTGGTAACGCCTTGATCCAGATAGTGCACAACAGGACATAACATCAGGGAGCACATGAGAATATCCTGCTTCATGCAAGTGTTTTGCCATAAGAGTATCAGCTAATGTTTGTCTGTGGGGTGTCTAGAGCCACTATGAGCAAAGCTACTAGAAACGACACTTTGGATCTATCTTTAGTCGCCAAAACATCTCCCTACATCAATACATATGAATTGCTTTTGATGCTGTTGGGTTGACGGTCAGTCCGGAGAGTTGCTTTCAGTGGTAAAAGATGGCTGGGAGATGCCCGCTAACCTTTCTAAGAAATCGAGAAAACCTTTATCTAACTCGCGTTTAGTGTGGTAATGGCCTTCCGAGAGCTAAATACAATCCGCACAGAGGGTCGGTGGCAAAGCCATCACAAAATCTTATCATGGGTGGGATTTCAAGAGAAAACACTTAGGCTGCACGAGCAGGGTTGGTCAAAAGAATATTAGCTCTGCGTTTTCTGTGTGTGTGTTATTTCAGATGAGATTTATGAGTAAAATCTGACATCTAAGTGGCAAATGACACCCTCGCCTGCCCGCTGATGTGTCGAGTTACTCGAGCATATCCGCAGTAAATGTGCCCATCGAGTCCGTAATATTAAAGCAATCCACCGGCTAATTCAACAGCACTAAACTGCTGTGATGGTGTTAATGGTGACTATAAAATAAGGAGAGATGTGAAACATTAGCATGCTGAACCTGAAATTTTTGCAAGCTATAGCATTTACACAAATAGACTGGAGAGACTGCATAGAAAAAAGTGTCATTCATCCTCTTAAATGATAAATTATCACATGAAATTTACACAGGGATGTCTACAAGGGCGGTAATGGGTTGTATTTTCACGTCCTCAAGTGACTTTAATGGCTCTGAACAGATTTAGAGAGTTGTTTGTTTTATAGTATGTGTTATATAATGAAGAGACAGCAACAGTTTAGTTTTTCAGATCAGCATTTCTACATGTTGTGTGACAATTCCAGTTGAATTTCCACAGAGACAAACCTCGACGGAGCCAACGGCCATTTCAAAGACTGAGAAGACTCAAAGACGCATGAACGTTGTGAAAAATTCAGGCTTTTTCCATCATGGACTTATTTTTTAAATGATCGAAAAAATTATTAAATAACATTTAAAAAAAAGCTAATTTGATTTTTTTTAATAAAATAGGAAATGAGTGAAAAACATGTTTTTCTTGAATAAATATGAATCTATGAGGTTGAAAAAAAACGACTTTTCATTTGAAAAGGGTCCCATAGACACAAACAACACACAAGGGGTAAAAACACAACCCTCACTAAGGAATTCTGAATCCTAAATTTGAATTTATTAAAATGTAACATTAATTTATGTCTGAAATTGTGATAAACAAGTCATAAGAGGGCACTCAGAGTCAAGCACAAACAAAAGCAATCAGTCTAATCAGCATACCTCTGAAGACCCACTGAGGTTTGAAGTCATTATCTCATCACGCTCGACTGCACGTAACCTCAGGCATGCCCGAGTGTAAAACATTATTGATCTCAGCATTTAAAAAGAGAAAACATAAAAAAAACATAATTGATGAAATTATCCTCTAAGCCTTCGCCTGCATGTTTCCATTTGTTTCTCGAACAATGAATCAAAGCTTTCATAAATTAAAATTAGATAAATGTATTATGTGCGGCTGAATGGAGCACACAAACCCTTACAGCAGGGTTTAAGAAATGAGGTCATTTTAATGGGCATCTGCAGTCGGGTCTAAATGTGTTCATTTAGTTTTTTAGTATTCATGCTTTGTGGATGAAAGTGAAAATCTCAATCGAATACACCTCGATGTGACTTGGTTTTAGAATCGTCAAAAATATTAGGACATTATAGTTGTTTCTAATGCATATTGTGCTTAAACCATTTAACCATTTGAATGGAACTGAACTGTAAATTTCCATCGGACTTCCATTTCACGTCCAAAACAAGTTGCTGCATAATCTATACTGGCATCTCTGAACATAAAATTGCACATTTAATGACTGATTTTGCCTGCAATGTATATAAACTTTTAACTTTCAAAGTAAAATAAAAAACTGTTATTTTTAAAGAATTTTACTGTTCTTTTTACAGAACCATTATATTCCAGAATGTTGCAACATATCCTCCAAGCCAAACGACATACGTATTGACCCTTCCTCAAATACGACAAACATGACCGTTTCCTAAAATAGCGCCTCTCCCGGCTGCACGCAAAACTATCGCCTCCGATCCTTATAAAATGTACATTTTGGGGTATTATTTAGCAATAATAGCATTTGTTGGGGTTTCATTTTCATTTGAAAATGTTGTGATAACTGTATTTACATTACACATACATATTCAGGTATTTTGAGCAAGTAACGTAACGTAGTTTAAATAACAAAAAACATGATACAGATACACCATGGATTTCTGTGGAAAGATAAAACAACAAATTCAAAATAATAGATTTAATCCAAAATGAATTCCCGATCCCTGAGCTGAAATCCACTTCTCCGCATCTTGTTTTTGAATGCTGGGCATTACACATAAATAGATGTCATGTTCGCCTATTTACTGCAGTCAATTCACGTTGAAAGAACACCCACAATTAGATGATTTAGCATGCAACCGCAATGTCCTCTCAACAAAGAGCGATATCTCTGTTATTATGTAACGGAGGATTGAGGCTATACATGCATTTTCTCGCAACTGAGTAAAACAAGCCAAAGTACAAAATGTGCTCTGAGGGCTATCAATGGAAAGGCATCCGAAGAAGGTTTTGACAAAATATTTTAACCTCTGCGCTTCAGTGTGATCTTGCCTTAGGTGCTACGCTTTGTACAAGTCTGTACTGCTGTAGGAAAAGTGAGAACAGCACAGTGAATTTAGTGACGTCAGTGAAGTGACCTGGATTGACATTACTGGTAGCCAAATATATCCTGCATATGTACATTAACAGTCCCTGGAAGTGGCTATTATCTTACTTCAGTATTCCGACATATTTCAGAGTGAAACTGAATAACGAAGGATAAAAATCGAGGGAGTGGCTCGTATCGAGTTAAAGGATGTTCCTCCCAAGCCATGTCAACAGAGTTACTATGTGAAAAGAACTGAACAACCGTTGTACCCATTGACATGCATTGGTTATGTGTCTACAAAAGAAGTACCACCGTTGTATGGTTACCAACATTCTTCAAAATATCATCTTTTGTGTTCTGCAGATGAAAGAAAGTCATACAGGTCTGCAATGACATAAGGATGAGTAAATGATGACAGGATTTATTGTAGTGCCCGACATTAGTTCTATACTATAGATGTGTACGCATGGATCTACTGTTAATAACCTCTTCCTATTTAAACACATTTTGGAGGTTCAAAGATTTTCTATTCTTAACCTTTGCGATTTGATAAATGGCTATACAGTACACTGAAGAGGCAGATTGTGTTTTTGCTTTTTACGCCTCCAGGCTGAATAGAAAAATGTTGTGGTTTTAGATGAGGAAATGAATATGATTTCTGTAGGGCTTTTTTTAACTGTTGCAAGGACACTTCAAAATTCATTGTACATAAAACATCGAGATAATTTGCTAAAGGGCAGGAAACAAAAAATGATGTTGTTTCATTTTGTTTAAAAACCTTCTGTAATCTTTTATCATAATGTAGTAACCTGCTTTGCCTCAGGAACAACCTGATCACCAAGCCAGTTCTCTCCAAACATTAAACTTAAATGAATAATATTTCATGAGGTCCATGATTTTGAAGCTCCAAAAAGCTCATCCAGTAGTTAAAATAATCCATAGTGGGACCAGTAAGAGATTTCCTATTTTGGTCAACTTCTCTTTTTAAGGACCAAAGACACAGATGACTCATCTAGCGCCTACAGGCCTGTCCCATTCAAAAGGCTCTCTAGAATAAAAAATGTCATCCCCTAATACCACTTGTGTACCTCGGTTTAGCAATATAAAAATAAGGTGATGTCAATTTAAGACTGATGGATATTTGAAATCCTGCGTAACTGGATGCAACCCACATCCACCATGCGAGCCACATTAAGAGTTTCCCACTTCATAACTTGCACACACGTATCAGCCGCAACTGTCATGCATTTTAAAGGCTGTTTAATCCTTTTGAATCTGTCACATCCGGTACACCGAGGTGCCCGCTGGAAAAAAACAAGCAGGTTTTCCTGAATTGTGTTTGCGCTCAAAAGACAGCCTATGTAGGAAATCTGGGCTTGCGCTGCCTTGGCAAAGATAACCCAAACACTCCAAGGCCTTCATGGGAGATTATGGTGTGTCAGTGCCTGGCAGCTTTGACCAGGAGACCTCACCTTGAGAGAAGAACGCTCAGTGGGGATTCACATGGTGTATCTGGGCCACAGCGGGATTAGCATGTGAGACAGGACCAACAACTGCGAAAAGATTCAAAATACGTCAGAACAGCCTTTTCAACAATATAGCTTCCCTGAACGCGACTGAATGCTGGATGAGCGATTACTGCGACAGGGTGGCGCTACATAAAACATCAAACTCAAAGATACAGCCACAAAAAGTAGCACACGTAGCCTGCAAACATGCGTTGTGTTGAAGTATTCTTCAGTGAAAAGACGAATATTAAAAATATGAAGTGTAGATGTGAAAGATTAAAAGGTCAGCTTGAAATATCATCAGATGTTGATGGGAATGTGTTGAAGGATTTTCCAATGAATGTGCTTACAGATAAGATGCAGGAGGGAGACATTCACTGAACTTCTAGTAGCTTTTATCACGTCGTTTTCATCACTCTCCGAATTTTTGATATTTTGTTATGGGTTATTTCAGGCACTGTGAGAGAGAGAGAGAGAGAGAGAGAGAGAGAGAGAGAGAGAGAGAGAGAAAGAGAGATGGGATGAGCTGACATTTTAAGAAAATCTATAAAACTTCACCATTTTGTATAAAAACATCTTAGACGGATTAAAACAAAGCTTTAATATTTTAGGGATAATAATTGTGGAAAAAAGGAGATTGTTATATTCTGTAATACATGGGATATTTTACCTGCCCATACTTTTAAATAAAAAATTAAAATAAAATAAAAAATAAAAAATTTCACTCAGCTTCAGATATGATCACTGAAAGGTTTTAAGCCCAAATCTATCACTTTAAATTTTTTATTTAATACAAATGATACTACTACTGTACCCGTAACACAAGCTTTCCTTTGATCAAAACTTAACCATTTAGATAACGTGCCATTAAAATTAAAGACTAGAAGGAAAAAAACTTTAGGAAATTTAGGATTTCATAGCGGTTTCCTCAGTTCTATTTCAACTGCTCTGTCCCTCTACTACTTTTTTTTGTTTTTAAACAAAGTATATTCCCAGTGTATGAAATTTGGTGACATCTAGCGGTGAGGTTGCAAATTGCAACCAATGGCTAACTCCATCCCCCACCCTGTTAGCGCTGTGCTGTAACAGTTAAGCTACAGGATATAGAATATATCTAGGATATGGCTACAGAAAATACAGCCATTATAAAATAGTGGATTTCATTGCCTTCGTTAAAAAAAACGATTCTAACACTCATCGGCAAAACACTTCATTCTCACTCACACTGACAGAACCCTCGAGATATATGACCTAAACATTTTAAATATGAACCCACTAAAATTGATCTGTGTTTGTTCAAATCCATGCTGCTGCTTTAGGGTATAAGGAATTGTATTTTGAGAAAATTACATTGCACAAGGGTCAATGGCCATTGATTTGTATAAACATATTAGAATAAAAGACAAATCTGTCGATGTATGAGTTGCATGTTCTATACCATGTGACCATGTACAGTATCTGAGAAATAGGACATCTTATTGACCACCATCTAACCCTAAGACTTTTGACTTTGAGTTTAAATGTTTGATTTTTATAATGTTTGATTATGAAATCATACAAAAAAACCTTCACCGTCTTTCACTGATCAGCCAAACAGACCCAAAGCCTAGCCATTGGTTGAGGCACTTTTGATGCACTTGCTTCATAAATGTTTATTGTTTAGTTTTAACCCAAAAAGTTACAGATTGCAGCCTTAAACAAACAGAGTAATATTTATAAAAGCACCACAGATCAGCTTTCACACTTCCCAAGTAAATTAGCACATAAGCGCATCACAGTTGTCTGAACATCAAGCTGTTCCAGAAAAAAGCATTTAACATAAAACATAAAAATGACATGCTTTAACTCTAAATGTGAACCACTACCGGTATGACCTTCTCCGCGCTTGACAGATTCATCCACACGCTACAATTCACACAAAATTCTGTCCTTAAATTAAAAGTCAAGCCCCTTAGTCATTATTCAGAATCCTACTTGACAGAAACGAATAAGAATAGGTGGTAGGTAAGGCGTGATTCGCTTCTGATTCGCCACTGATTCAATAAGAAAGGCATTTTTTGCAGTTACAGCCGGAGGTGGGAAGCGATCAGTCTTCGCTTTGACATTCTTGGTAAAAGCATCGATTGGCTGGGGGTGTGAGATGCGGGAGTGTGTAAGAACCATATCATATGTCCGCCGTATCACTCCCACACCAAATCAGATCTTTTGCCATCCCATTCATTTGGAGGGGGAGTCGAAAATCAATGGCCATTACAAAGCATTGCAATTATCTGACCCGGGCCATTTAGATGGGCCATTATTTTTTGTTTGTTCAGCAAACTACGAGACAGTCTTCCTGACATGGGGTTCGGGAATCTGATAGGCTTTACTGGATGTTCCTATCTCTTTTTGTATTGTGTTTTATTTTTGCACGCTGTGTTCTCTCTTTTGCTGTTTCATGAACTGTGTTCAATAATTGTTTAATGTTCAGAAAAAAACAGGCTGTCTAAAGGAAGGTTTTATTATGCCAACTCACCCCATACAGTTTAAGAACAAGTGCATATTGTCATAAAAGGTCAATGTGGGTTGTTTAGTGATCGCTTAGTGATTGATTTTAGTTTTCAAGCCAAAGCTTAAGCTATGGGACGTGCTAGTCAGAAAGTGACTTTGAAAATGATAAACCTCTTCCAATAAATATTCACTGCAGTAATGACAACAATCTCTGTGCGTCCTTTATATGTTTTAAGCCAAACCAACGAGGGCTTGAACTCGTAAGAACGTTGAACTTGAGCATCATATTAAACAATTGAAAACCCTGTCCATATAGAAAGCAATATACATATAATAAACTAAATGAAGAATAAATCCTTTTAAATAGTTTTTGAAGTTATGACATTGTGATGTGTTACAGTAAATTACGACAATTACTTTAGATAATAAAAGAAATGAATTTCATCCAAACAAAACCGTGTAAAGCATTGCCTTAACGTCCAAACATTATCTGCAATTATCTGCCATGTATTGTAGGTGGGATGATTTACAAAGAAAGAGAAATGTGGGGAACTTTAACGTTAAAGCGTGTAATTTTATCTCTTATGAGCAAATGTCTTCTTATGCATAATGTTACGTGTTTAAAGATGTAAGCGGGACGAGAACGCAACATTTACGTGAGGTATGATTGACATGGGTGCGGGTAGAAGAAACAACCAGAAATCTCTACATTTCAGGACGTTTAATTGATGTATTTCCCAGACACGTACAGTTAACAAACAGTGTAAATATAAAGAAGGTAAATAAGAGAATCAAATACAAGAGGATCGCCCAAATCAATGAAATAATCAAAACATAATTACCATACCTAATTTCCTCCCAACTATCTCACTATCAAACAAAAATGTAGAAAGAAACCCCGAAGTCTTCAGCGAATCCGTCGCCATACATAAACTACTCTAACTAAAAACAGACATACAAATGGAGCGATCACTCTTCGGCTAACTAACATGAATGTACTGTATACCGCCGGTTACATTTATAGGATCCGGCATTTATTATAAACAGCCCTGAAATCCCAAGTAACTGCCTTAGTGCTAAGGACGTTCAGTCTAACAATGATCGATTGCACATAGAAACAAAGGTATCACAAACTTGAACAAACCCGATTCGGCGTTACTCAGAAATGACAGACGTCTCACAAAACCATGAACACAGGCGCAACAACAACAACAACGTGTTCCTGCCTCCAAAAAGGACCGGCTCGCTACCCGCGAATTGGCTGAAATCTGGCGAGCTCCTGCGATTCTTGTGAATGGGCCTTTTAAACCCGACGGAACGTCAGCGGATTGGTGGAACGTCCGCTCCGAAGCGTAAAGCAGTGACGTCACCTCCTGCGGACCAGCCAATGATCACGACCTGTGGGAATGAATGAAAACAAACACAACAACGACAAAGAGAGACATACAAAAACCCCGTGGAACGTAACACTTTCCCCCTAACAATAAAAAAAAAAACATGAAATACAAAAGAGATGTTTTTTTTTTTTTTCAACCTGCAAGTGGTATAGAAGAACATTGGCCTAAGCTCTGGACAAAGCGTCCGCGATTATATTCTCCGACCCCTTCTTGTGTTTAATCGTTAAATTGTACCCTTGTACCATCAAAGACCAGCGCATCAGCCTCTGATTTTGGTTGTACATACGACCTAGAAACACTAGAGGATTATGATCCGTGAAGACAATTACAGGCAAAATGGTTGAGCTCACATACACATCAAAATACTGTAACGCTAATAGTAAGGCCAATGTTTCCTTCTCAATCGTAGAGTAGTTCAATTGAGACTTATTGAACTTACGTGAGAAGTAGCATACTGGATGGTCAATACCATAAGCGTCCTCTTGCACCAACACTGCCCCTGCACCCACAGAACTTGCGTCAATTTCGAGTTTGAAAGTTTTCTCAAGATCAGGAGCTGATAACACAGGTGTGCTACATAGTAAAGATTTTACATTATCGAAAGCATTCTGACACTCGTCGTTCCACAAAAAAGTGCGGGAAGGGCTAAGGAGTGAGGTCAGAGGATTGGCCACAGTAGAAAAATTCTTGCAGAAACTCCGGTAATAACCGGCCATCCCGAGGAACCTGCGGAGTTCCTTGCGTGTAGCAGGAACGGGAAAATCTGCAATAGCAGTCACTTTTGCCTCTATTGGCCTTACCTGTCCTTGACCCACTTCCTTGCCCAGGTACGTAACTGTGGCTTGACCAAATTCACATTTGGACAGATTTAACGTCAGCGAAGCTTTTTCAAGGCGTTCAAATACCTCTCCTAACGTAGAAACATGCGCGGACCAACTAGGGGAATAAATCACAAGATCATCCAAATAAGCATTACAATTTCGGACCCCCGCAAGCACGATGTTAATAAGCCTTTGAAATGTCGCTGGCGCATTGCGCATACCGAACGCCATAACGCAATATTGCAGAAAATCATCTTGGGTCACAAAAGCAGAAATATCAGATGCACGTTCTGTTAAAGGCACCTGCCAGTAACCTTTCAGTAAATCTAGTTTACTGACAAATTTAGCGGACCCGAGGTTGTCCACACAGTCCTCCATACGAGGTAGCGGAAAACAATCAGAAACAGTCACCGCGTTTACCCTTCGATAATCCGTGCAGAATCTAGCGGATCCATCACTCTTAGACACCAGTAAACACGGAGAACTCCACGGGCTAAAACTCTGCTTAGCTAGACCATTTTCACACAGATACTCAACTTCAGCTTTGATCACAGACCGTTTGAAAACATTTGTTCTATAAGCACGTTGCTTAATAGGAGCGGCATTACCCACGTCGATGTCATGTTGCAAAACCGTAGTGCGAGAAGGAACATCATGGAATAACGAAGGAAAGTAATGAATTAATCTTTCCACATCATTTCTATGAGACTCGGACAAATGAAACAAATGAGAATTCAAATCAGCCAACACCTCAGAATTCTTCAATCTGGCGCACTGCTGATGTGTGTGTCGTACTAAGACTCCATCGTCTTCCTTATCCTGCCTAGCAGTGAAATCAAATGCCTCGCACACAAGCGCAGCAGCACTGGATGTACCCGAATCCTTTACTTTCAGAACATCTTGCGATGCCTCTCTAACATGATACGCCTTCAGCATATTTACATGACATACACGAGCTTTCTTCCGGCGTTCCGGAGTGCGAATCACATAATCGGTGTTGCTAATCTTTCTAATGACTTCATATGGTCCTGAAAAGCGTGCAGACAAAGCAGAACCAACAACAGGCAATAACACAAGCACCTGATCTCCCTCCTTAAAATGACGTTGAACAGTTTTACGGTCAAACTGACTCTTCATTGCAACTTGAGCCTTCAGTAATGACTCTCGTGCCATTGTACAAGACCTATGCAGTCGCTCACGAAATTTACTCACATAGTCCAGCACCGTGGTTTTCGCACTCGACTCTTGAGATAAAAGATCTTCTTTGAGCATCTTTAAAGGACCCCTCACAGTATGACCGAAGACAAGGTCAGCAGGGCTAAACCCCAAACTGTCTTGCACTGCTTCTCTAGCAGCAAACAAAATTAAAGGTATCCCCTCGTCCCAATCTTTACTCGAATCCATACAATAACGGCGCAACATCGCTTTCATGGTCTGATGAAACCGTTCTAACGCTCCCTGGCTCTCTGGATGGTAGGCACTCGAAACTCTGTGAGATATATTCAAAGTCTTTAACACTTGTGTAAAAATCTTTGATAAAAAATTTGTCCCTTGATCAGACTGCACAATTTTCGGTAACCCAAACATTGAAAAGAATTTTACAAGCGCGTGGCTGATCACCGGCGCCGTGATTTTCCTCAATGGTATCGCTTCGGGAAAACGCGTCGCTGTGCACATTATGGTTAGCAAGTATTGATTACCTGATCTTGATTTAGGTAAAGGTCCTACGCAGTCCACAATAACATGCTCAAAAGGCTCCCCCATTACAGGTATCGGCACCAATGGTGCACGCGGAATCACCTGGTTTGGCTTACCCGAGAATTGACAGATCTCACAGGTTCTACAAAACTTGGCAACATCAGCCTTCATTCTAGGCCAAAAGAAATATCTCAGAATTCGATGGTACGTTTTCTTAATGCCTAAATGACCTGACAAATCATGATCATGAGCCAGCGAGAGTACCAACTGTCTAAAGCATGCAGGAATGACGATTTGAGTCACAGAAGTCCAATCCGAATCACTCCCAACATCCACACACCACCAACGCATCAGCAACCCGTTCTGCATATAGTAAGCGTTCCTCATCTTCCGTGCCGCCTCCACGGGAACAACCGAAGAAAAACACTTGCGCAGAGTAAAATCATCTTTTTGAGCGGCGATAATTTTCTCACTGGTTACCTGTAATGCCAAATCATCTGACTTCAGAACAATGACATTGTCATCTGGCTTCCCTATGTCAGCCAACAGAGCATCGTTCTCAAATGTAGGTGCCATGAAAGTAGAGGATAAATCGTCAGCATCGGCGAATTTACGAGCCTGCGCTCTCGTTACAGCACAAACAGGGAAAACCTCAGGGAATTTCTCTGACAATTCATCAAGGGTCTCAGACAACACAGGTTTATCACAAACTTCCAGCAGTGGCAAAATCTTACCACCTGCTATATCATTACCAAGAATGAAGTTCACTCCATGCACTGGTAAACTGTCGCGCACTCCAACTTTCACAAGTCCTGAAAACAAATCTGACTTCAAATGAATTTGATGCAGAGGAACCTTCATAGTACTCATTTCGAGACCGCGCACTAACACGTGACTTCCACAAAAAGTACGTTCAGAGAACGGTAATGTATTAGCCACAATAAACGACTGCATCGCCCCTGTATCACGCAACATAGTTACTCTAACTTGTTCCAGAGGTTGTTCACTAACAGACACAAATCCTTCCATCAGGAAAGGCTTATAACTAACATCAAAATCACCACAATTTTGACAGTCTGTCCGATCAATCGTTTTAACAAAAGCGACACTTTTCGTACCGGCTCCTTGCTCCTTGCGTTTTAAAACCAGACAGTCAGCAATAAAGTGTCCCGGCTTATGACAGTAAAAACATTCCCTCCCTTCCTTCGATTTTGGAACATTTTTCGAACGCCACTGTTCTTTCAAAACAGCGGGAACAGACAAAGCCTTCTCAGGACGAGCAGGAGTAAAAACACTCTTGTGAGTCAGCGCAAACTCATCTGCACAAACAGACGCCTGGGCCAAGGATGTCACCTTCTGTTCATTTAGATAGACAACAATACGATCAGGCACACAACTTTTAAATTCCTCTAACAACATCACCTCACGCAAGGCATGAAAATCTGTCACTTTATTCGATGCGCACCACCTGTCAAACAACACACTCTTTTCCCTCGCGAATTCAACGAACGTCTGATTTGAAACTTTCTTATGATTTCTAAATCGCTGCCTGTACGCCTCTGGTACGAGCTCATAAGCCCTCAAAATGGCAGTTTTAATAACATCATAATCCAAACTATCTTCCAAAGACAGTGCCGCGCATATTTCTTGAGCTTTACCCGTTAACTTACATTGGAGCAGCAACGGCCACACCTCCCTTGACCAGTTAAGCATAGACGCAACTCGTTCAAATACATTAAAGTATGAGTCCACCTCAGCCTCTCGGAATTGTGGAACAAGAGAAATGTGTTTACTCACGTCAAACGTACTTGCTCTCGCACCTGTCACAACAGCCGCTGGCTGTCCAGATTGAACATTTAATCCAGGAAACATATTGGGGACCGGTGTGTCTGTGGCTACTCGAAGTTCCAGCTCACGCAACTTGATTTGTGTGTCCGCCTCTATTTCCAGACGGCGAACTTGCAGTTGCAGATCTAACTGAGCTCTACGATCCTCTGCCCTCTCGCGCTCTTCCCGTTGGACTCTTGCCAAACGTACGCGGAGACGCGACTGATCTCCCGACCCGGTCAGAGCCGGAGAAAAAGCTTCGAAGGGCGGCAAGACTGCTTTGGCTTCGGTACCCTCCACCTCACCAGTCTCACTCGCATCCTCCTCACCCACATGGCAGATTCCCGAGCTCAGAGGATCCTCCTCCGATCTACCAGCCAGTTCCAACACACCTAACGTCCTCAACTCCTGTACTAGAACATTTCTAATGTCACGCTTAAGCTGCTGTCTAGAAACTCTAATTTGATAGTGTTCAGCAATGCTCAATAAATCATCCTTCCTACACCTATCCAGTTGTTCGACAGTTGGTGCACTCGAAAAACTAACCAGATCAAAATCAGCCATTCTAATCAAACTTACCACCACAAATAGTAAACTGCAGAATAACTTAATACACTTTCCTACAGCCACAACCTGCACTCCCTTTCATAACAGCAATACCTCTTTTCACGCTACTCCACCCGCACACAAGCAACAGTACTCACAAGCCTCATCCCAGGAAAATAAGATATCCCATTAAAGGAATATCCCACCGCTGCCACCACCAAATGTTACGTGTTTAAAGATGTAAGCGGGACGAGAACGCAACATTTACGTGAGGTATGATTGACATGGGTGCGGGTAGAAGAAACAACCAGAAATCTCTACATTTCAGGACGTTTAATTGATGTATTTCCCAGACACGTACAGTTAACAAACAGTGTAAATATAAAGAAGGTAAATAAGAGAATCAAATACAAGAGGATCGCCCAAATCAATGAAATAATCAAAACATAATTACCATACCTAATTTCCTCCCAACTATCTCACTATCAAACAAAAATGTAGAAAGAAACCCCGAAGTCTTCAGCGAATCCGTCGCCATACATAAACTACTCTAACTAAAAACAGACATACAAATGGAGCGATCACTCTTCGGCTAACTAACATGAATGTACTGTATACCGCCGGTTACATTTATAGGATCCGGCATTTATTATAAACAGCCCTGAAATCCCAAGTAACTGCCTTAGTGCTAAGGACGTTCAGTCTAACAATGATCGATTGCACATAGAAACAAAGGTATCACAAACTTGAACAAACCCGATTCGGCGTTACTCAGAAATGACAGACGTCTCACAAAACCATGAACACAGGCGCAACAACAACAACAACGTGTTCCTGCCTCCAAAAAGGACCGGCTCGCTACCCGCGAATTGGCTGAAATCTGGCGAGCTCCTGCGATTCTTGTGAATGGGCCTTTTAAACCCGACGGAACGTCAGCGGATTGGTGGAACGTCCGCTCCGAAGCGTAAAGCAGTGACGTCACCTCCTGCGGACCAGCCAATGATCACGACCTGTGGGAATGAATGAAAACAAACACAACAACGACAAAGAGAGACATACAAAAACCCCGTGGAACGTAACACATAATCTAACAAAGGATAAAGTTTCATTAAACGTAATTTATCAAACAATATTGCTATGAAAACACCAGGTTATTTTAAACAAAAATATATGCATGCTTATGAATATTTCGAATTTATTTTGATGCTGGTTTATAAAACATTTGAACAGGTTTGATTTAATGATCTAGTGCTTTACGTTGTCTTCTAGAAACGTGACAATGAGTTTAAACTCGAGCTGAGAAAATTAAAAAGTCTGTTTAATAAACAGGAGTGAGTGACGTTCATATTCTAAATAGACTTCAAACATCACAAGCGAATGGAGAGGGGAATAAACCAAACATTACAATCGTAGCACTGACTGCAGACATTTCCTATAGGGGACGTGTCAATGATAGGATTTGTCCTATTCTGTGCAGGATGAGACTGATATAGTGGGCAGATTAGTATAAATTACTTTAATCTTCCTCTAGGGAACGCAGCGGAGCATAGTTGGCTCACAAAGCGACAGAGTTTTGAAGGCTGTAAGCATATAGATTTTTTCAAAGAACCAAGAAATGACAGTAAAATACTTTGCGTTTGAGTGCCAATAGAAAGAGTGATCCAGCAAACCTAGACAAAACAGGCCTGTCAGGATGGTAAAGCATATGTCAAAACTAATGGACGGTTTATATTGATCTAAAAACATTTCAAATGTCAAGGATGTCAATTGCTTCTCCAAAACTGGTTACATATAACATTTTTAAGCATTTGACCCCCTTTTCTTAAATAAGTACATGTCCAAAAAAACTCAGAACAAATCAATAAAACTAAGAACGAACGAATAAACAAATATCAGAAATAATTAATAAAACTCAGAACAAATAAATAAAGCACAGAATACATAAATAAATCTCAGAATTTTTTTAACTCCGAACAAATAAATAAAAAAATAGAACGAAAACAAAATTAAATAATTTTACATCATCACACTTTATTTGTGTCTCTCATCTTAAATAAACAGTACAGCAAAAATACAATTCTGTCTACTCAACCTCCTTTCGTTTCACCCTTGCATGACATTCTGACCATTAAACGCAAAATTAAAATTTCCCACAAATTGTAACAGCTCTCTTCCATACAATACGAGTCAATACAGAGCGCGGCTGCCAAGCTTGAAAGCCCTAAAACAGCACAACTGCATTTTGTTTGATGAAATTTCGGAGAGTTCCTGCAAGCTGCTCCACGAAACATGTCCACCGATCTTGATGCAGGCCACAAGAGTTTCAAAGACAGTCCAGTCTCCTGCTACTGAACGTATGCAAATCAATGCAAATAAATGTAATGTTTAGCACCATTCAAATCAAGAACCGTAAGATCCACTTTAATGGCCCTTAAGCATGTATAATCCAACCAAATGTGCTTTTTAGTTAATGGTTTGCTACTTATTAATGGAAAGAAAGATGCGTTTGAATAGGTTATGTCTATTTTTAACATCCATGAACTGCAGAGTGAGAAATTGTTTCAACAGTTCACAATGACTTTGACACTGTCTCTCGAGATTCATATTTTCTGCGCACACAAGCATGAAAAAGCTCTTTGGCGAGTTTGTGAACGTTCATGAAGACACAAATATGACACAGGTTTTATAGAGCACTTCACTTTCAGAACTCGTTCTCTTGAAGATCACACAACATGCTAAACTACATCAATTTTGCTGCAAGGAATTGAAGGCGGAATTCAAACCACAGAAATGTTTTTTAATGCCCCTCTTCTGTTTCATTGAAAACTCCCTTCACTCTGCATTTACCCACTGGTTTCATCCAATAATGTTTTGTCAAGTCCTCAATTAAGCTGGTACTTGACATCTACAACGGCATCGTTTTTTTGAGAGGCCTCATCTACCTGAATTAAATAACGGAGCTAATTGTCTGAGCTTCCAGGTGGAGATTGATTTGTCTGTTTCAACACTGATAACATGAGTAATTATCTGCACTCTTTGAAGCTTCGTCTCTGTGGTGACTTCTGCTTTGAAGCAACACTTTGTTCAAAATGATGCGAAGGTACCGCTGGAAGCATGGTGGTCTAAGATGAGATTCATAAAAGGAGGATTTAAAATGTGGGATTTACATTAAAGAAAGACTTATGGGCTCATTTAAAGCACAGTTTGATGTTTGCATACAGAATTACTGTACATATAAAATACAAAAATTGTATGTTCCCATATATCCTAATGTAATTAAAGGGATAGTTCACCCAAGAATACAAATTTGGTCATAATTCACCCCCATGTTGTTCCAAACCCAATTCGTTGTTCTCCTAAACACTAGTTGGAAGAATGTTTGTAACCAAACTGTTCTGGGGAACCACTAACTCCCATAGTGCAGAAAAAAGCACAATAGTCAAAAGTGTCCAAGAACTGTTTAGTTTCCTAACTTCTTTGGAACAAGTAGATGTGTCTTAATATACTGGACACCATTTTAACACACAATTTTAAATCAAGCAAATAGATTCGGAATTAAGCAAATGGGTTCAGAATTAACATCTTCATTAGTTTAGATTCTTCTTCCATCAATTTAAAAGCATTATGACATTTTTCAGGGAATTCTTTGGATTCATCTGTTCTCTTTTCAAAATGTCAGAAAATATATTTTAACATTGTTTTATTTTGATTTATTATAGGTATGTTTCCAGTTTTATTGTAGTTTTTAACATTTTTAAAGGTTTTAGAGGTTTTATTTGAAATGTAAAATGTTCATGTTCAGTTTTTATACTTTTTTTGGTGCAATTTAGTTTTGTGCTTTGGTCGTTTTATTATTTACTTATACATTTTTTATATTGCTATATGTTTATTTCTATTTTAGTTTTTTTCATATTTTCAGTTAATCATTTCAATACCCCCTTCCTTGAACCGCCACCTTAACGTGGTGGAGGGGTTTGAATACCCGAGTGACCCTAGGAGCTATGTTGTCTGGGGCTATATGCCCCTGGTAGGGTCTCCCAAGGCAAACAGGCAAACAAGAGTGGTTAAAAAATCCCTTATGATGCTTAATAAATCAAGGACTGTGACGTTGGCCGGTATGGCGCTACCGGGCACCACCCGGGGTCGGTGCTCTTATGCGAGTGCCTGGTGGCCGGGCCTTTCCCCACGGGGTCCGGCCGGGCTCAGCCCGAAGGAGCGACGTGGGGCCGCCTTCCCATGGGCTCACCACGTGCGGGAGAGACCATAGGGGGTCGGTGGATAGTGGATCCCTCGACACGGAAGCTAGTTCTAGGGACGTGGAACGTCACCTCGCTGGCGGGGAAGGAGCCTGAGATGGTGCGTGAGGTTGAGAGGTTACGACTAGAGATAGTCGGGATCACCTCTACGCATGGCTTGGGCTCTGGTACCACACTCCTCAAGAGAGGATGGACACTTCATCACTCTGGAGTTGCCCATGGTGAGAGGCGGCGGGCTGGTGTGGGTTTGCTCTCCCGCCATGTGTTGGAGTTTACCCCGGTGAACGAGAGGGTCGTTTCCCTGCACCTACGGGTCCGGGTTAGGTCTCTCACTCTAGTTTGTGCCTACGGGCCGAACGGCAGTGCAGAGTACCCGACATTCTTGGAGTCTCTGGGAGCGGTGCTGGAAAGTGCTACGATCGGGGACTCCATCGTCCTACTGGGGGACTTCAATGCCCATGTGGGCAACGACAGTGACACCTGGAGGGGCGTGATTGGGAGGAACGGCCCCCCTGATCTGAACCCGAGCGGTGTTCACTTATTGGACTTCTGTGCTAATCACAGTTTGTCTATAACGAACACCATGTTCAAGCATAAGGGTGTCCATCAGTACACGTGGCACCAGGACACCCTAGGCCGCAGGTCGATGATCGACTTTGTGGTCGTTTCATCTGACCTGCGACCGTATGTTTTGGACACTCGGGTTAAGAGAGGGGCGGAGCTGTCAACTGATCACCACCTGGTGGTGAGTTGGATCCGATGGCAAGAGAGGAAGCTGGACAGACTCGGCAGACACAAACGTACTGTAAGGGTCTGCTGGGAACGCCTGGCCGAGTCTCCTGTCAGAGAGATCTTTAACTCCCACCTCCGGCAGATCTTCAACCGGATCCCGAGGGATGCTGGAGACATTGAGTCCGAGTGGACCATGTTCTCCACCTCCATTGTCGAAGCGGACGCTCAAAGCTGTGGCCGTAAGGTCTCCGGTGCCTGTCGAGGCGGGAATCCCCGAACCCGGTGGTGGATACCGGAAGTAAGGGAAACCGTCAAGCTGAAGGAGTCCTATCGGGCCTGGTTGGCTTGTGGGACTCCTGAGGCAGCTGACGGGTACTGGCAGGCCAAGCGGACTGCTGCCCGGGTGGTTGTGGAGGCAAAAACTCGGGCCTGGGAGGAGTTTGGTGAGGCCATGGAGAAGGACTATCGACTGGCCTCGAAGAGATTCTGGCAAACCGTCCAGCACCTCAGGAGAGGGAAACAGTGCCCTACCAACGCTGTTTACAGTGGAGGTGGGAAGCTGTTGACCTCAACAGGGGATGTCGTCGGATGGTCGAAGGAGTACTTCGAGGATCTCCTCAATCCCACCGTCACGTCTTCCACTGAGGAAGCAGAGGCCGAGGGCTCAGAGGTGGACTCGTCCATTACCCAAGCCGAAGTCACTGAGGTAGTCAAGAAACTCCTCAGTGGCAAGGCTCCGGGGGTGGATGAGATTCACCCTGAGTACCTCAAGTCTCTGGATGTTGTGGGGCTGTCTTGGCTGACACGCCTCTGCAGCATCGCGTGGCGGTTGGGGACAGTACCTCTGGGATGGAAAACCGGGGTGGTGGTCCCTCTTTTTAAGAAGGGGGACCGGAGTGTGTGTTCCAACTACAGGGGGATCACACTTCTCAGCCTCCCCGGGAAAGTCTATGCCAGGGTACTGGAAAGTAGAATACGGCCGATAGTAGAACCTCGGATTCAGGAGGAACAGTGTGGTTTTCGTCCGGGCCGTGGAACGCTGGACCAGCTCTACACCCTCTACAGAGTGCTGGAGGGTTCATGGGAGTTTGCCCAACCAATCCACATGTGTTTTGTGGATTTGGAGAAGGCATTCGACTGTGTCCCTCGTGGCATCCTGTGGCGGGTGCTTCGGGAGTATGGGGTCGGTGGTCCTTTGCTAAGGGCTGTCAGGTCCCTGTACGACCGAAGCAGGAGCTTGGTGTGCATTGCCGGCAGTAAGTCGGACTTGTTCCCAGTGCATGTTGGACTCCGGCAGGGCTGCCCTTTGTCGCCGGTTCTGTTCGTAATTTTTATTGACAGAATTTCTAGGCGCAGCCAGGGGCCGGAGGGTGTCAGGTTTGGGGACCACACGATTTCGTCTCTGCTATTTGCGGATGATGTTGTCGTGTTGGCCCCTTCAAGCCAGGACCTTCAGCATGCACTGGGATGGTTTACAGCCGAGTGTGAAGCGGCTGGAATGAAAATCAGTACCTCCAAATCCGAGGCCATGGTCCTCAGTCGGAAAAGGGTGGCTTGCCCACTTCAGGTTGGTGGAGAGTTCCTTCCTCAAGTGGAGGAGTTTAAGTATCTTGGGGTCTTGTTCACGAGTGAGGGAAGGATGGAACGGGAGATTGACAGACGGATCGGTGCAGCTTCTGCAGTAATTCGGTCGATGTACCGGTCTGTCGTGGTAAAGAAAGAGCTGAGCTGCAAGGCGAAGCTCTCAATTTACCGGTCAATCTACGTTCCTACTCTCACCTTTGGTCATGAGCTTTGGGTCATGACCGAAAGGACAAGATCCCGGATACAGGCGGCCGAAATGAGCTTCCTCTGCAGGGTGGCTGGGCGATCCCTTAGAGATAGGGTGAGAAGCTCGGTCACCCGGGAGGAGCTCGGAGTAGAGCCGCTGCTCCTCCACATCGAGAGGGGTCAGCTAAGGTGGCTTGGGCATCTGTTCCGGATGCCTCCTGGATGCCTTTCCCGGAAGGTGTTCCAGACCCGTCCAACCAGGAGGAGACCCCGGGGAAGACCTAGGACACGCTGGTGGGACTATGTCTCCCGGCCTGGACTGGGAACGCCTCTGTGTCCCCCCGGAAGAGCTAGAGGAAGTGTCTAGGGTGAGGCATCTCTACTTAGACTGCTGCCCCCGTGACCCAGCCCCGGATAAAGCAGAAGAAAATGGATGGATGGCATTTCAATACCCCAACCCTTCACCAAGTCTACACCGGATGTGACCGGTGCGACATGACAATGGCTTGTTCTTAATGGTATTGTTGTTCATGCTGCATCAGTATCAGTGTAGACACAATTTTAAATAATGGGTTAATGCATTCTTTTGTCTCTTATTGTGTTTTGTTACGCTGCGCCACGTTCGGTGTAGATACCGGGTTACGCCTGATTCACACATACTCGGTGTGCAGTGCGTGTGTGCTACATATGTTTTCACGTGCACATGTTAACGGATTAGATCGTTCACACAGCACGTGGATGCGGTGTGGTCTGTCCGTTGCAGTGGTCTGTCCTATTTTTGCTGTACAGCTCGGACACGGACTCATTTGTAAAGTTCTTGACACGTATCATGCAATTAAATTTACTACCATTTTTATTAATCTTATTTGTTTAATTAAGCAATAAAAGCCGTTTAAAATGTTGTGTAGTACAAATATTCCACAGTGTTTATATTGCGTGAGGAAGGTATGCAGATACTGACAAGCAGGTAATCCAGAAAGTACAATCATTTTATTTCTGTGTTGTCCTACACTTAATTCAAAGTCATGTTTTTTAATCTGGATACACCATGGAAGTTTACGGTGAGTGCTGTTATACATATCTATCAACCACTCGCACTAAACATAAAACCGAGAATCACAATTATGAAAATAGCTCGTTTCATAAAGCCTTTTAAGAACATAAATTCAGTTAATGCTCGTGCGTAAATCCCACGCCGTAACCTACACCGTAGCCTATGCCTACCTCTCCAAAAATGTAACAACATGTCAACTCAACGCGGACCCTCTTGGCTACTAAAGCAAAACGCGCCTGGGACACGTAGCCGCCTACGATGTACAGAGTAAAAATTGGGCTTTACATTGCGATCAATCAAATATCGGAAATTGCCATTGTTGACCGAATCACTGCTACAAACATAGTATGTGTGAAAGCACAACAGGGCATTACGGATCTGTTCTGCATACGTTTTGCTCTATGCACCGCATGTGCACTGCACTCAGAGTATGTGTGGACCCGGCGTAAGACATTATTCCATTTTAAGTATTCATTCAAGTTTTTCAAATAATTTTAGGGAAAAATTGTATTTCCTTTTAAGTAACAGGAATGTTTTTAAAGTTTAAGTAAACTATAATAACCTTAGTTTTAGTTGGTACAGTGTTTTTACGTATTCTCCAGCAACACTTTCCATTCCAATGTGTAACCAAGACAAGAGCCGAAGAATCGGCTCGTTTGAGAAGCATTAGCAGTGATATCGGCAAGTAAACGGTCACTTTTGAGCCAGCTTGAGATGAAATAATTCACTTAGATAATTAATTCGGAAATGCGTTTGAGTAAACTTGATGCTATCGCAGAGTTTTTTGACCTGAGGGAGGGGTTCAAACAGGCCAAAAACAGCGCTTACGGTCCGCATATGGACCCGTAGGGCATTGAGTTGAGGCGTTGTTACATTTTAGGTAGAGGTGCACGTCATGTGACGGCGTACTGTACACGGCTAAGCGTAGGTCAGACGCACCAGCATAAACTGAACTTTAGTGACATCAAAGCCACTAGAACATAAGACAGTCTCCTGGGACTTCATCCTTCAGGAAGTGATATCATTAAAGTGAATAGCACACAAAATAGCAATGAGCAATTTAATAAATGATTTGTCATTGAGTAACCGATGTAATTTATACATATTTAGATTATAACAGGTACATAATATAGATCATTAGGTTTGATTTGAGACATTATGCAACAATCTGTCATTGAAAAATAACCCGTTCTTACAACAAGGATTCAAAATCAAGGTTTTTAATGTTGAAACAACGTTGGTGCGCATGCTGTTTTTGATCTTTTGGTTGCCGAGCCCGTCTGCAACACAGTACGACACATCACAGTAGCGAGAGCGTAAACATTTTGCCAGTTTCTGGGCTGCGGGGAAAAGCAGGAACATCTTCTTTCATGTGCGGCCTCCGACGGCGATTCCTCTGCTAACAATCAATGATCAAAAAAACCCGACGATGAGCTGATGGAACTTCTGAAATCTCATTTTGACACATAAGAAACACATTTCGTTTAGGCCGGATCCCCCATTCCGTATCTTCTGTTTGTCAGCTCTTGCTGATGTTGTTTACTCTCAGGGCTGCGTTTTGACTGTGACATCTGAAATAAGCTTCATCCCCGGTCTGCTGTGTTACTTGTTGCTGATAAAGCAACACGGTGAGACGAGTGAGGTGTGTGAAGACGAGGTAAAACAAATTCTGGGAAAGGAGCCTTTTCCAAGCCTCCCTGCAGGCGGATAAGTAACAAGCAAATGAAGCGCTCGCATCCAACACACACACACACATGGTCACATACGTTGGACTAGTTTAAGTTTCACTTCTGTGGAAGTATAACTTCATTAGTAAATAGACATTCTCATCTGTACAGCTTACAAGCACATGTGCATACACACGTACACATTATTGACCAACATACCGTCGTGCAACTCAACGACCACCGCAGGACTGCTTTAACAAGCATTAAATGAAAGTTTATCTGTACAGCGAAATTTATCGACACCATTTCAGATGAATGCAAGGAATTGATCACGCAACAAGGAACCTCGATGCTTAGCAATAGCGGCGAGTTAGATCATTATCTCTCTCTTGGCGCTTATCTCTATCATGGCAGGAATACACACTTGCAAGCAGGCAAAAATCATTATGGCACCCCACTTGAATTTAATCATGCACACTACGGCATAAACAGCTTACATTTCTCATTAGTTGAATCTCTAATCAGGAGAATAGTACACAAACAAGGCCAACAGTTAGAAACATTACACTACTACACTACCATTATAAAAAGTAAAGTAATTCAAAATTGGTGCTCTGGCTGTAAATGCAAGATTCTTTTGTGATGTCAATGGTATGCACAACCATTATTGGGGAATATGGCACCCATGATCAAACTGTAAAGGCCGTAAGCTGCCAAAGAACAAACCGATTAAATACAATGTCAAAAATCCCATCAAGCATGTGTTTTAGCAAAACCGCATCAGTGAGACTGGAACTAATGGTGGTGAATGCAGTCACCTTCCAAAGTGATTAAAATATAATTTAAGCATGACATCAACAGTGAGGGCAGGAGAGAAAAAGGTTTTGCCATAGAACAGGTCATGTTGTATTGCGTCTGTGAAGTCTTTTCAAATGTGGGCTGGAAGGACAAAACTGGATTTAGGCATGTTTGTCTTTATCAGAGGTGTGGACAAGCGTTATTGTTGTTCTTCAGGTCAGGGAACTGGGATGGTAGGATCTTGATTTTGCGTTTTCAGTGACGATTTTTTTCTGATAGCGATGTTTATTGTGAACCAGTGTGCTGATGGAAGATCTAACCACAGCCTATTATAATATTTTATGCAGAGCAAGTCAGGTTTGGATTTTTTATTTGTAGGTAATTGATATAAAACATGATGACATGTAACCGAACAAGAGGTCCAGGACCTCTGGTATAAAAATAGATTCACAACAATAAATGATGCTTTATTAACAAGGTTTGGGAGGAGCACGAGCAAATTATTAACTCGGCTGGCTTTCAATGATCACAGCAATCATCCTATTCTCTCAGACTTTCGCAACATCCCCACTGCAGCCTGACTCTGTACCACTTGCCTGTTTTTACCTTAGCACCGGAGGGTTTGATCCGGGACCGGGCACAGACTAAGCCCGGGGACCTCTCCCCGGTCAAGGGGCAGGTGCTCAGAGTTCGAGGACGATTACCGAGCTAGGAGCCCTCGCCCGGGGACAGCACGCAAAATACGCATACTATCCGTCCCAGTTCATTAGCTGCAGGTCATTAGAAAGGTCTGCCGACATATTCAACTGTGGACATGGGGCATTTTTCTTATCCCTGTGTGCACCAAACCTATCTTGTGTTATTGCTGCCAAAAAAAAATAATTTAATATGGCAATAGAACCCATTCCTGGTTGAAGTTCTAGTGGCAGATTAATATGGTGCAGTTTGTTTTTGCATGAGAGCAGAAGATTTGTTTCTTGAACAGTGTCCCAAACAACCTGTGGTGCAGTTTTCCTTTATTTTTATTAAATGCTTTCTGACCCCAAAATTCAACTGATCACTGCAATTCTCCATCTGTGCTCTTTGAAGAGTCTTCACTGAAGAGGCCACTCAAATTCATCTCCTCGCTGTGCATTGAGACAATATAGACACACATCCTGCTTCAAGCTGATTTTCAACATCTCCAGTCCATTAAAACTTCTTGATCGATGCCCCAATGTTGGAAATGAGATTTTTCTATTGTTTTAACCGTTTCCTTAAAGACGTTTTGTATTTTGTGTAGCTCATCAGAACTATATTCTTTGGATTTATCCATTGTGATGAATGATTAAGGGGGTTTGGGCTTTGTAATATTGATTCTCGTGCGCAACAAGAAGTCATGAAGATCTGGTGTGCTAAGAAAATATAAATATCAATTGGAATAGACTTGGGAGATATTTTACTCAAAAGAATTTCTAAGGTTGGCAATAATTGTGACCAGGTCAAATGGTTTTACTTTAATTAAATATTGCATTATTTTATAACAATTTTTGAATAAAAGATCAAAAGGAGAAACAAAGCAGATTGATTTTTCACAGCCTTCTTTGCTCATATACAGTATACCAAGGGTGCCACTAAAAGTGGAGGGTACTGTTCTTGACAAGGAAAGTGACCTAATAAACTTGTTATGAAAGAAAGTATAGGAATTAGGCAAGGTCTTGTTTAACACAAGCACAAACAAATCTGAAAATGATTTTTTTCCCTGATTTAAGTTTATTTCAGATTTAGCTTGTTTTAAACAAACTTATTAAATGATTATGTTTTCTTTCATTAAACAAGACTTAACCTCTTCCACTTGACTTTGTAGATATAACTTTCTCTTTTAAACTTTTTAAAAAAATCCCAAAATGTAAATCCCAAATCGGAGACAGAACCTTATAATTGCATTTCTAAGGCCACAAAATGTATCTTGATTTAAGTAAATATAAATGTATCTTGATATTTTTAAGATTTATACAAGAAAACAAGACAAAAATGATAATAAGACATTCCTGAATGATATTTTAATAGAATATTATACATGTAAAATGTATTTACATTTACATTTCTAGTGCACTTTGTATTTGGAACTGTAAATGGTCCTACATTCTCCTTCGCAACGCCTGAATCTTGTATTTCAACATCTCTGAGTGTACGTCTTTTATCTCTATAGTGGCTTGGTAGCAAAAGCTATCCTTGTGCTACTTTTACTGATTGGTTGTACTTTTTCAATGCTAACAATTAAAGCAATTCACAGAGCCATAAAATTCAGCCTCTTTCAGACAGCACAGTTGCTAGGTAACACCTCTGTCCATTTAGAAAGAAGTACAAAAGACATAGAAATGTATGAGACACATTCTGAAATGTAACAATTACTGATTGATATTTTCTCCCCCACAGGAAATATATTGCATTCCCTGTATGAACAAACATGGCTATTCACATTTTTACCTGAATCATGTAACACCACCTCTTTAAAATCAGATCTATTCTCAGCCTTAGGTGTCACGCCCACCGACCGTTGGCTAAACGTCTGATGTAATGCGGTTTATTACCACAGGGACATTTCCACGCCTCTAAACATGACGGGACACACAATGATTGGTTGCTTTATCTGTCAGTCATATGGGTTCTTGGACGGGCCTTGGCCAGAAGAAAGCGGCGATATGTTCCAGACCTTCAGTATGAGAAAAACGACAAATGGCAGTCAAGTGTCCCAGAACTTTTAGCTTTCCTACATGTACATTCTTTAAAAAACCTTTGAGTTCAAAGCTTTTTTCCTATTGTAGTCAACATTGACAAAAAACTATTTGGATACAAGCATTCTTCCAAATAACTATCTCTGTGTTCATCAGAACAAATACATTTATACATTTGGAACATCTTAAGTGTCAGTAAATGAAGACAGCTTTTTCATTTTTATCTAAACACGTTAAAGGCTCTTTACTCCCACACAAACATCCAAAACCTCCCACTCAAACTTCCCCAAACTCCAACACCAACAAACTCCAACAAACCTATTTACCATGGTCTACCATATAATGCTCATATGTGTCTTCAGTAGCAGGAAAAATGCTTTGGAAAATTGACACAAATATGTGTAACTGTGTGCTCAAAGTGTGCCAATGTTGATTATAGTGTGCACAAAATGTCTTCTCACTTTATTTGTTCTAGCTGCTTCAGAACATTCCATCTTAATAGTCCATTAGGGTCGTGTCTTTATCTCCTCAGGTGTAAAACAATTAAATATTCATATCCATTGACACTCCCTCGCACATGGCCTTTCCACTGCAAGTGTCTTGCAAAAGTGAAACCACTGTTTTATCTTTATGAGTGAGCAGAATGGTTTTCAATGTTTTTTGTACCAAACTCTCCAGCCTATAAGGTCCAGTACCCAAAAGTCGTGGGTAAATACGTTTAGTATCCGTTTTTCAACTTTTCAAACCGTATTTTCTTAAAAACAATCACGTAAGTAGATGGTGGTTGCACATTATTGTAGTTTGTGCTAAATACAGTGATACGAGACTTTAGCCATTAATATGTTTTTAAACCACTGAAAAAGCACAAATATCATTGTATGTTGAAACTTCTCTAGGACCTCAAAACCTCTAGAGGGTTAAGTAGACGTGCAACATTGACATCATGCCTGTGATAAGGTGCGCAAAGCCACAGTGGGAACTCAGCAAAAGACAAAGGATCGATCAAACCGGGACAGCGGTTCCCACGAGACCCCTCTAATTAAAGGTGTTGAACAGCCAAATGTGTTCAATGCAAATGTGTTTGAGAAAATGACGCTCTGCCGACGCTAGCATTCTCCTATGTTTCTTCATGCTCCTCATCTGTCCAACTTCTGACCACATAATTAAAAACGAGCTGCCGCGTTTGGCGCGTCCGCACAGAGCCGGCAGCTCAATCGCCCCCCTCGTTCATCAGATTGCGTCCTGCGTTCAGCAGACAGGCACTGTAAATGGAAAATGAGCCTCAGTATTGACCTTCCTCATTTAATAAAGCTCACAGAAAAGATAGAGCGGATGCGTTTTAATTACTCTGCCCTCTGATTACATATCATCATCTTGGGCAGCTGTTATTGCAAGGTGATGGGGTTACGGGCTAATGCAATTTGTCGGAGCATCGCCAAAGCGGTATCAAGACGGAATGATGATGTACGTTTCGGCAAAGGGGTTGTGATTTGTGTTTTAAGGGACAGACAATTGATTAAGCCGTGTCTTCACGTAGGTGACATTTAAAATTAGTTTTCAGAGAATAATCTTATCTGGAGGAAAAGTAAAGTTCACTGTTGTATTTCGGTAAACATTCTCGTCAAGAGGTCTGATAATGCCATCTAATGTAATGGCCATATTAAAAAGACTTGTAATTGTAATAAGCCCTGGTTGTTCCTTGTGGCTATGGAAACTAATTTCCCTCTGGCATATCTCTGTGTGTAAACTTAAGGAATATAAAAATATGCAGTTAATTATTCCAAAATATTGTGAGAATAAAATAACTTTACGGTTCTAAAACACATTTGGGAAAGTGGAGCGCAATGGATTATGAGATATGACTGAAGTTAAAGTACTACACAGAATGAACAAATATGAACCATGAACGATTTATGGAATTATTCGTACTGTCAATAGGGCAAAAGAAACCAAACAGGGTGATCATAACCTTATGTTGTGACGGGTTGCATGAAGGGGAAACCGAACTCGGGTCCCTGGCATTCAAAGTGTGAGGTATTACTCACTGAGCTAGACACAAAGGTTTAAAACAAAACTTGGCAAGCCGTGCTTCCAATAAACAGAGTAATATAAAAGTAGACTCGAGGGCCCAAAACATCAACATAAGAACACTTAACGTCAAAACTGCTCAACAGCAAGAAATAAGGCATAAACATCTCAAGACTGAACACAAAGGCAGAGAAAAAACAAACTTATAAAGGGTCAACCACAGGTGTATACAATTTGGTGATGAGATGCTGAATGAGGCAATGTTGACCTCTAAAGGCCTGGAGCAACCAGAGTCCATAATGTGGGTGACATCACCTATTCTGAAGGCGCCTGGCAGGAGGTTCAGGGAGAGCGACCCCTGCAGGCCAGGGTGAAGAAATAGTCTTCAAAGAACAGACACGTTATATATGTGTAACATTACAGTGCTTGACCACTGACTGCCATGACTGATCAATCAGAGTTGAGTAATCCTGTGGTATTTCCATCCAGCTAATCCCAATGCAGTTTGTGTCATTGGCACGAAATTTGGAATCTATTTATTCGTGTTCATGGATTTCCATCTTTTTTCATGTCTGTCAGCACATTTTTTTTCGGGTCTAACTTAGCACGACTTTCAATACACAGACCCCGTGTGTATGTACATTTATATATTTATAAACCGATATCAAAGAGCAAAGAGTTGGGAAAGTGCTGTGCTGAGCGGCAGCTCTTAAAGGGGCCATTCACGAGTTGGCAAAGCAACGATAAATGGCTCCCCTTACCCCGCCCCTAAACTTAACGTCACAGGGGCAAAGTCAAACCAGAAAAATGCAAATGGGATCGAAGGAAAAATAATTCACACGAATGAGCCACCTTGTAAAACATGTGTGAAGTCCCATCGATTGCCTTGATATATATTTATTCTAGGGCTGTCGACGTTTACGCATTAAAGCATGCGTTTCATGTTTTGTTCGAAGAATAACGCATAAAAAATATTTAACGCAATTAACATTTAATCTGTTTATTTTTCTCTTCCTTTGTCTAGCCTTAAATTATATAGCCTAATCATGCTCTTACTAGTGTAAAGGCCTTTAAACCATTTAAGCGCGGTCAATTTGAAACAGTTGCTTTGACGCTGTGGGATGGATACAGTCAAAGGGATGGATACAGTAAAGGCAGTGAATCTCTGTCAGACAGCACACCAGTATTATGTTCTCTTTCGTGCTTGAATGAACAAAAATACACACGATTATGTCAGAAAGCCCTTTTGTCTAGAATTTTCATAAGCAGAGATTTCAACGTGTTAAATAAAATCCTAAATGAATGCAAAGAGTTGTGAAATTGGGAAAGGGCATCAGATCGGCAGCTCTTAAAGGGGTTGCATTCTTAAACCTGCTGCTGTGACTCCTATCCTTAATGTTAATCAACTAGACTGGACGCCGGTGGACACTGATTTGATGCCGGCGGAAAAAGGACTGGATGCTGGCTGCCCTGGACTGGATGTCCCGTACTGGATGCCGGCAGACACGGACTCAATGCCAGCTGGAGTGCCGGCTCGATGCGGCGGGAGCTGGATGTCAGCGGCCTCGACCCTGGAGGAGAAAGCAGCGGCCTCATCCTTCAAGGGGAACTGGGCGCCCTCAACCCTGGAGGGGAACCCAGCAGCCTCGACCCTCCCGTTGCTATCCTTCTGTCTGCTAGGTCCTATTCTGGCTGGTTCATTCTGTCACAATCGTGGTGAGAGCAGGGATAGAGGACCCAGGCACAGACAGCTGGGTTAACACAAACTTCTTTTAATAATAAGTACAAAACAAAAACCCACGAGGGGGTAAAATAACAAAGAACAAGGGTATAAAACATGATGGGTAAACAGGAACACAGACTAACTACACTTGACAAGACTACGACAACACTTGAATGAAATACAAATAACTTAACAAGACTCACCGAACAAGACACAGGAAGTCACCCACACAATCAAAATGAACCAGCACTATACAGAAAACATGACATGAGGAGGCAGAATCATAACAGAATTTAGCATTAAAGACTGTAAAGTGTTAGAGAACTTAATTCAACTTCTGTATATTTCCTACCTGTGAGACATGATATCTCTCAATTACACTGTCCTACAATGTTGGACGGCTATAATTTCATTAAAATAAAGAAAAGAGTTATCAATGTAATGCAGAAACTAGTCGCAGTACTAATATCAGAATGTTGGCTTTCATTCATAAAATGACTTTCTCAAAGAAATCAGTTTTTCTACATTAATTTTAAGATTAAAACATACTGTCAAACCGTCTCTGTTTGATCTCTAATGTTTGGCTATTGATGATCGGGAAATGGCTGAATTAAAGACAGTAGTGGTCGGAATGCGGTGTGTTTGCGGCGAGATATAATATGCTGACGTAACGCTTATAAGTCTCGAGTAAGCTGGCAAAATATACAGTAAGTGTATACTGTACTTAACATCCAGGACACGAGCGCACCTTCAGCTTTCAGAGATAGCATCCAGCCTTTGCTGTGCTTTGCTGCCATATTTGAGAGAAATTATGTTCAGGAATGAAATGAAAGTATTAGCAGCAGGTCGTGTTCAGTACATTCATTTTAGTAATTGGAATCAATGCCACGCGTGAGCTTAAAATAAGCCTACAGTTATCGTCCGCTGGTGTGGATGCAAATAGAGTCAGAGAAACAGTTATTGTTATACATGTAGTTACTGTACATTTAATGTTAACGGCCCTTCACGGGTTCCTTTTTGTACTTTTACAGGTATACAAAAACAAAATATTGTACCTTTTTGGGTACATAATTGTGCCATAAAGACCTATTGCGTACATACCAAATGGTAGACAGTGTTCTGTAGGTCTCTGAATACATGCATTTTTAGCTTCTTTACAGCAAGGTTTCAAAACACTGCAGGATGTTCACTTCATGAAACTTTAAAGAGATCCGACGGCTCGTCAAAGAGAGAAAAAAAACTGATTTGAGCTTCCTGGTGTGCGGGGAGTTTGCTTCTTAAAATCAAAACATATGTACTTTCATATCTTATTATAAAAGTGGTGAAATTGTGCAACATTAGAAGCCCAGAGTTGCAATTTCCCAACCACATAAAAAACAAGCATAAGCACCATCGCATGTACAGTACAACCAATTGCTTCCAAAATCAACATATCAGTTTCAGCACTTTGGTCTCTGTAGGCTATTGTATGGTAAAAACATTTGATTATTTTCAAATCAAGTCAAAGTCGCATCTATCTACCACTTTGAAAAGTGGAACGTGTATCATATGGACACCAGGTGCACTCCGGCGAACAGAGCGAGTGTTTTTGAATGATTGTAGTTGCAGTAATTATGATATTATTCAGAAAGTCCCCGCCGCCACACTCCCGTTTTTCAACAGGCCCGGTATGTCAGTGCAGCTTTCATTGTGTGCCACAGATTGCGGTAAATGTACCTTAGGAGTCAAAAAATGGCTTTCGCCTGGAAAGAACGCCTTAATAACTCTATCAAATTGGCTGGCTCAAAACTTTTCAAACTGAATTCAGATGAAAGAGTTTGAGAGAACGCTTCGATTGGCTGGGGTCAGAACCTCGAGAAGAGTGGGGATTTATTTTAAAGACCCGCTGTAAACTGGGGCTAAAAGCACGGCATGTAAGAGGAACCAGATCTTTTGAAGTCTGGCCCGGTGGTGGGGTTTGTTCCGCTGGAGCGTGTGTCTGTGTTGATTTTCAAGCTTATCCGAGACAGATCTCCTCTGGATTTCGGGTGCTTAATAATAACCTGATATCAGCGTTCAAGAGTGGACCAGACAGCACAGACACAGAATCTTTAGAGAAACAGCGTAGTTGATGGCTACAATGTCTTTTATTTCTGTCCATTTGGCTTTTTGTTTGGGTTCGACGCAGGCTAAAATCACAAAAAGACAGCGTTTCATGTCCCTGCGGTAGGTTTGCCTGCAGTTACGCTTTTAAGTATCAAGACGTGCAAACGTGTGTGGCCCCCCACCAGGAAAGTAACTACATTATTGACATCGGACCCCTTTGAAGTCTGCGCACTGCCTGCAGCTCGACTTCATTATAATTTCAAACACTTGATGGCTACATTGGAGTCAACCAGGAGCACATGACCCCCCCTTCTTTTTTTAAGTGTGAACTTTATCCGGAGAAGTAATCCATTGTTTGCCATGATGTGTGTATGTAAACCACAGAAAAGCAGAGACGTACCCTCCGGCTATATCTTTTGTGCATCTTTTCTTCCAGAACTGGAGGGGAGTTCAGCAGGGATGTGCAATTACGCCCCCAGGCATTCCGATGCTTATCTTTTCGCTAGACGCACTCTCACGCTAATTGTGACTCAGCTTTTTGATGTACAATTACAGTGGCCTTTACCATGTCTGGTCTTTAAAGGCACAGGACATATCCAAATAAACAGCAAACCCTTTGACTTCCATTTTTGGACCACAAGAGGAGAGATTTCGTAGGATATGCCAGGATTTCTCATATGATTATGGTAAATGAGGC
Source organism: Barbatula barbatula (assembly GCF_947034865.1). Taxonomy (NCBI): domain Eukaryota; kingdom Metazoa; phylum Chordata; class Actinopteri; order Cypriniformes; family Nemacheilidae; genus Barbatula; species Barbatula barbatula. The sequence continues at coordinate 9,253,392 of NC_136787.1, read as the reverse complement.
TGTCAAGCTCCAAAGTTACACAATGAAATCCCTTAAAGCATCCTAAAATGCCCTTTGACGTAAGAGAGTTCAAAAGATTGATTCAGGAATGAATCATTTCGATCAGTTTTGTGAACCTAAGTCATTGAAAAAAAAAATCCAGATTCAAACAAATCTTTCGTTTCAGTATGTAACATTATCTCATAAATTGTCAGTATTACAAAGATAGGAATGGGGCAATTTCAAGATTGTAGACATTTTGCCTAAAATAACAATTCTGTCATCATTATTTCACCTTGATGTCATTCAAAAACGTTATATGACTCTTTCTTATATTGAACACAAAAGAAGATATTTTGAGAAATATCTTGTGGTTGTTGTCCATCCACCGGAAGTCAATGAGGTCAGTGTTGTTTGGTTACCAACATTCTTCTTTTGTGTTCTGGAGAAGAAAGAAAGTCATCCATGTTTAATATGACATGAGGATGAATTTTGGGTGAACCGTCCCTTTAAGAGCCGGAAAAGCCACAAACTCCTTGCCTTCTACATTTGGAATGCGATTCTTCAGCCAAAATTACACCAAATAAACATTAAACTGAACAAAATGAAAAATAAATTTGACAAACATTGTTTATTTACTTAAAATCTTTTTGATATAATGATTGTGAATTCATTTAGCCAAAATAACCATGTGATGAAAATGTGATATTCTGGCTGAATTCATGAGACCTAAATTTAAAACATGCAGGAAATCCGTCTACTTTTAAAACACGTTACTTGCTGTTTTGGTCATTTTGCAACTCAGTGGGATTCGAGTGTCTCTTTAATGTTTACTACCCCGAGGTTACGGCTTGTATCCAGGAATCTTTAAATCTTTCAGCTGTTTGTCACTGTAGGTGTTTTCCAAGCTGCGAAGGAATGATTTACACATCTTATGTAACAGTTTCATTACCCTCAAAATGACTGCAGCGTGCCGCTCTATCAAACCAGTGCAAGATCACTTGAACCCAGATCGTACCCGGAGGGTTTCAGCTTGAAAACACACGACCAGAGTCAAATAAAGGGCCTGTTCAGAGGCAATTCTTTTTTTCACTGGTAGGGACAACATCTTCACCAGGACCAAGAATTTCACATGACGCCGATGGTTCACGCTGCGTGTTCATTTCAGTCCAGTGTCTGTTAAATTTCAATAACATCAATTCTCAAGAGTGACAAAGTCATCCAACAGAATGTGAAAGACACGACAAGACCCATGAAATGGTATAAAAATCAAGGTTACAGTTATCACATACAAATTTTTTTTGAACCTTTCCTAAATACATGTACATCACTGTTGTATTGCTTAGACTGAATACGAACTTGTTTTCTTTGCAGTTATTTTCATGTGTTTCTCCAGTTTTCATTTTCTGCAAATAAATGACAACATTCAAACACTGTTTTCATTTGAAATTTGGGAGAAATATTGTTAGTAGTTCACCGAATAAAAAAAAGATAATTTTACCCCAAAGCCTACCTATAAATAGTTAATAGATCATTTTGAAATGGTCTCTTAATGTTTTCTGTGCATTCAAGATATGAATAATACGTTTTTAGCATAATAACTTTCATCATTAAATTTGTTCTAAAACCCATGAAGAAGTTTGGCACAATGTTGTTATTCGTGTTCACGCATATTCAGATATGGCGATTCAAGACAGCTCAATGATGCCAAATATTAAGTTTTAGTGTGTCTCACAACCAACTGTGACACTTCAGTTTTCATTATTATGAATTATCATTTTTGGATGAACTATCCATTTAAACTAGCACAAAGTACCGACTGGAAGTTTGATAGACATTTCAGAGACAAGAAAAACATACCACTGGACCATAATCCCGTTGGGCTTAATTTAGGCATCTCTGTTATTTATAACACCGGCTGCAAATAAAGACGCTCAATGAAGCTTTCGTAAACGTCAAACATAACAACGACAGCTTTATTTTGTATCTGCAGCCGAACGCCGATGTCACGTCCACCAGATATAAAACAAGCACGGCCAGATGATGTTTTCAGTAAACTGCCTTATTTCAATATGTGTCGCTATGGCAACCATCTGTGAATAAGTCCTCTCTATTTAACCTATTCCCTTCTTTTTGCGTGCATGCTTTTTTGCCATCCCCTCCGTGTGGCGGTTCCTCTTCATCCACTCAACATGTGTCTTTTAAAAGGGGGCCGTGGGTACTGCTATCCCCTGCTATTCCCCAATGTATCATTAAGCATGCCTGCAGCGGTGCAGAGACTGTCGAGTGTGACAACTGTCTCTCCAGCCAAGCATCGCCTGGCTTATGAGCACAAACAAAGACGCTCTTTTGAAAATTTTCCCTGGCAATTACCTAAAACAGCATGGGATTTGACATGATTAATTCAGTCGGTGTAAACATTTCATTACGTTGCTAACAGGTGGATAAACAGATGTGAGTTGATATAGCACGACTTGTCATTCCTTGGGAGAGATCGAGACGTGGGAAGACATCAATGAGAGCTGTTCTTTCGTACGTGGCTTATGATAAAATCATATACTGTTGGGTCAAAGAACAGCAACATTTGGATGCCATATGCAGTGTTGAGCAGCAATTAAACTACTATTAAAGGAGAATTACAGCAAGTAAAGGGAAAATTCCCACGAAAATAACAATTCTGTCATCATTATTTACCCTCAAAACCTGCATAAGACTCTTTCTTTGAAACACAAAAGGGGATATTTGGAGAAATGTCTCAGTGGATTTGTGTCCACACAATGGAAGTCAATGGGGGCCAGTGTTGTTTGGTTACCGACGTTCAAAATATCTTCTTGTGTTCTGCACAAGACAGAATGTCATACAGGCCTGAAATTGCATGAGGTTAAATAATTGATGAATGAAATTTCACTTCTGTGTGAACTTTCCCTTAAAGTATTAAAAACCAATTGGAAATAGCATGCACCGATGAATTGTTCACAATAAGGAACATGTGTTACAAAAGTAAATGTCAGGGCTTTGCTGAAATACGTTCTAATAGATTCAACTGCAGCAAAGTGGATTAAGAATAGAACATAATGCGTTTACTCTATTGACATGTTCCTAGTATACGTAGGACAGATGCATGTGAATCGATTTCTGTAACCTCTGATATGACCACCTGTACTGTGATGACAGTAAAATATAGAAAAAGAAAGAGGGAGGGAAGTGAATATTGAAGCCGAACAGAAGGGCTGTGAATAGTAGAGAAGGTGAATTAGTCTGGTCCTCGGGGTCAGCTTTAGCACCGAAGGTGAATTTCACTCTATTTTGCATTCTAGCACAAAACCGTGTATCTGATCTTTGACACCTTTAAAAAAAACATACTGCGTTCACAATAACCCCTGGACAATTTCAGTCTCAGAAAGCAAGAGAAATTAGCTACAGATATCCCCAAACATCCAGAAAATAACTTGGTTTGCTTTCATATAAGTGTCGACTTCTATGTTAAGTGATTTGTTGAAACATACTGTAGCTTCAAGGCTTTTTGGTAACATTGTGTTACAAAAGGTTTCACAGTTGTTATAAAAAAGCAATATGATGAAATACACAGAATGCTTACTAAGTAGTTAAGTTTGTTAGTAATAATAAATTGCACTTTACTTCTTACAAGTGATTTAGTTGAAATAATGCTATAGCAATATAGTGGCATATTTGGACAGTTTATCCAAAAATAAAAATTCTGTCATCATTTATCTACTCTCATGTCATTTACCTGTATATGACTCTTTCTTCTGCGTAACACAAAAGAAGATATTTTGACAAATGTTTCAGTCGTTTTGTCTCTATACAACGGAAGTCAATGGGTCCAATGTTGTTCAGACCAACATTCTTCGAAATATCTTCTTTTGTGTTCACACAGGTTTGGAATGACATGAGAGTACATTTTTGTGTGATCCATCCCATAAACGCAAAATGTGCCAGGTGTGTGTTTTATTTTACAACAGCTTTTTAAACGCTGCTACTTCACTCAGAATTGGAAATATCATAATTCCTGTTCAATATAATACACAAAGTTTGGCCAAGCTATGAAAAACATAAAATAGTGAATATGCATGTATGCATTGTATGAGTATATACAGCACCTTTCACACTTCCAGACTATTAGATTTAAGAGAGGCGCTTTAACACTGTAGCACTTGTTATGTACGAGCACGGTTTCACATGTGGGAAATAGCACACCATATGCTTCCTCGTACAGCAGTCTGGCACCGAGGTTCAGAATACGCAATGGTTCCCTTCCTATGCAAAAAGCTAATTAAAATCTTCCTGCCAATAATGCACGTAAACTAAATAAGACTTCATCTAATATTTTATTATGCATGCACACAATAGCACACATAGAAAAGGTGCTTTGAAAAGTATCGAATTTGCATTTAATAAACAACACAGCAAGCCACGTTACTCACTGTATCACCCGTGTCTTATAAACTGAACCGTGAACCTAACTGTTTATTTTATTCATTTAAAGTTATAACTCGATTTGTTATTTTAGTGTGATAACACTGCTGTGATAACGCAGATCCCATTAGACAGATGCATTTGGCATTTTCTTTTACCCGAAAACACAACATAGTCTCATCTTGCTCCCTGGGGTCAAACCTGTGACCTCGGAAAAGGGCAAACTACAGATTCACCGTACTGGTTTTACTTGTGACGGCCAGATGTCAATATTTCTGTTAGTGTCACCTTGGGAAACAACGTTCAACTAGTCAAATGCAAGATTGGGATGTGAGATTGGAAAACACCTGTCCTTTATCGTTGTGTTGAATACACAAAAGAACCGGCAGCATCTGTAAATGTACTTCGCCTCCTGATCTGCTTCCAGAATCCCCCAAAAATGTCAATATGCACATTGAAAATTTACACAAAATGTGTCATAAACAAAACGAATACTTCTGAAAGCAAAAGATTATGTTGGTTATGGTGCGTTCAAGCAATGCCGTTGATAAATGCCAGCTATGTTTTCATGCACAACCTTGTAATGGTATCATCAATGTTTATTGGATCTAGGCGCTTGCTAGTGCCGAAATAAGTGTTGACGTTATACCGATTCATGCAACCACGGAGTGAGACAATATACACCCCGAGCCAAATGGCCTGTATCTGTCTTTTCCACGGCAGTGTGAATGACTCACATTATCACTCCTCACCATACGTCATACATCACGCACCATCCGCAGCTCAAGACGGTAGCCACATTTGATTAACAGAGGACCCTTTGGGGTGAACAATTCACTATTCTTTGACTGTTGATCATCAGTACACACTGTCAGTATAGACTACTGCCCACCTCCATTTCACCGTATAAGAGATTCTCATTGATCTTGTAACAACTGCCATGAATCAATCCGATAGTGTTTAGGATCATTTCACATCACATTTACATATTTGGCACACTTTAGTCCAAAGTGACATATAGTGCATCATTATTTATCGGTATAGGTGTCCTTTGCAGATCGAACCCATCCAGTTTTGTTCTACTAACCCAACGTGCTACCAATTGAACCAATGAATACCCAAAAGAAAAATATGTTGCTCAGAAGTTGCTTTTCCACAGCTCAGGAGATTTGATGGAGCTCTCAGAACGTACACATTGTCTACACCAGACACGAGCGCTGCGATGGGACACAACAATTGACTTGATCTTAATGGGTTTGTCGTGTTGCATTGTGCTGCATCCAGTGTTCTTCTGAAGATCTACCGGTGACATTTTCGAGTCTCTCTAAGAAGAAATATTTTAGTATTCATATAAGGATCCATTGACAGAAATGCTAAATCATTTACATAGGTACGGGTGGAATGAGCCATTGGTTGCAATTCATAACCTCACCACTAGATGCTGCGAAATTCACTACACGGCATTGATGTCTAGGAGAAATAACTGAGATATTACAGAGATTAATTCTGTGATTTTTCATAATCAGCATCGCGTTAGTTCAGGCAGGTCACGTCAGTTTAGATTGCTCCAGCTGACAGTCAGCTGTTCTGACATGCACAGCCTTGGCAGTAACTACCAGTTCCTCCCACCCTCAATCCCCAACGTTACCTCATTTACTAAATCAAATCTGTGGTTCAGTGATTACGCGTTCGTGTATCACACGTATGTATTTCATGGTTCTGTTCGATACTCAGGGGGGTTTCGACTCTCGGATCTCCCCGCCCCGTCCAGGAATTCGTGCCGGACGAGCGCGCGGAGTCGGCCCAGAACAGAACCATAACCCCAACACCAAATAGATGCTTTACTATTCAATAAAATATGTTTTTAAACGTAAGTGGTCCTGACTGAATGTGCACTATTGAGGCTTATGTTAGGCGTCTCTGATGGAGCGTTTGATGAACATTTTATGGCATTAACGGAAAGAGTGAGTCACTATAAGTTTGCTCCTTGGATTCCGTCAGCACCATATGACGTGAAATAACAAGTGTGATCTGATTGGTTAGTAAAATTTAGTGTGATGTTCCCGCTCCTGTGTTATGTGTAATTTCACAGCAAACCTATTTCTGTGACACCTGTTAGAAAGAAGGGATATTGTATAAGCTGCATTGAAAATCATTAAAACAATGACAGTATGTGCACATGGGATTCGTTTAAATGCTTGCTGGACTTTCGACTTTTGCTCGAATAGTTCAGTTTTGTGAAACAAGTCAGATAATGCATTGCAAGGCAGGACAGGTGCACGATAAATACACCTGCATTTTTACATAACAACCTCATTATAGCCGTATGCGGCGATACAATTATTGGTTATATAAGATTGTACCGTACGTAACACCTACTCTCCAAACCTCTTATTTAAACGATTTTAAAATGCTCTGTACCCTAGCAGTTCCACATAAACACCATCGCCACATACAGCTAAATAATCACAGACTCATAAAGGTAATAACACATCAGAAAGAATTACAGGTCCAGATTACATTCAAGCTAATGGATGCGGCACATGAATGCTTGATCAAGCCAAGAGGCCGTAAGATCAGGGCTAAAGTTCAAAGCCTGCGTTCATTGCGATGACACCATTGATTATCTGTGCAGACGCTTACATAAAATACTCAGACCCAAACAACCTCTTTCCTCTCAACTAATTGAAACGCACAAGGCCGCTCTGGCTCCCTTTGTAGCGCGTAATAAACAGAAGCAGGTGTGCCGCTGCAAATTTGCCAGTTAATACGGAAAGCAGCGTGCAATTAGTTTCAGAGGCAGACGTATAAATCCTCACTGTTTTGTTTTGCTTAATTCTTTAGTAATTACCATGTTTGTTTGGTTTGGGGATTTCCAACTTCTTGTTTATAGACAACCTTGTCTGCAGCAAAAACAGGTGATGTAAAAAATGATCTCCAGGAGTAGCATTTCTACCAAATGGCTTGTACAAGTGACTTTAGGTGGCTTCCGGAGAAAAATGAGCATCCGTGGACAATCTTGTCAGGCATACAGGACCAATTATTGTGGATGCAGCCCATTTGGGTGGTACATTTACCAAAACATTTGAAAGAGATGCATGGTCATTTGGTACAGGAACAAACTGAAGGTGGATGTTCGCACAGCGACTGGCAGGCAAGGCCTCTGGCTAATAGAGGCCACAACCTCATGAAAGAGATGAAGCAGTTTTGTGCTGGACGATGTTGCTTTGGAATGGACAAAATGTGCCAGTACTGTCGTACACTTCCATAATGCAGCTGGCTGTGAATGTACTTATACATTCACCAATGATTCGAAAAGAAGAAAATGAGCAGGCGTGGTGATTTCAGTGCAGATAAATTCAGAGCTGAATATCCAAGGCTTCAAATGTGAAAAGAATCTACCAATGTCGATACATATCATATTTAAGTGATAGTTCAACCACAAAATGTCAATATTGAATCACCCTCTTGTCGCTTCAAACCTGTATGACTTTCTTTCTTCTGCCAAACACAAAAGAAGATATTTTGAAGAATGTTGGTAACCAAACAACAGTGGGTTCCCATTAACTTCTATTGAACACAAAACCAATGCAAGTTAGTGGATTGAATATCTTTTGTTTTCTGCAGAAGAAAGAAAGTCATACAGGTTTGACATGACAAGAGGGTGAGCAAATGATGGTTGAACTTTCTTTTTTGGATGAACTTTCAATTGAAGAGTCAATTAAATGAATTAATAAAGAGTTAACGAACAGACTAATAAGCTCTTGGCACTACCTGCCAACTATAATGTCATATGAGCCATTACGCTACCTGAAGGCGACAGTGACCAGGCTCGCAAGGGCAGTGTAAACAACCGGCTTCTTTGACTTCTTTGACACTGAACGACGCGGTGACATTACAGCAACACGAGAGAGAATCAAGACCCGTATGCTTTTAAATAGTTCGCTCAGTACTGCAATGTCATCTGTTGAACAAGCCTAATAGCCACCCTCATCTATCCACACGAAAGATGTCCATGCTTTTCCATGTCATCATGTTCATTTCGTACTGGCCGGCCAGTGACTAACTATCATCACAACTAACCTGTATGAATGCCCATACAAATACATTTGTCTGTGGATGCCCAGTGCGTCTGAATGGTCATTTGACATGCGTTTGTGGAATGTGGAATAATGTAAACAGCACCTAATGTAATGTAATTCCAACAATTGTAAGTCTGAAAAAGTATCCAAACACATTTCAGGGCAATTTCGGGTACAATTCTGTTTATATATAATGAAAGTTACCAAAAAAGAGAAAAGAGGCCGGGGAAAACACCTAATGGTGTTTCAACACTGTGAATCAATGTGATTTTTAGTTTGAGAGCCCAAACTGTAGGTGTAATAGCGACAGATACAATAGATACAAAACAGGCTCACAATGTTGTGATAAATTCATGATCGATTAAAGTCAACAGCAACCCACTGTTCAACCCCTCTTTCCTCTGTAGCATTTTGAATTCCATTACTCTTATTTACAAGTTACAGACCACTTCGCAGAACTTAAACACTGGTCCTTTTCATTTTTCTCAAACTTAATTAAATCTTAACATTTTGTTACTGTATATAAATGTTCTGCTTGTTGTATTTTACAACGTTCGTTTCAAAACTAAACAGGAAGTTCTACTGCACCAGCATTGAACCAGCATTGTTTACGTTTTCCAAAGTGGTTTATTGGGAAAACAACCAGTCGAGTTTTGGTCAATGTGAAACCTTTCGCAATATACCTCCCGAAAACGTGAAAGTAAGAAATATTAAGTTTTAGTTAAAGTGTCATTTACAGCATTTTTGTAAAACCGAACCTCAAGAAGAATCTGTACCTCAAAAAAAGCACAACTTAGTCACCAGAGTTTATTTGTGAGTTGGAGATAAAAGCTCCATGCGCGGGTTTAAGGTGGGCTGACACTGTGATTTTCCCACTGGCACCGTCAGCATTTTTAATCTGTTCACACAAAGCTAGTTTATTCAACGCAGTTTCACAGACACGCAAAAAGCACATTCATGCGGACCTATTTATCTCTGCAGTCCTGCACGCCAGAACTTCCCTGCACGATATTTTTAAGAATAACAACAGTTTAACAATGAATGAAGAGGTTAGTGACAAGTAATCTGTAAAAAAACATTTTAAGGCTCAAAGGCACATAGCAAAGTCTGGGCAAAGTGATTTCTATCTATTCCTTATTTAGTCGGATGACATTTGGCAGCAATATTAATGATGATAAATTCTGACCGGGTGTCTTGAGAGACATACAATATCCTCACAAGCATATTTTAAAGTAATTTTCTTGCCATTCATGGAGGCACGCATTATTCGGCCCGAATTCAAAACAAAGACAAACAATTGCTCGAAATGCAATTTGCTGCTATTTACCTGTCATGAAAAAGCTTTTATAAACATGTTTGAAAAGTCCATTTGTTGCCAGGTCTTTATCTTTTCCTTCACATATTCGCATATAAAAAGCAACTGACATTCACAGAAGTCAAAAGGTAGGAGACGACGCAAAAGAAGTGCTCTTTAAGAAGAAATCTGCTCAGACAAACAAAACTGACCATTATAAAGACGTGCCGCTTCACACGAAATACCAACCAGCGATGAGATATTGAAGACCAAATGACCATAAAATTAAATAACAAACATCTTCCCAATTTGAATTGTGGCAAATTTTGTGGCAGATTAGATTGCTGTCTGTCTATGACTTTTTTATACGCTCAATAGGTATATTCAATTCCGTCTAAAATACCCTGTCCTGTTGTAAAATCATCGTAACCCACGGCTCAATATAATAACTTTAAATCGTATGTCTTTAGAATGCGTCATTCAGAGTACTTCAAGGTAAAAAAAGTTCCCACATGCTGGTGTGTATTGTTGGAAGTGACCATTGAACAACAGTCGTAGCGATTTTAATGCCACTGAAACTCTAACCGTCAGCTAACCGTAAAGAATAAACTGTCCAGTCCGAGACACCTTTTTCAAATAGTAAACAAACTTTAAGGTCTTTATGAAATTTGTAAACTTAGTTCTTTTTCACTGTACATGCAGCTGTGTTAACAACATAAAACCAACGTTACAGTAATCCTCATGGCATACTGCGGTAAACAGACGGCTTTTCATCTGTTATGAATGCTAGAAGGGGTTAATATAGAATAAAGTGTCCAAAGGAAGTGCATGGGCTTCCAACGGCCGGTTTACATTGCTGTGAAGATTCAATAAAGAAAGCTCTCATGGATGTGACATCTGAGAACAAGTTAATATTTCAAAGAACAAGCTAAAGCTAGACACTCGAAACATTGAAATATTGGCGAAATATTGTTGAACGATGAAATGTTTAAATTAGTATTGAAATATCTCATTTTTAAGTTAGACTCATTCGAGCTGTTTGGGACACTGTTGAGATCTGAAAATTCTCTGGAGAAAAGTCTCTGTTTCCTCTTTCATAGCTGCTTAGAAGACACGATGAGGATATCAAGGAAAAACTGTTTTCTATTTATTTTGTATTTTTACCAGATGTGGTGTGCTTGAAACAGTATCTTTGAGTGAAGATCTTTAACTGACGAAAAAAATACAGTTTCAAAACAGACTTTCACATAAGGCCTGGAAAAAGCACGGTTTGGGATTTTCGAGACAGCTATCGACATCTTTTAAACCCACAGAAGTACAAGATTATAATGAGAATTAAGGCAAAAGTATAGTCAGGCCGTCCGCATCCGTGTGACGTAGTTTTGGTCATCAGGAGGGTCCGTGGTAGTCCGCACACCCCGTCCGCACATTTTTTCTCAAATTCAAAATTCAGAGTAAAATACATTTCTGAGTAAAAATACTTTTAATTTTTTTGATGTATTTAGGTATTAAGGGGAAAAAATTCAACATGTACTCATGAAATGTAATTGAGTAAAAAGTGCGATATGTAATTGTAAGTATGATATGATATGATGATGCTTCATAATAGAGTAAATTATTTCCACAGTTAAGGCATTCTGACACAGTACAGATACTTCAAAATTCACATTTACATTTAGTCATTTAGCAGAAGCTTTTATCCAAAGCGACTTACAAAGAGTTCAGGGAGCAATAAGCGAAAATGTACTTTATAGAATAAATATAATCAAGTACTGTCCACCTCTGATGACCAAACCAAATAACAGGTGTCCTGCACACAAGAACAGGTTCGACCTAAAGAAATATACAATAGTAGAGTGTATAGCTCGCAGTGAAAAGAGAGTTCTGCACTTCTAGATTGTTAATAATGTGAAGACTGTTTCTATGATGTATGATATCTCTGGCTCCGTCTCCCTATACAGATTTACAGTGTGTTGATAAAGTCATTTCTCATTTCCTAGAAATGTATATTCCCACAGGAAAGACAGATCACAATGATCTAATCTCTTTAATTCTTCAGTTGTTTCTCAAGACAGCAAATGCTTCATGTGGAGAGCAAATGAAGATATTTTTCTCGGCCAACTGCACCTCTAGATTCGTCCCATAACAAACCATAGTATCGTCACGAGTGCTTTTTGATGAGATCTAATCCGTGTCTCAAACTACGAACAGAATTTCCAAAATAAACTTTTCATGCGACCAACCTGAGCTAATCCTTCCACCCTTGTTGTTATGAGTGGCTCCAAACATTTACAGTATGTCAACGATTACTGTATTTATTCTGAGAAGAACAGACGTCATGGACGGACGTGACTCATCTGAGTGCTCTATAATTTGATGTACACATCCTTATCATCTACAAAATCACATTAACACCGGCTGCCAACTACACATCTATATACCATGGCCACTGCTTTGCTTTATATACATTAACATTTATGCATTTGGCAGACTATTTTATCCAAAGCGGCTTACATTGCATTATATTATACTATTCTATACAATTTTTTTCCTGTGTATATAGACTTCCATTAAACTATTACCTTGAAAATTCATTTGCATATTTGCCTATGTATAACTTTCTGCGAATAAATGACTTGCAGCATACCTGTGTGTTTTTCACAAATGTGAGACCTATGAGAAACTATGAGAACTGAAACATTTTTATTTTCATGGTAATGGTGACAACCGAGTCAATAGTAAAAGCGTTTCTCTGCGTTACTGAAAGATTTGTTTTTCTCTGTCCGCTCTTACATAAGAGTCGAATACGTGATTGGGGACAAATAATGCAAATATTAATGAAAATGGGAACGCAACGTGAGAGAACACCAACAGTGAAAAATTACATTGCACATACCTGCCTATTATTGGAGTGATTCGACTTAATAGTTAAGGCCATTAGCAATCATCTACCGTGCTATCATTTCTTCTCTCATAACACCGTGCCCTTGGAGTGATGACCCTTCCAACCATTCCTGTTCCCATGACAACATATTCTGAAAGCGATTTGGTTTACAAACATGGCAGTATAAGGCAAACTTCGAAAAATCATAATTTACAGTACTGCTCCACGCAGTAGTCAAGAACTGTCTGGTTATAAGCATTCTTCCTAATATCTTTCTCTGTGTTCATCGCAACAAAGACATTAATACCGATTTGGAACAACTCGAGGGACAATTTTCATTTTTGGGTGAACTGTCCCTTTAATCGCTGTTCTCATCTGTTATAAAAGAATATTGCTACATTGATCCTTAGGGGCCGCCCCGACCAGTTCTAGGACCGTCTATTCTGGGGAACACATTAGACTCTGTCTAGATCAGAAAACAGGCCTCTCCAGTGGTACAGAAACGGCCTGTGATCAAAAAACAACCTCACTTGGGTCAGTTGTCATGTTCACCAGAAGTACATTCAACTTGTCACCTTGGTTAAATCGAGAGATAAATGATTATATAAATATTCTGGAGACACTCGCTCATTAAAAACACATTGATTGCTCAATTAACTTTTGTACGAGCCACACAGCGCTGCCTCCCTGCTGCTGCCTCGAAATGATCACTTTAATTATCCCTCACAACTCCTCATGCAGTTTTGAGGAACAATAACTACGCCACGATAACAAATGTTCACGCCAGTCTGAAAATAGTGTCATGATGGCACTCATCTTTGTGTACATAACACAATATGGTGAATATCAATACTTTAAAGGTGCATTGTGTGAGATTTAAGAGGATCTATTGACAGAATAGTGTAATGAAATATAATGTACATAACTATGTCTTCAGAGGTGTATTGTAAAGTTATGTTTTTATTACGTTAGAATGAGCTATTTCTATCTAAATACACTGCTGTATCTGTGCCACTGTCGACACAAAACACTTGCAATTTTTCAATTGTTTTCCCAAAAAAAACTTTCAGACCCTCTCAGGAACTGGTTAAAGGAGACATATTCTGGAAAATTCACTTTCATAAGGTGTTTGAACACAAATATGTGTCCTTAGAATGTGTGTAAAAACCAGACTATTATAGTAAAAATCTTCTTTAAAATTCGCATAAACCTGAAGTAGTCTCTTCCAACATTCCTTTAATGATGTCATTAAAGGAAAACTCTGCCCTCAACAAGCGTTGGAAGGAGGGACTTTATAGAAAATTCGGTTGTTTTGTAAGAAGAGAGACTTCGGTGAAAAATAAAGGTAAAATATGTCAAAAAGTTTTTTCACAAACTAAGAGTGAGCTCCTGTTACACTTCACCACAAAAACACAATAAATATCTGGAAATAACGTGGAATATGTCACCTTGAAGATGATGTTGTCAGTCAAAATACATTTTGTATTATTAAATCTTTCAGATATACATTTTAGATGAATCCTCAGATCAAGTTCTGCTTAATTGAGCTAGAAGTTGCCAATGTGCAAATAAACAAAGCAGTTATTGCAGCTGTATCTTGTGCCAAGATTATTAATGGAGTTATGCTAAATTAAGTAAATGCTTAAAATGGCACATGGCGTTCTCATCCAGATAATGTCACATTCAGTTTATTTGCAGCTTTGTATGAGGAACATATGGCTGGCTTAGATTATTATGAAATTTGATGCTGGTTTATGCCGGCTAGGTGCTGGTCTAACTAATGGATCCATATGGTAAATATGGCTTTGTCATGAGGCTGGTTGGCTAGAAAATATTTTTAATATCGGTTTCATTGAGAAAAACTACCATTATTTGGCAAAAGAAATCTTCAGTTATAGACGAGTGCAATGCAGAATGCTGAAGAAACACCAATATGCGCAAGCAACCATATGTTGCTCTCACATTTAAATAAAATAATAAAAAAAAACACAAACTCCCAAAAAGGAAAAGCTAACTTTATTAGCTTTAGAACGTGGATAAAAACAATGTTGAATTATTTATTTTAGCCTCACTGTTCTTATGTCAAAATAATAATAAAGATGACAATTTCAGTAGTTTTTACATACACTTTAAACAAATAAAACAGCGATTCCATAGAAGAAAATGTTTTGATTCCACAAAGAACCATTCAGTCAAATAGTTTTTTCTAAGAGCCATCTCTTATAATCTAGAGAGTCAAGCAAAACATAAATGTTCTTCAGATGTTAAAGGTTCTTTTGGAAACCGTTTAGACAAAAAGGTTCTTCTATGGGACTGTGAAAAGCACTTTTATTTTTATTTTATCTCTGAGAGGTTTGCTCTTCTTTTACGTGACAAAAAAACTTGTATGAGTATATTTGATGGAAAACACTAGTGACTTCAAGAGCCAAGCCCAAACATTTCCAGTTTATGAGATATTACTAAAGCGGCACTGAAAACCGGCTTCCTCAAGAATGATGGTTTATTGGTTTTATATCGGGTAAGATGCATTATGTTCATTTTTTACCCATCAAATGCCATTACTAAACAACTGTTTTTTTACGGTTTATGTATGAAATTGACTTAAGAAGCTTACTTCGTTCTCCTGACATGGCCTGAAGTCTGATAACTTATAAATGTCTCAGTTTCCATCTGAAACTTTTTTATCACCCATAAAGTTGATGCACTGGCCAGACTATAACTGAGTGGATCGCTGGGAAATGAGATTGGAGTTGTTTTGCTTCCTCGTTCTAAAGCCTTCAAACTATCCTTGGCCTATTATGACAGCACATTGTGCTACATGGATAATGAAGTGGAACGCTACTTCTAGACCACTCGTCGTAATGGAGGCCCAGTCACAATGATTAATGCGCTATTCACCGTGAACTCAACGTTTTCAGAAGCTTGTCAATTCTTCTGGTCGGCCACCAAACAAACACAACAAATGCGCGGTTTTCCCTCATTAAAATGCAAATACATTGACACTGTTTGGTGGTTTTAACCAACACATAGCAGCACAAGTGTGATGTAAATGAAACAGATGTGACTATGGCTGTGCACTGTCGTACCCGTTGAGTCCCCATAGATTTGAGGACAGAGTTTATGAAGTATATGACAGAGATGTGGCACAGTGGAAAACAATTTTGTGCTTACTGTTGTTTTGAACACATTTTAGCTTGCGAACATCTGTGCTAGTTATTCCAAGTACAAAGGCGTATGTCTTCCCAATTTTGAATCGCATCATTCAGTACAGTATGAGCTAGTTTTGCTTCTGAAATGGCTCCTTTCCAGATGACAACTAAAGGCCCATTTTTTTCTCTCCTTCAAACACTTGTCTCTATTCTGGCATGAAACGAAAATTTTTACAAGCTGAATGACTCAAAAATGTATTCAAAATCATGTCCTATCCAACAGTTTTGTCTACAGATTGGGCTCAGTCCTGTTCCACTGAGAAATATTGGCTTCACAATTTCTCAATGCTGTTATCCTTAGCCAGATGTATAGGAAGAAAAGTCAAAGACTTTCATAGATCAATTCCTAAATTAAATCATAGTAAACTAAAGGGATACGCGGCCCAAAATGGAAAATTATGTCATGAATTGCTGGTTTGGTTTTTTTTTATGCCACTGGAAGGAAAAGTGCTACAATACAGAACATTTAACTGTAGAACACAGTCAATAAAAAAATACAGAAACGGTGCTCCTTTACCGGCCAGATGCATTCTGCTCACACATACAGATACGCTGTCTGTCAAACTTGTATTATTTGTTTAGGTTATTACAGAATAAATAATGGTGAATCTGTGCTGATGAGTTTTTGTTTCTTAAGGTAATGAAATAGATTTCTGTGAAGTATGATTTCGCTTGAATGATTTATGCGTACGATTTTTATAAATGTCAATTATTGAAGTCCCCAAAGCTGAAAATATAAGGTTTTATTTCTGCGAATGATAAGAAAAATTGCACAACAAATTCTCTGACAATAAGTCCACGGACAGTATATGAAAGACTTTTTTAAGAGTGTGGCAGTCAAATTTCAGTCCTATAGTTTATCTGTAAATCCTTGGTCTGTTTGGAATGAAATGCAAATACATGCAGCTGTATTAAAGACCATGGTGGAGTGATGTAATCTAAGACTTTGAACCCAATATTTTAACTTTAAAATGTTAATTCTAAGAAACTGCTATGAGATGGGATAAAGATCTAAGATAGTTTAGCTGTCCAATAAAAACATTTCATTCAAAAACGATTTTATCATTAACTTAATTATATTAGTTAGTTCACACAAATGTACACAATGTATCAGAATTTAAGTAGGTGAACATTGAATGTGAAAGGTTGGCTGGGAAAATGGAGTCGTAAAGGTCACATAATGGCATTATATCAAGAAATCACTATTTAGCCGAAGACACCACATTCCCAAGCTCTTCACTATAGCGACCATCCAGAGCTGTGATGTGAAAGACATCACGCGGGGAAAGAATAAGTCCATTACGTGCTTTTAAGAGCCCTTCATAAAATTGGGCACGGCCAAAATATCTACTCATCTAACTTTTATATGGCTGTCAATGGAAACACAAGCAACCTTGCTAAATTCTCCCTTTATGACGCTATCAGTATCGTGAAGGTCAAAAGCAGTTGTCAGTTTCCATCTGAATCTCACTGTAACTGAGAGAACATGCATGTCAGATAAAGAAAGAAACCAACACAGAGAAAATCAAATGGATTCTCTCGTATACTTTCTGAGGTACCTGTTCTGTTCACTGCTTCAACAATATGTGCATTTTACAGTGAGGAAATCTGGCATTAATTTGAATCTTTTCAACGCTTTTATGTCAATCTCTGTAATGATTATATTCCACCGTGCTAATTTCCTGGAAAACCTCATTGCATTCAGCTTATGTTCGATTCCTTTAAAAATAACTACCACCTGTCAAACAGGCAAGAAAAGCAGTGTGCAGCTACAAAACCATTATGATTTGTCGGTGACAGGCCTATATAGAAAGACAATGAAAGAAATGGTCAATATGTAGCTTAGAGCTGACATAAATGA
Organism: Barbatula barbatula; assembly: GCF_947034865.1. Classification (NCBI taxonomy): domain Eukaryota; kingdom Metazoa; phylum Chordata; class Actinopteri; order Cypriniformes; family Nemacheilidae; genus Barbatula; species Barbatula barbatula. The sequence continues at coordinate 9,235,646 of NC_136787.1, read as the reverse complement.
GCAATTCAAACTCACCCATGGCAACCTGACTAGAAGCTTTGAAAGTTTTCAGCGCAATGAGGCTCATGTATTGATCCTAAAACTTTTGCAGTATTATGCAGTGAATTTGACATTTTGGGGGTTAGACAACGGCTATGTTCACTATGTTTTTGGATTGACCGAAGCAGAAAGTTTGTATGTGAGTTTGATTTGTCCTGTTCACACAGCAGCTTATAAAGTAGGACTGGTTTCACATTAGTTGTGAGAGACCCAAGATCCAAAAAGTCATCACATTCACATATTTGGGGAAGTCTCTGCCCGAAATCTTGGTTTCAGGATTGTCAAACATTTTTCTTAAAAACACTTGCATCAACAAATTTCCTTTTTATTTATTTAAAACAAGGCATGACACGTTTAAAGCATTATTTGAAAACTTTTACTGACAGTTAAACACAATTTAGATTTCTTTAGGCCTAAACATTTTTATTTTCATTATCGCAACCATTAAAAAACGGCCAATCCCATAGCATGTTTTGCTAGAAAAAGGTTTTAATGAATCATACGCATAAGACAGTAATGAACTATATATTGAAACTTATGCAATTGGCTCCTGTGACATCTAAAACTAAATTGCAGTCCTTTTGTTTCGCCACTTATCCGGATTAACTGTGAAAAGCTTATAGAACTTCACATCTGGATTCAGTGTGAACATAACTGAACTTCTTCTAACAAATGTATTCCACTACGGTGTAATGTAGCCAATGACATCTCTGACTTACAAACACTTTATTAACACTTTATTATTTAAAATAAATAAAGTACACTGTAGCGCACTTGGAGTACGAAGTAACCGTTCTGTAATTACAAAAGATAATTAGTAATTTCACAGATGAATGATTATGCAGGGTTATATTTTCCCACCGAATCTTAGCGTTCGACACCTCTGTAAATAAAGTGGCATATCACACCTGATACATAAGAAAAAAAAAACGCAAACGTGAAGACATCTATCAACGCGATCAACGTAATTACTATATCTCTAAAAAGAAAGAGGAAAAAATCTCATTGTGATGAAAAATGGCTGTCGGTCTCAACAAAGCACCCAAGGTTCCCCATCGAGAGCGACGGCATCATTTGTGCCCAGCTCCAATCCCATTAAGCTTGCACTGTAATTACCAGCCTTCATCACCTATGATGTTTGCACAAAAATAGCAGCAATACCCCAGCACTCTTTGAAACAGATAACGTGCCACTTTTCAAAGAGTGCTGGGGTACTTCTGCTATCAGATAGTTGCCTTCAAACTGAAAATGAGAGCTATAGTAACATCCAAAAAGTGTTAATTTGTTTCAGTTCAACCTTAATAATAAAAAATTACGATAATATATTGAAAATATGGAAGACAAATGTACAGCATGTGTGTCCGCTCCGCAGAGGGCCGACGGTAAATGGGCTTGTAAATCATTTCAGTCTCCCTCTGCCCGCGTGTCCTACATTACAGTATATCTCGGTTAAGAGTTCCCTCATTATACACAATGTGACAAATTTATTCCGCCGCTGAACCGATGCCCTGAAGAAATTGCTTTTATGTGGTGACCCTAATACAGATGCCCTACAAAGTTCTGCTAAATAACCGCTCCGCTAACTTCCAGCGCGTGCGTGTGTGTGTGCAAACAGATGATGTGTGATTATAGACCCAAACAGTCAAACAGCTCAGCTGAGACCCAATTATGCCCTGCGATGAACATGACACCCGATGATCACCTCACAGCGCCTTGAAAAAACTGTGTTTACATATTGCTATGCTAATTGTGATTTATACTTCGGCCACGGAAATACAAGTTCCCCGCTGCTCTTCAGATGGACATGCATTTTTGTAGCCATTCAATCCCCCGCGAACAGTAAATGGGCTCCGTTGCATCGAGAAGCAAGAGAGAATATCACGAAACAGTTATTATTCAGAAATCACCAGGCAGTTACATATTGAAATATTTGTTTTGCACGCCGTCACACCTTATCGTACGCAAAGTGGACGAGTCAGTGAGCTCTTGCGGTGTTGGACACAGAGAACGGCTTCTGCTATGTCAGATCATACTGGCCTAGCGACTCATTTGGGGATCATTTTGGTCTTATTGGAAACTGAAGAGAGATTGTCTGTATTAGAATTGAGATAAGCTAATGAAAGAAATTCATCTTTTTTCATTACCGCTGGACGTTTATGAGCTACTTGGACTGTGTGAAGCAGCAGTTTGAGTCCACAGGGGGTTTAAGTTGCGGTTAAATGTAAATTGGACAATGGAATATGACTCCAGTTTCTGGAAACCTAACTGCCCTCCTGTATTTACAGTATTTGTAAATAATCACAGCTATTCTTAAGGTGTGTTTCGGGAAAATAACTGACATGTGTCGTACTCGTCGATAAAGACTTTGATATGAATTTATTTGATGGTCTCTTGTAGTCCATAAACGATTTAAACTGAAATTATTAAATTCAAGGGTTCATCTGTAGTATCAATCCGATTTCGCTGGAATTCGTAACTATTTATATTCTGATGAAATTGTGAATTCAGCACTACAAGGTCTAGACAGATCTAAAATTTGTAACGTTTTCGCTTCTTTCCTCTAAGCACCCATACAGTTTCACCTCTCATGGTTTGGCTGAATATAACAGGTGCATAAACCCTGTCTGGTTCTTTATGATACTTCCTCTTTCAATGCTTTCATTCACTGCCAACCCTGTGTGTGTGTGAGGGACAAAAACATAATTGAAAATGTGATCCAAACACATCAAAAGTTATCCAACACAGCCATTAAAGCGTTCTCTGTTCTTATGTTCTTGAGTATTGGAACCGGACTTTGGTGGTTGAGGATGACGTACAGTGATAACATGAGGATGCAAGATGGCTGAAAAAAGCATATTGAGAACAGCCAATGAATGCATGAATACCCTTCGTCTGTGTAAATGTGAGATGTTGCCAGCACCACCAGGTCCTGTAGATTCCTCTACAATGTTAGGAGAAATAGACCTTTGCTGTCTGAGCCTGCTACACAAGTTCTTGTCCAGGCTCTTGTCTTGTCCAGACTTGACTTTTGCAATGCTCTACTAGCTGGTCGTCCAGTTTGTACAACCAGATATCTTCAGATGATCCAGAATGCAGCGGTAAGAGTGGTCTTCAATGAGCCGAAAAGAGCTCACGTCACTCCTCTCTTCGTTAGGTTGGACTGGCTCCCTATAGTCGCTCGCATCCAATTCATATCTCTGCACTTGGCCTACAAAACCACCACTGGTTCGGCACCCCCAAATCTTCACTCGGTAATTCAGATTTAGCTCAGCTATCGAACAACGTCTTGTGGTGCCGTCCCACAAAGGGATAAAAAAACCTCTTACGATTTGTTCCACGAGTCTGGAAAGAACTCCCTCGTGCCACAAGATAAGTGGATTGTGTAGTTTTCTTTAATAATCGGCTAAAAACACATCTCTTCCATAAACATCTGACCCATTAGTAGCCTACAGTCTCCTATTTCTTCCCTAATTTCCTATCCCCCCACCGCCCCAAAAAAATAAAAAATAACTAAGCTTCGTATACTGATGTAGGCTAACTGAAACCAGTTGTACTCCACCTTTGCCTTGTTGTTCTTTTTTTGTACAAATGCTTCTATTATTTTCCCCTAATTTGTAAATAACTTTGGATAAAGGCGTCTGCTAAATGACTAAATGTATGTTTTGTTGATTTGGAGTGTCTAAATAATATGTCTCCGCTGGTCATAATATTGTTAAACACATTTTTTATTCAGCAGACAATAACAGCGTCATCTTTAAAAACTTCCACTTTGAAACCCTTTTTCAAAAGTTTGCATTATTGTGTAAATGAACAGCCATAGCATAATTTTTTTTCCTTTTTTTAGTTTCTAATGTTGTGTAAACGACCCCTAAGACCATATTTTCAGCATTTTATATGCAACTACATAGGAGCTCCAGTATACAGTCAAAATGTCAGTCTTTCCCTTCCTTTAAAAAAGGCAAAATATGTCCAAATATGTAAAAAAATGCATCTTAACCTACGATAGCTAGCAGCAAATTGTGGTCCTTGGATGCAATAAAACGAAAACAAATAATATTGGAGTCAATAGGGGATGAGATCTGTTTGGTGACTGATATTCTTCAAAATACCTTTCTTTGTGTTTCGAAGAACAAATACATATATACAGGTTTAGAACAAGGTTATATCTGACAGCATTTTCATTGTTGGGTTTAACTTCTCCTTTAATATGCCGTCTAGTGTCATGAAAGATATGTGTTCGTGCTAATGCCAGACATGCAGATTTCAATCAAGCCTGCAACCATTCATTGTTTAAGGGCATTACACTGCGATGTGCTACAATGAAAACCTTATGGAAGATATTAGATATTTTGTGTTTGACACCAACAATGCAGGGACAAATATTTCAAACATTTGCTGCTGAGGTTATTTAGAAAACAGACACTGGTTGAAGATACCAAGTTATTGCTTTGTAGCACGTATGTATGGGTGCATTCCTGTTCCTATAAATATATATATATATATATATATATATATATATATATATATATATATATATATATATATATATATATATATATATATATATATATATATATATAGTATATATACTGTTCCCTATCAAAAGCTACTCTCGATGCTGCGTTTCAAACGCTATGGGAGAACGTCTTTGTTCGACCGGTTGTGAAGCACATGTGTCAAACACGCCAAAAATTATTTTGGCTTTAAATAACCTCGGCAGGTAATTTGGTTAATTACACCAACACCTGCAGGTCATAAATACGCGTGGCGCGAACGCGTCTTCAGGTTCTTTTGTCTTCAAGGACCGCTTTGTGTGCATGTGTGTTTTATATAGCGAAAGCGTTTAGACATATCGTAACGCAAAGTAAGGCTCGTTGCATATAGGTTCTAAGCACTACAGCTATTTAGCTCCATATAGCAAAAAGGAGTAATACAAATATATATATATATATATATATATATATATATATATATATATATATATAGAGAGAGAGTAATGTCTAGTCCAGAGCGTAAATGCGTGCCTCCTTGTCAGAGGTTTCTTGATGAGCTGGACAGACAAAAATTCAGTTTTGAGTGTTTGGGGGTTGATCATGCTATCCGGGGGCTAGCGGGAGAATGCGAACTCTGCGATATGTTTGACATTGGAGTTCTCTGTGCTCGGCGTTCTTTTTTTAAGAGCGGCCGAGCCGCCTCTCTCCCGAGCTGGGGTTCGCGGTTCGGTTTAGCCGAGGCACGGGAGACTGAAGCCGTTTCTCCTGTACACTCGCCGGCTGATTTTAGCTCAGTCTCGGGAGCTAGCGCTTCGACATCAGGATGTCTTCCTAGTTCATCTCGAGACTCTCTGGTTAAGACTCAACGTCAAAAAGATCGGTCTTTCCCCTACACAAAATACAACGGATTTGGGGATTATACAGGACTCGATCGCAATGCAGGCACAACTGTCACCTGCACGTGTCGAATCCATACAGAGCACCATGAGGAGCATCAGGCTAGGCCAGAAAGTGACAAATCATCACTTTCAAAGAGTTCTAGGTCTCATGGCGGCGGCTTCTACAGTAATAACTCTGGGCCTCCTGCATATGAGACCATTTCAGTTGTGGCTCAAAGCCAGGGGGTTTAATCCGAGGGCCAACCCCCAGAGGCATACAAGGGTGACGCGCCAGGGGCTTCGCACCCTTCCTATGTGGTTCAGACCTCGGTTTTTGACTTTAGGTCCCACTCTCGGTCCATTTTTGTCGTCGCAAGATGCTAACGACAGACGCATCCCTCACAGGTTGGGTAGCGGCCTTAAATGTCCGTCCATCCCAAGGGATCTGGAAAGGTTATTTTCTCGATTGGCACATCAATTGCCTCAGAATGATTTCTGGCCCTGAAATACTTCCTCCGGCAGTTACGAGGCTACCATGTCCTAGTGCGGGGGGACAAGACATAAGTAGTCTCGTACATAAATCCCCAGGGTGGGCTGCGGTCGCGCCACCTCAACAAATTGGCCCAGCAGATCCTGCCCTGGGCAGAGGGCAGATTCCTGTACCTCAGAGCGATTCACATCCCGGGGCATATGCGTTTGGGAGCAGACTTGCTGTCCATACAAGCTGTGAAGAAAGGGGAATGGAAACTCCACCCCGAGATAATCAGACAAATCTGGGAAAGATTTTACGAAGCAGAGGTGGACCTCTTTGCTACACAGGAGACAGCACAATGTCCCCTTTACTTCTCTCTGAGTCATCCAGCTCCCCTGGGTCTGGACGCGATTCCATTCCTCTCGACAACACACCATGAGCGATCACAGTCAGGAGGGATCTCCTGTCTCAAGCACACAGGGCGATACTTCACCCCCGTCTAAAGCGTTGGAATCTCCATGCCTGGCCCCTGAAGGGGACCAGCTGAGAGGTGCTGGGCTTCCGCCCGAAGTAATAGAGACTATTCTAAGTGCTAGGGCTCCCTCCACTAGAAGGAGCTACGCTCTTAGATGGAGCATATTTGACAGATGGTGCATAGTTCACCATGCAGACCCAATTCACTGCCAGATTGTTTCAGTGTTGGAGTTTCTGCAAGAGAAACTGTCCTCAGGAACAAGCCCCGGTACTCTCAGGGTTTATGTGGCCGCCATTTCGGCTTGCCACGCCCTGATTGATGGGGTTTCCGTGGGAAAACACCCTTTAGTCGCCCGCTTTATTCGTGGAGCGAGGCGGCTAATACCTCATTCTAGACGGACTGTTCCATCATGGGACTTAGCAATAGTGCTCGAGGTTCTGATAAGCGCCCCTTTTGAACCTATGGAGTCAGCACATATCAAGCTTCTGACTGTTTAAATGGTTTTTCTAATGGCAATCACCTCTCTTAAGAGAATTGGAGATTTGCAGGCGCTCTCGACCTTGCCGTCCTGTTAAATTTTTGCCCCTGGGATGGTCCAAGCTATTCTGCATCCTCATCCGAGTTATTTTCCTCAAGTTCCGTTCTCCAACGTGCATCCGGTTGATCTTGAGCCCTTCTGTCCTCCGCCGTTCATGACGTCGGAGCAGGAATGATTACACCTACTGTGTCAAGTACGTGCTCTTCGGAATTACATCCACCGCACTAGCCATTGGCGTAAATCCGAGCAGCTTTTCATATGTTATGGGAGCCGCAACAAGGGGGCGGCTGCCACCAGGCAAACAATTTCCTATTGGGTAAGGGATGCCATCGCTCTGGCCTATGAGGCCCGCGGTCAAGCTTCACCTCTAGGTGTCAGAGCTCATTCAACAAGGGGGGTTTCATCTTCTATGGCCTTAGCAAGAGGTGTCCCCTTGCAGCAAGTGAGTGATGCGGCGGGCTGGTCCTCTCCGCACACATTTGTCAGATTTTATAGTCTGGATGTCCACGCTACCCCAGGCTCACATGTCCTGGAGTCTACATCCCAGAGTCACGTCTGATGCCTCCTCTTGGCTTGTGCACACATACCACACAACCTTGGGGGGTCCAGACACCTCCAGTGCGGCGGCGTTGGAATTCTCGTTCCCATAGCGTTTGAAACGCACCGAGGTTATTTAAAGCCAAAATAATTTTTGCCATGTTTGACACACGTGCTTCACAACCGGTCGAACAAAGACGTTCTCCCATAGCGTTTGAAATGCAGCATCTCGTTCCCGCTTTTTCAGGGAACAGGGATACAGCCAAGTAACCCGAGACGTACTGTTTATATATATTGGTTCCAAAATGACATTTTTAGAATGTTTTTATTAACTAACACATTAAAACAAAATAAAAACATGATTACATAATAAAAATCATCATTTAAGATTTTAGATATTAGATTTTTTTTAAAACTACGTTTGCTACTTTTGGAACCATAATCTTCAGATATAAATACATATATATATATATATATATATGTTTCATTCTACAGAATAGGTGGAAAATCAGAGTTGGAAACATCAAAGTATTTTTTCCCCAGAAAATGTCTATGTATGCAAATTGTATAATATCAAAGGTGCACATTTCTAGTAGTTGTGCAGTTAATTTTCATATTGTAATTCCAGAAAGTTTTGGAAAATTATTCCTCTCCCCAAACTGTGTCACTACCAAAACACAATATATCATTGAAAAAGAAGGATTTCATTTACATATTAAGATTTCGTTTAAATCTACTTTAAACATATTTTTTGCTATTTAAAAAACATCCACATTTAAATTAACAACATTTATATTTCAAGTGTAATTTACAGAATGAGTTCCAATCCTCCTCCGATTTCAAAGTTAAGGATTCATTCGTTTATATATACATAGAACCAAACCCATGATAACATCTTAGTTGATAATTTAATATACTTTATTTTTGAGAAAAAATCCCATGTTTCGGTCGTGACACACACATTTTCAGCAGCGATGGTAATGATTTGGTTGTGATCACAATATTTAATTTGCACAGTTGACTCAGACTTTCAACATATAATGCTATATAAAAATATATAACTAACTTTGTTGCACATACTCAGCCAGCACATAGCAGACACCCATCTGACAGTAAATATCTAACCTACAGCTCACACACCACATCACTACAAAAACATACTAAAATAGTAATGATTTGCATAACCGTACAGTTTCGTTTATTTCTCCAAATAAAGGATTAGGTGTTCCTTTTTCTCACTCCTGAAACAATTATTTCTAAGATCAGTTTCGGCCAATGGATTCAAACATACACCGTTTCGGTAGCGACATGAAAATCCGGGACACATAAAGTTTAATCATTTAAAATTTGAAATATGTTTTGAACTTCACAAACATATTCAGCAAAAACATATTTTTAAAAACAACAATTGAAAAAATATTAAATTTTTTCAAAAATATTGTTTTCATAAGTTTAAATTTAAGGGTTTAGGTTCGGGACACCCACCTCCCAATCGAAAGTAAATGAATGATGATTTTACATATAATAAGCTTACTGATATTTTGCTTACTCGAAAGATGATAGAAGGATCTCAGTAAACTAAGATTTCAATATTTGAATGCTTTTTTGCTCGAATTCTGAAGAACGGTCCATATAGAGTCGTCACACTTGATTGTTAGTTGTTCATGTTGATCCTTTATCACAAACTTTCAACATCAGTTCTGTTTCTTCAAACCAGAAAGTTGCAGAAGAGGACGGACTATCAGACAGGAGAAACGTTCCAACAGAGGACACGCATACCTTCAGGGACTTTCTAAAGATACCGTCTAGTCGAGTTTTAATGAATTTCTCTCTGGAGAGATAGACATGTACTACGTCCTGAGCAACTTGGGAATAGAGCTTGGCATGTATACTCTTCTAGATACAGAACGGAAAGCCAAGTGAAAAACAAACAAGCAGAAAGCCAACATGATCTACTTGTTTTACAGAAAGAAGTTGAAAAATAGTTTTGAGATGAGAAAAAGCTAAGTTTTTCGTCTCAACAATTAATGAACTCCTACTGCTCAGCAACTACAGGACATTTGTACTGCTGACTAACTGACTCTAGTACTTCATTAACATGAGGGACCATGACCCGTAGCAGCAAACTCTTCATACAGAGTGACTAACACGCATCATTTAAAAGGTACGCACGGTCCTGTCAAAACAAATCATTCATCCCTTTTACCCTTATTTGACTCACCATGTGAAACACAAAAGAAGATATTTGAAGAAATGTCTCAGTGGAAATCTGTGGGGGTTGTTTGGTTAAAAATGTTCTTATCAACGAGAAGAAAGAAACTCCGATCTGGAATGACATGAGGGTGAGCAAATGATGAAAGTGTCCGCATAGTTCTGTATAATTTACCACGGAGCAGTTAAACAATTCTTAACTTTTGTCGCCTGACTCCCCTCGCTGGACACGCCCACTGCCTGTCGCCAACGGTCAGCGTCGCTCGTGTCGCCGTTAGCTCTCCATTGAATTGAACGGGATCGTGTCGTTCTGCTGTTGCTAGTTTCTGGTGGTCTGAACGGGGCGTAAGGGTATGTGTTCGTGACATAATTGTCCCTTTCTTTTATTCCACAGTTTTGATGGGCTTACAGTTTTGCTAAAATGTGGAAAAAATATAAAAGAGTGTTTTAAAACTTTTGACCATTATGTATAATCTCAATAAATAAAATCATTAAAGCTATATCATAACAAAATGATATCACAAAAAAATCTTTACTGTCTTTAAATGTCTTCGTTTAAATGTTTAGGCACACTTTTATACGGAGTTAAAAGAAGACATTTCACGTTTGATGGTGATAAAAAGATACTTGAGCTTTAGAAATACAAAACAAGAAAACTGTGAGTACCACTGCACTTGTTTAGAAAAATCATGTCTTTTGTATTGTATTGTATTTTTGTATTTTTCAAAGACTACTACAGCAGATGCCATGTGTTTTGTTATTATAACCATGTCATTGACATATAGACTGAACAGTAAATATACTGTATAAATGGAGAACTGCACCTATAATTTTCAGTTGCGGAAGCGCTATAAAGCCTTCACATAGGATCAACAAAGTAACACGTATAGATTTATAAATTACACATTAAAAAAATGGAAGAAAGAAAAAACTAATTAATTTTATCTGCCGTTCTCACTGGGGGAAAAGAGTTCAATTAAATTAAAGCTTGTGGACTGAAATGCATTTTAATTAGAACTTTTCTATCAAGTTCTTCATCTTCCGAGCTATACAGTCCGAGCCCGTGTTTCTCATATTTCCCACAATCCCCCGGCTCCTGTTCATACTCATGCACCGTCTAATTATATTGAAGGCTAAAAAAGCTTTGGTAACAGGATTCTGAAAGAATTGTTGGAAGATATCAGACAGGCTGACAAGTGAAATAGTGCTTGCTGCCGCCGTGGAAAAGAACATTTTGTGCAAGGGAAATTGCAGTTATTATGGTTCACGTAATGCTTGTCCCTCACTTAAAGATGTGGCGCGCTGAGTGATAGGCAGGGGAGAGCGGAGTGCAGACGGAGCACTCGGAGACTCGCGGGACGTGAACGAGCTTGAGGGGAGATTTATAAGAATAGATTGCGAGGGCTCAAGGCTGAGGGAGGGGAGATCATGCTTCTTTATCTTTGTCCTAACTACAAGAAGAGCGTTTTAGAATTTCTTTGGACACTTATGTTTGCTCAGGGGTTGATTCTCAAGATACAGTACTCGGTTACCAACTAGTGAGACTAACAGAAGTTTGTTAGTTGGAAATTCCAGTTTATGTAATTTAGCGGTATCTAGTGGTGAGGTTGAAAGTTGTAACCAACAGCTTACTCCACCTCTCCACCCCTCATTTTCGAAGCACTGCGGTGGCCGACACAGAACTAAGATGTCACGATCATCACGTTTTCACTTCTATGTCGAACGAGATAACATATTTACGAAACGCGCTCTGTAGAGCAGTTGTACTGTAGAGCAGTTGTACTGTACAAACAACACAGTGAATTGAATGTAACGGGACCCGAGGGTGAATGTAGAGAGAGATAGCTCATTCTAAGGAAATAAAAACAGAACGCATCATTATGTGAGGTCTTTATAAACCTCTGAAGACTTACTAAGGTATATTGCATTTCTGTCAATAGATCGGAAAATTACACAGAGCACCTTTAAAGTTCATATTTTAGATTGTTCTCTATTCACTTAATTTACCTCTTCTTTGTGTTTTTTACCTCTTAGCTGCTTTGAAACAATGTAACATGTAAAAAGCGCTATATAAATAAACTTAAATGTATTAGATTAAAGTCCACTGACCAAAAGCGCTCATACAGTAGTAGAAGAAACCCCCCAAAAAGGTAATTTTCACTTTTCTGATAAGCTGCAGTACATCCAAAGGGATAAACCGAACAATTGTCATGTGAAAGTGAATGTTCATTAGATCGGAAGCAGAGAAATGGGACTTCAAATGCAATATTCACAAACAGAGGCACAGTACAAACGTTCATTTGGAATCAAATGTTTATTCTGATTTAAGCCAAACCTGGCATGATGAAACACTCATGGCTGTGTTCTGAAATCTAACACAATAAAATATATTTGGAAGAATGTTGGCAACAAAACAACACTGTACCTGATTGACTTCCATTGTACATACGTTGTACGTTGGTGAAGCATATGCTTTTAATTATGCTCATTTTCTAAACGAACACATAATTATACCTTGTTAGATGTTATTTAACACATTACAGTATGTAATGCAGTGTCAAGGTGAAGTCCATCATGGCACCTGCCACAAAACTAATGAGAATGCAAAGTGTCTCTCGACTCAAAACTATACTTCAGGTGCGACCTTTGTTAGTTAACAGTATTTCATCATTTCCGCTATGTTGATATTGTTAATATCATAGCCATGCATTCACGAAGTCACTTACTGTATATGAGCAATATCACCAATATCTCTGTTTATGTTATATTGAGGGGATGAGCACTGGCTGTAGCATATGCTGGGGGTATGTGATAATCCTCTGGGAAATACGGTTTAAATTGGCTTACCAGTAATTAAACAACACAGACAGCGCGCTTGAGTTTGCAACTCCTGGCATGCTTGGTGAAACATGTTACAACACTATTGCAAGCAATTTCTTATTAAGTAACTTATCAAGTTCAGAGGCCTTCGCAGTTTGCAGGGTAATTGTCTATTGCATTATTTGTTCAAGTGAAGTCTTGACTCAAACTGCTTAAAGTTTCAATGTGTAATATTTTGGAGGATCTATTGACAGAAATGCAATATAATATACATAACTATGTTCTTCAGAGGTGAATAAAGACTTTGCATAATGAAGCGTTGTTTTTGTTACCTTAGGAGGAGACAAAGTGCTCTATGGAGCGTGCTTCGTAATATGTTTACTCCTTCAGCGAAGAAGTGAAAACGCGTCACCATTTTAGTTCTGTGTCGGCCGCAATTGTGCTTCGAAGGGCAGGGGTGAGAGGTGGACAGCGCCGTTGGTTGCAATTCATAACCTCACCACTAGATGCTAATACATTTCATACACAGGACCTTTAAATACGTTTTTTCTTGAACAAACTAATTTGGTCAATCGCAGTGCTAGGTTTTTCTGTACTCACGGACTTGTATTGGACTCTGAGTCCGATGATATATTCTCCTTCCAATTAAAACAGCTTTCCTGTAGCTCAATGGTAGAGCATTGCGTTAACAACGCAAGGGTGTGGGTTCGATCCCAGGGGATTGCAGATATGTATAAATGAATAGGATAATGCTATGTAAGTCGCTTTGGATAAAAGCGTCTGCCAAATGCCTGAATGTAAAACCATTTATGAAGCATATATGTTTGCTTTAGTTGGACTCTTGACTTTCAGTATGTTAATTCTCTTTCCTCTCGGAGTGTTACTTTTTGTGAAGGGTGTCAAGCTGTAAAAAATATGATAAATAATTGAAATTGTACTAAATGACTGATTTGAGTGTTCTGGTTCACGACGCTAAGATAAGGTGCCAAATTAAACTCTTAATGTGATTCTGTGCCTCAACTATTCTATTTTAGCACACTGTTATAACAGAAAATTAAAACCTAATGTTAAAACACAAGAATCAAGAACCCAATTAAAGCAAATACTGATCACAATAATGATGGTTTGTTGAAACTTCTGCATTGTTTCAACATTAATTGCGATGGCAAAAGTGATGTTGATTCAATGCAGTTAACAGTGACAAGTCAACAAGCTGAGAATGGGACCTTTTTCCATTGGCAGCCCAGAATGTGATTGTTCCACTACAATAAAAATAATTTACACTTTGGATTTATGTGACCTATTAGAGAAAATTGCTATACCTAAAGTAAATAAAATGACCTAATTTGATCCGCTTTTTGATCATTACAAATAAAGTATGTGGTCTTGACTTTTGAAGAGGATTCCTTTTTCTGTCTCTGTCTTGACCATCTCATTTGGACTCGGTCTTGACTTGGACCTCGAACCTCTTTGGACCTGACTTGGACTCGAACCTCTTTAGACTCGGTCTCGACTAGTCCTGGTCTTGGACCCGACAAAGGTGGACTGACTACACTGATAAAATGATTTTGTGCATTGGTAGATTTTTTGAATAGAAATGATTAAAATATACTTCATATAATTATGTTCCTGTTTTTCTTTTTTCTTGTTAAACTAACGTAAACATCTGGGGAATAAAATCTAGAAAATTCGCTTGTTTAAGTTTTAATTATTTTGTTTGAGTGATTTTAATTGAAAAAATAATGAAGTAAATCCAACTCGATTTTAAAGTGTTAAATATTTTGTTCAGCGTAATGCATTTTGTTTACATAAGTAACGTTTACTTGATATTTAAACAAAAACTAAATCTATTTAATAAATAGAATTGACTTTAATCTGGTTAGTAAGTTGTACTTGAATTACAGCAGCAAATTTTACTTAAAACTATTTCGTTCAAATTGTCATGAGGATTTTATTAAGTAAGTTATTTCTTTCAGTGTACAGCCCTGGTCAATCGTGGCATTCTGCATTCAGATATTTATTGTAAGTATAATTACGGATTAACCGAAACTGAGGCAAAATAAGAGAAATTTGAGGTGGTTGCCTGAGACAATGGTCAGACATAAAAGTTTAGAAAAAATAAACCTGCGTGCTAAACATGCCTCCTCATATACAAGCAAATGCTTTTGATACTGGATCAATTCCACACAACTTTTTCAAGTGGTCAGAACAGGCAAATTGCTGTGTTTTACAGTTCTGAAATCCCAGCTGCACTTTCCCTCAATCTCCCTGCTCTGATCTTTACGTGCAGAACAGTGTGGTGCACCTCAAACTTTAATCATATTTGACCTATAAACAGAGCAAAGCTCCGCGTGGAGCTGCAGAGACCTCTCTCTCTCTCCAACGCACACACAGGTTAACAGCAGTTGTTCAGCAAATATTCTACCTGAAGTACTTTACCACAAAATTACTTAAGGAAGCTCCTCTCTGCATGCTGTTCTCTTCATCACATGCTTGTTTGTTTTTTTGACGATCTGAAAAGAAAGATTGCATTTTTCTTTTTGTTGCAGTCACAAAAAATGACTTGATTTATACTTAAAGAGCCTAGAAATAAGTGTGGCCTTTTTGGAATATGAAAATATGACTCTCTGAAAACTTTTCATCCATTGTCACTGTCATATTTCCGTATTTTGCCATTTTTTGTAACAGTTTAGAATACGGTTGTATTTGTTAACATTAATTAAAGTGACATTGAACAATACTTCTACAGCATTTATTCATCTTTTCATCATTTACAAATACATTTTAAAATAAATTGACTGTTAACATTACAACTAACTTAAAGAACTATATTTTCATTAAAGGTGCTGTATATAATATTTTGGAGGATCTATTGACAGAAATATATTTATACTGTATACATATAGTAATAAAATATACATAACTTTGTCTCCAGAGGTGTATAAAGAGTGAGCTATTTCTATCTTCACCATGTTGTTTCTTCAGTAGCCCTAAACGGACAAACTGCTCTACAGAGCGCGTAATGTAAATATATTATCTCCTTCGGCAAAGATGCAAAAGCATGACAACACCTCAATTCTGTGTCATTCTGTGTAGTGCTTTGAAAGGGAGGGTTGGAGCGAGCCGTTGGTTGCAATTCACAACCTCACCACTAGAGCTAAAAATCATACACCTTTGACATTAACAAAAAAGTGGAAAGACAAGGTTTCCACCCGAATGTGACATATTTGAGATGTTGAGCTGTGGTGCTTCATAAGGTTCAAGTCAGAGCGGTATGCACTGTCTGCTTACCAACAACAAACAAACAAACAAATAACAAAACAGATAAATGAAAAGCGAGATCGGCTTGAATCACACAACCCATCACGCCTACACATTCAAAGAGTAATGCAAGATTACACAAGAACACTGAATGTGGTCAAACTGATGTGAAAGAAAAACAGCGAGATGTTTATCATTAGCGTGTGCCGCCCGCTGACATGTGAGCAATGTGGACTGACCAAATTTTCCACTAGAGAAGTCTGTCACATTGTTTTCTTTCCCATCATCACAAACATAACCGCACCGCCAGTGACAGATTAGGAGGCGCAGTGTACTCTTCCATCTTACTTTAAAATCACCTTTGTCTTTGCTGATGACAAGGTTATGCTTTGGATCGGGTGCATGAGCGGCTTGCATTCTGACTGCCAGGTGATGTGTGTTGTTTAAATATGCCATTGCTTCTCCGATGTTCAGAATAACCTTGTCATGCAGTTTCTGGCCCTCTGGTTTCTTGGAAGCACAGCATCGCTGATTCGTGGAAGCACATCGGTTGCAATGGAATGTTTTTCATTTACATACAATATGCATGCCGACGACAGCTTGAGGTCGCATGCAGCAAGCAGATTGGGCGACAATCTTTTTCTCGGCTGGAACCCAGAGCCGCTGGAAATTGATAGTGAGATTGTTATCAAAGCATGGTAAAAAAAACATTGTTAAAATATACCACACGGATTCATCCGATCAGTGAAACTCATTGAGCGGCTCATGCGTTGAGTCACAGAATGAATCAGTATGCATAATGTAAAATTGGTGGTTCTATCTGAACATTGCATCAGATACCAGTGACCAAACCATGCTCAGTCACAACAGACCGATGGACCATGGGGTTTGTTCCCGCTGGGAAAAAACACAGATGGGAGTGATTGGGAGATCACTTAAATGACAACAGCCAGCTGAGATAATGATATTTTATCCTCCTCTGTAGGAAAGGCACGCTTCGTTCAGACATATTTGAATAACCCCATCGGTTTACATACACCAGAATGCCATATACAATAATATTGATAGTGCTTGGAACATCAAATCTGTAATCAGCATTTAACCGTCGGAAAACAGGAAATCCTGCACGATGGCACCATTTCTCATTTGAGTAAAACCATTTCACGTGTCTCACACAAGGCTGCACTCAGGTGAACGGAATACATTGTTTGGCCGTGTTAAGCAACAATACATTAAAGAGGAAAAGTACATTACTGATGAATGCATTAGATAAGTACATCAAAAACGCTTGTGTAAGATTCCGAAGGACCCTGAAGGGTGCTGCTTATCCAGAAGCGAGACAATTATTTTCCTTCTCATAATGGGCTTGTCAAAAGCAGCTTTTAACTTACGACGTGTGGAGTAGCCAAGTTTCTCTTTATGACTGTTGATTTGAAATAGCAGTGATTGTAATGTACAGTGTAATTGGCGGAGTAACACAAACCGACGACTTGGCAAATGCAAGGCTACTTGAAGTGTACTGTACAAATACGCTTCTCCCTTCAGATGAGAATAAATGATTAGTTTCCCTTCTGAAACTAGCCGTGTGCTCATTGGTATTTAATTTTATTAACGGCTACTTAGAACACGTAGTTATTTATTATCAATGCAAGTTGCAACAGTTTTTCTCAATTACTAGCGGAAACAATCATTTTCTAAATGGCTTGTTATGCAAATGACTTGGACTAAGTTTAATTGAGCTTATGGATATAATGCATGGACTTGATCTTGGTGATGCTATTCTTATGTGCATTTACAGATATCGTAGGCATATAGAATCGGTGTGTGGTTAATAAGCTGAAATGGATTTCACTTAAGATATTTAGACAGACTTAAACAAAGAGTCAAAACAAACCACAGTAAATAACAATTATGAGATGGACGGATTGATATGCACTGCATGGTTACTGTAGCATAGACTTTTTGCATAGACAAATAACTGCCTTGTGTGGTTTTGAACACACTAAGCAATGTATTTAGTGAAAGTTCCTTTGTACTTCGTAGAAAACCCATTACTGTATATGATGTCTCAGGATATAATTGTGCAATAATGGCAACCTTACTGTCCATTATTACAGATGGCATTTTTCCTCCATTAATCTGTCGAACATGAAATAATTTCCATTCCAAGTTAATAACATTAACCTGACGAGGGAGGAGGGGAAAATCCCAACAGGAGTGTCAACAAGTCAGATGCGCCCATCCTACACAAGGTCGTCTCACAGATCCGACTGTCCTACGCTATTCGTCGATGCCCTTGCGCGCTTCAGCCAGTACGCAGCGGTCAGATGCGCGCGATGATATGTGTTAAGCCGTGACGTGAGGAGCGACAGAGCCCCGAGGGTCGGACGTGTAACTTCAATTCCGTGGGAGAAAAGCATTTTCCTCCGCCGGAGAGCGCACGATAAGTGAAAGCGGCGTTTATCTCTATATTTCTTCACTGTCACAGACTGGGAGAAACTACGGCGCATCTGAAAGCAAGAGCACGGGACGCGCGAGCTAAAGGATTTTGATGAAAGTCAAGGTTGTCCGGTTCGCAGTCGAGGATATCCAACGAGGAGGATTTATACTTTCTAGCCTGCTGTCACGCATAGATTGGAGAAATACTAAGCGCACGTTTAACTTCTCTTCGAAGGGTTTTCAAATATCTGCCTGTGCAATACACGGATAACAGGGAATAAGATGAAAGAAACAAAGTTTTTTTCGACCACAGTGACGCAACATATCTGAATTAAAAGTTGCATCTGTATGTTTTCAGTCGATCTAACGATCGTATATTAAAGCGTCACCCACGTCTGGAAACAAGAACTGTAACGGGCTCCTCGTCCCAAAACGAAGAAATCCTTCAACGGTTGGTCAGTTTGATCTAACCCTTACTATTTTATTTCACAAAAGTTGCAAGTGGAGCTACTGAAGTGTTGGATTGTAAGGTCTGAACTACCTTTTGACTTTGACTGGAAATGCGGTGTGAAACCTTGGAGTTGTGATCGGAAATTATCGGAATCTGGGATTGTACCTCGTATGGGAACTATGACGATTTTGCTGAATATTCTGAGTGTGCTGTTTGCATTGGGTGAGTAATAGCTAAGCATATTGTCATCTTGAGACGGTGGAATCAAATAGATTAACTGACAGCGCAAGGTACCGGGAATGATCCCGTTCACAGACTGAACTCCACTAGAAAACTCGTGCTGCTTTAGTGCCGTCTTGCATCGCTAAAACTACATACAGAATTACCCAGGTAAAATGTGATGCAGTATATTAAAGAGGACATTTGTGTTGTATTAGAGAGAATGTTGCTATCGCACGCGCCAGAAAGAGGAGCTGTCCGTGGTGCTGATGACACCGGCGAAAACTGTTGACTTTATAAAGCGCGTTGCTTATGTTTGCGTTTCTAGGGTGGATTTCCGTTAGTTGTACAGTTTTCATTCAACTCGTTCTTCTCCACAGGCACATGCAGATCTCACTGCGAATGAATTATAAAACTACACGTCTCGAATGAGGCACAGAAATGTTTCTGTAAATGAAGATGGAGCGTGTTTGACAATCAGACATGACAGATCCTGAAATAATGAGTGTCAGATGGTTGCAAATCTCTACCCCGCCGACAGGAGTCGCTTTCGTTTGAGATTATTGATGTCACAACTGGGCACAGTCACAATTTATCACTGTAAAATATTTGTAAATTTGAGGCTAGAATAAATAATCACCCATAGATTTTTTCCAGAATAAACAGGTTTCATTTAAGTGTTTTTAGCTTTTTCAATAAACCTGCGATCCTTAACTTTTTTTTATCAATAATAAACACAGAGTATTTTGAGAGGAAGTGGAAGGGGACCTTTGAATATTGTTGAATACGTTGAGGGGCTTTGGAGTCAAGAAGGTTGAGAACCTGTGCTGTTGAATTTTTCTTCTGTATGTATTAGAATTCTCTCCTAAGCCCGTTTCACAACGGTAAGATTGTAAAAATGTGTTCAGGTTTTGCCAGAAAAGTCGGTTTGATGTCATTTGATCAAACTGTATTACACTATATCATATTTAAAGGTGAATATTTATTTAAACAGAGATGACTACAGAGGCAAATGTTACAGATTTCAGTTTGTTTTATGTGTTAGGTTGCTTGTACCTTTTGTAAGCCTTCACTGGTACCATTAGTAGTACAGTTATGCATATACAATAGTATATGTAGAAATGAATAATAAAGCTTTGTGCAAGCACAATGGAATTGGAAGCCTTTTAGCGGTGAGTTATAAAATGAAAGAGAATTCTAATACATACAGAAGAAAAATGCAACAGCACAGGTTCTCAACCTTTTTGACACCAAAGCCCCCCTACATATTCAACAATATTCTAAGGTCCCCTTCCACTTCCTCTCAAAATGTCTACCCAAAAATAAAAAATAAGCTTAAAAAAAATAAGAATTATACTTTATTGTTTATGCATGTCGATGCAAAATAGAACAGTCATCTTGAGGCCCACCTGGAAGTCATCTGGGCCCCTTGTGGGCAACGGCCCCCGTTGTGAATCATTTGTCTATAGTACAAAATCTCACTTTATTCATCACTATAGGTACACATACAGTAGGTTTTTTAGTAGGCATTCAATCATTTATTACTTAAGATTCTTTTCCACTGACCCTTAAACAGACTCATACACCCTTTCTCACAGATCTGGTGGTTCTTTCGACGGCCAGCCATTCTGCCTTGTCAGGGCTGGGAACACACGGCTGGAGAGCTCCAATGGACTGCCTGAGGGCCAGCGAGATGTGCAACCAGAACTCACAGTGCAGCTCACGCTTCCGTATCATGCGTCAGTGCCTGGTGGGTCGTGACAGGACTACCATGCTGGCCAACAGGGAGTGTCAGGCCGCCCTCGAGGTGCTGCAGGACAGCCCGCTGTATGACTGCCGCTGCAAGAGGGGCATGAAGAGGGAGCTCCAGTGTCTCCAAAACTACTGGAGCATCCATATGGGACTCAATGAAGGTACGGCCGTCACATTCTTTTGAGATCCCGAGATTAAAGGCATACTTTACCCAAAAATGAAAATTCTGTGATCGTTTACTCACCCTCTTGTCATTTCAAAACTGTATGACTTTCTTTGATATTTTGAAGAAGGTCAGTAACCGAACAATGGCGGTACCCATTCACATCTATGATATGGACAACCTATGGAAGACAATGGGTCAGACATTCGGTTACAAGCATTCTTCAAAATATCTTCTTTTGAGTTCTGCAGAAAACTGAAAGCCATACAGGTTTAAAATGACCAGAGGAAGAGTAATTGATGACAAAGATTTTTTGTGTACTATCCCTTTTAAGGTGTCATGTTGTTGATACACTTTGTCAATCCAAGCAATTCAAGTTTCCTAAAAAAGGTCAATAGTACCCTAATGAAAAATAACTTTACTATTAAATTGATTATCATTTGTATTACTTTAGTTTTACTATAAATATCTTTAAAATTAAGTGACAACCATTCAATTCTATACAAGAATATAATGCATTCTATAATAAGATTATACATTATATTATATTATAGATTACATATGTATAAAACCAATAAATCATAGAAAGTAAGGGCAAAAGCATGGTTAAGTTTTACAAGGGTTTGGTTTGTTTAAACAACATGAAGAGACAAAGTAACACCGGCTCAACCAATGGACTTTTAGCTTGACCGGCCAATGGAAGACAAGGGGTCTAATGCGAGTATCAGTATCACATGATTGATCATTTGCTTTTTACTTGGAACTGTGGCGTAGATTTAGGGTGCTCCCACAAACAAATTAGGTTGCTTTTGTAAGTGTGTTGCGCCGACAATTAGCTTGCTTGTGTGTTAACCATTATCTGCTTCCCTTTCCAGTCAGCCCATCACGTAAACGCTCCGACTTTTAAGATGGCTCTTGTTTGCCTTTGGGAGTTTTGGGGAATCATTATAGGATTTAAGCAGTGCAAATCGCTCTGAATTATAACCCATCTTTGCTTTGGAAGCCACAACAAATAGGGTCCTATTGATGCGAGTAATCAGAGAGCGCTTTTAAAGCAACTGCCCCTCTCAAGCCTGGCATTTCAATGAGGCATTGTGAAATGCTGGGCCTGCTTACTGCCTGCTGAGGTAAGGGGAAAAATAAAAAACGCTTTCAAAAACTTTTCATCAGAAGGCGCGTATAAACAGATCAGATGCTGCGTACAGTTAATTCCATGCTAATGTACTTCGTTTCAACCGATAATGATAAACGATGCGACATGGGCGTTATCATAGGTTGGCGTGACATGCGCTTCACATTCAGGGCATTAACAATTAGAGAACTACAAACAGTGCCCACACAAACAACATTTCTCTATTGATGTCGCTGCAGGATTTAAAAATGGTTGGACCCAGTTTCGTGTCCTACTTTGGACACTGACAGCATCCTGCCTTGTTAAAATGTTTTCTTTAGATTTCGCTCCTCAATCCCACCGCAGCTATTTTTTGTGCCGGGCTTCAGAAAAGTGCTCGTTGCTCTCAAGTGATGGAAAGGGAGCGTGCAGCAATGATTGCAACCTTGACAGAACTCGATCAAATCCACTGAAGGCACACAATCGGCCCGGTTCAACAAGCGCACCCAATAATCACCCAAACTAAGAGCAGCTCTATCACAGCTTTATCTGGCTGTCATTGTGTTTGAATGGGGCGGCATGGATTTTCTATTTTGAGAGGAATAGGCCTCCGTGAAACAAAACAGAACCGGGTCAAATCTTGTCACGCTGCGCTGGGGTGTCTAAAGTTTACAAAAAAGAACGGGAGGCAGGGTGGACTGTAGAAAAAAATGGTCAAAAATGTCTCCACACTGTCCCTGGGACAAAAAGGACCATATATGAAGCATTGCGAGATATGTATACTTTTGGTACCAATATGTACCTTTGAGTCAAACATGATGTGACCCAAACTTAATTTCCGGTAGACCTCTGCAAAGAATCAATAACTGTTGAGTGGTTTTAATTTCATTGAAGACAATTAAGATACAATCAAATATTAATTTAAATACATGTAATAATAATATATCTATTTTAATATTATTACCAAACTTGTATTTTTGAGGCACAAATATGTACTATTTAGGTGCAAAGGTGTATTTGTATTATAGGGTACCGCCCCAGTGACAGCTTGGGTACATTTTTGATCATTTTTCTGACAGTGTTTGAAAGAACGGTATGGGACTGAGTGTAATAAGAGGGCATTTTGTTCTCTGATAAGAAAATAATTTACAGTTGGAAAATCAAAGAATACAAGTGTGACCCTGGACCACAAAATCAGTCTGAAATAACACGTATATTTATAGCTATAGCCAATAATACAACGTATGGGTCAAAATGATAGATTTTTAGGATATGAAGCAAATATCATGTTCCATTTAGATATTTAGGCCTGGTAAATTTCATAACATAATGTATCAAAACTTGATTATGTATTATGTATAATATTATGAAGTACAACATGGAATAATGTTTAAACAAAGTTGGTAAAGTTGGTCTTGGTAAAGTTGTGCTGTCTGGTTTACAAAATTCAGGTCATATGAGAGATATCAGTATTGATTTATTTATTAGTGGTATAATGTACATTTTGTTCCATTCACATGTAATATAGCCTGTGAAAATAAAACTAGAACACAAATTTACAACAAAAAAAGACAGAGGTGACTTTGCCTCCTCATTTCATAAGCTGGCAGGTAGAAAAAATGAGTGACCAATAAAGAAAAAGCAGTTGGTCTGGGAAAGTCAGCCTGGAGACTGCAGACCGTTTGAGGGTTTGCCAATACAGGAGGGATGCTGGAGCTCAACGCTCTGTTGGAGCAAAACCCCTTCACCTCTTTTCGCTCCCTCTGGCAATGTCAAAGCCCTCTCAGCATGGACAATACTCAGCCTGATCCATGACACAGACAGGGATGGTGTGGCATTGAGGGGAAATCACTGACAGACGCTTGGCCAACAAGGATTCTAGGACGTGTGCTCCGGTTTTACAAACACAAGCCTGGCTTATTTATATGAAGTTCTTTGTCTTGTAGAATCAAGCTGACCGGTGACACAGGATTTATGAGGCCAAATGTTATGTGGAGAAAGTGATTACATGCAACGTGTTACTTCATTTACAAGATGCTTTTATCCAAAGCGACTTACAAAGAGTTCAGAGAGCAATAAGCGATATGTCATAGTTTTAGTTTCTTCTTAAAACTAAATTCAGTGTTTTGGGTGTGCAAATTCTAGTCTTTTGATTAGAGGACCATGAAAAGCCACCTTAATACCCAACATTAATATTTTAAATGTATCTCGCATAATAAAGATGCTTAATAAAGGTGCTTAAAAGGTTATTCACAGCGATGCCACAGAAGAACCATTTCTGGTTGCACAAAGAACCGTTCTATCAAATGTTATTTAAAGAAACGTCTCTTTCTTACCTTTTCGTAATCTGAAGAACTTTTTGTGAAGCAGAAAGGTCGTTCAGATATTAAAGGTTCTTTATGGAAACATTAAGACAAAAAAGGTAATTCTAGAGCATCATAAAGCACCTTCATTTGAAGAGTGCAAAATGAATGTATTATTATGAGCGAGGGAGGAGCGTATTATTAAAAAAAGGTGTCCAATCATCTTGAGTGTGGTTTTGGGTGTGTTCGATTGTTACCATGTAATCATGTACCATGATTTGTGATCACGCAGGCCACCCCGAATTTATAGTGTGCAGTTATGCAACACAAAATGAGGCTTTTTCTCACATTTCATAAATATCAAATGACCCGAGTTGCCCACCGAACCATAATCTACGCAATACATTTGTGGTTTGTATTTGCTTAAATAAGTTTTAGCTGGGTCGTGTTTGTTCTGTTATTATCTATAAATTTCGAGGAATGCTAATGAATGCATCAATAAGAAATATTTAGGCAAGTACTTCAAAGTTTAATGACTGGTTTGTGCTAATGGAAAGATAATGGATGCTGTTATTATCAAATAATTGAGAGTAATTAAGCATATTTGTTCCTTTTGGAGAGAAGCACTGTACATTTATGCTGCACTTCTTTGTGTATTTATTAAGTGCACAAATATATACGACCAAGCATTAACTGCACTTATGGAACATTACACAAATTAAGTTTGAATAAAATGAACAATGTAAAATGCACAAAAGCCGGAATGGCTTCATTTTGGCTTGCATGTATTTAGCCTGTATCTCTGTCAGAGAACACGGAGGGCAATTATGTAATAACAGTGAGATCGGCAGCCTATGACCCCCGCCTGAGCCTATGCAAATACTATTATAGCAGTCCATGTTAATTAGAAGATTATACCAGAGGTTGAACCAGACGACTTAAAAATTTAAATAAAGCAACTCCGAATACCCCCATGAGATAACAAAGCCTCCAGCTACTGTACTGATTTAACACAAAACTCAATTACATTTATTACATCAACCTATGCAAGCACATTATGGAACAGTTGTGGTTACAGCGTGAAAACTGAAAATAACTTTGATCAATGGATTCATCTTTTAAAATGGATGAATATAACGTGACGGTAAAGGTTAAAATCTGTATTAATCTACAGTTGTATATATATTTGACAAGACTGTGTGAAATAAGCTTGTTGCAGTGCACTTGTTTCGATGCACTCCTACGTCAACACTCAGCGTTAATGAGCTACATCATCATGTCCTCTATATATGCACAATAGATAACCAATGACATGTTGTTTGAATAAAATCAGTCAAATGGACTAAATGTCATTTTAGATATAAAATGTCCCGTAATTACTTTCTTAACATCAATCCCTGATATACAGTAACTATTCACAATCCATCTGTACACATTTTTCTTCTGTATACTCTTAAAAATAAAGGTGCTTCAAGATGCCATAGAAGAACCATGTTTGTCTAAAGAACCTTATTCTTCCTAACTCGGTCCGGTCAACCACATCTCTCAAAACCTTCCAAAAACTACTTAAAACCCAACTCTTCTGTGAATACTAAAATAAAAAAAAACACTTACCCTCTCTCTTCTCTCAACAGGTAGTGGTCTAGCTTTTGATGAAACTAGTAACTTTGTATCAGCACCTATCGTCCTATTTCTCTTTTATGACATATCGCTTATTGCTCCCTGAACTAAGATAAAAGCGTCTTCTAAATGACTAAATGTAAACTCTTGAAGAACCTTTCAAAATATGACTGACATGTCAAAAAAAGACAGCAGAGTGATACATTAAACATATCCAAGTCCGTTTACGGAAGTCGTACCACTCGGCGGCCATGTTTGCAACGCCTCTGAGCATATCAGCAGATTCTATAGCCATCTTTAAGAATCGACTGGAAACACATCTCTTCCGTTCACACCTGACCGATTAGATCTCTTTTCTACTCTTACTCTTTCATCACAGCAAGTAAATAGTCATGAATTGAATTGTGGTAAGGCAGACGTTTAAAAAAAAATCGCATTATTACGATATTTCCAATCAACAAATAAACCTGATATTGAAAGGGCCATAACTTTGGTTTGCTAAGCTTAAATTGCGTTTAAAATGTGATCGAGATCACTTCAGCTACAGCGCATGCACACAGGCTGCCGAGTGCCTCACTAAATCCGAACGACGATTGGATCGTTCTACATTTACATTTACATTTATTCATTTGGCAGACGCTTTTATCCAAAGCGAATTACAAGTAGTTTTTTTACAGTTGCACATTACTGCAGAGCAATCAGGGGTAAGGTGCCTTGCTCAAGGGCACTTCAGTCATGACCTGCTGACACTGAGATTTGAACCAGCAACCTTCTGATCACAAGCCCAACTCTCTAACCACCAGGCCACAGCAGACCCCAGCGGCCATATTGAGCATTACATTCCTTTTTGTTCATTGTAATGGCGGCAGTGGTGCATCTTGTTAATATACATTATCTTTGAACGTTTACAGTAAGAACCGGTCTGGTGGCCAGAGGACTGGCAATAAAGCCTGACCAATCAGAATCAAGTATTTAAGAGAGTTTTATAACAATTGGAAATATGCCACTGCATTCCACTTGATCGCTAAATCATGAGAAATTCAATATTGACATATTTTCCTAATGCCCCGTTTAAGCACTAATTTGAGCAACATGCTCAATGAATGATCATCAACCTCACCATGAATCAACGAGTCAAAAACATTCACCGACAAGCGTGATTCACATCTAATTACATTCCTACAGCTAATCTGAAGATTAGCATTAACCCAACAAAACATTTCGCGGCCTAAATTGATTGAAGGAAATTAGCAAAGGATGGTAGATAGCCCGAGATCAGTGGCTGTTTTAAACAGCATGTTTAATCAAACATCGGTGTGGTCCAGCTTCTCTCGAAGCTTTAATTAAACAAGCGTGTAGATATGAGAATGGTAAAAGGGCAGAATTCATTAGCTATTGTGCACCTGACAAATTGCGAAGCGAATCTGAGCCCTTCGCTGCCAAGTCATTTGGTATTTGTGGATTAATGAACATGCTTAGACTCCACAACCGAGATTTACTTTCGTCCGCCGAGGCGACGTATCAGCCAATTGTTCTTTGTTTGCAAATTGCATCCTTTGATTCACGCCAGGCACAACATGGGGTAAATGCAAGCCCTACCTTCCTCATGAAAATAAGATAATAACTGTCCCCAGACTCTTTGGAGTTATTTTCATAATAAATCATACCGTAACTACATTTTGTCTTACCTCGAGTTAACCAGCTACTTGAAAATTCAACCCGTGCCAAATCTGCATTTAGGTACATTGTTAAAACTCTCATTATTTTAAAAACAATGACATCATTTAGCTTTTTGACTAAATGATGTCAATGATTATTCAGTAAGTGAATAAATTAAGCATACAGCTTGTTTTGTCAAGTCATCCCGAAACAATAAGATGTCCACAAGCAGTGCTGGACTGGTAATCTGGCAAACCGGGCAAATGCCCGGTGGGCCGACGCACTTGGGGGCCGATATAATATAATATAATATTTTTTTAATCGGCCAACGACCGGCCCATAAAGCAGGGACAGCGGCCCATTGGTTCATTTTCCATACTGACACTGGGCTGGCCCAATCGTCTCTTAACAGACTCCACCCCCCCAGTTTCTCGTGTCAGATGCAGTCAGTGTCTTATAGAGTGTTCACACCAAACGCAGTAAATAAATTGCGCTATTAGCGTCTAGTTGGACGCTTGAACATTTTGCTTTTACTCGCTTCATTCGCGTCATGGAGGGGCTTCTGTCAGGCGGCGCCCGTCTAATTGCGAAATGGCGGACATGGATTTAGTTAAGAGGATAGCTGCGCATTATGTGCTATGGAAGGCTGAAGAACGACGTAGACTCGTTCGGCGCCATGTCTGGGTCCATCAAATCCTTCAGAGGCGCAGTCCTTCATTGTTGTTTCGTATTCCTGCCTCCGCTCGCTATGTCATAATCACGTACCTACTAGAGCAAGCTCCTGGTTCGTAAAAGTTCAGATTTTTCAACTCGCGCGAACTATGGGAAGCCAAATAATCCAAAAGTGGGCGAGACGGCGGGTATTACAGAGCTCGCGCCGCGCTGACATGTCATCTGCGCGATTCAAACGCCCAGCCAGCCGACTCCTCGTCAGCGTACACGTTATTTAAACAGCGCAAACCGTACACTCAAATGTACAATAAAGAAACCCCTCATTCCTTAAAAACATTTACATTTGTTTACATTTACACATTATTATCTTTAATAGTGTACAAGTAAACGGTAGTGTTTTGCATCGATACTATGAAGAACTGCACATATGTATAGACTCTATACTATAGAGGCTACGGAAAGACCTGTACAAAGCAGAAACTTCAATGACTTCCAATATCGTAGTCTTGAGGAGCACGCCAACCTCCTGGTAATTATATCGGACAGTTTACATGTTCAGGTAATTTATTTTATTATTGTAGTACGTTTTGCGCCTAGCCATTTTACCTCAACTATTTATGTTAATAATAGCAGAGGTTTATGGGTAAAATGTAAATGAGTGGCACCAAATTAACTTTGTATATGTTTTAAGTGGTCAGTGCAGCGATTGGTTGGTGCCATGCTGCCCATCGGTTGGCGATAGGAAATTGAATCGCGCAGATGACATGTCAGCGCGGCGCGAGCTCTGTAATACCCCGCTGTCTCATCCCACTATTGGATTGTTTGGCTTCCCTTACTAACGCTCAATTTGCGCGAATCACACCACAAGTAGGTGTAGGTCTATCACAAGGAAGTCAGTCAAGAGAGTGTGAGTACACTGGTCCACTTGCAGTGGTACACTGGTCCATGGCACTTAGTTCTCAGCTTTGTAGGTTTTTGGGGGAATGGAACAGTAGATATGCATATCTACAGGGACCGCAAGGATGGTGTACTGGTTGGTTGTGTCCGACCCATTGTGGTGGGCCGGTCTGAGTAAAAATGCCAGGGCCCTTTTTTTGTCTCAGTCCAGCCCTGTCCACAAGGAAACGGGAATGTTGTATAATTGATTTCCTAAAAAGAAAGCAATTTCAGAAGGAACCCCAAAGCCCCGGTTGTGCACGGCGTTCTTGTTGCTTTGATTACTGCTGACTGGTTTGGTTCACATCTGGGGGTGGCAGGAGAAAAGAAGTGCTCAGCCGGACTAAACCGGTTCTGATGAGAATAATAATAATTCATATAACGCATAACCAGGACACTCAAGACAAACAGACCTCTCTCACTGTCTACACCCACCCGATAATGCAACTGTGGTCAGTCCGTAAATACCTAGTCAACCTAAATAACTTTCTATTTTGCATAAAATCTAACCGCGGTGCATATACATGCAATAATTATTCATTGTACGGTTTGAAAATGCTTTGAAGGTTTTATTCAATCAGGCTCTGGTCCTTCTCAGTAATGGCTCAGACTAATGGACTCTTTTTAGAAAATTATAGAGTAGCGGGCAAACATTTTCCTAAAGGCGGTTACAGCTTTTGCTTCCCCTTAAGTGGTCATATAATGGAGTTATGTGACTTATAATAAGTTACGTGTTTTTGACAATGTATATTTAGAAAGCGAGCACATAACCATCCGTAGTTTATTAAGCACCAGTGCAGGTATTAGACATCAGGGTTACAACATGTTTTATCTTAACAGTAAAATATAGTCAAGAGTTACCTCTTAAAGCCTATTTATGAAGCTGCTGAGAGCAAGTTTCACTAAGGAATAGAAAAAATCTTTTTCAAAGGGAGGGGTTGACATGGTTGCTATGGATGATGTCAGGAAGCTTACTTACTAAGCCCGCAGTGATTGGCTGATAGGGGATGGGTCTATGTCAGTCATTGAATCATATAAATATTGTAGAGTAAAGTATCATGTTGCCATTTTGTAAAAGATGTCACTATATTTTAAACAAGACAATATGTTCATCTTAGGCTGTTTCAATAGTATTGCTTTTATTCTTGCGGTTATCATGGCCATAATAATTAATGCTAGCAATATATGCTATTTTTTTTGCTATTAGTTTAATTCATTCCTTATGTAGTTTATTTTGTTCGTGTTTTTTGGATCATACTTGATAACTTTCAAGAATTAAGAATTTCAAGCATTAAAGTTGAAGTATAAGAGAGAGTTGTAGCTATTGTAGCTTTTAAGGTAAAACTGAGTGTTGAATTATTTACATATTATTATGTTTAAAATTTTCATAATATTGGTAATCTTGTTTTAAATATATCACGGTTACTGACAATCTAGTAGTGACTTGTGACACCCCTAGTTCACTTTCAGTCTTCATCTTGTAAACAGTTTGATGATATTCCAGATTGCTGTTGTTGCAGTCATATAGGATTATTGTGATTTGCTCTTAGTGACTTTGAAGTCATGCTAAAATGCTTTGAGAAATACCTTTAGGACTCCTAAAAGTGACACGTCCATTATTTTAAGAGTTAAACCTAAATCGCCAAATTAGGTGCTACTTTGAGCCTTATGATGTTTTGTGTAAATGGCCCCTAATGGACTGGTGTGACGTCGATGTTTTTGGAGTTCCTGATATTATTTCCAGACATCTTTGCAGTTACTACAAGCGGAGGAATAATACAGAGGAGAATTTGGCTGACGAGTGGAAATGCCGTTACATCTCCGCCTCTTCTGAGAAGACAGAAGCAGTTGAAACCCTTAGATGGGGGCAGTCTTTATCTGAAAGCTGGGTTCCCTTGGAGAATCTGAAATATGCTATTGAAGATGTTTCTCCAACAAAGGCCCCTGCTTACAAGGGAAAAGCACAGAGTGCATTTTATGAAGGAGAGGTTAATTAGAAATTATGGCAAGTTTATTGTGCGGGGTAATTAAAATTTGGGAGACAAAGACAGCGTGAGATGAAATGGCACAATAGATCAGGTTGGCTCGGTTGCTTTTTGACTCTCATCTGACGGCTTGTAGCCATCCAAGATAAACGTAATATTCTTCAGCTCGGTTACCATGAAAACTCAAAGCTCTTGTTGGTTTCTGCTTTTGCAATGTCGATAACACAACTACAGAATATGGGAACACATTTAGTTTTTTTTTCTTAGTGAGATCAGAGTTGAGCTGGCCCAGTTTCTCCCAAAAAAAGGGCGGGGTTGACCGCGTTGCTATGGATGATGTCAGCAAGCTTACTGACTATGCCCACAGTGATTGGCTGATAGGTGATGGGTCTCTGTCAGTCATTAAATCATAGAAATATTGTAGAACGAGGTATCATCTTGACATGCTTAAATGATGATCTTAAAATACAAATGTACTTATATTCAAATATTTATTTAAAGTATAATTGTAACCTTATTCAAATTATAACATATCTGCTAAAATACTGAATTAAAAAGTTAACTTGCAAAGAATATTACTTTTATACATTTTTATTTTCAAATATTATGTTTTTTATTGTGCTTTCCAAATAATACAAATCAAACTGCAGTTGGTTTTTTATTAAGTAATATCAAAAAGCCAGCTAACAAACACAATAAAACTAAATAAACAATAAAAACTTAAAAAGCAATCTGTTTTTGCAAATAAACTATTTGTTCTTAAAATAAAGTATATGTTCAGGAAACTGTCCGCATTTGCCTCTCTGCATCTTATGAACATAAGATATTAGTAGTCTTTATGGTTAAGGTCATTGTGATGAAATCTTTCTAAAATGTTTACGTTTCAAGGCAGACTGCCAGTGAATTGGACTCTTCACAGAACATACAGTATTTTCCAATATGACAATACTGTCAAGACACTATACCAATAAAAGATTAACATTATTACAAGACTTTCTGCATTACAAGCTTTCCTAAAAAAATGGATTCATGGATACAAGATATGTTTACATAGTTATTTTTTATTTAAACAACATATTTTAAACGTTTTTAAAGTATTAAAATTAATTTCAAGTATTTAAAATTCTGAAATACCATGCACATGCTATAAACAATAGCTCTTTTCAAAACAATAAAAAAATAAATTTCATACAAAATTTGGGGATAGTAGTTAGCAAAGGGTTTGAGACTGATGATCAGCATCATTTAACATTCATGACGGTTAAAAGCAGTAGTACCATTAAAATACCATTATGAACCACATATTTGTCTATGACATGATTTTAATGTTTAATGTTAAAGTCAAACTCTGACGCTCGTCACTATTAACTAGTGGGTCACACCTATGAGTGCAAGTTGTGCTATTATTGACATTGATAATATCACCAATGAACATTTGTGCAGTTTTATCAAGCACCGTTGCACTTATAGATTGCTGGTAGTGTCTCTAGCCTGACTTTCACATGGCTGGCCAGGAGTTCTCATCCTTTATCATCTAAAACAAATACTGTATGAACATTGTAGTATAAGTTTTCTCTCTCTTTCTCCCTCATTTATTGATTCACATAACATAAACAGAGCTTTGTGAAGTTGGCTAGTTAGATACAACTTAATATGCCAACAATCCCCATACAGCTATGTTTATGATAACAAATATGCTCATTTTCTTAAAGAATACGCAGTGGGTTTAAAAGCGGGGGTGAGTTATCAGCAGAAAGAAAAATTCACCGGTGAACAAAGTGCCCGACTGTGACCCCATAATGCTGTGACGACGGAGGGGGACCCCGCGTACATCATCGCCGGACTCATTTTCTGTAACACCTGCGGCAGCGTCACCTGATGCGCAGTAGCTTCCGGGGCAGACTTATGAAAACACAGAAAGTGTAGTTTAAATGCTTCCCTTTCATGATCTCCTTTTGTTTCATCTCTCCCGGTTGTACCACCGGTCCAAAAGTCAGTGCTTCACACTTTTCGGACATAAACCGGTGTTGTCACGTATCCTCACGCTTTTTTAATGCGTATGCGGAAATCCTTTATCCTTTCTAGGGGGTATACTGCGTATGCCTGCGTATCACGTACACTACTCCACTGCTAAACTTCTCATCAGTCTCACAAACGGGGAACAAATCCTGATGCTGTAGGTCACTTGTATGACTTTACCTTCCAGCATTACGTGAAAGGGAAAGCTTTCTAGTATTCTGACGCTGAGTCTTATTTTGGCACCTTGGCAGCGTTCTCCGTCTGTTGAACTCTCAGACTGATAATAGACAGCATTTTTAACAGCGCAAAGGACGAACCTAGCAAGGGCAATGACGATGCACGTTAGTCTCCTCTGTGACGGAGAGATGCAATTGTTAAATCTGCTTACTTGAGTAACTCCCAGCCAATAGCTGCTGCATGTATTTGCATTCATCATGTCAGCATCTGTGCGTTCAGATGCCCTGCTAAAAGCTCTCAGCAGGATCAAGTTTTCAAGATAACGCACACCTAATTTATGCTAAATTCGTGCCTGGTACACTTCGTGAATATAACTGAGACAAACGGCTCTATCTGTAGATTTACTAGTCAATTTATGTTATACTGGCTAACAATAATTCCTAAAAGCAGGCACTGCGGGCCTGGCATGGCAGAGATTAAGGCGGTGTGTTCAGGATTAACACGTTGAGGAAACGCACATAAAGGTGGTCACACTGCAGCAAAGCTGGAAGGCAGATAGCGGAGGGCTACAGTGACATAGCAGATAAATTCTTGATCCAGGATGATCCCTTAAAAGAATGCCCAGCCAGGGGTGCATTTGGGTGCGTACAAAGCCGCTGAGTCCAAAGGGCCTCTGAAACCAGCGGGCTGGGAATACGTAGGCACAGCCTGGGGTGATGATGTTGAGAAGTTCATCACAGGACGATGGGGGTGCACCTGGCATCCCAATTTAATGCGCTGACAAGCGCTGGGCATCTAACCCAACAGATGCACACTAAGCGTGTTATTACTTAAAGCTGGACAAAGTTAAAGTGTGATAATAATAGCTTACGTCCTGCTTTTGACCACCCAATCGGCGACACTGCTGTCCCCAGACATCATGTCAAAGACAATATACATTGACAAGATGTGCAACTGCAATTACATGAATGGAGAGGATAAAGCACTCAATATGCCCGCTCTAGCGAAGAAAGCCCCGCCTTCTAGTTTAACGATCCAATCGTGAAAGGAATTTAAGATTAGCAAACCTAATTTATAGTAGTCTATATTAGGTTTAATCATTGATTGGAAATATGCTATTTAATTGTGATTTTAGATATGTCTGCCTTCCACCATTCAAGTAGATAGGACTGTGGACTTGACATGACATAAATAACTGCCCAGAGGCGCCGCAAACATGGCCGCCGAGTGGCACGACTTCCGTTGACTGACTTTGATCATATGCATAAAAACTCAAGACACAAAGAGTCTAACTGCAAATTGAAACAATATAATTTTATAAATTCATCACACTACACTAAAAGGAATACCCCTTTTGTCATTTCAAACCTGTATGACTTTCTTCCAGAGAGCACAAAAGAAGATATTTTGAAGAATGCTGGTAACCGGTATGCATTGGTTTTGTGTCTATACAATGCAGGGGAATTGATACCGCCAGTGTTTGGTAACCAGCTTTCTTCAAAATATCTTCTTTTGTGTTTTTTGAGGCTTCATTAGAAGTGGTGGTCCCAATCCTTTTGTCGATATAGTGTACTTGAACTAAAGTAGAAAAGACTAACTGGGTAGGTTACATTTCATTTCAATTACATTTTTTTTGTTTGTACTAATCAGCAATAAATAATGCTCAAAATAATATTATTAATTTGGTTTAATTAGCTCAATCACGCTAAAAAAATTGACTGTACCGGTAAGATAACAAGCCGTTAAATCATAAAAACACTGGTTTACAACCAGCTATGTTCAGTAGCTGACCATAAAAGTCTTGCTGACTAAGCTAGTTAAGAAGCCTAGAGAGAACACCAACAGGCCGGCAGCATCTTATACGAAGTACGGCTAGTCTTTTTAGGAGGCCTGACCTCGACATGATCGAGACATGATGCATGTCCTGAAACTCAGCATGGCTTTATGTTTCTAGCGCTTGTGTGCTCTTCCAACAAAAACTTATTTTCTCTGGGTGATAAAGTTAAAAAATGAGCTGGACCATGAAAGAAAGCAGTCCCCTTGGTAACCTAGAAAGTCTTCATTTGAGAGGATCACATCGGGTGGTGGAAGGTCTAAAGTCATAGCTTTTATTGTTATAGCTGTGCCTCTGCTGGGACCACTTAGCAGATTGGTTGCATCGCTCTGTGGCCTATGGCTGGAAGGCCTGGATTAGAGTTTGTGAATCTGGATATTTGAAGATATCATTTTAAAGAACCAAGTGTTAATATCTACAGGACTCACACAACATTTATCAGGTGTAGACGCATTCATGAAATATCAAATAATATCCTAACCAATTCCAGATTCAAGTTATTTGTCTGTAGCTTATATCACATGCATAGATTTCTGTCTAGGACGCAACAATATCTTATATTTCTATTTATATCTGTAGGAGAAGAATTATACGAGACCTCTCCATATGAACCAATGCATCTCTCTGACGAGTTCCGACTTGCCTCCATTATTTCAGGTAAGTAAAGAAATATTATGACCTTCCTGTGCTGGCCAGTGGTTATAGAAATGATTTTCATTGTACTTTAAAGGTTAGTGCTGTGTTCATAAACCTTCACATACTCCATGACAGTTTAATATCTATAGACCGTCAGGTTGCAGAATGACTTTGTGTAGCTCATACAGTATGAAATGTAGGACACCTCGAACCGTATCCACTCAACCGTACGAGAAACTATTAATTGGATAGGAGCTATTCACTATCTATACATCCAGGCTTAACAATTATTTTGTTGGTGAGCAAAAGTTGGGATTGCAAGAGCCATTCAGTTATTCATTAAATTTCCATTAAGTTCAGGCCTTTTAGACTGAATATATTTTCATGCATCTTTGTAAAGGCAAATGAAAGAGAAACAGCGAAAATGTCAAATAAATGTCTGAATAGAGTACATGTGACACTGAAAAGAATATTCCAGCTGTAACAAATCCTCTCTCAATGTAATATTTTGCGTACATGTTATGCAAACGTACAGTCTCCACATCAAAGGACACATTATGAAATAAAAAATAAATGAAAAGTTTTTAATTTTGACTTGTCTCATTGCGCATTATACAAATTATGTAACTATTTAAACTTTTGGACATATTAACCTGTACACAGGGATTACCTGACAAAAATGCTCCTCATGATCTTTAAAATCTTTAACCTCATGGTGTTTACTTCAATGTTTTAAATTACTTTTGTGGACATAAAATGTGCCTAGAGAATGTTTCTTTCATAAAAATTTAATTTAATTTTTTAAATGGATAACTTGGACCAAATAATAAATAAAGAGCATCCAAGTGTCCAGCATCACATTCCTTCAATTCTGTTTGAAAAGCTTCCCAGGTTAAGATTTGAGAAGCTGGATGATAAGTGTACGATTTTGCTGGTTCCAAGCAAAAGACGACTACTTTGAAGATGCTGAAAAATAACATAGATTCATTTTTTTTATACGTTTAGTCACAACCTGATTCCCACTCGGGCTGCACGATACATCACAATTCCCATTCAAATCGTGATTAAATCGATGTGACTATGGCGATTGTGAAGGCTGCGATTATGTTTTATGCGCAGCTTCTTCGTGAAGCACAGCTCTGAGATCAGGTTGAAATACTGCTCTAACTTAAAGAGCTGTGAGTTTGAGTCGTTTATAATGGGCATTTCAAAAAGCATCACCTGCCAAACACCATCATTATAAATATACTTTATTATCATGAAAATACCCGAGGAGGCTTGAAAAACAGTGATAGAAAAATGCCAGATAGGAAGAAGGCGTTTCCTGGTTATACGTGTGGTAGAGGTCTTCTTGGGTACAAAGATGTTTACCCGATCCAAAATAACCTTAATCACTTTTTATCACCATTTTTGTGAGGAGAAAGACCCAACACGAGAGAGACCAAATAAAGTTAGACCTGGAACTGGACTGGACCAGAATGTAAAAGTCTTCGACATATTTGTGTCTGCAGGCAAATGGCGCAACCGAAAACTCAGGATAAAGACGCAATTTAATCCAGTTTTCTTGACTGAGCTGGCTGAATGTAAATAAACCTAGCATCCAGCCACACATACACGAGCGACGCCCTGTTTATGTACATGGCATTTCGGGTCTTCTCTGGTAGAACGTGTGGTACCTCTTCTATGGAGCACTGGAAGCCTCTGGCGTTCAGAAGCAGCTGCATTTAACCGTACTTCAAAGACTAGCTTGGCATCTGCCAAATAACGTGCGCTTTTTCCAGATTAAGCGTGCAGCCCTAATGTTTGTGTTTACATTATATTTGTTTGTGTACTGTGCATAATAATTGTGTATTTATAAACACATACACATACATGTGTATACATATAGAAAATATCTGCATGTATATATTGTAAGAGTTCAGATGCAAAACCCTCCAAAAGCCACTTCTGTCAGAAATAAGATCACAATGTTGAGGGAATACTCTCCACACATATACGTTACTCAAAAACCCGCTTTATGTATTTTATGTTTTCTCAAGTATATACACGTCCATGTGTTTATAAACACAAAATGAATATGCGCAGTTCACAGACGGATGTATTATGTAAATAACTTTTATTCTGGATGCGATGAATGACGATGAATCATTGCATATGGGATGAAATATAAATTTATACAGAAATGTTGCCATGCAACAAATGATGCAATATGCAGTGAAAATATTCCTGACAGACTTGTAGTCAGGCTAGAGATTTTATTTGAATTGTGGAGGGTTTTTCAAATACAGTTCCTATTTTATAGGCTTCTGAATGAAGCAATCACAAACAATTACAATCTTTATACAAACACATTGCTATAAGAACACTTGAAATAAAGGACAAATGCTATTCTTGGCCAGGGTAATTAGATGCTATATGATAATCGTGCTGTGTTAGCTGACTGTTCAATGAAGCACAGCCTTGATTCACTTTAAACAATGTAAATTGGACTACGTGTATTAGTCATGATGGCCATTCAAAAAGACCACCAAGGAACGAAATGAATGCATTAACAATGATTGCAGCTTTTGAACCGCAGCGTCTATGATTCATAGCTTTGACCTCAAAGAAGTTTTTGGTTGTCATTTATTGTTGATTTGAGATGGATTCCATTTTGGTTCCAATCCACCTGCACCCTCAGATATGGCTTGTTGGGGAGCTGCAACCAGTTTGTGGGCTTTAGGTGAAAGAGGCATACAGGATGCAAATAGAGAAAATAAAATGCGCTCTGCTGTCTCGCTGATGAGTGTGAACAAAAGCTATCCCCCACACTGCCACAAAAAAGCTATTTTCCCTCCAATTTCTTATGTGACTGTTTACATTTCTCATTTTTTAAATCACAGCAGAGGTAATCTCGAGCCTTATATAATACCCATCTCAAAAAGATGTCCCATCTCTAGGGTTGTCGATGATTTAGAATACATACAGGCACATATCGTGCATCTATGCTGAAAATGATTAGGTTTTCCTATGTGAATGCAGAAGAAATATATATGCTGCCCTGCCCTTTAATTTACCCACAAAATGCACAAAATGTAAATTGTAGTACACTTTTATTTGTCTTATGATAACCCAATAGCAAGCAACGTATATTTAAAAATATTTTCCTGCTAAAATAACATAACAAGGTTAAAGGATCGACACATGAAATGAAAAGCACCCTCGACATCTCTGAGTTTGTAGTGATCTACTAAGTGACCTGAATACATGGGGCGACATAGATCCCTCTGTATTTGCATAATGTACATTGACCGTGCAGTACTTCTTAAGTACCCGTAAACGGTGATAAAAAGTGTATGTAACGCATGAATAAATACTTGAATTATGACCACGGTCCCCCGCACCTCTTCTAGGGCCATTTTACACAGAAATGTTAACAAACATTCTACTGCAGCAGAATGAACTTCACTGTTTTCCGATGAGCTTTTTGACTTTTGATGAAAACACAATATTTCACACAAAGGCAGATCATTTCTGATTAAAATGAATTTTCAAGAATTGCATTCATCATTTGGTTACTGCGGACCAATATAAACCATGTAGGACTTTATAAATACAACAAACATATTCCAGATATGATAATTCTTTTACAATAAATCAAAGTTGCATTGCAACTGGGAATGTGAATATATATTTGTATATACAGTACATCTTGAATGATGTACAGGACATGGCAGAGAGAATTCTAGATATCAAAATATCTTAAGTATCTTTGACTTTAATATTTCATCTTTGCTCTAGGGACATGAAAAATCTATATTATGTGTATATTACAAGCAAAATGACTTATTCATCATATGGTATGGTTAGAAGTGAATATAGAGATTGTGAAGCTGATGTCTCTCACACCCTATAATAATAATTAATTACATTTATATAGCTTTCCTGGGTACTCGAATGGGGGAATCTCCTCCACCTTTTGTATGTTGCAGCAGCGCCGCCATTTTGGG
The DNA here is from genome assembly GCF_947034865.1 of Barbatula barbatula. Taxonomy (NCBI): domain Eukaryota; kingdom Metazoa; phylum Chordata; class Actinopteri; order Cypriniformes; family Nemacheilidae; genus Barbatula; species Barbatula barbatula. Next base: position 9,195,957 of record NC_136787.1, on the reverse strand, counting down.
AGGATCATACTCCCCTGCTATTATTGTTTTGATAAAGTATGTACCGTTACCGTTTATTTTGTTATATGGAGAAATCGAAAGTGAAAGAACCAGGGCTTTTCCAGAACGACACTGCGTAATGCTATTGCAGTTTTTAACACAGCAAAACCGACCTACCATAGTTAAATTTCCTAATCAAACAAGAAAAACAAAACTCACTAGCACGCACTAGCGGCCATTTTCCCAAGATGGCGCAATATTCAACACAGCGTGACGTAGCTTCACGTTCTCTATTTGTAATAAATCGATAAAATTAACAAAAACGAAATGCATGTATGCAATTGTATATAGTTGCTATCCTTAATAGTTCACCCAAAAAATTTTATTCTGCCATCGTTTACTCACCCTCTTGTCATTTCAAATCCTTATGACTTTCCTTCTTTTCCGCACAACACAAAAGAAGATGTTTTGAAGAAAGTTGGTAACCGAAGAGCGCTGGACCCCATTCACTTCTATTGTATGGACACAAAACCAATGCAAGTGAATGTGGGCCAGTTACCAACATTCTTCTAAATATCTTCTTTTGTGTTATGCTGAAAAATAGATGGTCATATAGGTTAGAAATCACAAGAGGGTGAGTAAACGATGGCAGATTTATTTTGGGGTGAACTATCCCTTTAAGCAAACAGAGGTCAACAAGGGCATTTTTTAAAGAACTGACCCTTAAATCAACAGTTTTTTACTCCAATAATTCCCTCCACCTCTGGTGAAGCCCCCGTAATCTGGCTCTCCTTGAAGATTTGTTAGAGAACCTATTCCGCCTGTCAAGAGATAAGATGAATATCGGGACCAAAACAACACACCTCCAAGCACTCTTTGTGCTTCAAAAGCAGAACTGGAAAAGCATTCATAACATAAAAATAATCAGACATCTTGTTACGCGGCATTTCTGTTCATTTATCAATGAACAGATGACCGCTCATATCTGCCTGCCTCTTTAAACCGCAGAAATGCTGTTCAACCAGGGTATGATAGATTTTCAAGACAGAAAGGGCAGATAAGAGGATAATAGAATGGGACTTTAAAAAAATAGCCACACGAGAGAAAGCGGTGGAACATTAAAGGATGTTTGCAGCAACTGTTGCCAATCGATTATTGCGGAACAGCCAGCTAAGATGGAAGTGATGTTAAAAGAGTGTTTATGCACTGCAGTTGCTAGCAGATTTGAAAGCAAGAAAAGGTTCTGGGTAGCAGGGATTAATTTTTTTAATACAAGCTTCATGCTTGATAATCAGATTTCACTCAACTGGTTTATAGTCAGAATGAAAAGGAGACTGATCAGGCATTTGTTAGTTTTTAAGAGCACATAAACACAAAAATTCTCAAATACAGTCCACTCAAACTCAAAATCAGGGTAGTCTTACACGAATACCCCTTGTGTTTATACGTCTGTGAGTAAAGCTTTGTGTATGCCCAAATAGGAACTTTTCTATGAATAAAGTTCACTTAAATTTTGACTTTCAAAATCGCCACAAAAAGCATGCCAAAAATCGTTTACGCACCTAAAAGTTACTTGATGTGTTGATATTTGGACTAATGTTTGGTGCCACGCTATTCTCCGTTTGTCTTTTATCATTATAATATAATTTATGCAGAAAAAAATACAATTGTGCCATCGAATGAATTTCCTTCATTACATTTTTGATTTCAATAATTATTTACTAAAATGTATGACATAAAAACGAAGAAAAAGTAGCCATTACGAATCCTAAACAGATGCCAGAAGTACATTTGCATCTTTAGTCACAACATAATTCTCATAGCTACTCAAATGCTAAATAAATAGGTACAACTGTGTAATTCTCATTTAATGAGTTTATCATTAGGCTAAAATGCTAAAAAGTCTTTTAAATAACATCCCACTAGAAATACAGTATAAAAAACTGTCTTGAATCTAGAATACATGATAGGGTCCACATAGAAAATGTGTTACAATTTTTTTTACAGAAACATATGGATTAAAACAGTAAGAACGTTTGTTTTAAGATTGTCAAGATTCAGATTCTTGTACAATAAGCAGACATAAGCAAATGTGTTACATGTGTATCATGTCAACTTCTTTGTAAAAAAGGTCAGCAATGCCATTCATTCAGTAACGAAAATAATAAGAAATATCATTCAATTATAAAGAAGCATTATTACTGTCGTTCATTGACTATCTGGATGCTACTGAAAGTAATGCCTTGTTGCTGCTCTAAATGTAGTAAATCACATATGATAAATAAAAAACCAACATCATCTAAAAGAATGATGTTACCCAAATCAGCATTTAAACCCCACGGCATCCCTCCAGCCATGTGTAGTGAAAATGATCATTGCCCAAACCTGTACAGGTTTCTCTCATCCTGATGTTTATGGAAAAGAAATGAGATTGTGTTTGTATCCTCAATCGTTGTGCTTAGAAGTGGGAAAGCTGAGAGGAAGCTAAAGTCGAGCAGGGATGCAAGGATGTTTTTGCCAGAGAAGCAATCAGCGGACAGGTACACTCTCCACTTACATGACCTTGTGAGAAGCAAAGCTGCAGTGAGATCTGTTTTGAAGCCCCTGCCCGATTCCTTTAGCTTTAATAAAACATGTGTGAGCACACTGCAGGAGACAGCGCTGAGCCCGAGAAACTGTTAAAACCTTGTCTGTCAGGGAGATAGCAAGGTAGCTTTGGCGTTGTGCTAATTGGCCATTGCATTTCTATATGCAAACAATGTTTAGCACTTCGTCAGGCATGAAAAGCTTTTACTTTAAGAGCTTCACCCTGTGCAGGCTGTGAGTTTCGTCAGTGTATTTGAAAATTAGACAATATGTCTGGAAGCATTCAGGAGATGCTGGCCAGTGGTCCTCGGGGGTAAGAGGAACACTTTGTAGTTTTAAGACCTTAAAATAATATCTCTTAACAACTCTTAACCAGATGCATTCTACTGCCGCTGCTGCCTGAGCAGCCTCAAAGCGGGTACAACCACATTCTGCAAGTTCTGTGTTCGGGTCGGTACACAGAGACCCACCAACTGCGGAAGAGTGCGACAGTGCACGTTTCTGATTCGCCGGCTTCATCAGCTTAGTAAACAAATCCACGTGTATTGCACTGCCCGTAGGGAAGCTTATGCAGCGACATTTACAACACTGGTAACATGCAATTGCGCATATCAACTTTAAGACTCCGTAGAGTAGGGTTGGGTATCGTTTGAATTTTATTGCACTGTTGAAGTAAAACTATTAGATATCAACATGTATGGTCATTTAGCCTTCTTATTGACTGGTTTATTAGCATTCATAGCAATCCATGTTTTGTCTCATTTATGACAATTTGTATTACCATAGTTTAACTACATCATGGTCAAACTATAGTTACTAAAATGAGACCATGTTACATTTGTGGTTTGTGTGCTTTACTGCAAATATTATAGTTTACATTTACATTTAGTCATTTAGCAGACGCTTTTATGCAAAGCGACTTACAAAGAGTTCGGGGAGCAATAAGTGATATTTCATACAAAGAGCAATAGTACGATAGGTGCTAATACAAAGTTACTAGTTTATTGTTAATAGTTTAAAGTTAATAGTTAAACTACAGTATGCTTAGTATATGAAAAATAAGGTTAATGAGGGCTTTTATTGAGATATCAGCAGATCACTAGTTAACACGCACATTTATGAGAATATGCACCGAGGAATGGAAATTTAATTTCAAGTATCCGATTCCAATACATTTTAATTCGGATACGAAATCTAGCTTTATAATTTCGATTCCCAACCCTACTCCCTAGTAGGTACACTCTGACATGCATCATGACATTACAGTCTCGATGCGGGAGACCCATCCAGGTATATTTGGAAGCAATGGTTGTTCTGATAGTTAAAGGGGAAAGCAAGGGACAAGATGTAACAAAGACCTTTCACGTCAGCTTCTTAAACCTCTTAACCAGCGCACCCCAAACTGTGAGTCGGGTTGGGCTAAGAGCTGAATTGTGGGGGGCAAAATATATTTTTTAATTCGGCTAAAAACTTCTCACACAAAAAAACATTATAAAATGAAGATTTATTTCCCTTAAGACATATAATCACTGTAGTTTCATTCCTGCCTTAAAATATAACTGTTGCTTTTCTGAAATGGTAAACCTTGAGGATGCATGCGGTGGACAAATGCGACCACACAAGGATGTGTCCGGAAAAAATGGCACGTATGGTCAAACAAATATCTTTAAGATTTAATTATGCGAGATAACTACAACAAAACCAAAAACAATGAAAGTGCTGCTGGACCAGTGTTTACATCTTTCAAAGGGGTCTATAGAGGACCCCATTGAAGTTGGCGAGGCTCTGATCCAAGTCAAATGGTACATCAAGCTAAAACATCTTGTTAATGTCGCTATTTAACTAAACAGAAGAGAATTTAAAGACATTTATTCAAATCATGCCATGTGTGACCAGTTTTAGTCTGAAGTGTGATAAAACCAACCCATCCCAGAGCAGCCTGTAACTACAGGATTTTCAATTCAGAAAAGAAAGGAATCACATTTTGTTCCTTAAAATACCCTGGAGAAAAAGAAACCTGCAGTATCTCCTAAATGACAAGCAGCAGCAATTCCTCACTGTACCACCCGAGATGCCTAACAATAGCTTATCCCAGAATTCTCATTGGGTAAAATCTAATTAAACACGCTTCAAAAGACAAAGACTACCTGACTAGCACAAAACCGTCTGCGCATGCTGAAGAAAGCTATTAGAGCATGTTAAATCTTATCAAAAAGTCAGAAAAGGTCATTATATGTCAAAGTTTTCAAGAAGATTGTGAGAGCAAATTTGGTTACTACATATTTAATAAGCTTGTTTTGATGATTTAAATTATACATTATATTCATATACATGAATGAAAAACGGCTTTATTATAAGAACACATCTGCAAGTCAAAAGTAGGAAGCAACCGCATGCGGCCAGGATAAGCAGGCGTATTTCCACCTGACTGTGTTTAATTCTGTTTAACCAAGCATGCTGACCCACACTGTTTCCCTTCATGTCTGCCGACAGCCATGGACTCGGCCTCCGTAAAAGGGAATCTGTGTTTGGATACGGGTAAGACTTGTAACCCCTGCCTGGATGCTACGAAGGCCTGCAACCTAAACGACACCTGCAAGAGGCAACGCTCGATGTACATGGCCACCTGCAGCCGTCCCACTCTGATACAGCAAGCTCAGGAACCCTGCAATCGAAAGCGCTGCCATAAGGCCCTCCGGCAGTTCTTCGACCGAGTGCAGACGGAATTCAGTTACCCGCTGCTCTTCTGCTCATGCCGGGACAAAGCGTGTGCAGAACGTCGCCGGCAAACCGTCATGCCTGCCTGCTCGTTCGAGGAGAGGACGAAACCCAATTGCCTGGAGCTAAGGAGGACCTGTCGCTCTGATCCGCTCTGCAGGTAAGGTGGTCGAGTCCGGGTCACGGCACCAGATAGATTTGATTGACTAACTTTATGAAACTGTGAGTAAGGGCACAAAGCTTTTTATGTTTCACAAGTCATGTTTTGAAGGAAGAGGTTGATTCATGTCAAACATGTTTCTACATGTATGTTTGGGGCATCAAGTCTTCGCAAGATATTTAGGTGCTGTTTACACTAGCCGGTTGTTGCATGAAAATGGTTTTAAAATGAGAACGATCCTCGTTTATATTGCCGTTTTCACATGCGTTTCAGAAAGAAATCTGCGTTTACACTTTGTTTATCGAAAACACACGTCACATGACCAGTCAGGTACGCTGGGCATGCGCACACAAATCTAAACAGTTGTATGCGCACGGTTGTCGTTGGGTGGACTTCCGTCCATGTTATTAGGCATGTTTGATTTTTATCAGACGCCACACTTCATGATCGACAGAAGACATCGCTGTACAGAGAGAGCGATTTAAAAGCACACAGAGCAGACGGCTCTCGAGGACAGTTCAGGGTCGTGGTTGAGATTTTATTGAACTGATTAAATTGGTTGTGCTGTTTTAAATGAAACAAAAATAATGGCACCATTTTATTAAACGCTAGGGGTCATTCCTGTTTTGTAGCACTTAAAAAATGAATATGCTTATGTTTTCATTAAAGGTTTGAAGTATTTTTGTAGATATATGCTCTGTTCAAGCTCAGGCTGTATTAAATATAGTTGGGTTAGATTTCATTAACAGTGGCACATTTTTTACAGAATGCAACGCAACAGGATGGATATTAAAGGGCATAATTCACCCAAAAAGAAAAGGCATATACTCACCCTCATGTCATTTCAAACCTGCAGGACTTTCTTTCTTCTGCAGACCACAAAACATATATATTTTGTCCAACATGGGTAACCAAAAAACACTGACCCCCATTGACGTCCATTGTATCGACACAAAACAACAGACACATTTCTCAAAAGCACACGGAGCAGACGTCTCTCGATTCTCTCTCGTGCTTCTGTAATGTCACCTGGTCGATCAGTGTACGCAGCGCTGCATGAAGTCAAACAAGCCTGTTGTTTACACTGTCCGTGCAAGGCTTCAGGTAATGTAATGGCTCATATGACAGGGGCTTAACAAATCAGGTCAGTAAACGTAATGATACAGATGACTTGTCAATGATCGAAGTCTCTTTTCATCCGTTTACACAGAAACGCAGCCCTGCACTTTTCAAACTAAGACGGGGACTTTACAAAAGTCTCAGTTTTCGGGTCAAAAAACTCCGGAGTAGTGCAAACACTAGGTGAAATCGTAGCAAGAGTTATGCGTTTTAAAAAGAAAACGCAATAGGATAAACTGTTGAGTTTTGTTTGAGCAACTCAATATTTAGCAGACAGTTTTTTAGGTTAATAGTTGGTTTAAAACGGTGTGTACATACTGTATACATTTTTCACTTTCCATTTTATTGTTTTGATATATTATTTATTTTATTTTGTATCATAATTTATATTTTAATTTATGTTAAATCTTTTTTTAAATGTTTTATTTTGTTTTTTAAATGTAACCGTTAAATTTGTTATGTCATTGTTTTATTTATTTTTATGTCATTATTTCATTCAATTTTTTACATTCAATATTTTACTTTATTTTTTAATAAAGTTGTTTTATTTTATTATTTTATGGTTTTGTTTTAATTATGTAAACATTTTGGGAAACTTTGGCTAATTCAATAATTGTTTGGTCAGTAACAGTAGTAAAATGTATTTCAGATAAACCCACATCGAAACAGAGAGTCAAAGTAAAATGAACTGTGGTGGGGTATTAAACATGTCGGTCAGAGGGTCTGTTTCTGTCTAAGTGGGCAGTTCTTGGCCAGAATAGCAGCAATTTGACCAGACACAGTCAAAAAGCTGGCTATGCAAGACTAAGTCCACATAAACTGGAATGGACAACTGAAACTGGAAGAGGTTGGACCTTTATATGTGAGCTATAACCTGAAGCCCATGCCAAACATTTAATTCGCAGTAGATATGCTCCAAAACATTGTAGAGATTGAATCAGTACACGGTCAAAAAGCAATTCTGCAGATGTAACCAATACATAATCTATACAGTCAAGGACACACAACCCATTAAAAGCTTATTATTGATCCACACATTGATGGACAAGAAGTAACAGCATACTATTGATCTACACGGCCGAATGCATGGGTAAAGTAGAGGGGTTTCGTCACGATAAACTTATCAGATCAGCACATATCATATCTTAACTATCTCTTATCTCTTAATGCAAAGAATAAAAAAATCATTCATTAAACACGTAACCAAAAAAGACTTGCGATCTGTTAGCAATAGAGGTTTTATTGACCAGGGAGTGTTAATTAACCTAGTGTGGTGAACTATGAGAAAATCAATCGATTGAAATGAAACGCCCCCCATTGAGTCCACAATCACCTTTCTCCAGTTCACGTGTCATTCGTCAGCCATCAGCTGGGACTACTAAAGACTGCCTGTGTACAAATCTCACTCCTCCAAAAGCAATGAGAGCATCGCATCGTTCGCATGCTTACAAAGAAAGTTCAGGGTTGTGGTTAAGATTTGATTGAACTGATTTCATTGTTTGTGCTGGTTAAAATGAAATGTCGATGTCATTCCATTTAAATTTACATTTAGTCATTTAGTAGACGATTTAATCCAAAGCGATTTACAGATGAGGAAACATTGGAAGCAATTATAACAAATCCTGATTGTTGTCGAAAAATAATGGTTGTTATAAAACACTAGGGGACATTGCTGTTATTTACCATGCATATGCATATGTTTTCATTAAAGGTATGAAGTATTTTTATAGATATATGCTCTGTTCAAGCTCGGGCTGTATTAACTATAGCTGGGTTAGATTTCATTAACCGTGGCAAAAAAATGAACAGAATGCAACGCAACAGGATGGATATTAAAGGGCATAGTTCACCCAAAAATGAAAAGGCATATACTCACCCTCATGTCATTTCAAACCTGCACGACTTTCTTTCTTCTGCAGACCACATATATTTTGAAGAACATCGGTAACCGACTTCCCTTGTATGTACACAAAACCACTGACACATTTTTCTCTCTTTGTGTTTCACAGAAGAAAGAGTCATGTAGAGGTTTCAACGCTATGAAAGTGAATAAATAATGACATCATGAACTATCCATTTAGGAGCTACTTATATTAAATTAGAAACTGCTCATTGAGGGATTCACAATTCCTATAAAACTTTAATATTATCATAATGTAGTTTTATATAACATTGTGCGGTGTTTTAGATACAACGCTGTTGTTTTCTCACCTAAACAATATGGTGTCACATTCTGAAGAAACTTGTACTTGTTCGTTGTTAACAAAAGTAATGACGGAAATTGGTATCAAGCCCACAGGAAAAATGACCACTATACAAAATACAAAACACAAAAAAGCTTGAGAAAGCACGTTCTGATATGAGATTTAATCTATCATGCCTTCAAAAAAATTGTCCACTGGATTCCAGCCCTTGTCCTGCTTATATTACCTGAAAGGACACTGGCATCCGGCTTTTTGTCCTCAAACGCTGGATGATGTATAAACTGAGAAGCCCCCACCATGCCAACCCTTAGGACTTTGGCTGCCCTTTTTATCTGTTATAGCCTTCACAAGTCACCTTGCCTTTCTCACAGCAAGACACTGGAGGACATCCAACAACCGAACCATTTCACAGTGACCAGGCCGAGTACCCGTATATTATTACTCGTACGCAGACATACTGGCACAACACTGAGCTCAAAACAACAGTTACTAAAAGTGAGTCGCCCAAAACGTCAGAAGTGTACACTTGATAGTTTTTGTCTTTTATGACTAATAGCGACCTCACGAACCAAGCTCCAGACATAGTCACCCATCATTGCTTCATCCCACCTTCCCTGTGCTACAGAAATATCTAGAGTTTTCTGACAGTGACAAATGCAATTGTAATTTTTTATAAGCTTAACATTTACTTGAGCTAAATATACACTTAAACAATGATGCTACGTGAAAATAAGTATTATCACAATAATTAGCACCACAGAATTGTACAAGAACTATAAAAAGGTCGCTTGAAACAACACTTTGTTACACTGTGATGTATTTGGATTTTCTTTCATTTTCACCTTCTGTTTACTAGTGCATTGTAACACATTACATGTACGTTTCTTTCATATCTGTAAAAATGCTGTAAAAAATATCATTCTGTGTGTTTGATATTGTCCACAATCCTTTAGACCAAGCATACGGATTAAGCTTAAGCTATATGTTGAGAAAGCTTGCCCTATATGCTCTCATTTAAGACTTTGTGTGCCTACAGGAGTTCTGTAAATCAATCATGGTCTTGTTGCTCAGACGTGGTCCTAAATCCCTCAGACCACTAGATTTCTCAAGAGAATTATTTATCCACACAGGCGTGAACATGCACACATGCAGGAAATAAATAATATTAGGTTTAGAGTTCGAAAACGGTCAAGTCCCTAAATGCAAATGCTAATCTTTAGAGGTGAACGATATATAATCTGTGTCGGCCGATAAAAGCTATTTTTCACACTTTCACGTGATCTTTTATTTGATCAGGATCGATATATGCTGTCAATCAAAAGAGGATAGGAAAATGCAATGAACTTGTGCTCTGTATAGACAAAATGTTAAGAAACATCGCCAGTTTGATGTTTAATATTGTATGAATTAATAACATTCAGAAAGTTAAGAAATATGATTTAATCTTCAGACCTGGTTTCGGCAGATATCACTTTATAATCGGCTATCGGTGGAGAAATGTAGTATTGATAAATCTCTACTCATTTTCCTCAAAAATTGTCCAGTTATTGAATCACTTTGGCGCTGAAAAGATATCGAAAATCACTATAAGAATAAGGAACTATAAGCTTTACGAAGAAGACAAAGCTAAAGTGCAAGTGTACTGACAGCATCTCTCTGATGAAAGCTGAGGGAACATCTACCATCACAGCACGAAATTGCTGTAAAGAAGAAAGACACACACCCTTAAAATAATCCCTTTCCTGAAATATTTGGCCTTGATACTCCGCTCATTGGAATGCACTGCGTGTATTGTCTGTACATACCCCTACTGGGCGGAGGCCAGAGTATGATGAGAAATAGCAACATTAACCATCTGTTCAGAGATCATCAGTGATAAGCGCTTTAATGGGAAAATGAGCAGGCTGCCATACATGTAAACTACATTGACGCTAATTAAAGTAGCGATGCACCAATTGCTCGGTAACCGTGATTATTCAGCTGAAAAAAGCAAAAAAGCATGTTCGGATGTTTTGCTGAATAAATCAAACGGCTGAACATGTTTTAATGAACGATGAAGTTTTTGATGATGCGATCAAGCATCAACCAGTGCAGAGAGAGACGAGCATGCTTTATAAATTAAACAAACACGTCAGCAGTTTAAAGTGTCAGAGAAAGACGTGGCGTCGGAGTAAATTCCAAACTTTAACTCTTGTGACCTACAGACAGGAGAGGGCGGTTTGAGAGTCTGGCAGGGCGGTCAGCTGTAGTGGTCCTAGTTGGAGGAGAGACGTGAACTGAAAGGGTTGTCAGCGTCAACATGCATTGCTTGCATGGATGTTTTTTTCTTCAAATCATTTTGTAGTGCAGCCTATAATAATCCAGCAGTTTTCGTTTACTTGTATTTTTAATTTATAATGTTGAAGGACACTTTTGAATGAACTGTTTTGTTGTAGGTGTACGGAGATCATTACATTCTTGCAGCAGTCAGTTATGGAACAAATATAGGCTATTCAAGAAGGGAGAGGCCGTATTGGTTTATCTTGTTAATTTACTTGTTTAGCGCAATTTTATTTGAAATTATATTGTGCTTCGTTGGTAAAATGGAATGTTAATGTTCCCCGTCTTATCTTGAAAAGCAAGACAAAGTATAAAAAAAGCACATTTTGACCACTCAGTTAGTAAAGAAATTGGCAAAATAAATGAGGAAAACCATGTCCAGTATTTGGCCTTCGGCCAAGTTTTTTTAAATTTGGCTTCAGCCAAGAATTTTCATTTCTCTGCATCCCTTATTTAAAGGCGTGTGTTGAATGTTTTGAAATGTTACACACATTTAGTAAATAAATTGAGATTGATATTTCCTCTGGCATCTATATACCACGTTTATAATTAGGGAAGCTGCATAACGTCGCATAAAGTGAATCTACCGTGTGGTACATATGAATCAGGGAATTTATTTCTTTATCCGAACAAGCAATGCAGTGCAAACCTAAACAAAGTTATGATGCCAACCCTTATGAAAAAATATGAGAATATAACTGAAAATACAATTCGACATAATTAAATTATACATTTATATATATTGGAACCAAGTGCTTATATTCTTAAATATAAGAAAAGCAGCAATTATTTATGTTTTATTCAATATAATTGTATAATTGCAATATATTATTTTATAATATAAACAATTACTTAACGGCTGATATATGGTATGTAGGAAAAAAATACTGTATCTGTGTAAGGGAGAGAAGAAACATTTTGGCTGAATGGTTCTTAATACAATCTTTAACATCTTAAGAATCTTTGTTTCACAAAAGGTTCTTTGTATTGGAAAATATATATTCAGCAATTTTAAGGACTAACAACACACGTAAGCAATACTGCTCTTAAGAAAATGCAAGCTCTATAAAATACCCATGGGTTTACCAAAAATATATACTACACTTTATATATTAAAACCATGTGTAGTTTCCATAATTGTTGTTTATCAGTCAATCGATTCAAATAACATATATCCATAATAGAAAACAAGGACTGTAGGAGGTAAAGAAACAAATGCATTTATCATTCAGAATGTGAATTTGGATGGGAAATACTATTTAAAGGAACATTTCAGCAAGTGCATACTGCACACAAATATCCTTCCGCATGATAGTTTAAAAGCAAGGCACTTCATTTCACAGCATCATTCTCACCCATGCATTCCTCAATTATTTTGGGTCAAGACATTGTGAAAACTGAGGCTAGGAGGTCGATGATCAGCTTTAAAGCAGCCGGTTGCTGCAGTAACACTGGTTAGCGGAGTCAGCCATTGGATTTAACTTTGTTGCTTTGCTACCACTGCTTCCCTTACCGGTCAGGGAAATGTGATAAAGGTCCGATGGATAATGAAGCATAAAAAAACAGAGCCGGCAGCCAAAAGTAACTTTTTATCCGCCTCGCATGAGTGCTTCGCATATTTTTTGAAACAAATGTTCAGTGACTCGCTAGATCGGTTAGAGGATTTGCTAAATCAGTTTGACGTTAAATTGCCAGACGTACACAAGCTGGTCACAAAGAGAAATGACATCCAAACCCTTTCATTCATTTTCTCTAACCCCTGCCCACCATTTAAGAGAGAGTCACCACCGTCTGTCTCACACTCGCACGTGATTGGAAAGATTGTTGCGCACGATGTCGTGCAAATAACGGCTGACATCCATTTAGTGATGTCCCTTAATGACATAGCAGGTGCCTTGAGGGAGGCGGGGGTGATGGTAATATTAATGCTGATGATAACAGTTAACACTCCAACCCTGCAAATCTGTTACCAGGGGCCTTCATTTACACATCTCCTGCCCTTGTGCTTCCTTGAGCTCGGCAGAATGTAATTAACAATGTAAATCATCGGCTCCACTGAGAGCTTTGTTAATTTAGCTGAGTGCTGTTATTATGTTTTTGGTTTTAACAGAAAAACAAGCTGGCCCGTGTGCCCCTTTCCTGCGTTGCCTTTTGAAAATATCTTATCACATATGAAACTTAATAACATCTGTGAAATGTTAACACCACAGCTGTCACATAAAATAACGAGTTATTCTGTGCACAAATCTTTTTAAAGGTCTTTTTTAAAGTCATGAATTACCCTCAAGTGGTTCCAAACCTGTATAAATTTCTTGGTTTGGTTGAACTCGAAGAAAGATATTTGAAGAATGTGAACAACTAAGATTTCTGGGGCGTCGTTGACTACCATAGTATCATTTTCTTTCTGTTGAACACAAAATTAGATATTTTGAAGAATTCCGAAAAACAGACAGTTCTTGGGCACCTCTGCCTACCATTTTAATTATTTCTACTATGGTCATCAATGACGTCCCAGAAATCTCAGTAGCTTAAATTCTTCCAAATATCCTTCATTGTGTTTCACAGAACTCATTCATACAGGTTTTCATTATTTGGGTGAATGATCCTTGTCAATAGGTTTTGTTAGTTTAAGTAACCAAACAACATTGACCCACTTTCACTTCCATTGTATGGGCCGAACACCATTGAGACATCTCTCAAAGTATCTTCTTTCGTGTTCCTCAGAAGAAAGAGTCGTACACAGGTTTAAGGTTAAATTATTCTTAAAAAGTGTATAATACATGCAGGTTCAATAATGAAAAAGTGTCTGTGTTCTTTTTGTAAAATGCCAATGTCAATGTCAAATAAATTCATAGCTTGTGTAAAAAATTTTTAAAAATAAATAACAACACAGGAAAAAACAGCATCACAGCAACATCCATTTCCATGTCAATAAAGCAGAGTAGAAAGGATGACCTTTTTGGCCAGTGCCCATGAGAGTGACACATATTCCGTTCTTTGTTCCGGGAGGTAAACACCCAGCAGGCAACACCTCCCGAGTGCGCTCGACGGTCAAAACAGCGCGGTTAGTATTCACGGCAGGCCGAGTCGGGGAGTCAGCGGTCCGTACAGCAGTTAACATTCGACGTTAATCGGGGTCCCAGTGGAGGTTGCGTAGCACGAGACATCCATCTCGCCAGCATTATCTGAAGGAAGGGCTGTTGTTCAGTGTGGAGGGAGAGATTTCATATTCAAGAATAAGTACTAATGTGACCCCCTGCCCAACTTGGGTCTGTTTGTGAATGCGTGCGGCCCCCTAGGAAGTGGCTGTTTGAGGCAGATTGCTTGAGTTGGAGAAAGACCACATAGAGTCCAGCAGAAAACAGCCTTCAATTGGAACCCAACAGCGGTGATAAATAACTGTGGGAATAAATCCTTCCCGTATTTTCCTTTAGCTTTATCCTAAGGTGCTTGACGTCGGTGGGAGTACACACTGCGGTTATATGAGTGGATGATTATGCATGATTTCTGTAATACAGAATTCTAAATCTGGATGGATTGGTGGGTTATTCATGCTTTCATCTAAGTCCTATTCATTCAAATGTGTTAAAAATGTTGAATTCTATCATTTGTTTTGTTTGTTTGGATTAGATCCAGACTGGCAGACTTCCACATGAATTGCCAGACGACGGCGCATTCCATAACAAGCTGTCCTAATGATAACTACCACGGTTGTCTGGTGTCCTACGTTGGACTCATCGGTGAGTGATTATGGGAGAAATCTGCTTCACGGCAATAAAGCGCTGGAATTTGCGATTGCATTTTAATGAACTGATTTAACTGCGGTGTGTATTGTTGCTATCTTTAGAGGTTTTTATACAGTGAGACATCTAGCCAAATATCATGAAGAACAGAAGACCCTGTGTTGCACATAGATAACGCCGACTTTTAGTGATCTGGTTAATGAGATTGTCATAGCATATACAAATTTTAATAAAAATTTTATATGATGTGAATTTATACTATTGATTGAACTAATTGCATCTACAAATTTACTCCAATAAAGAATTGATCATCAAAACATTGCGGCAAACAAAAGCATTCAATAATCTGCTGTATTTTAATAATTGTTTTTATCTAGTTAATTTATAATTCATTTTAATATGCAAATGCAGACTCAGATATTTAGAAGTCGTGTTTCATCTCAGTGGTTTTCAGCATCCTGCATCATGAGTGCATTTCTTTATATAGAAAACAATGTTTATTATAAAGAAACGCTGGCTATAACTGGCTGTTTGAGAATATAAATGACCCTTTCAAAAACCAGCGAAACCATAGTTTGCCATTGTGTGTTAATGTTCTCCACGATCTGTGTTGATTCACATTTATTGGCGTAAATCACGCATTTGTGTATAGGGATAAGTGTCTCATCTAGAATGCCAATCACTCGCAGCACAACCGCAAAGGCATGGAAGCCTTCATGTGCCTCCGTAACGTTGTGCCTGGCTAAAGGTGTATATAATCGGTGGCAGGATGTTTGCCACTAAGTGAACGCACCGTCACACCGAGGTCTTTCACAGACCATATTCATCCCCAAACACCTCCAGAAAACTCCCCTTGGGGCAAAAATTAAGAGCCGCCATGCAGCCGCATGTTTTTTGTGGCTGAGGGTGTAGCTCCCTCGAGTTTGTCTCGACAAAGTTGGGCCAAGAAGATGCAACAGTTTCAGAATTTTCTTCCGTGGCAGGCTTAATTTATGTCGAATGTTCTCTTCTGACATGGTAGCCAATGGACTAACATGTTCTCTAATGAAATGGTGCAAATACACAAATTAATCGGCTCTGCGGATGGCGCCGTCTTTGATTTAAGGCAACTATTCGCTGTATCGCTTTATAAGTGAAATTAAACTGCAATGTAGAAAAGCTTATTGCATAGCGGTATGAACCATCAAAGGCGATAAGGTATAGCTAAGAGCGCTCCAAACCAACGTTACGAAAGTATGGCTTACAGAATGTATACTTAACTAAGAAGGTTTCGGGAAACACGTATTGACGATAAGGTACAGCTTTAAGTATAACTTAAGTACGACGTAGCGCTAAGAAGGTTTCGGGAAACACGTATTGACGATAAGGTACAGCTTTAAGTATAACTTAAGTACGACGTAGCGCTAAGAAGGTTTCGGGAAACGCAGCCCTTGATGTTTCGCAATGCGACATCAGTCTGAACCGTCATATCCGAATACATGCGTCTTTTGTGTCATTGTAGATCGACATGCTTTACAATTCCACGCTGATTTAAAGCTTCACGCATCACTCTGTTGAACGGAAGTGAACACACAGTTAAGCATCAGATTATAAACATTAGCACTTGCGCTGTCTGATGCAACAAATGACTATAGAATTATAATAAAAAAATTTATAATGATAACACAAATTTATACAATTGGAAGATCTATGTACAGATGTGTGCATTTACAGTATATACCGCTGTATAAATAAAAAATGTACATATGTATTTAAATAGTACTTGCGAGAGAGGTGCCGATTAGGAGTAAAGAAAAGAATTGTAGAGAAAAAGACAAAGACATATGGTAATAAAAACAGGTAACAATTCTCTGGTAGGTAGCTGTTTAAGCTGATGATGGCATTGGGGCATCTGTAACGTCTGCCTGAGGGGGAGTTGTGGCCGGGGTGAGAGGGGTCCGTAATGATGTTACCTGCCTGTTTCTTCACTCTAATATGACTAAATTTACAATGGTGAACTGACAGTTAAGGGATTTTTTTCAGGAATAAACAACTGCTTTTAGAACTTAAGCTACAAACCATAATCATGGGGTTTTAAAAAATCTAAATCTGATCATAATGCAAACAAATTCCTCTCAAGGACAGAGCAGACCAACAACCTCTGGCCATTACACTCAGCCAAACAACACATTATCCTCCAGACAGCCACATCTATAAAGCAACGTTGCTCCCTTACCATGAATATTTATGAGAATCTCTATCCTTGGCCTTACAGGATCAGATGTGACTCCTAACTACGTGGACTCCAGCCATACCAACATAACCATTTCCCCTTGGTGTGGTTGTCGAGGCAGCGGAAATCATGAAGCGGAATGCGAGGCCTTCCTGCGGGACTTCAGAGAGAACACGTGTCTGAGTAAGTGGAGATGAGACGTTCCTCACGTAACCTCACGCCCTGACCAGACATGCTGAAGGGCTTAACCTCAATAGAATGTTAATGAGAAACACTGTGTCTTGCTGTTTTAATTTTGTATATTTGCACGAAAAAGCCACGGCCCTGTTTATTGTAATTATATAGAAAGATGTGGCAAGAAAAATTCTTCAAAATGTCTCCCTTTGTTTTTCACGTAAGAATATGACACCGGTTCAAAATGACAAAACGCTAAGAGTCAATGATGACACAATATTCCACATATTCTGATTTGTTTAGATCATTTGTGTTTGTTAATGTGCAGAAAATGCAATCCAGGCGTTCGGATATGGTACAGATGGAGGTATAGTTCCCATCACCGAGTCACAGTCAGCGGTGCCGTCGGTACAGACCAACCTGCAGCCGGCTATCATCAACAAACACGTCATCGGCTCAAACGATGTTAAGCCAATCGACAGTGCATGTGTTTTCTCCACATGCGCTAACCTTCAGGTTAGTCTACAGGTATTTTTGTGCACAGCAGTGTTGTTTGCCCAGCGACTGCATGGATAAAAATTAAGACATTGATGTTGATGATGATGACGATGAGCTACAGTTTGATCATATTAGAGCTGTCAGTTTAACACACTAAATTAGTGCACGTAATCTAAAAATAATGTTATAAAATGAATAAGATAATTTATAGATCCCTTATTTGCGCGTGTTTCTGTAATGAGTGATTTTCCATCAGAAGCCTTAGATCCCAGTTGAACGTGTAAAGAACACTGCAGCTCGGTGGGGCTCTCAAACACATTTTGTCTTTGTCTCTTTTATCCATTACGATCCAAGAAACCAATAGTGTGCACAGAAAAACACCCATTTTCCAAACCCAGAGTAGTAAAACCTATATCACTTCTCTGCGAATGCGGACAAAACACAAAAATCCATTACACCCTGAATGGTAAAATCTAGGACAAACCTAGAGGACAGCAACTATTGCAGTCATTAAAATAACTGAGGGAAGCAGAATCTCTCTTTGGGGGAAAAATCCATGTTTATCTGAAGATACGCTGAGTGTCTAGCAGAAGGTAAAATACTTTTGTATAATTCAGTATGCAGGTGAATAATTCATAAAACTAGAGCATTCATGGGCTCATGCAGGCCTATTCAGAGCGGACTTTAGGCATGGATCTCCACACCAATGAGCTCTGAAATACCTGCAGAAAGCTGTCTGGTACGATTCTCGTCAATCTCAATGGCAGTTCCTCTGCTATTGTTGAATGGTTATTAATGGAAGGAGCTTCTTGACCTCAGAATGTTGCAAATACCAAGAGGACCAGACAAGCTCCAGAATGGAAGTTACGCAATCACATTGTAACTGTTGCAAATGCAAAAGGGAACGATGACATTATATGGAAAGAACAACGGGCCATTAAAATGAGCAAAGCCCTGAGGCTTTAACACAGAGGATGGCTGAATGGCTGTGCATTGCGTTGATACTATACTCTTAGCCCATGTTTTTGTACCCAGATAGCACAGTTATGTCTGCAAGATGTCTTCTGAAGATCTGAAAAATGTATACACATGCATGTACATCTGTGACAAGTCTATTTGATGTCTGAATTAACATCTGGAAGACATATTTTTTGGATTGTTTGAGAGATGTCATGTAGACATCTAGATGTTTGTAAGATTTCTAATATTTTAGAAAGCACTGTATGTAAAACTGGCATTTATAAGATATTTTTACACGGCTGATGTTTTCCAGATCTTTAGCAGACATCTTACAGAAGTATCTGTGCCTTTTGGAAAACGTCCTGGAAAGGGCAGTTTTACATACATTCTTAATCATAACCATCTTACAGACATCTCCTGTCCCAGAGACATATTGCAGATGAGCAAACAATCAAAAACATACGTCTTGGAGATGTATGCGCGCAATCAGGGAATGTATATGATGCTGGATTCAAGATTACAATGAAATTAACAACAGATTTATCTCTAAAACATTAAGAATTTTCAAAAACATTTGTGATATGACAACATTCAAGATTAAATGGGACCTTATGCATAGAAATGAATTAAAATTCAATACAGTAGTCACTGAAAAATAAAGCTGAATTTTAACAAAACCTAAGTTAAGAAAGGAATTAAGTATGCTAACTGCAGTTGCGTTACTAGGCCCTTTTCAGGTGGGCTTTAGCCACCCTAAATGTCTAGCTTAGCCCCCCTAAACATTTTTGAGTAATTCTGTAATTTGTACAGGAATCCGAGATCGCTTTAGGCCTCTCTAAAACTCTATTTATGAAAATGGCGGTAGGCTGCGTAATTTAGCGCATTCTTCAGTTCACAGAGTGAAGTGTACGTCACAAGCAGAGTACAAGGTGTGTGCATTAACATGACATAGCATCTTTGCCATTCTTTGTTATAAATGCAGCTTACATAATATGATGTGGGAGCGATACAAGACCCTTTCCCATCCACTGTAAAAGCAATTGTCTGCGTTTACCCCTCAACACGTGGTAACTAGTTGTTTACCTCCAGCAAAATGAAAGCACTTTACACCAATGACGGCATACAGTACTTTAGAAAATGATCATGACGACATGTTCCACTTTTTTTCAGCTCATGCAAAGAATAATTACTGAATAAATAAATAAACATTGATTGAATACTTGTTCCGTTGTTTTACATTATGCCTATAACTATAAAATACCAACAGAGGAATTATTATTATTTTGACAAGCCTACTTGTTCACAGGGTTTTGTCATTACTGCAATCACATGTGCATGTGCAATTTAGAATTACCGGCGGCTTCGGGTGAGAAAATAGTTCCCCACTCACGGTGGCATTATAATAAGCGTGGAAAACATAAAAAAATGTCTTGAGATAAAACATCTGAAAAATGACCATGGTATAAGTGGAATAATTGACTCCGGTCCTTTGAATCAATTTGTCCATTTAAATGTGGAATCATCAAACGCAAGTAAATTATGGATTACCTCAGGGATCAGTTTTAGGACCCTTGCTATTCTCCATATACAAGGAAACCTTATCAGAAAACATGGAATTATCTTCCACTGTTATGCAGATGATACTCAGCTGGAAGGAATCATATGATCTTTATGAGATATACAGCTATCCAAATTGGCAGAATGCATCGAAGATATACAAATTTGGATGACTTGTAATTTCCTTCTTTTAAATTCTAATAAAACAGAAATATTACTTATCAAACTAAAGACACGTAAGCCGAATATTTCCGATTATAACCTGCAAGTTGAAGGCTGCAATGTTACTCCAACAAATACAGTAAAATATCTAGGCGTTATATTAGACAGCGACCTGTCTTTTCGAAATCACATCTGAAATGTCACAAAAACAGCCTTCTTCCACCTTGAAATATTCTATGTGTTGCTGACGCAGAGATGCTTATTCATACATTTGTGACCTCAAGACTTGACTACTGTAATGCGCTACTTAGTGGTTGTCCTGCATCATAAATAAACAAACTACAGTTAGTTCAGAATGCAGCTGCCAAAGTTCTATCCAGGTCCAGAAAATAGCATCACATAACCCCAATGATATCAACCCTTCACTGGCTACCCATTAAGTATCGCATTGACTTTAAAATGATTTTATTCACTTATAAAGCCTTAAAGGGTTTAGCCCCTACCTACCTAACAGAGCTTCTATCACACTACAACCCATCACGCTCTCTAAGATCTCAAAACTCAGGACTTTTGATAACACCCAGAATAACTAAATCCATGGGGTCGAGCTTTCTCATACGTAGCACCTCTGGAATAGCTTTCCCGTTGTTTAACCCATTGTTTGGTCATATGTAAACATTTTCCAGGGTTTATTTAACCAATGATTGGGTTGTCCCTTTTTGACTCTGGGTTAAAAAAAATCCAACATGTTTTAGTTTACACACCTCTAATGGTCAATGCACACACATATAGAAAACTCAAGCCTGTATACTCAAATGGAAAATACAGGTTTGCCCCTGGCTCTTTTTTGAAGAAAAAACTCAGCAATATCATGCATTTTAATTGTTGTGTTTGAAGGACAGAAGATGTTTGGTTTGGTCAGCAGTGTTATTTGGCCTCCACGTGAAGCTCTGTCTTTCCTTACAAGTGATGTCATCATAAACTCTAATTCTAATAACTCTAAAGCTAATTCGAGTTTGAAAGAGGCTGCATTATAGAGATACCGCCTTGTCCGACCACCTCCATCATATCGAGCCCTGCAGTTCCCCCTTTAACTCCTCAGGAGTCAGTTATAAGCCCCTGGGTGCAGAAGTAAATGACTGTATTCTCTCATCCGTGCTGAAACAAATTACGAAAACTTCACAGATGGAAATATCATTGAGTCAACCGGGGAAATAACTTGTTTAATTTGTGTCTCAGGAAATAGTAGTAGGAATCAAAAATAGTGAATCTGTAAAAGTGATAATCTGATAGACCTGAATCTGCCTGATGATTTGGTGCAGTAAGATTGTGTTGAATTTATGCAACAGTACACTAAGTGAAGAAAACGCTGCGTGAATAAGTGCGCGCAGCCCAGTACATCAAATCTCTGATTATTTCAGTCCGTCATAGAAGTTGTTCCTTCTATTATAAAAATATTTCTATATAAAGTTTCTGTTACTTGACTTAATTTTTTTGTTATGATAAATGGTTCATGTTTCACTCTGCAGAACAACTTGACCATGTTTATTTCGATCAGATGATCACATGTTCAAACGTCAATATGCAATGAATGGTTACAAACAAGCACAAAACAAAATGTATGTTTTTCAAGATTGGTGTGATGCAGACTATGTTGTTAAAATAGGGCACTGCAACTGTTCTGGCTCATCTGCTCATGGTGCTTTGCTTGAGGTTTGTGTTTGTTAGTTGTTGTTTGTTTTAAGCAGCTCATCATCCGTCTGAAAGTCAATGTTTTATCGTGCGAAATTTCTGTATTCAGTGATGTTAATGTGGATCCCACAGGCCTGCTTTTCTTTTCTCTCTTTTGTGTTTGATTGCGTTCAGAAAAACTGCCTTCCGAACCATAAAACAACCTTAAATCTTTGCATGCCTTGTGGGGAGAGCATTTCAAAGAATCAATCAGGCAAACCATTGTGCATTTTTTTCTTCGTTTTATGCAAAACGTCCTAATTATGGTTTTATGGTGAATAAGCTGCAGTTGTTGACTTTATAAAGATGCCGCGGTTGCTATTTTTCAATAACAAGAAAACACAAGAGAACATTTATGACTGTTTTTGTGATTAAATAAACAATAGCAACCAGAACATTTTTTTATTAATATATCACAAGTTCCAGTGCTTTAAGATCTTCTGCTCAAAGCACCTTGAAATGACAGCGACAGTTGGCAAAGAATGCCACACATAATTTCTGTCTTCAGGGTGATCAACCGCACCAATAACTGACATTTACATTCTTTGAAACTATAGTGTGTAACTTCTGCACCACTAGTGACATCAGACAGAAACCCCACCCCTGTCTGTCATTGGTCAATAAAAAAGATAGGTCAGCCCCATTGGTTAAGCTGTAACGGACAAAATCAACCGTCCTTAAAGTTGTCTTGTTATATTAAGCCGGTATATATGAAAAAAGTATAACATTGAAAAATTAGACTCCTTATAAATTTGTATTCTATAGTCCCACAACAGCTTGGTATATAATTAGGCAATACTTAAAAAAATTACCGACAATAAGGAAGTATGTGGCAATGCATCACAAACTAAAAATTCTTATAGGTGTCTTTAACTTGCGTTTTTATTATTTTATACTGTCGTCTGAGGTCAATTGGGAAGTTTGCCTGGTTTTTACGTTCGAAAACCTAAGTAATAGGTTATTTTCTACCCGGGTTTTGAGGCAAGCTCGACAAACGCTCTGTTTTATGGGCGTGCCGCATTGAAGACTTGGAAGTGAATGGCCACCGCTATGATTGGATAGCAGTTTGCATAGTAAACTTAGTTGGAGCCTTCTGTGAATTTGGTTAGAGACGTAAAGTTAGGTTACACATTTTCAGGAAATACGTATTCAGGGATCTCTAACAAAGCAATAGTGACGCATAGTACAAATATGTTTTACTCACATAAGATATTTTTTTATTTTAATGTCGGAATCCAAAGGAAGGTTAGGCATCAACGGTGTTCTTCCACAATATTTAGCTATATTCTCAACAGCATGTTTATTGCTTGCTCGCTCTATCTGGTTCTACGCCACTTGTGTCGTCTACTGTTGTTCGCGAACCAGTGGGCGGGGCTAGATAAGTAGTGGTTGATATTCTTCTGTGGAGGTGGTGTTCAACTTATCTATAGGTGCATTTCAGGACCTGGCTTTCGCTGGGCCTGGTGTCAATAACATTTGGCTTTTTCAGTTCTGACACTTGATGATGTTCACTTGAATACGACTACCTTTTATATAACAAAAGCTCAGATTAAAATGTATGTCTTGATTCATCGCCCCTTTAACATCCCCAAATCAAGATCAATTCACCAGATTCGTCACTGCGTAAGACCAACTGTGAAATATGAAGTATTAAGGAACCATAAATAAATTATCAAAAAAACAAAATAACTCATATTCAGAGTACAATCTCTGAATAAAAACTCTTACAATTTAATGCTGTTCAGCTTGGCATGCTGATCTTGTTTTACAGAAATGTGTATATTATTTAGAAGAAAACAAAAGACAAAAATACTCATTACGAATCCGATGTTTTCTCAGTGTAGATCATGACCCGAATGGGATAAAATAGACACTGTACACAGTTCATGGTTAGATTAATAAATCAATTATAATTAATATTAATAATCATTTCTTTTTTTGTACAGGACAGTGAGGAGAAGTGTTCTCCCTCCAGCAGTTTTGAATGTGCTGATGAGGTACGCCACATTTCACCCAAATTCATCTCAAAATGAAGAGTCATGTATATTTTTATGTCCCTGTCATATATGGTATGTCTTCATTTAGGGTATTCAATATTGAACTCAATTTAAATATGCAGAAAAAAATCACAATGAAGTAAACGCGGAGGGAGATAAAAT
The DNA here is from genome assembly GCF_947034865.1 of Barbatula barbatula. Classification (NCBI taxonomy): domain Eukaryota; kingdom Metazoa; phylum Chordata; class Actinopteri; order Cypriniformes; family Nemacheilidae; genus Barbatula; species Barbatula barbatula. The sequence goes on along the minus strand of NC_136787.1, from coordinate 9,171,676 downwards.
ATAACCCTATAACACATGGCCATGTCTGTGTAATGCAGGTTTACGTCAAACAATGTAATAATGGGGTTAGAAGCCTTAAAATAAAAATAGCCATAGAAAAAAACACTTTCCTTTATCATTTGAGAAACACAGAAACTACTACGTTTTATCACTTGCACAAAAAATACTGGAGGTTTGCTGCAATCTTTCACATGTCCTTACTCAGTGAATAGTAAAGATATGGGTAGATGACAAACTGTTAATGTGTCCTACGGTGTGACAGCAAAGATTTTGAAACCTTAAAATGAAGATTTATATTATATATTATTTTATATTATAAATCTAAATAGTAATCATATAAAATATTATACTATTGCAGCTTGTTTTCTACATTATTGCTATGCACATTAATGGGATATTTGTGAACTACATATATCAAGTTGATGCAGGATGATTTTATGTAGAAGACAATGTGCTTTGCTTTTCATAGCCTGGGTCAACATACATTTCTTTTTCATTTCTCTCATCAAAATGTTTTAAGTTAAAATGCTTTGAGAATACATTTTTTTATAACGGTAATTCTCTTTTATAGACGTTTATAAAGTTTGCACTTGACATTTGTAATGTTTCTGCAGAACGTGCTAAACCCCAATATGGAGGGCTCCATTGACTCAATAGGGTCACACCAGACAGACAACAACAGAGCCAGACATTCAGCTGTGACTTCAATCAGCGTTTCTGTCGCCACACTGACGATAGCCTGCGTGCTGGTCAATCAGCTTCAGTAAACACAGTCTGACTCCACAACTCCAGGAATCATCTGATGGAATCTTCTGACCTCAATCACAGAACTTCTTGAAAACGACATTGATCTCTCTCTGTTTCTCTAAGTGTGTGTATGTGTGTGTGTATGTGTGTATCACACGGCATCTTTAAAAACCAGTCGCAACAGAAAACAACAAAACCTTACGAGGCGTTTATAAAAGACTCCTCGTAGCACCACTGCCCCATCCGAGAGAGACGGAGGAAAGCCACCGGAGGTTTGAAAGTGACGTGGATGTTGTGAAGCTGACAGTTCTGAGAACTCAGTGGAATAAGACTTGAATATTTTCTTGCAAGGACGACGGTAGCCAACATGCTACAAAATACAGCCACGAGTTTCAGAAGAAGCAGACCCATCTCTGTATATTTTCCCTGTCAGATATTCAGCAACCGTTAAAAAAAAGACTTCATCCAAGAAAAAACACTTGTCGCTATTCCTCACCCGAGTACAATAATGGTCACAGCCTTGATCATAACAAAAATATTATATCTACTGTAATTGTTTCTTTAGTTAGAGGAAAGAAAAACAGATCAAATTGAATCTTGACATGTGCCGTTTTTAAACTCATTTCCACAGACACGGATTGTTCAGCAAGAGATTTTCAGAGGAAAGGGCTGTAGCGCACTGCCCTGTGTACAATGTGTAAAATGTTGTTTGTAAGTCCATGAGCTTTTTTCCTAAAGAACCCGAGCATGCAAAGCAGGAAGACACGTGGAACAGCAACAGAAGGAAAGCCATGTGAAATGTATCACCGCGGAGAGCCGCCAGTGCCAATGATGTTCGTCTTAGGCCGTTATTATGTGTAATCATTTTTCTTGCCAAAAGACTTGGATTATACTCATCGAAGAAAAGTACTCCAGGGTGAGCAGAACAATAGATCCATTTGCGGAGAGGGTCAATCGTTGGTGTATTTTATAGTGTGCAATCTATCGTGTGGCCTTACTTTTTTGTCTTTGCTCTGTTCCAATCTCTTACGTAACGGTTTCCGACCGCACCACTCGCGGACTATCGCCAAGGCCGATTGACATGATCGGAGATGTTCAAAAATAGCAGCTCCAACGACGTCTTGGTTTATCTGTGATGCTTTAAAATGAGGAGAGACAAAACCTCAAGAATGTGTCCGAAATATTTGTTTAAATCTGAATAAAAACATCATAGTACAGTCTACAAGAGTCGTGGTGACATGAACAAGCATCTTTCACTATTTGCTTTCAAGCTACCTGGGGGGGAGGTTGGAGTCTGTCAGAGAATTTGAATTTAAGGCAGAACCTGGCACAGTTTTACACTTGTGGAGGCATTCCAACTGTATCAGATTGCTCAGCATGTTTAGTGTAGCAATGTCTCAGATTTAAAGGAAATATATAGAATTTATAGAATAATAGAAAATATTTTATAACCCTCATATCATTTCTAGACCTGCAAACTCGCGAGAGGTGAAAAAGGTGCCACACACAATTTAAATCACTGTCGGGGGTCTTGGGGGATCCTCCTACAGCCCCCATGACCAATGATCAAAATGTTTTGGCCTGCACAAGTTTTTCAAGTCCACAAAATGACATCCACTGTAGCAGCAGCCAATCACATGACATATGACCAAAATGAAGCTCATACGCAAATATTAAACACCCAATTGTAATTTCGCGACTATTAAATACAACTTGAAAAAATGCATTATTACTACTATATATCTAGCAAACAACATTGATGTTACACATAATTATGGTCAGCACAATCATCCTTTTACAGTTATTGTTTCATTACCTGTTCGGAGAGCATAAAAAGGAACATTTGTGGTTAATTTACTCACTCCCAGACCATCTTCTGAGGCCTTCAACTCCTTAGGTACCATGTTGCCGAAAGTTCAAAAAGCAAATAAAAGCAGCATGAAAGTAATCCGCACGGCTCCTGGCGACATATTCGTGTGTTTTGAAGTAATTCGATTGGTTTGTGCTAACATTTTCTAATAAGTGGGATTCTACAGCTTCTGTGTTTGAAATTTTAGACAAATATCAATTGCAACAAAGAGCCCTACTCACTAAGAAGGGCACAGCTCTTGAAAAAAACTCTTGGGATCTACAAGATTCTGAAGAATGGCATATTTTGATTCAAAACGGCGAATTATACCAAAAAGCGACTAGTTTGCAGGTATACATTTTAAACCTGTATGACTTTCTTATGAAGACACCAACAGGTTCTGGCGTGATTTGTAACTATTTACGAAGAGGCTAATTCATATGATCTTACTGATGTTTTAGTTCGATTTGCTTTTACGCCAGTGATGTTAGGTTTAGGGGTGGGGCTTCAGTATTGCAATTGATCATGTTTTTGTATGATTCACATCATTAAAATGTATACAAATTCCAATTTATCTGGTTTCTGAGCAGTTAGGTAGCTTGCAAGTGTTTGACTTTTTCTTAGAAAAGAAAAAGGTTTTATCTACAAAGCACAAAATAAATAATGAGATTATAATTCCAAGCCGACGAGTTACGAGTTCCCGAGATCAAGTGCACAAAAGAAGATTTGTAACCGAACCAAAATTCCACTGTATGGACGCAAAACCTTTGAGACATGTTTCAAAATATCTTCTTTTGTGTTCTGCAGAAAAGTAATTTTACAAGTTTTGAACGATATCACGGTAAATAAATGATGACAGTTTTTTGGTCAAACTATCCCGTTAAACATTCAGATCAGGAAAGTAACAACCAGACACACTTGATTTGGTGTAATGGTAAAACTTTAAACTAAATATACATTGAAGTTGGATTTGTTATTAGTTTTATTTTAGTTGAATGGTAATAATGAAGCACACATGCAGACTGACAAAAAAACGACACTGCGTAGATGTGTGCTCTGGCCAAATTTGTCTGTAAATTCCTTATATACAAAGTATGTGGCATTCACTTTTCATTATATGGAATGGTAAATGACTCCCTGTATAAACTGTCTGAAATTGTGAGAAATTAAGTCAAAGTAATTAACTTAGGCTGCATTATAAAACGCTTTATTTAGCCTACAATGGCATATTATTTAAACCTATGAATTATGCATAGACGGGGAAACTTTGTTTTACACTTTCAACTACACTACAAAGACATCAGCATTTGCAGTACTCTTTTTTTTTAAATACAGGTAGATCCATTGCATTTTATCCGAAGACAGAAATTCAGAGCTAAAAACAACCTCCTCTACGTTTGAAGACTAAAGTAAACAGCTGTGATAAGCGTCGCTGCCCACCAGATATCAGCTCAAGGTTTAATGCTAATCCTTTACAGCTACTTCATATGGATGGAATGAACACACAAACACATGGGTGCATGTCGCTGTAAGATGTTTGCTGTCACATTGCCTGCCAGCTGTAGCTATTCGGCTGCTTCTATTATTTTATGACACTGCTTATCTGCTGCTAGAGTTTCACAGATTATTTTCTGTGAGATCATTGATGCATTATAACAAGCTAATATGTCATTTAGCAGATGTGAATTAGAAACACACTCTAACGTGAACGCAGACGTGACATGTCTTGGCCAACGTGCTGCAAACACATGATCCGCTGTACATTATTAACATGAATTCTTGTGTTACTGTGTAACAAATCTCAGCATTCGATGGGGAGATAATATGACCTTCAAATGTTGGTGTTAGTATTCAGGTGGCTAGCTATAAACAGTTCAAATCGCTTATCTAACTTTAGCTTTTTTCTACAAAGCTTTACTGTTACAAACATACATACACTGTAATAAATGTCACCTATTTCAACCTTTGTTCAAATTTATTATACAATTTATTATAAAATGTATTTATTTACATTTTTAAGTTAAATAAAAAATTGGCTTTGCAAGTCACTTGAACTTAAAATATATAAAAAAGTACCATTTTGTATAACAACAACAATTTCCACGTTTTTTTTAAAGAAAGCCAGGAAAAAGTTGTCAATAGAGTACTGTAGAGACATGTTTTTGCATGTAAAACCCGGACGCGAGTCACTTCCGGTTCCATCGCCCAAAAGCTAATATTTTTGCTTGCTTTTTGCGATCTTCCAAAAGTCTATGGGACAAAGCCATAGGCTATCATCATAGGAACCAGTACGGTGCTAACTTCCAGGTTGGCCTACAAATACGTAATCTCTGCAGTACTCTATAAGGGGATGCATTGTGCTACAAAAGGTCTTCACATCGATCCCACATAATAACTATTTTTGGATGCCTAAAAAATTATTAAGTCAAAGGTTATTAAAGAGGTGGTGCAATGGTGTCGATGCATTCTGACTTCCTTACTATGTTAAATGTGCTGTCTTCTCATGCTTAACATGGTAAACTTGTCAGTTGGACTTATTACGTAGTATTTCTGTGCTCGAAACACTCCCCCAGTGTTCGTTTTGGAAAGATTTTTTCAAAAATGAAAAATCATTATGTAACAACTTTTCATAGTCCCTTATTGGATAACTCTCCCAGAAAAGCACGCGGCATGCCCACGCATCAACCATGGAGAGCGGGAGAAGGAGCACTATGTACACAAATTTCAGTTGTGTTGTTTGCTTGCTGCATTTGGGTGATGAATGTTATATAAACGGTGGATATAACGCTTGGTTTGGAGATCGTTTGAAACTGATAGATGGAGCGGCGGTCCCAGAGCTAAAAGTCTCTGAACATGAACCGCACGCGGTAAGAACTGTTTTCTTGGCACACATGCTTTAGTTCCGCCCCACGCATCGCATGTTTTCGGAAATAATCGTACAGCTATATCTGTCTTTTATGAATGTAATCAAACTAAATACTATGCGAATATTTGAAGGATGCGATACTATTCTGTAAGTACTCAAGATTAACATGAGATATACAGAAACTGTCTGAGTTAGGGCCGCTTTAAAATATTAAAATGTCTTCCTTATCTTTTTAAAGTCTAGAGAATCTTGTTAAACTTGTGAAACTTGTGGATGTTACAGTACCTCGTGAAACCATTCGGCCAATAATGACACTTCTATGTTATTGTGATTATTTGTAGGAGTGGACGAGAATACATCAATATACATACATTTTGAATGCAACAAAACCATTAGCCCTTACCACCCATAAAGAACTGGAACCAGCTTGGACCGAAACAGTACACTATCAGTTATCGGCCCAAATTTTTCTCCACCACTCCCAGCATAAGCATTTCGTCTTTGCCCAAGAGATGCTGTATATTTTTAGCAGTTTCCTGCCTTCTTGTTGTCCTTCATCACCAAGTTTCCATCTGCTCCATTTGCCTCCTTCACATAGGCTATCATGTGTCTATCTATCTTCACTAATTTGTCTCAAAACATGACAGATAATTAATATGTTCCATAGACCCCCATCTGCTATTCATCTACAAGGGCAGATCAGTATAGACCCATATGCCGGCAAAACAATCTCCCAATATGTTGTGATAAGTTTGCATAAATGAATGTCTAAACGTCTGGAGATCAATTTGTTTAGTTAGATTTCTTCCGAATTTTTCCCCACACAAATATCTTCTAAATGAATTTAATGAATTATAAAACAATACATTTTGTTTTATGTGCTTCAATGGATGCAAGAAACTCATAGGAGTTAACAAGGGGTAATGTCATACATTTCCTAAATGGATTAGTGCATAATCTTATATAGAGTAAGACTCATTCATTTTGATTCATAATGTTTAAATGAGATGTTTTCAGTGTTTTGCCTTCTGTTGTACGTAACTGACAGTATGAATATTGTTAAGATGAGCCATTTACTGTTATTCCTTCATTTAACGTGCAGTTATACCAAATTAGCATCAAAGCTTTTCTATATTTGTTCAACATTGTGGTAATTTCCTACATTCACATGAGTTTCTTATGTGTCTAATAAAACCATATACAGTTCAAGTCAAAAGTTACGTCCCCCTTGGCAGAATCTGGAAAATTTGGGAAATTAAGAAAACCCTTAAACAACTATGACAAAACATAATAACTGTCATTGATCGTGCAGGTAACGTCATAGAGTATTAATGATCAGGGTGATGTAAACTTTTGACCTGGGCTATTTTTAGATAGCGAGCTGTCAAAGCTGTTTGTATACAAGATCCTGAATTGTGAATATACTTTAAAGATACTAATTTAAAAAAACTTTGACAAGCATACACTCCTCACATGCATTCTAAGGTCATGAGACGATTTTTGTACACGCTTACATTTAGGCAGCTACGTCGTAGGAAGCCAGTCGAGATGGAGGCGTAACAGTCCTTCTCTTAAAGGAAACTCATTCATCAATGAAATGAGTTGCAAGTATGCGTTTCAGTGAGCCTAACACCTACACAAACTACGCACAATTTGTACGTCTTCACTGCTTGAAAGCAGCTTTGAAATCACATAATACGCTCAATGTTACCCCAGAGCACCTTGGTGAGAGAGATGCAGAATTTTCCACATGCCATTCATAAAACCGTGAGAGATTGAATTATGGATGTGTCAGCGAGGAGTAGAGTTCAACTCTGAGCCCCTGCGGTGGCTGTCAACTTGTCTTTGAACATTGTTGATTTCGAGACCCCCGTAGGGAGGCTCGTGCGTGGTTTTGAGAAACGGCGGTCTTTCTGTACTACTGACCTCATAAAGAAAAAATCTTGCCTGAGGCTATTCTGAATGTCTGCTACACATATATATCCACACACTCAGAATAAGCGAAATAAGGTTGCGAAGGTTGTCTTTTGATATTTTTTGCTTTAAATGCTAAAACTGTAAATGAATGTTACATACATATAAATTAATTAAATATCGTGAAAAACAACAACAGATAACAAAAAAATGTATTACAAAAGTAGTCCTTAAATGCAATGATTTAGATAAATTAATAAGTGTCCTCCTGCGTCTTTCCGCCCAGGGATTCCCCAGGATCATAGAGCATGCAGGCCATGCACATGCCCACTTTTCTAACAACAGCACTTCTATTTCTTGACAAACTAAAAGATGTAAAATTGAATTTGTGTATACTTAGAATGCTGGATGTGGAATGCACTGCGTGTTGCTTGCCTACTTTGATCAAAAGCTTGATGCATGTAAGTCTACATGTCATAATAATAAGGAACGATGCTTCTAAGCACAGCTCAAGACCTGTTTTCCCAACCATGCAACTTTGCGATGCTGCTTGCGATTGATCATTGGAACGTGGTTTCGGGAAAGACATAAATCTTTGAACTATGCCGGAACAATAGACCATAGTTGGCCAACAATGCTTTTGGTAAACGCAAACCCTGAAGAGAATAAATTATTCATGTAGAACAGCCACGTTCTGCAGTAAAGGAAAATGTAGTCTCATATTGCTAAGCAACAAGAACACAGGGATTAGAGTAATTGTTCAATCCATGCAGTAGAACCTAAGGGATTTCAAACCAACAAGAGTGGCAGATTAGAGAATTTAGACGCAGTGGCAAAGACGTGGCGTCAACTCTTGCTGGATTTTGCAGGTCCTGGCACAGACCGCTTGGAGGAAAATTAAGTTTCTATCTTTCAGATGATTTACATTTTAGAATCTCTTTTTGTGATGTGATAAAACCTTACAGAAACTGCGATACTGATTACACAAATGTTGAAGGACTTATCTGTATAATGTTAAAAACAGTATATTCATTTTTTGCTAAACTAAAATGTAAGAAACATTATGCTCTCCTTATAGTTAAACTATTGCTTATATTCAGGTAAGAGCCGATTTATAATGAAGACATGATTTTAATGAAAGTGTAAAGGCATTTTTTATAAATCTGAGGGCGGGTTATGTCGTCACAAATTTGGGGTGGAAGTCACATGTGCTGTAAATGCTAATAAAATTACATTTACAACTCCAATTACAATATTTGTTGCCCAACACAATGGTTTGATAATATGCTGTTTAATGACTCATTTATTTATAATTATTCATGTTTGGCTGAAAACAGAGGTTTTATTGTGACAACTTACCCCATATAGCATTGCCATCCTACAAAATGTTCAATAAATATAATATTATTTTGTTTGTAATAACAGTGAAAATATCAAAGAGCTTTTTGTAGTGTGAGGTATGTACCTATACAAAAACTACATGACAAAACATTAACAAAAAGAATAAATATTCACTGGAACAATAGAGACTAGTCTCCTTTATCGTCTTATCAAAAACATCCCGTTTGTAACATAACATTTATCTGTCACAGACAATATTCTATCGATATGTAATAGGAAGCATCATCAAAAAAGCTAAAGTATGCAAGCATTTCTGTATTACATGATGTGTTTTTAATAAAACATTACATTTACTTTTTCATTTCATTTACATATTTAGCAGATGCTTTTATCCAGCGCCTTCCAGTGCATTCAGTGATGCCCGTCCAAAGGAACTACAGCAACATAAAACATGCATGTAGCAGATATTAATGAAAGCGAAATTGGCAGATGGGCTGTGAAAGAAATATAAAGACTGAAATGGGCACAGAAAAACAGCAAGAGAGGCTCAAACGTTGAAAATCACATCAGTCTGTGATGCCGTCCATGGGGAAGAATAGCGCACATACACAAACATTATCTAAGCAGGGGGGAGGACATACACTTAAATGGTCCATGATAGAGATGCTGTCTGAATGATACACCAAATGCGCAACAGGTCAGTAAAAGCTGCCTTTAGAAATGACGTCAGTAATTATCGTCATGGCACAGGGCCGTTTTGTGGCATAAATGGATTTGTCACGAAGGATCTCAGCGCAACGAAGGTTTCAATGGCAGAGTGCTGGCAGCTTCACAGCGGTCTTCACAGAGAAAGTGTCGACTGAAAAACTATAAAAGGGTTGAAGGAGTGATATGATGTATCCATCGGATTCCAGGGGAGAAGAAACAGAATTAATGTAAGTTTGATCCCCTTTGAAGTGAGAATGATTAACGTGTTCTTGCGTGAATGTTTGACAAAGTGATGCATGTTCTTTAGCTGTCTATAAGCTAAGCTCTAACTAATTGATCAGATCACACATTCAAGATGGTTTTATAAGTGTAACGTCAAGTGCGTACCATAGTGTGTCATATGGTGTGACATTTTAAAAGAAAAACTTTTAGAAAAAAATCTTAATAGAATTAGAGATCATCATTGTTATATATATATATATATATATATAGTCATGTTATTTATTTAATAGGAAATTATTAATAACAATATTTTCTAAACATGAACATGCAGCTTTTAATTAAAATATAATTTAGGGGTATTCTTTTAGAAATAAATGGTGAAAAAGATTGTATTAGCACGGTATTTATTAACGTTTGATCCATTTCTTTTTCATTTATAAAAGTTAGAATTTATTGAACTATGCTTGAGACAGTCAGCCCATATGATAATTTTGAGATTTAGCAAAAATGATCTATTAACAAATCTGTTGTTAAAACAGTTCCATAAGACTTTTTTTCAACAATTTACTGCATTTTAAATGATGTGTACTTATACTATACAAATGATCTTCTTTTTTATCTTGTTTAGCAGTGGCTGGGTTTCCGTCGTGATGTGAATCTTCTCAGAGTTGACAAAAAGGGAAAAAAACAAATGCTAAATCAAGTTGTTCAAGTGAATGAGTGGTTTTGGCAACCTTGTAATCAACAGTAAATAAAACAAGACCAGGGACTGGTTACACCAACTGGAAGTCCACCCGGTCTGACTTTTTTGGACATAAATTCACATTACGTACACCAGAATATCAGAATGAGGGATTGTCATGCCATCCTTTTGAAACACCCGCATATCGAAACACAGCGATGCAGACTTGATTTCTCACTGTGACATTTCTTGAACATGAACATATGTTGAACCATAAGGCTCACATATGCGATATATGAGGAAACATAATTACCGCCATGCGAGCTCTTTCCCATCATTTCCTTAAAACATCTTTCAATTAACAAAGTGACACTAAACCCTTCCCTATTTTTCATTTCAATATACAAGGAGTTAATAAGATCAGAAGCTCATTAATAAATGTAAAAGAAAAAAACGGTAGCACTCGCAGCCTGCTGCTAGTCCAATAATATGTTAGGTGAGGAGGTCCTCCATTTGTAGTCTGTCAACAGCACCGCACAACTGTGATCGCAGAGGATGACTTTATAAAGCCAATTAAAAGCAGCGTATTTGATCAGCGCTTTAACCGTCGTTCATCACTCCCATACTGCTCTCCTAACCCTTCCATTCATTCGCTTTATTAATGTGATCAGACGGGGGACTTCTCAGCCCCCAGGGCCAAAGCGTTTAGAGTAATCAGCGGGCGTGAATGTGAATGATGCTCAGCCGAGATGAATAATTGACCGGGTACACGTAAGGACAAGATGGATCTCGGCCTCCAGAAGAATGGTTGTGTCATGCTGGAAAGGAATAATTCTGTGCTATAAAAACGTCCTGATAAAGAGCAACCGGAGTCACCGGGCGAGCTCAGATGTTCCCATCTAGAAAAGCAATGAACGTTTGTGCGCTCGTGAGTGACCGAGTCATTTGTGTGGACAGTATTGAGCAATTAAAACAATGTGTTGGGTTTATTATACGAGCAAAAAATAATTAAAGGTTGTTTTCCATTAACCAGTCATTTAGCAGATTATCCATTACATACAGTAGACTCAAACCCCAAAAGGCATGTTAATCTCAGTTCCCTATCGATACTTCACTCGTACTGCGTAGCAGGACGCTATGGGGAAAACTCCTTTTTCTCCGATGACTGAAGCAATTCAATAGCGCAGTGAAAACTGCACGGTGATTGGTTGGAAAAAAGTTAAACTTTGAACCAATCGTAGCGGAGCTGCCGGACCAATGGCGATGGCACCCGCCAAAATGGGCGGGGCTTATGGCTATATAAGCCATAAGCCTCCGGCGGATTCTGTTGGCGGCTTCGCTAGCGAACGGTTCGCTACTCAGTAATTGTCTTTTCCCTGCCGCTATCCGGCGATGTAAAGAGAAATTTCTAAGAGCAAATTTCCGCTGTGTTTTTCGTGCAGTTTTCACTGCGCTACAAATGCCGCGTCGTCCCTGTCACTCGTGTGGGGTCTTCCTGCACGCCGCTGACGGGCACGACGAGTGCGTCTCATGCCTGAGTCTCTCCCACGCTGAGAACGCGCTCAAAGAGACGGAATACTCTCACTGCAAGAGTACGAGTCCCTCCTCTCTGCGCTCGCGGACAGCTTTTTTTTCCAGAGAGTGACTCCGCCCCTCGATCCCCCCGCCTCTAACCGCACAGGCCACAGTGCGAATGAAGCAGCGGGGTAGAGGAACTAAGCGCTCGGGGAAGCGCGAGCTCACGCCGGCTCGGCGTGCCTCGCCTTCTCCAGAGAGAGAGCTTTCCCCGGTATGTTTCACCCGAACAGATCAGCGTCCACTGACGGCCGCCTGTGACATGATCTCGTTCCGTGGAAACGAACTCGAGGAGGACGACACCATGTCGTTAGCGGCTTCGGACAGGGAGGAGTTAGCGGGCTCGGTAGATGACCCCGCCCCCTCGCCGTCTCCAGAACCCAGCGGACACGGCCCGAGTGCGGACTCCGAGCTCTTCCAGGTCCTCACAAAGGCAGTTAACGAGCTGGGTTTAGAGTGGTCTCCCCCAGAGGAACCCACTCGCAGCCGCCTGGACGAATGGTTCTTGCCGGGGCGCCGTCAGGCCCCTCGTCAAAGAACTTCACCATTCTTTCCGGAAGTTCACTGCGAACTCACGAAGTCATGGCGCGCCCCCTACTCAGCCCGTCTTCGACCTTCTCTTTGAGCGCAGAAGTCTCCGCAGGCCAGGCCATGAAACACTTTCTGCCGAAGAGACCCGGATCTAGACGGGTGGCGACCCACCTCAAGCCAGCTCCGACGCAACAGCCGGTGAGAACCCCTGCTGCTCAGAAGGCTCCGGGAGCTGACGGCCGTCAACGCTCCCGATCTGGACGGCGCTACCCGCATCCCCCACGTCAGGGTCCCCGGCCTAAGATCACGCTGGACCATGCGCTTCAGGCCCCATCCTGAGACCGATGCAAGGAAGAGGAATGCTACAGGGCCCGCTCCAGTTGGCCCTCCTTCAAAGACCGCTCTCATGTCTGCCCGGTCGCCCTGTTCAGTTCCGGGTGCCGGCAAAATGTTGATAATGTGCAAAGTTGTGAGTGCGGGGCCTTTTCCAATGCCCACACCATATACTGCAAAATGTTTAATAAAACACAAACATTGTCAAAAAAAGAGCAATCTTCCTCTTCCATTGTCCTTGGGAGCCAAGCCCCCAAAAGGCGGCGTAACCCCCCATTGCACCCAACCCCTTGCCACCCGGGCCAAGGCCTGGCGAGCCATCCCTGGTGTGGCAGATTGTGTTCTGGATGTAATATCGCATGGATACTCTTCCGGGATACGCTTTCGAGGGGTCGTGCCCACCCGAGTACAGAACTCAAATTCACACGTTCTGCGCACGAAGTTGAGGAATTTACTGGACAAAGGAGCAATAGAAATGGTTTCTCCAGACCAAATCGAGTCAGGCTTCTACAGCCGATACTTCCTCGTACCAAAGAAGGACGGCGGCCTCCGCCCCATCCTCGATCTCAGACATCTGAATCGCGCCCTTATGAAACGGCGCTTCAGAATGCTCACGATGAAGCAGATCCTCTCGCAAATACACCCAGAAGACTGGTTCTTCTCTCTGGACCTGGAAGATGCATACTTCCACATTCAGATAGCCCCCCGTCACAGACGATTCTTGAGATTCGCCTACGAGGGGGTTGCAAATCAGTACATGGTCCTTCCATTCGGACTCTCTCTAGCTCCCCGCACTTTCACGAGGTGCATGGATGCGGCTCTTTCCCCTCTCAGACAGAAGGTAATCCGCATTCTGAACTACCTCGACGACTGGCTTGTTCTAGCCCAGTCGGAGGATGAGCTACGGTCCCACAGATCCCTCCTCCTCAGCCACCTAAAGTGCCTGGGACTCAGGATCAATCTTGCCAAGAGTGCACTGTCCCCCGGCCAACGTATATCGTTCCTGGGGGCAGTCTTCGACTCAAAACGCATGACTGCCAGAATTTTTTACTTCGCCAGCGCCTATTAACTTTGGGACGATTAACCGGACTAGGCCACCTACTAGCTTGGCCTTCTCCGCCTTCTCAGGGATTCCCTGTTCTACCCCGTCTCCGAGCCAAGGCTCCGAGACTATCTGTGTTTTTCGTTCCATCTGTAGCACAGCGTGATTATACTGGTTCCCCATAGCGTCCTGCTACGCAGTACGAGTGAAGTATCGATAGGGAACGTACTCGGTTACTAACGTAACCTCGGTTCCCTGAGATACGGGAACGAGTACTGCGTTCCTTGCCATGCTACGAGCTGCATTGTCGTCGCTTCAGTCGAAGTAACCTGAGGACTCTACGGCGATGCGTCTGCTTATATAGCCATAAGCCTAACGCAGGCAAGGAACCCAGTACTCATTCCCGTATCTCAGGGAACCATTTTGGCGGGTGCCATCGCCATCGGTCCGGCAGCTCCGCTACGATTGGTTCAAAGTTTTACTTTTTTCCAACCAATCAGCGTGCAGTTTTCACTGCGCTATTGAATTGCTTCAGTCATCGGAGAAAAAGGAGTTTTCCCCATAGCGTCCTGCTACGCAGTACTCGTTCCCGTATCTCAGCGTTTTTTTACATACTTAAAATTATAATTCAGAATTTTTCAACGAAACCTATATGACTTTCTTCTGCACAACACATAAGAAAACAACAGAACTAAACTTCTATTGTATGGACACAAAACCATTGCAAGTCAATTGGTACCGTTGTTGTTCGGTTCCCAACATTCTTCAAAATATCTTTTTTATTCTGCAGAAAACAAGAATGTCATACAGGTTTGATATGACAAGAGGGTGAGTAAATGACAGAACTATCCCTTAAAGTCAAAACTCTCATTTAACATTTCTGCTTGTGATGAAAGAAAACCACTTGACTCTACAGTCAACCTAAATTACTTCCATGCCTCTGACGCACAGTGTACACCTAAAATCATACATTTTCAATCTGATATAACCTTTAGTCAGCCTTAGAGACCAGCATTGCCGCGGCTCAATAAGAGCCGCCAGTTAATGAGGTATCCAGAAAGAGTCTGACAGCTGCTCTCATCTGACCAGAGCAGAGAAGGGAGGTGAGGAACAGGAGGACATCTGAGAGGGTGACAAAAAGAGATGAGGTGCACAGACTGAGAGCTTCTTTCAAATGATCACTTCAAAAACGTATATCAAAGCCGACTGTTTCGGGTTCTATGCCTGAACACAAGCATTTGATGCATAATGATGATTACCACGAAAATATATATACCATATTCTCAATTGATAGCACTAGTGTAATCCCGATTACCAAAAACACCTCTATATATATATATATATATATATATATATATATATATATATATATATATATATATATATATATATATATATATATATATATATATATATATATATATATATATATATATATATATATATATATATATATATATATATTAAACCTTCCTTCATGTTAAAATGCAAAAATGTTTAAACAAAAGACAAATGCTGTATGTGGCAAAACTATTTTTATGTTGTAAAATTCAGCAAATTCAGCTATTCTGTCTTCATTTACTCACCCTCAAATTGATCCAAATCTGTGTACATTTCCTTGTTCTGATGAACACAGGAAGGATATTTGGAAGAATGCTTGTAACCAAACACTTCTTGGCCACCATTGACTACCATATTAGATAAATTTGCTTTATACACTCAAGAATCACTCAAAATAGTGCACAATATACTGTTTAAATATGAAGAAATTATCCGGATTCATTTTTACAGTTGTTTTCCCGGTGTTTTACATTTTGCACTGCATTAAATCACATTTCAGCATTAACGGAAAATGCACTGGTAATTTTCTGCCAGTACTTTATCCGTATTTAACTGGATTTTTTACAGTAAATTGAACAAAAAATGAAAAATGTTGAAAAGCAAACCGATCTGGGGCAGTTTTGACCACCATTATCATTTTTCTAGTCAATGAACAAGAACTATTTCTCTAAAGGGATAAGAAAATGTAAAATTATTCCTCTGCTATTTTACTATCTCTGTGGTATGAAACACAAACTCAAGTTTTCTAGAGGAATGCCCAAGCTGCTGTTTTACATATAATGGAAGTGGGTGGGGACACAGTTATCATTCACTTCTATGTCCTGAAAAACATTATGCGAAATACCTCATTTTGTGTTACATGCAAAAATAGCCAAGAGCGAGTAAAATATGAATTTTCCTTTTATAGAGGATAAAAGTGTTTTTAAAGCACCACTAGGCTCTGTTGCTTTAAAATATTAAGTTGTCAGGGTCAAGATAGAAGTTATTCATCCGAGCGACTGCTCGAGAACTGACCCTGTTTAACCTTGCTTTAATTAAAATAAATCAGCCATATAATTCTCTCTAAATGTGTTTAACAACTATAGGGGAGTGTTCACTGGGTTTGCAGAGGTCACACACAGAATGAATTGAGATGTTATAAATTGCATCATGGATGTTTTGTCAGAACAGAGTCTTAACAGTGTTCCATAAATAGTGAGACAGCTTCCATAAGGTCAACGGAGAGATTGTGTTGCAAACACAGCAGGAAGGATTCGACATTCTAGTCAAAACACATAGTTTTTGCCACACATTATCCAACTTGCTATTATCAAAAAACATTTCCAGGCCATATAATGGCAGAAGCCTAGTCATGTTCATGTTGAAACGGTTGATCCGATTTCGCCATCAATAAAATAGCAAACATCCCCCTTGAACACTATCGTAGGCTAAAAAGGGGCCTCTCATTATTATGTCTGACAGTCATAGCTAATTTAGTCTTTGCTGAAAAGACTTCTCTCTTTGAGGTTAAATCCTTGCATTTTCCTATACAGAAAATAAGTCAGTTACTTGACATTCCAGTAAGGAAATGAACAGGCCACGTTCTGGAACAGTATAAGCGATCAAAACACTGTGCCGTCTCTTAACAAGGCCTGTCTAATGGTTTCCATCAGAGTCAGACAGAGCGCTTGAAATAACCCTCTCATGTTGAAAGGAAGGTAAGCGTACAAGTTTCTGTACTTCCTTGCATCTATGAGATCATTTTAAGATAATGAGATTTGTGAACTAGGGAGATCAATGGCCAGACTGCTTCCACTTCGGTGAGGGAAAAGAGTTTCAACCTAAACAATGAAACCTTGATGCAGACAATTTGTAAGTATTACTCATACTGTAACAAACGTGCATGTACTTTATTCTTAGTAAATGGTCAGATGTTTTAATCTATTTTCATTTTAGACAAGATCTGTGCTGTCTTTTGAATATAAATGTCCAGTCACGATAATGAACATGCAATATATTGTTATATTTTAATCTGGACTAAAACCATAAAAAATGGTTGAAACGGTTCTGAATCTTTTTTCTTTTTCTTTACAGTTGTGCATTTGGGTCTGTTTAAAACAGCTGCCCACTAGCTTTAATTTATATTTAATAAATACATTTTCAGTATATATTTATGCTTTTTAATCTCTCAATATTTAAGAGTACTGCTTTGAAAAAAATGTATAAATGTGTTACTGAACCCATATCCAGAATAAACTACATGTAATTAAGTCTTCGACCTTAGTCTTAAGACAGAAATCATTTCACAATTATTTTGACAAATATTATGCCTTGAACTTGAACTGAAAGATGTTTCACAAGTTGTACAGTAATGCGATTCAAGGCATTAATACATAAAATGATATAACAGCAGGGATCAAGGTATCAACAGTAAAATAGTATCCTACTCTTCAAAAGTGTTCACACTTGAGATATATTTAATATAACTAAACTCAATCCTCTTTCAGTTTAGCCAAGACAAACTGTACCTGTATAAGAACTGACCTATTCTGGTCTGGTAAAAACTAGGCTTGCCATTCGAAAATCAATCTAATCGTGGCGTCGGAAGGTTATGAATGTGGGATACTTGATACCAAATTTCAACATCACAAAGCCTACATCTGGATTTTAATTCTGTAGCCGTAAGAAAAGAAATACAATTGGTTATAATTACTTTGGTATTAGCACACACAACTACTGTATACAGCATCTGAACGAACCTTGTTTCACGTATGCAACGTTTCGGTATTAACATATTAAGTAGTTGGTAGAAATAAAAATTGAACCTATGTATTGTTCTAGACCTCTGTGTTAACCAGTGTTGGGCAAGTTACTCTGAAAAAGTAATTCATTACTAGTTACTAAATACATATTCAATCATGTAATTAGATTACTGTACCAATTACTCTCTCCAGATAGTATTTAATTACTTTGTACTAATTACTTTCTACAGTATATTCTATATCAACCTTGATTAGTTAAGTGATTCACGAATAGACATGAAACACTCTTAATTCATTCACATAAATAATATAAAACGACAAAGTAGTATTATTAACTGACCAAAGTATTACAAATGTGAGAATTATACATTAAAGCACAGACTTTAAAGGCAGACATTGAATTTGGATGTCAATTCCACTTTTGCACACACATATATTACACACAGTATTTAGTTGAATTACATCAGAAGTAACTGTAATTAAATTAAGAGATTACTCTTATTTGTTCTGAAAACTAGTAACAAGTGATACCCAACACTGGTGTTAAAATACAGTAGCTTCTGTCAAAGGATATTCTGCCCGTGTGTTATGAATGCACCTCTGTAATTGGTGCCACTGACTTTCAGCCTGAACTAAACTGAAAATTATAATACATTGCGTTCTAATAGATCTTTGAATCTATATTTCGAGATCCAAGGCTCATACGTGTAAGGCCTTTTGGGTTTGAATTGTGGCATGCGCCTATTTGACTTTCATTATTTCGCTCCTTTAAAATCCTCCATGTGGCTTTTTAGCCAGCAGTACACACAGAGCCAAATGACACCTCAAAAAGCAGCTTAATTTCAATTTACCACCATGCCAACATTTTGTAAAACTTTAGGGAAATAAACATTATGAAGAAATATTCTCAGCATCACTGCTACATTAGCCATGGGATATTTAACAGAAAGGTTTGATTTGTTACCATCACAGCGTTTCCCAAACAATGTATTTTTGATCTATCCCTGATAATGACTGAATCTGCGATCAATTAACTATAAACAATGCTTCCGTGTCTTCTTTCCTCTCTCGTTTGAGAGGGATGCTTTCTACTTTTATTTTGTCAATCTTATTTCTTTTACATCTAACAAACATTCAATCTCAAAGAAATTAGTTTGAAACAATTTGATTTAGTTTAAAGATGTTCTGTTGGTTGTATATCTGTTTGTGCAGCGTTAAACTGAAACAGGAAGTTCTTCTGGACCGGGGTTGAACCAGCATTGTTTACATTTTCCGAAGATATCTATAATCCAATGTTTCCTAGAGTGAGCATCTCAATGTACAACCTTAAAAAGTTCGCTGATAAAATTCCTGAAGTATATTTCGACACATTTTTGGTGAAGGACGACAACACCGAAGATGCTGAAATTTAAACACAGCTTCGATTTGTTTAGTCATAATTCCCATTGTGTTTTTCCATAGCTTTGATGAGTTTACTATCATTCTAATACTGTATGGATGAAAAAAATGTAGGTAAGTGACACTGGACTTTTTAATGATAGTGTAAACAACATTTGTTACCATAGTCAAATGTTCATGTTTGTTTCCAGTATCAAGACTTATCAAAATTACTTTTTGCATACTAGCTCTAAATCACATCATGTAAAGCATGAGAGTTGTTTAAATTTATATTTTTTTATGACAGCAAATCAAACTGAAACACACACAGTTAACACTATAAGCTATAAAGGTTAAACGAATCTTCACCTTTCCACTGGAAATAACACAGAAGTGTGATATTGAGAGCTGCTATCAGATGGTATGAGTCATTGATACCAGATCGCTCTACTCGAAGAGCAGCGGTTCTCTAACATACATGAGCAGCACCTCAGGAGCAGCGATAGGTTCGGACTGTGTCCATCTGCAGTGCTCATGCTGCTTCTTTCTGTTACCAAGGGAAATTTGTGTTTACTCAATATCCCACGATTCTCGGCTCACAGAAGGTGTTCTCACTTGAGAACACTAAATATTTCCAAATATGAAGTAATATTTCTTTGTTTGAAATACATTAATCCATCTATTCCACCCATCACTTTATTTGTCCCTCTGTATAGCATAGATCTATCAATGGGTCTGTCTGTCTTTATCATAGACAAACTACAGCAACACTGTCCAGGCTTCATGCTGCTGTGCAATCTGTAGGAGCAACATGAGGTCAGGTTTTCCTGTGGTGTGGTCAAGGTCAAGGTCACTCTGAAGTTCAGGCTTTCTCTGTGAGGTTTTATCACAAACCACTGATCTTAAAGCGATACTCCACCCGAAAATTTAATTTCTGCTGTAATTTACTTACCCTCAGTTCTGGGGCACCATTGACTACCATAGTAGGGTTCTACACAACATAAGATATTTTGAAGAATTTATGAAAGCAAACTGTTCTGGGGCACCTACCATTAATTTTTTTCCCACTAGTCAATGATGTCTTTAAGATATTCTATACAATCGTGAAGTAAATATGAGATATTAAAAGTTTATTGGCTACCTTTTTATACCTTTTTATAGGATATAATAATTGTATCCATACATAGCAGTTTATATTATACCGCATCATTTAGCATTATTATTACAATCCTAATAATAACTTATGAACATGACTGGATTGCTCACAAACTTGATAGCTCAAAGCCTTAGTTCTTCTGACAATGCTCAGCATAAGTGTGCGAGAACATACTTTATAGTAGATTTGATAAAGCCATGAATAACAAACAAATAGAAGTCTGGTTCCTGGTTTTCCATTACGCATTTCCATTAGGCAGAATATTACCTGCCCATTATGGTAATTTAGTTATAATGCAATAATACTATGATACAACTAATGCATTTTCGATGAATTAACAGAGTAATGATTTCCGTACAAGGGAAAAAACTAAACCAAACCAGCAGTTGCTAGGAGATAAAGAGAAATAATTCAGAGCAAATTACATGGCTTCCTTCTTCACCATAAGATCGACAGTTTTACATTTTCTGGTTACCCAAATTAGTTTTCTCTCATGCTATTTTCTATTTTGCATTTGCCAGCACCCTTTGCTGTATCATAGCAGAGTCTTTTTACTATTATGGACAGACGTTTTTTTCCTATTGACAAGCTCAGACGACTTAATGGAGCTTCTGTAATGTGTATGGTCTCTACCCGTCTCGAGCGGCATACAAATAGCATCAATTACCATGTAGGACTACAGCAGGGTGAGGTCGGGTTAAGTATAGCGGTACTGTATCTGTGAGCTTCTACTCAGAATAGAGCTAAGACAGCAGTCAAGGCAAATGGGATTTAGAGAGTCTCACAGACCCTTAAAACATACAAAATCAATAAAGATAGATTTAATCTTAGCATTAATAACTGTTGTATTTACAACACTCTACGTGCTAAAAGCAAGCTTTAGTAGGTTGTTTTAAAAGTCTTTTTGCCTTCTTCTGTGTATTCATCATGTTTTTACATCCATCCGGTTTGCTAATTAAATTTTTATTAAATGATGTGCCACATTTAAAGAGAAACTCCACCCCAAAATTGAAATTCTGTCATGAATTACTCAAATCCAAATCTCCAAATATAGATATTTAGAAGAATGTTAACTGAGATTTAGTAAAAAAAAATGGTAGTCAAAGGTGCCCCAAAACTGTTTGCTTTCCTAAATTCTTTAAAATGTTTTTTTTCTTCAAGAAAACGAGAGAATTAGTAATTCATAACACTACTTTAATTTTTGGGTGGAGTATTCCTTTAAAACCGTGGTTCTCAAACTTTTCAGATCAAGTACCACCTTTTATCAAATTAATTGTTCCAAGTTTCAAAACAAACAATGTGGAAAGCAAATTTAACACAGAAGATAAATCAATATATGTATACTTAAACATCAAGAGAACAGCTGTATATAACAGAGACTTATACTTCACTGCAGCTGCTTTTCTCAAAACGGCGCATTAAAAATAAATCGCAACGGTCATTCATTTAACCTCGAGTAGATGCAGATGCGTGTTGAATTAGCACTTTACAGCAATAACAACAGCTTTAAACAGCGGTTCAAGTGCTGAAATACACAAGAAACTTAATTTGAACGCAGCTCATCGGAAAAGAGCGAGTGAGGGCTTACACGTGCCTCTCTGCTCCCGCTCTATGGCAAGCCATTTCATCATTTAATCCTTGACGTTTACTAGTATCTCTTTATAGGCTACTAGTACTTATTGTTTAGTTACTAGTAACTATTCCGTTAGATACTAGTACTATTCATTAGATACTAGTTCCTAAATATTAGATAATAGTGCTTATTTATTAGATACTAGTACTTATTCAGTAGATACTAGTACCTACTCATTGCATACTAGTATTTAATCATTAGATACTAGCACTTATTTAATAGATTCTAGTCCTTATTTATTTGATACTAGTACTTATTACATCAGTGACTAGTAATTATTCTATTGTTACTAGTAACACATTTCAGATTTTTGCCATTGATTTCTATAGAGGTCTGTCATGTGGATATCAACTATTCAGTTCTGACTAGTGTGTCTTCTAATGTTCACTAGTACCTACTTAATAGTTACTAGTATTTATTCATAAGCTACTGGTACGTATTTATTATGTACAAGTACTTATTTTCAAGATACTAGAACCTGCCAAACAGATACCAATGCTTATTTTTAGATACTTGCACTTATTCATTGGATAATAGTACCTATTAAATGTATACTAGTATTTATTCTATTTATACTAGTATTTATTCATTAGATACTAGTACTTATTTATCAGAAAAGTGTTTATCAGGATCTAGTACTTATTAGATTTATACTAGTACCTATTCATGAGATACTACTAAGTAGAGATACTACTACTTTTTTCAATTGTGACTAGTAAGACATTTTATTTTACTAATAAGATTTGTGATTGAACTCTACAATGGCCGTTCTGACTAGTCATTACATATGACAGGTAAAAAAACAATTCTAACCAGTAAGATGAGAAATGTTACTTGTAACAACCGTAAAAGACACTAGTGTCTGATATATAAGTACTAGTAATTAATTAGTTACTACTAGTGCCTATCAAAAATTTACTAGTATACATTGAATACAAATCCAGTATTTAATAACAAGTACTAGCATTAAATGAATACATACTAGTAGTATTAAAATATAATAGTCATTATTGTAATAGGTACTAGTCGGAAATTAGTAACTGATATCAAATACAGAATAACTACTAGTAACTATTCATTTAAAGATATCTTCCGCCTCAAAAGGAACTAGTAAGAATGGGTTTGGAGATATCTTAATTCAAATAGATCATTACATAAACATGATTACCTTTCAGCCACCCAATCAGAGTTAACATGCTAATACTGTGCTAAATGACCTTGCCTTGTTAGCTTGTCCAGCTAATTGGTTAGCACGAAAACACAAAGAAGGGTTTGTTTATTATCACTATTTTTGTTTTTTAATGTGAAATATCATGTGATAAGCTTAACTTCGTTAGATGGTAGAGTTATATGGGGTCTTGCACAGCCGCTTTTACACGATACTGCATGCTGCACAGCTGCTGCAATATTACAATTGCAATGAGCAATAATCATATCACAGTTAAAGTAAAAGTTTTAGGTCATCATGCTGCTTCTAGTCTGCTTCTGGTTTTACTTTATTTATAAATCAGGCTTATATTTTTACTTTAAAGTATGTTTAAAACCTAATGCGTGTGCGGTTAGGATCGTGGTGCTTCTGTCAAACGGGCAGGGTGAGGTACGGAATTAAATTAGTGATGCCGGGCGGGTCGGGTGGTCTTTTAATTACTATATAGGTGGGGCGGGTTCGCATTTATCAAACAGGAACAGTGCAGGACTCTGCTTTTGATTCTATTATTGGCAGTTGATCCAGAAACTATTTAATTAATGCCAACCAGACAAACAACCTTAATAACAAGTAGAAAATTTACTTATGCTGGAATGAATAGCTATGTGACAAAATATAGGCTATGTGCCTCTTATTGCTTTTTGACGGTGAGATCGAGCTTTCGAAGCAAATGCACGGGGGCAGAACTTGTGGGCCATTTTAAACAATATTGTGTTGCACAGGGCATACCAAGGGAATTAATGATGACAAAACAATGACGTGTCAGTGTTAAAGAAAAACTGACTAAACTCACGGAGTGTAGTTCTTTACTGAAGGACGCTGAATTAATTCAAATCACATGCCATCATTCTACCACCAGGGGCCACTTTCATCTATATACAGGTGCTGGTCATATAATTAGAATATCATCAAAAAGTTGATTTATTTCACTAATTCCATTCAAAAAGTGAAACTTGTTTATTATATTCATTCATTACACACAGACTGATATATTTAAAATGTTTATTTCTTTTAATTTTGATGATTATAACTGACAACTAAGGAAAATCCCAAATTCAGTATCTGAAAAAAATAGAATATTACTTAAGACCAATACAAAGAAAGGATTTTTTGAAATCTTGGCCAACTGAAAAGTATGAGCATGTACAGCATTCAATACTTAGTTGGGGCTCCTTTTGCCTGCATTACTGCAGCAATGCGGCGTGCCATGGAGTCGATCAGTCTGTGGCACTGCTCAGGTGTCATGAGAGCCCAGGTTGCTCTGATAGTGGCCTTCAGCTCTTCTGCATTGTTGGGTCTGGCATATCGCATCTTCCTCTTCACAATCTATGGGGTTAAGGTCAGGCGAGTTTGCTGGCCAATTAAGAACAGGGATACCATGGTCCTTAAACCAGGTACTGGTTGCTTTGGCACTATGTGCAGGTGCAAAGTCCTGTTGGAAAATGAAATCTGCATCTCCATAAAGTTGGTCAGCAGCAGAAATTTGCTGTACAAATACAGAAGCGCAAAAAACAAGATCCGCAATTTGCACGAGGCTCGTTTAATATCTGTAACGTAAAATGTAAAAAAAGATTTTTAAATGTTTTAAAGTAAAATCCACAAGAAAACGACTAAAAATAAAGAAATGACACTGCCGTAGGCTACATACCTGAGCGAATTCGAGGGACAGTGTAAGCTTCTTCCCTCACCTCCTGCACAGACTGTCTAATAACAGCTCTGAGATCTGTCAGACTTCTAAAAAGATTGTCCATTGTTTCACCGGAAAGCGTGCCATCGATTCTTCTTAAATTCACTAAACACGTATGAATGGCCCTAAGCTGTGGGCTGCTGAAGTGACCATGTTGAAAAGTTCTTTCAATAAAGCTGCATTTTCTCTGTATTTGCTCGAGAACCTCCTTTTTTCACCTTCTTCAATACTCTCCTGCCCGATCTCCCTTCTATATTACATAGTCTTATTAATATTCAACATGTTATTTGCATACTGATCATAAATGTAAACTAGTATCTATTATGTTAAGGATATCTTTGGTCCACAAAACCACTAGTAACTGAAAGAATAAGTACTAGCATCTAATGAATAAGTACTAGTATCTAATATTTAGGTACTAGTATCTAATGAATAGTGATAGTATCTAACGGAATAGTTACTAGTAACTAAACAATAAGTACCAGTAGCCTATAAATAGATACTAGTAAACGTCAAGGATTAAATGATAAAATGGCTTGCCATACCCGCTCTGCATTTGAGCTGCCCGTATGAGTTACATTGACCAAAGATAAATAAACAATTACTCTAACAACTATTTTAACGTCTTCTTTATACAGTTATAAAGTCTCCGCAAGCTGAGCGTCTCCTTTAAAGGGTCCGGGTCATATGTTTTTTCTGTGTCTTTGGTGCGTTATAAGTTGCCCATGCATGTATTAGACACGTAAAATTGTAAAATTTTAACTGGTTAACTGGCCAATCATAGCACACCTTGCTTTTCATAGTGATGAGCTTTGTAAAAATCTGTGCGTTTCAGCGAGGCGGGGCAAAGACGACAAACATACACTGTATGTGGAAAATACAGCATTTTTTAACATTAAATCGTGTACACACATTGCATTACATTGAGAAAAAAAAATTATATTTGGAAATAAGGAAACAAGGTTGCATTTTGAGGCTAATTTGTATCACCCTTTGAACTGGGACAGCTTTGTCGGCGGCCTGCAATCGCGCAGCTGTGACACAATCAGTCTTAAAATGCCGAATTGGGACAAAGCCATAGTTCGAGAAAATGCCATGGTCATATTATATCGCTGTTCTTCAAACCTTTTTAGTTTCTTTCATGATAATTAAGAATATTTATTATGATCGTGTTTGACGAATGTTGCTTTTTCAAATGCACGTTATAAACAAATCAATCTCGTTGTGATTTTAGATCGAGCCTTAGTTCACAGAAGAGCTTTGCGTAAAACACAGAATCGAAGCCTTTTCAATTTCAGTATCGCTCCAGACAGGTATTATTAGTGTGAATCGCAATTTATCATCCCAGCCCTAAATTACAGGATACTAACCCTAAACCAAATCCTACCGCTATAAGTACATGTAGTAGTTGTTTTTACTCAGTATTTAATTGTATATTTACACTGTAACACTGAAACTGTAAAATCAAGTGTAACAACCCACTTCTTTTAATAGTGTTGGTTCGATCAATTTATTTTGCAATACAGAGAGTAAAGCAGTGTTACTTTACATTTACAATGTTTTTGTTTTCTCTTTTTTTTTATCCAATAGAACCTATAAGAATACAGTTAAAGTGGTTGACTGATAAGCAGTATCAGTAAGAGTAGTAATATGGTTAAAATTGTAATGATACACATCCCTAGTCACATCGCTTGAATTGCCTTTCAGGATTTATCTGCGGAAAAGTTACGAAAAATCTTTATTGCGGGATTAAAAACAGATCACACAGGAGAATTTTTTTTTTTATAATTAAACTCTTAAATTGATAGGTTTAACACATATCTGCAAGCTTTTATAATTAAGAAACTAGTCAAAGTATATGAGCACATCAATAACTGAATTGCCTTTAATATTCAATCCTTTCTCCTAAAGAATTCCAGCAGAAAAATGATTTCCAGTAAAATGGTTATTCAGACTAATCAATGATTTAGAAAATCAATAACCAACATATTAGTGACTCATTTTCCCTGTTTCCAAAATAGCACCATTGAGCAGAGGAGGATCCCATGGCAACGGAAAAAAATGAAAATGAGGCTTGTCTTTCCAGTGAAGCATTGCAATAAAGCAATGACGAGATAAAAAAGACACACAATACTCATGAATTATTCTTATGTTTAGCAGTGTTAAGAACACACGATTGCTTATCTCGGCCGCATCTGAAACGAGAAAGATAGCAGAAGTGAAATGTTGTGAAATGTGCCATGGCAAAGGGAAGTCTGAATATTGACAATGTCGCCTTAAGATGCATTCAGGACACCGTAGTGCTTTAACGCATGAATATTCATACCATGCATAACCAAAGCAATCCGTAGCCACGGAGAATTTATTGTGCTGCAATTGCAAATTGAAAAATCTCTCAGATGTCTCACTACTCACAATCGTCGTACCGCCAATTAAATGACTTTATTGATATTTATAAAATATATTTTGAAGAATGATAGTAACAAAACAACATCGGTCACCATTGACTTCCATTGTATGGACATTAAACCACTGAGACATTTCTGAAAATATCTTCTGTTGTGTTCCATAAGAAAGACACAAGCATGTAAACAGGTTTTGAACCACATGAGGGTGAATTAAATATCTTTTGGGGGGGTGAAGTTAACTATCCCTTTAAGTTTCCCCTAAAAAGTAATAATAATGTAAGTTGTAAATACTGATTATGTTACTTGTTTGCACACTGACTACATGCATCATCAACTGCTTTCTGGAGCTTTTGTTTTCCATATGTGGTCGATAATATATACTCATAGGAAAGCACAGCTTTTCAACCACTTAAATGTGTATTTGAGGCTTATGGGACTTCTGTTGTTACCGAATGAATGTTTGATCCTTGTCTATCCGTTGCTTGGTGATAAATATTTAAGGATCAGTAAGTTCACTGTACGCGGTGTTTTTGGGCATCTGCAGACAGGATATCCCTGGTATCCTGCGGCTCAAGATACCATGATCCCAAAAAGTGTGTTTTGAAATCAGTGGCAAAATAAAAAGTGAAAAAGTGATAAGGCCATCTGTTAGTACAGCTACTTTATTCTCAATGCCAGGTACTCATCCGATAAAGCCACTGAAGTATGCTACCAGTCTTCTGCCATCTTTGCTTGTTGGCACGCAGTTCTAGAGGCATTTTAAGTCAATCAAGTAAGCCGTAAAAGCCATGTGACTTAATTCTGGAAAATACTTTTTACTCACACTTTTCCATAACAGAACATACTTGTAGATCACAGTATCCAGATTGTCTGATGGCACCACCAGAATGCACAAACCCCCAGCCCATCACTAGTAGCGACTGCCGTGCCTGTGCATAAGTAATTATTATTGTTCAGAAAGTCCAGCTGAGATCATGCACCACAGTCTGCCATGTCAAATTCTCATTTGAATTTGCATTTACGGTCTTGTTTAAATATCCGTAATAAATTGTATATTACTCCTTGTAATTTGTAAAATAAAATAGTAATTATTTCTTAGTTTGCAACGTAGTAGTACCGGAATGGGTGGAATCTGCTCTGACCCAGATCGTTTGTTTGCTGCAATATGCTGTGATTGTCGCCAACTGGCAACCGAGCTGTCGAAATACACTTGACTAGTAGGTGAATCTGGCATTCTGGCACAAAACGCACATTTCAGAGTGGAATAACTACCTATAGCATTGTTTTTGGGACAAAGCAATATATTAACTTAATATGTTCGTAGACATTAAGGAAACATGCTTAGGTTTTGTTTTGATTTGATACTCCTCTAACGCCAACTGACCCAAAAGCAGATCTTGCAAATCAGCACAATAAATTAAGTCATAATCCATTTTTGCTGCTGTATTATCTTACTCGTCTGCACTTGCCTGAGCTCACATAATTATAGTGAATCTTAGTAGGAACGAAATGTTTCACACTGAGGCTAGCCCCTCAATTACATTAATATTTATTCAATAATTGTATTAAAGTTGCTGCGGCATGGTGACTTTTTTTTATCCATGGCTGTGCCATGTAAGAAGTTGGAGTACTTGTTAAAGGGATAGTTCACCCAAAAATGACAATTCTGTCATCATTTGCCCCACTGACTCCAAAATAATGTCTTTTCCCTCCTATGGCAGTAAATGGGGGACGAGATCTGTTCGGTTTCAAATGTCTTGCTTTGTGTTTATCGGAACAAAAAAACTCACACAGGTTTGACATGACAACAGGTTGAGTAAATGATGAAAGAATCTTTGGGTGAACGATCTACAAATCATGTAGTTTACTTTTACAAAGCATAGGGGTGTCACAATATACCAGTAATGAAAATAAATGTATTATTAATAACCATGATTATTGATATTGTGTTTATACTATGAGATACATTTGTAAATATGTCTGTGCCAGCATCTGGTTGGTGGAGGTTTTGCACCTGTTTGACATTTAGCCTTAACAACAATGGTTACAAACTCTAACCCTACTGTAAACTCCATATACTTGTATTTTGAGTATGATCCATTGGCCCAAAAGGAGAAAATACAAAACAAACAAGGTTAAAGATGCATTTGACCTATAGGCAGTTCCAGCAGCAACAACATAAACAAACGTTATATGACGCATACGTGTGACAAATACGTTAAACGACGTGTGCGCATGTGACAAAAACCATATACCGGCCCTTATGTCTGCAGTATATGGCCTCCTGTCAGGATGGAATAACACTATAATATAATTTTGGATCAATAACAAGATAGCATATCCTATCAAAACTATCAGCAGTGATGTTTAAGTTGATCATATATTTTTGTGCAATTCAAATTTAAAATGCCTCATTAGTCTTGTAAAAATTGTTTCCGAACAAAGAAATTCTGTCATTGTTTACTCACTATCATATTGTTCCAAACTAGGGCTGAAAGGTGATATCGCAAAACAATAACGATTATCATTTTACCCATTATCGTGCAGGCCTATTCCAAACATACTGTAAACAAGCTGCTAAAGAAAAAGTAAACATTTCCCTTTTAGTTCCTAAATATAGAGACATTAGACTGCTTTCCACTATAAATTCAGAAGCTTGACAGCACCAGTACCCATTTAGTTCATTTTACAGAAAAGAATGTCCCATTTTGTACCTTACTGCAGAAAGTAACTCATAGGGCTTTGGTGTGACATGAGGCTGAGCCCATGACAGAATCCCTGATTTTCAGCAAACTGTTCCTAATAAGACAAAGGGGATGTTGCTGCAGCTATAGGCAGCAGACTATGTACATAATATAGAAAAGGAAGCTTACTTTGGCCATGGCTAAATATCTTGTCGATAAAGTTGAGGTATAAAGCAACAATCGTTGGCTTGTTGTGCATTCGATCATTTGCTACACACAACTCAAACAGTTCATTGGATGAACCATATTTCCCATGTACGTTGTGTACAATGCTTTATTGCAGTAAACTGATTCAATAATTCATCTCACCATGGACAACGGCAGGCAAGTTGTAAACGGTACCGGCATATGGAGCCCCAACCTGCAGCATTCCCTTAATAAGCTCCGTAAAGGAAGGAATAGCTTGACTCAAATTCATCGCATGTAATTCCTTATTTATTAAATCACATTACCCAGCAATCCCTATCTCCCCAAACTAAATAAGTGAAGAGCGTGGATTTTTAACTGGCCGTTTTTAACAGCAAAATGCTGAGCCTCTTTATTTTCCTCCCCACGGAGCAGGTTATAATTGTGTTGGTTTGCCTGGGCTCTGTTTGATCTTCAGCTGTGCTTTGAAGCCGGAGCTGTAGAATCCACACAAGTCGCTCTGTCAGCGTTGATTACGGTCCAAAAGGTGTAAATATGAAAGAGGGCCTTCACTCCCTTAGGATTCCTGATTCACAATGCGACTGTAAAATGGATTTGATAAATGTCGGCATGCTTTCAATGATGACGTCAACATTTATCAATCAATATGCTCTATGGACGTGTCAAGGCTGTTCGAGGCTAGACGTATAACTTTAAGGCCATAATTATGTTCAGATTTAGCGTATGAACACAGCCTGAGGTGTTTTTGTGACTAACGTGTGAATGACTCACGTTAAAACTGGCATGCTTGTGTCATCCCACAATAAAAATAAACTGTATGAAAAATGTTTGAAATAAGTTTAAGGAACAGCATTTGTGAAAGGTGAATGTCGACACCTGCTGTTTTTCGCATTCCTTGTATTTTTATAACACAAAAGTAATGACTAGTTTTAATGCATTTTGAAAAGCTGATTTTCGTACCCAAAGGATGTCATTTGCATGTGCCGTACTGCAGATCGATCCAACCCTGAAAAGTTGAACTTCAACATTTTTCAAATTGTATTAAAACTATTGCTCATGCGGTTTTCGGGACTTACGTGAAATATTTCTGCTTTAAAACTAAATTTGTCACATCACATCACCATTTGTCATCTAGCCTTGTACGCTAAACTTGAATATGTGGGCTGCTTGTAATTAAGTTGGACTTAATGACTAAATGATGAATAGAACGGTCCCACTCAACATCCTGCAGGGGTCCAAACACGCAGCATGAGGAAGAATAATTGAAATAAACATTACCATGACATCATAACCAATACCACACACTCGTCACTCAGTGAGCTCTAAATTTACAAACGTACAACAAATCGAAAAGATTGGACTAGAGCTGGACACAGTAACATTTCAAGTTAATGATGTTCAATGTTGCCTTTGTAAACTATGAAACTTCAGAATCTGACAAATCATCAATTTATATTCATCGAAATATCACCTGTACACCCACAAAACACTGAACTGAATCAAAGGTTTGTTTAGCAGAAGGTTTTTTAAAAGGATGGTTCACTAAAAAATTTAAAATATTTCATGAAATAGTTCTTGGCTCAAAATTGGGCGAGGTGGCCCCATCCTCATCTTGTACCAGAGCATCTGAGCGAAGCGTTAATATTTCTCCCAGAGCGTAGAGCGCCTTTCTGAAAATTCCGCCTTTCTTTTGTTAACCCCAGTAATAACCCCAGTTTTGTGCATTTATTTTGAGTGTTGCACTATGGCAGCTATATGTTCACGGAACATTCAACGCAAATTCCCTTTGAAAAATGAAATGACAAGCATATGTTTTATGTTACTTTAACTTAATTAAATTACAGCACATTCAAATTGTATTTTTTAATCTTCTGCTTGAAGATACGATGTTTACAAACAGTTGCATTTTATGGTGAAAATCGTTTTAAATTCATGTGATCCATTAAATACGTATATACTTGTATGTGTCATACGCCTTAATGTGGTCCATTGTTGATTTTGCGACGTGAGCTATTATCAGACTTCTATAAACCCTTTACAGATTATCTTTAGTGTAGCGCAGGCATTTGACGCAGAGCGAGAATGATTTTAATATTCATTATCATCTTAACTTTCCCTTTCTATAACTGTGAATGCGCAGGTCAGGTAAAGAACAGAAAAATATCTTCTTTTGTGGGGTAAACAGAACAACAAAATATACCATTATTTGTCCTACTTTGGTAGTCAACGATGCCCCAGAAATCTCAGTTGCTAACATTCTTCCAAATATCTTGCTCTGTATTTAACAGTACAAAGAAATGCATACAGGTTTGTCACAACTTAAGGGTGAGTAAATCATGAAAAAAAAATGTTTTGGGAAAAACTGTTCATTTCATGAGAATCTATTTTAGCAGGAATGCTAAAAGGCCACATGCCACAAATCCTCACTTCTAAAACCTCAGGCTAAAAAATGTTTCTCCAATGTTTTTTCTTCTAGGCACACAAAGCATGTCTCAGATCTGATAAATGTATTGAAGGCGGCACTAAGATGAACCCTTGATGTAGGCTTTTAATCACCACCTCCGTAACCTGCCGAGCCACAAAAGGCCTTACTGCTGTGTCAGAAAAGAGAATTTCACATTTGTGTGAAATAGCTCTATTTGTCCGTACAATCGACAGAGAATAAGCCTTATATAAAGAGAGATTATCTAAATGGCTGCAGTAAGTACTCCGCTGTTCGATTGCACAGACTGACAACCTGCCTTTCCATATGGTGCTAAATGTGTCATCTTAAGGTTTATAACGATTTGGCCAATTTTCTGAACAGTTCGGGCCTGAAAATTAAATGGATTCGCAATAACGGCTGAAAGGCACTATGTTTGTACAGATCAATCTGAATGTTGCTAGTCTAAGCGGGTCGCAGGCAGTCGACATTTAAGAGAGCTTGGAGACCATTTCTGAAGGCACTTTGTTTAGTATTATTCAACAGATAATAACAGAAGTGACTGAACTTGAGCAAAATCTTCCTAGATTTTTCCTAAATACTTCACGTAGAACCAGACTGCTATGTGTTAGCTTTACCAACAAATATATATGTTATGGGGCATTTGTTGCATTACTGAGGCGCTTCACAAAGTAGCCTTGAAAATGAGTCTGGACTCAGAAACCAGGTTTGTTTAAAAAGGCACTTATGAATGTAACATTTCTACAAACATGATCTCACTTGTGTGAACATTTGGTCTCTATTATTTCCGTTTTGACTTCTCCTGCTGACAAAATTATGCGGCTGACCAGGTTCGCACACAGCGACTGGTGTATTACTTCATCTAATACCACAGGGAACATAGAAGTATTTACATATTCATACATTTCAGTTGGACGATTGAAAAAGCATAAGCAATCCTTAAGCTGCATGAGAAGCAGACAGTATTGCTAGCCTCATATTCATACGAAAGAATGAGGCAATGTGAACTTACAAGGATGACTTTCATCGAGAGGGCAAAGAAGCAAATGATACGACAATACACAGTCATACAATTACTCATGGGCTAACGTGGTCAATGTGGTCAAGATTTGCATTATTCCCTGCCCTTCAGGCATTAAAAGTCCCATTTTAAATGCAGGGACGAAACAAATGCACAATAAGGCGGTAGCCAAAATATATCAAAACAAAGCATGAAAATGTTATGTTAAAGATGCAAAACAAACTGACAAATATAGTTTAAAAACATAAACATCACAACACATAAAATCCCTGCTTTCATACCGCTGAACATTGCTTAAACCAGCCTTAAATGTTTGTTGGTTTTAGTTTAAGTCGCTTAACCTTAGCCAGGTCAAAAAAATCCAAAACCAGAAAGACCAGACGGACAATGCTTAATAGACTAAAGCTAGTTTAGGTGTTAGTCTTTATAACAATTAGCTTCCTTTTATTAGCAATGGAAGTAATAAATAAACGCTAATAAAATGACAGGACGAGGGCAAGGGAACGAAAAGCATTTACTCACCCTGTTCTCGCCCATTTTGAAGAATGTTGACAACGTGATACCATTCTCTAGGCCGAGGAGCATGACGCTAAACTTGAGACCCGTTTTTCCAAAGCAATATTCATCACGTCTATTTATCTTTACGTCTCTTACTGTTTTTTTCTCATTTATTACGTTTCTCTGTCGCCTAGCGAAAGCAGCAGCTGACCAGACAGTTAATGGTTCACGAGGCGGCCTTTAAAAAAGTGCAGATATTAAACATCGGAGGTCATCGAGCTGTTGTCGCTGCTGTAGTTTTCATACAATTTAACTATATTGTACATTGACGCGTTTAGTTGCCATGACAATATGTTTTCGCGTGCACACCGGATGTGACTCCTGCGAACTTTTTAAAAGAGTTTCAATATCCTCGCAGGACAATTTAGGTGCACAGCAAAACGCCTTAAGTAAATACAAAGTTTTAAATAAATAATACTGCCATATCGCTCGAGTAGGAGTGTATGTAGTGTTCTTATATCTTCACAGCTGTGATTAGGCCAGAGGCAATCGCAGCCATGCAGATATAAAAACACTACGTACACGACTACGAGAGCGATTTTGCATTTAAAGGTCAGTTCGACGGCTTGTAGATCACTTGTAGATAAACCAAAAAAAACGTCATTTAACCTCTCCGGGTTTAAAGGAAACGGGGAACTACTTTCTTCCGCCACGAATCCAAGCCCAGCATAACAGTTAAACCTCCGCTGTTATTCCAAACAATCACTTCTTTTAAATGTGCGCTGTGCTGAGAGAGTCTCTTAACAGGCAATTCACCGAGAATCTGTTCATCCCATTTCTATTATCTCGAGTGCAGAGCGCTGTGAATAAAATGCTAGACACCGCAACACGACAACGTTTAGTTTCACTTAAGTGTGTGTACGTCACTTAGTGGCCATTTTCCAATATTGACGATATCTACGGCCAGTTCCCGTGATGATCCTGGTGGAATATCAGCCAATCGGATTCGAGAACCGATGTATAACGCAGACACTCATCCTCCTACCTTTCCAAAATACCTTTTTATCATTTTCAAATAAGCATCAATATGTTTAATAATTTATTTCCATGGGGCAGATCTCTATGTATGGATCAGAATGTAGTATATATGTGTTTACAGTAGCCTACACCCCACCGTAGAAGTCTTGTGTTTATGTTACAGAATATGTATTATTGATTGCTTTCGGTCAATAAAGGAAGTCTAACAACTTACTTGTGAATTGAGCAGTTTTACTTTAGACAATTAAATGAACTTCAATGGCGTAAAAAGGTCAGTTTGAGATTTTGCATTTGGAACGCATATTGGAAAACATATAGGATTTGTTTTAATTGGATAACTATTGAAATATTTTTATTCTTCTCTACATCGGGATTACTTGAATGCAGGGAGACCTATTTGGGATAACCCTAAACCACACCCCCACAGGACGTCACAAGGCCTAAAACAACCAATGAATAAACAGAAATTTTCAAAAATCATAACTTTAAAACAGGTGCTTGTATACGTCACTGAAAGCAATTTTATTTATACATCAGTTCTCGAATCTGAGATATTCCAACAGGATCATCACGGGAACTGACCGTTGAACCGCAAACAGACACACGAAGAAGTTTATCCTTTCCAGAATGTTTACTTCTGTGATGCTTTTTGTAAAACTGGCATAAAATAAACAAGATATGAAATGACTAACTGCACGTTGATTTGTTTGGTAAAGCCTTCATATAAACGCGTACACTGCAATCTGCACATGGGTGTACATGTGATGCGACAGAGTTTAACTTCCAAGAACCAATATTATGATAACACATAATATGAACGCTTTCAGATAGTAAATAAACTTACAGGCATATCTTTCTCCAAGCGAAGACTGTTCGCATTGTGAACCGAAACTAGGCCACTGTAATTGGAACACACTTAAGTTTAACTAAATGTGTCAGGGTCTCTAGCAATTTATTCACTGCGATCTGCGAATCTCATTGTTTAGAAATATTTAATATTCGATTAAGATAAAAGAAATGGGATTAACACATTCTTGGTGAGTTGCTTCTTTCTCAACACAGCGCAAATTTAAAAGAAGTGATGGTTTGGATTTAGTATCGAAGGTTTAACTGTTATACTGGGCGGAAGAAAGTAGTTCCCCATTTCCTTTGAACCCGAAGGCTTGTGCCTTCAAACTGATTTAAAAATGCAATATCGCTCTTGTAGTCGTGTGTGTAGTGTTCTTGTATATGCATGTGAATATATAATAACACTACATACACTCATACTCGAGCGATATTGCATTATCAAGTTCAGTACCACAAATTATCAGCAAATATAGAATTTCATTTTTTTATCTAAATTTAAACAAATGTTAACACCATCATTTTGCAGCCTGTGGGAAGCTATTTGACCTTAGGAATTATTTATCATAGTATTATTTCATCCTGTTGAAGCTCTTTATAGATAATTACATGCAGACTGTCTAATCTTACCATAAATGAAAAATGACAATGAAAAAAATGCCCAAAAGGGATGGCTACTGTACACCAAGCAACTTCAAAAATCAAACCGTTTTCTGACACCCTTTAAGAGTAAAGTATGATCAGAGCTGCTGGGTTCTTTCTAGTGGAGGTATACTCAACACAAACATCTTATTTAACAGACTACAGACTATTGCAAATTCAAATGAATTTTGAAGACAACTACAACCAAACAAGGGCAATACACCAGACATTCCTGTGTCCTTCTGATGTTTATGTTATATAAAAATAAATTAGGAAACAATGATTAAGCAATCTATCTATAACTCTAAATTTACAGTTCAAGTTTAATGTTTTTGTGTTCGTGTCTTCCTGACTTCTAAGGTTAGGGATTTGTCAGCTTCACCCTAACGTCCGCTAACCCCCTATATACAGCCTTGTTATTTGTTATCTATGTCTATATACAGTATTTGTTATCTACAGTATATAGTGATTGTATGAGGCACAGCACTGAAGATAAAGCACAGAAGCATTTTACAGCCTTACCTCAAGATGTTGTGTAGACTGAATGTTTTTCCCTTTTTTGCCCTTACACACTTTAATTTTCAAGAGCTGCAGAATTATGTAAGAGTATGACGACATTTCCACATGAACATACTAATGTATAATCATGTTCATGTTAATACAGAAGGCGTGTCCTTGAGTTTATTCATGGCATGTGAGCACACTTTTAGACTTATAGAAATTAATTCTATATTATACTATTCTAATGTAGTATGTTAAATATGACAATTGCTATATTTTACTGATACTAAAAATAAATGAAATCACATCAAGTAACTTGATCAATATATTCAAACATAAGAGAGTGTGATATAGCAGGAGTTTTGTATATATGGGGTCCACAGACAATGGGGTGCTAGGGCGTCTGTGGAAAATTTAAGAGGAAATACGTTTAGATTATAAAAAAATACTAATATTTGTTGGATAAGTCGTTATTCAATTTTGTTGACCACAATGATTTTTTTTCATATCGTTTATCACTCGTTCTGTACATGACTAACTTCACATTTTAGGAACAGGTCCCCCTGCTTGACCGTAAAAAGTTAGAAAACCCGTGTTCAAGAATAATTCAATAGAATTTACCCTTTCAGTTTGGCTAAGACAATTTGCAAATCATAAAAACATTTCATTTTAATGCTGAATAAGTTTATGAGATTTTACAACATGAAAAGTTTATCTTTCTATTTGACTCGCAGGTGTTGGTCTACTGCAGAGATGCAATGGAGCGGTTAATTCATTCCAGTAGCGTGGCCGGGCCCTTTCAACTTATCTGCTGTTTATTTGATTAGAAATCTCCCCTGGTGATGATAGACAGCGGACACTGGAGGTTAGCATCTGCAAACTACCAGTGAAAGCAGCAGAATCAGCAAGATTATTTTTCAACCACAGTCGTGTTGCTCATTACCACAACATGCTCTTAACACCAGTGCTGGTGTGCCAAGGTCAACAGCAAAATGAAAGAGAATTGATAATTTAAAAAAGGGCAGATTTAAGAGGCAAATGAAAAATGATCTCGCTTCAATTACACAAAATATGCATCGCCTTACCAGTGAAAGCTATTTTGTGTCAGTGGTGTGCTCGCGCACAGTGCATCTTCAAATGCAAAATTAATATTAGCCAAGTCTAAGTAACAAAACCAGCTCAATGGCTAATTAAAGGTAACCCAACCCTGATAGCGCACATATATCTAGAAGACGTCTATTTGATGTCTGCTCATCTGCAATACGTCTCTGAGATGTCTCCTGTCACATGTCCTAAAGACATCTAGAATTTGTCTGTAAGATGTTTATGATTTACAATGTATGTAAAATTACCTTTTTGAAGATTTATCGGATGTTTTTGCACAGCAGATGTTTCCCGGATGTACAGATCTTTTGCAGACATCTCACAAATGTACCTGTGCCATCTGGGAACTACCCCAGTGCAAAACATAAACATGCCCTTGATACACACATACATCTGGGAGGCATCTATTTGATGTATATATCTGCAAGACGTATTTCTTTTTTGATCGTCTGATCATCTGCAATACGTCTCCAAGATGTTTCCTGTCAGATGTCATATAGACATCTAGAAGTCGTCTGTAAGATGTTTATAATTAAAAACTGCTCTTTCTAAGACACGTATGAGATCTGCAGTAAAACCATGGACTTTGCCACGCCGCAGTGACGTCCCAAGGTCTGACAAAGCAAAACTATTATAAATATGAGAAAAGCAAACCGATTTAAGATTTTAAAGGTTACGGCCACTAATACCTTTTCTACAACAGGTCAAATTTCTGAAATCACAGTGTGGATTATTATATTATGTACAAACTTGCACAAACTAACCTCTGTAATAGAAGTGTAGGGGTCATGTTGGACCTCAAGTTGTTTTTCAACTGAAAGATAAAGTTTGAGATTTTATTGTAAGCTAATTCTCATGGCGTTTCCCCCAGTGATTCCTGAAATAACCATCAGGCTATTAAGCTACCTCGCAGCTTGTTGTATTGTCTGGTTGCCCAATAAATCACTCTACATGGTAATTGTGGTTTAATTGCAAGACAACTGCCCAGAGAGTGTGTTTCTGTATATAGTTAGCCTGTAAACCTATTTGTAACCACAACCGGCTACGCATGACAATTGCCCTTAGATCTTCCACATAAGCCATCGATGTGGAGGAGAAACTTGATTGTCATTAAGGTTTAAATACACAGGAATTTTATAACAGCATCAAGCATTTACATGACAAGCATTTACACACAGTGTAAATTGAATTCAACGGCTGTTGCATTCCATGCATACAGTCACATGTAGGTAAGCAATGAACTGACAACTGCACACTTTTGCTATTGGATCTGCCTCACATGAGTTTTCCACAGCAAAATAAAAAACCTTCGCTCTGTTTTTCTCCTTCTCCGTCAATTTTATATTTATCATTGTCTTGCTTCAGAGCCTCCCTTTTCACATTCATGTCTATTTAGCAGAGATGAGACCATCAGAGATTTGCTTGATAGGAATGTGACAACATTCACACACCTGTACTTTTGAAGGTCAGCTGGCAGCATATACCGGCTTAATTTGCTACTGTTCAGCATTGTCCACTGTGTTTCTATTTTTTTTTTGCCGTCGGAGACAGCTGAAGACTTTCCACATAATAAAGGTAAGATCACAATGTGTCGTTCAATTCCATTCATTAGCGCAGAAATGTAAGCACAAGCAAAGACGTTTTGGCTTTAGTTTAAGTTTTGCTGAAAACTGGCAAAATCTTCTCGAAAGATGTCTGACCGTGAGGATCTGTCACAGATTTACCTTTCTGTTCAATACAAAAGTCAAATTTTCAAAGCTGCATTGTTTGCTGTATTGTGTGCAAGTAAAGTAGTCAACATAGTTTCACAGGAATTCAGAACGGCTTTCTTCATGTCACCCAGCACGACTTTCAAATGTATTTTAATATCGGTATCATTCATGTTTATAAATATATATCAACGCAATCTGATGGGAATTCACACCTATTTTACAAGGTGGCTCATTGGCGTGAAATGCTTTTTCCTACGATCTCATTGACTTTTCCCCTGTGATGTTAAGTTTAGGGGTGAGAGTAAGGGGAACCATTTATATATTGTTTTGCCACCTTGTGAAACTCGCATTTTTAGCTAAATTAGCCTTTGCGGCTGTGACTCAAGTAAAGCATTGTTTAGCCACATTCTTAAATATGTACAACTTCTTTTGATATCAGGTTAAAAAACATAAATGTAAATAAACATGCATTCTGTGTATTGAAAGTCGTGCTGAGTGACACGAAAAAAAAGGTCGTGCCCACCGACCATAAAAAATGGGGATATTCATGTCCATGAAATCGAATGAATGAATAGACTCCAAATTTCGTGTCTATGCCACAAACTGCCTTGAGACTAGGTTGAAATAGTATATATATAAATATATATATATATAAATATATATATATAAATATATATATATATATAAATATATATAAATATATAAATATATATAAATATATATATATAAATATATATATATATATATATATATATATATATATATATATATATATATATATATATATATAAATATATATATATATATATATATATATATATATATATAGTATACAATAGTCAAGTAATCTTTTTTATATAGCGCTTTTAAATTTTTCATTGCTACAAAGCAGCTGTATACAATAGTACAAGAGTATAATAGCAATATTTTATATTTGTTATTCAGTATTATTTTAATAAAATTGATATAAAAAATTATTCCATGATGTTGACATCATGTGATATTGGCATATTGCAAGGTAAACATTTTTTTATGCTAAGTCACCTCTAAGAGAGTTCACCCCAAAACTAAATAAGGTGTATTTTGAAACCTGTCTATGTCTTTTTCTACTATGGAACAAAAAAGTCAAATGTCTCAGTTGTTTTGTGTTTGTACAATTGAAGTCAATAGGGGCCAGTGTTGTTACTACATTAGAATGAAAGTCATACATGTTTGGAATGACATGAGGATAAATAAATTATAAATAATTTCATTTTCAACACTCAGTTTGACAGCAAGTCTATTTTACTTAAATTGAAGCAAATGTAATATATAAATTATATAAGCATGCTCCCAAAAAGAGAAAAATAAAAACAATTATAATGTTAATATTTCAACAGAATGAAGTCTCATGTTCTCATTGTTCTCTTCCTATACCACTGCTGGCCGACTATCACCGATATAGTCTTTTTGATGACCCTCCAAAAAGTATTATGTTCAGCAAATGTCAGCCTGACTTTACTGATCTCTCTGATAGTGCTCCGAATGGTTTAGATATAACCCAGTTCTGGAAAAGCTGATCATGTTCTGTGCTTGTGCAGCCTGGAGCACCA
This sequence comes from Barbatula barbatula, assembly GCF_947034865.1. Taxonomy (NCBI): domain Eukaryota; kingdom Metazoa; phylum Chordata; class Actinopteri; order Cypriniformes; family Nemacheilidae; genus Barbatula; species Barbatula barbatula. Next base: position 9,130,028 of record NC_136787.1, on the reverse strand, counting down.
TCCTCAACATTCCATTTAGTTTAGACAGAGTGCTCTGCTTTAGAACAGGCTTCTTGAGACGAAAACAACTCTGAAGCTTTCCCCCCCAATCTGGCATGTGAGGAAGCATTTACACACCAGCCATCCCATTAATCAATATTTGGAAATTATTTTGGGGGAAATGTTGGTTGCATCTGTTGGAGCCAGGCCTCTTTGGCCACCTAGCTGTTTTCCAGTCATTCTCTGAATGATATCGTTTTGAAATTGTAAATATACAGAGGTTGTCATTTGTCTACTCATTTGATAGTATACCAACATTACCTTGATTATTCTTAAAATGACAAAGGATAAGGGTTTTATTTTTGAAATATATGCCGAGCTGCATATACATTTATGATTGAACTATCACCTCTAAATCAGAAATTGAGTAAAGGAAAGAGAATTGGGTGTTTTTTATAGCCTAGAGTGAAATTAGTTTATGACCCATTATCCCTACTTGACTCAATTGATTTAGTGGACCTTGTTGCATCTTAATTTGTGCCCATTACAAAGGGTCACCTAGTTTCATAAATCATACAGATGATTGAAATTTATTTTGAATATAGAGTCATATTTAAGCTCAAAATAACAAGTTCAATTCTATTATGCAAGAAAATGTACAATACTCTCTCGTCTGCAGTAAATTACCATTACTTTTATGTTGGAAGGGTATTAAGTTTAAAAGAAACATTAATAAATCACCTTTTCAAAACATCAAAACACAGTTGTTAGACTTCTTAACTGAATGAAGGCTTGGTGAGCAGTGTGAGAAATACCCGTCTCTTCCAAGTTCACTCCCAACACGAGCTCACAACTTTGAAATATAAATAAATAAACTTCTTTTATTTCTTCTTTAGAAACATTAAGAGCATGTGCATGGAAATATTTTTGAAAAATGGTTTATAGGAGTTTCTGAACCAGTAGAAGTAAGTCAAAGTCTGTTTTATTGTCAATTCTGCAACATATACCTGTACATTACATACATATAGAGGATTGAAATAGCATAACTCTCAGACCCATGGAGCATACAAAAAAGACTACACAGAAAAAAAGTATATAAATAAGATACAGGTAAATACAGATTATTATACTGATTAATTTATTGATTGATACAATTTCACCTGATATATACGTACATGCATAAGCTTAACATTTTAACAAATAATTATCCTAAATAATTGTTAAATTAGATTCCCATACATTATCTAACCATAAAATGAAAATATAAATTTTATAAACAAACTCTATGATTAAAAACCGTCTGAAACTTACCTGTGTGTTGTGTCAGTGTGCAGGCTGCTCTGCAGGACTGTTAAATGAGGACAAAAACGATCAGGGGGCAGCTTCCAAATAACTGATTTATTGAAACGGGAAAAGGCGAAAGTAAAGAAAATAAAGTTCTTCAGAAGACATGGTTCTAAGACATCGTTTACATGAGACCGTTTTCAACAAAAAACGCATAAAAAATGTATGCGTTTTGGCTGTCCGTTTCCATGTAAACGCAAGACAGAACTTTCTGTAACATCACGCGCCAGTGTAGCCCAATATATTTTTAAAACTTTCTCTAAAGTAAGCTCTTGCTGCTCGACTGTATTAATGTTTCCCCAGCAAATTGTGGATTTGCTGCACCAATATGACCAGCGGAGACACACTATTTACATTTGCCAGACTTTAAACACACATATACGGTGACCAATGGAATTAGAAAGCACGTTTGGCTAATAACTGTGCATGTGTATGTGTATGTATTAGCATCAATAATAACCTTTCAAGAACCATATTTTTAAGAGTTTAAAAAAACAAGTTTTCCCAGAAAGTGGAAGGTGATTCTTCGAATGTTTGCAGGTTTGCTCAATGTTGTGGGATGGTTTCCGGGAGCAAACATAATGATAGCTTGACTGTACTGTAAGTTGCTTTGGATAAATCTGAGATGTGTTAGTTTTAAAGAGTACATCTTTTTATAAGGTCCTCCTGTTTTATGGAGTGTCCAACAACAGGTTTACGTACATACACGTTTTAAAATACAAATTCTAATAATAGGTAGTTACCTTACTTCTTGACTGACTCTCAAATGATCCCTTCGGTGATTCGTCTGTTTAACCCCGTCCTTTCGGTCAGCGCACTCTGATCTGATGGGTCAGATGGTCAAGTGATTGCTGTGGCTGTGATTGGTCTATCGTGTGCAGTGTCGCTGATGAAACGTAAGGGAATATTACACGGAGTGACGCAAATCTGACCCGGAACTGAAATTCGAACGACAGACGACTCAGTTTTCCCCAAGCCAATAACTTATTCGTTCACTTTCGGCTTTACAACTTGGCAGGCTTCTTACATTCACACACAGCAACATTACACACAGCATGCAATGTAATTTTAAGGACAATAGTGAAATACCTTTTTAAATACCTTTTAAAGACATGGCATTCACCTGAGCATTTTAATAGCTAAAGCTTTACTACATAACCTTAAAACATGCCTCTTATTTCTGTATGCCTTTAGCACTTTTCTTGGGTTTGACATAAAGTCAAAGCAGACCAGGATCTTCTCTTAAATCATTTTTTTTAGTTAAATTTCAAGGCAGAATATTTGAGACTTTCTTCATTGCTGGCATCTTTTTACTGCATATTTTCTCTCACAGCCTTTACTAAATGCGGAGTGAACCACAGTAGCTACAGAAATCTGATATTTCTTTTAATGATTATTTTTTATTCACAACATTACAGCCTTTTAAATAATGTATAATATTCTCAGCCATGACTCCAAATCTAATTATTATTATCCACATACACATATTAAGAGAAATTTAATAAAATGTCACAGCAGTCCCTATCCATTCTCATTGTATGTAACAAATTTTGTATATCCTTGAAATGTCTATTTTTGTGTTAAGAATACAAATTAATTTACAGTACAGAATAACATAAGTGTAAACAAACATTTACAGAATATATCAAATATTTTGGTGACATCTTCGTCATTGTGGTTTCTTGTATCAACTTTACATATTATAAGACTATAAGTTATGAATATTTGCTAAGAAAATATGCTGTTCAGTCTTCTGTTGGAAAGTAGAACACAATTAACTTGATTACGACAGCAATACAAACTAACAAAGTGGAAGTTAAATATTTCATCATTGCAAGCAGAGCATTAAGGCAACCCCTTTTGCCAGGGGCTTCAAATTAAAATGTATGCGCAAAAGGGCAGAAGGCTCAAAACTATACCCACATCATGGATCAGAATTGTTGAGGAGGCTCACGGTATTAATAAACATAATCCAGGAGGACTGTTACAATGAGAGGATTCACTAAACCCCTAGGACACAAGAGAAATTACATGATTTAAAGTACATGGACATGTGATAAATGATCTCATGAAGTAGGGCAAAATAATGTTGCAAAGAGCTCATTTGGGATTGTAAAGCTGCTAGGCAGGCTAGAGAAGATAATGATGATAACTGTATCATAGCATACATTAGATAGGCTTTGCTTTTACAGAAGTATTAAGATGTGCTGGTATGATGAATTGATTGCTGACAGCCGATATATCATGTCATTTAAGAATTGTGCCCATGGAGAGATTTTGTAATCGCAAATTGTTGAGATAACGTTTTGCTTGTTACTGCCAGTCTGTCAAGGAAGCCTTTAAATGATATCCTTGTCTTCCCAAAGTTTTAATGCACTGACATAGAACTGGTTAAGAACCAAATTATGTTTGTTAAATATGTGTTTTTCCAAACGTTATTGGTTATCTACATGTCTATATTAACTTTTAAGACCATCATGTTTCAACAAAACCACCATGACCATATTGGAGTCTTTAATCTCAATCTCATATACCATAGTCTCACACCTACTACCCCATATTTGTTGTTCCCATGCAACATACCAAAGGTGATGTTTCACTACAATAATCAATTACTGGCTGACATTTGGCACCAAAATGCCTCACATCGCACACTTCTCTCCATATGGTAGAACAGGAGTATTCAATTAAAGTTCCAAGAGCTCCGGTCTTTATATTTTCTTCCAAACGGAGGACCAGACAATAAGTTTTTTGAAATAAATAAATATTTAATCAATTTATGTATGTATGCAGAGGCTCTGTGGCTTTAGGGAAATGCCCTCTTAATAGAAGTCTGATTATTGATATTTGTAAATAAAACTAACGACAACATGCAAACAACAAATGAAATGTAACAATTAAAATGTTATAACAATAGACAGAAAACAGAGTTACTAACTAAATTAGCATTTCCATGCCATTTTCACCTTTTCACTTTCATACCAGAACTACTTCTATCTTTAAATAATTTCCCAATTAAAACGTTGTTCATTACAAAATGTGAAAACACAGCAAAAGTCCTTCATAAAATCATCCTACAGAATATTCTGTGAAAATATAACAATGTCTTCAATATTGACTGAATAATACCAAAACCTTAGTGAAATTGATTGAAATTAAATTGTGTCCATTTACCTGCTCTGCATGTCTGCACTAGTGTTGTTAAAATAAGCAGCGCACGGAGCGGAAAGGGTTAAAATGAAGAGCGTTTGGCGCTAAATAAAGATCGCACTCAGTTACCTACGTAACCTTGACAATATACAGCTTGTCAGCACGTCACTACCTGTGCTCTGAAAGGAGTAGAGAGCACATTAGCCATGCCTTGGTTTGAGGACTGTCTTGGAGTCGTTAGGCCCAAATTCAAGACAGGAGGGGCTCACAGAGAGCAAGAATGATGTTAGAGCTAGAAGCAGAACGGTTTTAAGCGTTAAGGAACGGAGGTCCACAGATTGCAGAGGCTTGAAGGAAGAACTCTTCAGAGCCCTCAGGACCGTGGGCAGATACCATGTGGGAACTGTAAGGGGGCGAGGGGGGCGTAGCCACTTGAAGCCCTTAAAAAAACAAACAATCAAGTAATTCCTGCCCACTCCATTGCCCGCAAGGGAGGCATGGAAATCTCAAATGGCTGCCACATAGACCTTGAGCGTGTTAGGGGAACGGCGCTTATCCAGCAACTCTTGTAAGAAGGACAGTATTAACGATATATCACAGGACACTGGGTCTGCGCCGTGTGTTGTACACCAGGCGGAGAAAAGTGACATTTTGATTGAATAGACCCGTCTAGTAGACGGCACTCTAGCCTGAGATATCGTGTTCAGGACACCCTCGTGGAGGACCGTAGGCTCCCATCGAGAGGTCAAAGGTGCAGAGCCCACAGCCAAAGGGAATCCTTCCAAGGGGCCGGGGCGGTTACGCAGACTTGGTCCACCAAAACAGATGTCTGAGATCGAGGATGAGGCGGAGCCCCCTTTTTGGGTACGAGGAAGTAGCTGCTGTAGAAGCCTGACTCAGTTTGGTCTGGTGGAATCGGTTCTATGGCTCCTTTGTCCAGTAAATTCCTCAACAGCTTACGCAGAACGTGCGAGTTCACGCACTGCACTTGGATGGGGATCACCCCGCGGAATCACGGGGGTCTGTGAGAGAATTGGAGTGAATATCCTCGAGATATTATTTCCACGACCCAATCCAAATCCCTGGGAATGGCCCGCCAGGCCTCGACCCGTGTAGCAAGGGGTTGGGTGCAATGAGGAGATTTTCATCTTGACTCCCAAGGAGAGTGGAAGTTTGCTCTTTTTCTGACAATGTTTGTGTTTTATTGAATTTCGCTATACCAGCGGTATGTTGTGTGGGCGTTAGAAAAGACCCTGTTCTCACAACATGGTACCAAAACACATTTTCGCCGGCACCCGGAACTGAAGATACTGAGCCCGACAGCTCCTTTGCGTCTGAAGCCGCTAAAGACATGCTGTCGTCTTCCTCGAGTTCGTTTCCACTGAATTAGATCATGCCACTGGGGGCCGCCAGTGGACGCTGATCAGGCCGGGAGAAATGAACCGGAGAAATGTCTCTCTGTGGAGAAGGCGAGACATGCCGAGTAGACGTGTGCTTGCACTCCCCCGAGGGCTTAGTTCCTCTACCCCGTCCTGTAGGGGCTGAAGCGGAAGAGATCGAGGGGTGATTCGCTCTCTGAAAAGAAAGCTATCCGCGAGCGCAGAGTGGAGAGACTCATTTCATCTCCCTGAGTGCATCTTCAGCGTGGGAAGGTCCCAAGCATGAGACGAACTCGTTTGGCCCATCAGCGGACTGCAGGAGGACCAGGTTCTTGAGAGCGCGTATGATGTGATTCTCTGCTGTGAAGACGCACCGCTCAATTAAAACAACCAAAATAGTCAAATGATTTAAATGGTTTAATAGGCAATGTCTGGCGGTCCGGATGGAACGAAGCAATGCCTATGGAGGATGGCTGACCTATGGTATGTGACAATGAGAATACACCAGGGAGGCGGGACGAATGGCTTGAATGACGATGACAAAAAAGAGAGATGAGGTGCCAAGCAGAGCTTTTTGCCAGAATCTGTCCTATATTGCAAAAGACAAGTGTGGAACAATAGCTTTCTCTAGAAACATTTGTTCTGTCATCATTTGCTCACCATCTTGTCATTTCAAACCTTTATGACTTTCTTTCTTCCGCTGAACATAAAATAAGCTATTTTGAAGAATGTTGTTAACTGGCCCCATTCACTTACAATGGTTTTATGTCCACACAATAGAAGTGAATGGGGCCAATGCTGTTCTGTTACCAACTTAATGAAAAAATATCTTTATATAAATATCTTCCATAAATTGTTTTATGATTTAGTTTTGTAAAACATGTTTTGTGCATTAAATCAATATTTTTCTACTGTACCTGCACTTCCAGGTTCAGAATCACACAAATGCACAAACTCTGTAGTAATTCACTATTTTTAATATTGTTTTTAATTGCCTCTTCATCCCTCCGAGATGAACATACAAATCAACTTCAAGCTATATCATAAACAAAGCTAGACTAAATGGAAAATATAAACAGCACATTCTTTAAAACCTCAGCCATGCAGTTTAGTAACAAATATGATTTCCAGTTAGACAGAAAAGAATTACATGAAAATGAGAAACCATAACAAAGTTAACATGAATCACACTACACAACACAAGTCTCATGTTCTCTCTACTCTTATGGTCATTATAGAGTGTTCCACAATATTTACAGGCATTCATGCCCATAATTTTTATGTTTACCCAGGTCAATAAAACTGTCTAATCTCATCCATACAATTCCAAGATTACGCACAGCATTTGCTCAGTGCAACTGTGTTTCTATTTTACAAATAATGTTTGACAAATATTGGTGAAGGATTACGAACAATGCAGACAATCCTCAGAAAGTGGCTACATGTACACAATGAAGAAACAGCCCAAACACCATTCGGTTTTAATGACAACAGCACCACTTGGTGGCAGTATATTTAATGCCACTGTAATATAACAGTCAAAAACAAGGTAAAACCGATTTTATATGGCAGTGTTTAGAATTGGACCATTTCAGGGAATAGACCCGTCTAGTAGACGGCACTGTTTAAAGATCATTTAATCAGCACATTGTCAGATTTAAATTTCACTCTTTGATATGGATTTAAAATTTACATAAAATGTTATATTATTAAAGGGATAGTTCACCCAAAAATAAAAATTCTGTCGTCATTTACTTACCCTTAAATTGTTCCAAACCTGTGTACATTTCTTTGTTCGGTTAAACGTGTTAGCAACTGAAATTTCTGTTTTGTTTGGAAACACGTAGTGGGTAGTTGGAGTATTTTTGTTGCACAAAAATAAAAAATGTCTTTGATATTCAGGGCAACCAAGGGGATACCGACTTGAGGTGCTTGTAGGCTGGAGAGAGATGCCACTGCAGCTTCCACTATTCCCCTGTGAGGAAACCAACTGGCCAGATCCTCCGGAAAGTGCCTGAGGATTACTTTGGTAAGCAGAGAATGCTGACAATGGGGACGAGAATAGCTTTGAGACTGGAAGTTGCCCTGTGACAAAGCTGCACATGAGGACTGAATGCCTTGGGCCCAACTAGAGACTGATGGTTTCAGTCTTAGATCAGCCCTCTACGTGAACGTGCAGTAGCAGACTGGGTGGCAAAACCTTGTGATGCAAGGGGAGCGTTTACATATTTGGAGGGGGATGCAGGGGCATATTGACCCAAAGATCCTTGAGACTGGAGTGACAAGCCACTGTTAAAGGCACTTGCTGCTTGTTAAAGTTGTGGTGAAGTTCTCTTTTGAGGCTGAGAGCCAAACTCCGAGGTTGCTGCCAGTTGACCATACAAACCCAGAACACTTTTTGACTGACTGTACTGTATACTTGGCGTGAGGAACTAAACTTGGAAAATGTAGGTGAACTGTGAACTGTGAGCAGGCTGACTAAATGTACTGAAATGGAAATTTTCTATGCTTGCTTCATGAAGTGTTTATCTTTGTTTTCAAAGGTGTTTATCATATTTTTCTCTATATGCATCATACCACTATGTCTTTGCCCTTGAGCAAAGGCCAAGATGTTCTGTTTGGAATAAGGGGCATCACTTCTCGTAAACCAGCTCGGGAGTCATGCTGGAGGGCAAAGGGAGGGGGTGTCAGGTTTTGAATACTACTCCACTGAAATTGCTACTCATTCCCTGTGGGGCCAATTGGCTTAAGGCTCCTACTGGAGCACCAGAACTGCCATGAGAGCTTATTACACGATCTGATGGTTTGGAAACAGTTTGGGGTGAGGTGGGTTTAAGAGCTCCTGATGAATATTTACTTTGGCTAGATTGAGGCTGGGAAAGAGTACCACTGTAAAAGCTGCTTGCTACCTGGGAAGACATAAACTGACTGGATGCTCCTGCTTGAGTCCCAACCTGTGCAATTGTCAAACGGAAATCCTGATTGCCTCCAGATTGGATAGAAAGACTTTGGGGTGATAAAGCTGCAACATTTAGATACTTGGAATGAGATGAAGGGGCATACACAACTGATGTGACCTGAGGCTTGGGAGAAGAGAGGTCCCTAGAGCTGCTTTCTGTCTGCACTAGGACATTATGACGAGAACTGTCCAGTGGCATAGCAGACCTGCTTGGAGCACTGGAGATATACAAGAATTCATCACTTGTCAAGTCGCTAGAATCCCCCAGAGACAAGGAACCAAGCTTGCTAGGTGTCAGGGAACCAGGTGAATACTGGCTAGATATGCTTTGAGACGGCGAGCCAATGGAACCGTTGCTTACTTCCAGTGTGGTTACGATTACTGGCCCAGAACTTATCACTTGTTCTTTAAAGGGCTGCCCTGTGAAGTAAAAGTGAAGCCTTGAGTCTCAATAAATGGACTAGAAGAGACGTACAGCAGCTCCTGAAGACTGAAGGGAAGAGCTGCTCTCATAGATGCTGAGGGATACGTTGTCACCATCAGGTTGATGCATCTCTGAGGGTGAGGACACGTGCTCTGTAGAGGCTCCACAGGCATACGCAATAGGAGTGCTTTGAGATTGTAGCAACACATCAGCAAAAGAGCTAGATGCAGAACCTGGAACTCCCAATAAAGGGCCAGAACTCTACAGAGTGCTAGACATGTGAAGGCTGGGGGAACTTTGATCAGTGGTGGCCTGGCTAGAAACCATTTAGGTGAAGAACTGAGCTTAACATTAGACTCTTGGGTATGCTGACTAGGGACAACTGGAGGTGACAGAAGACAGATTTAATATGATTTATAACCCGCTAGGGCAGTTGGGTTCTTTAAGTTTGTCTGGAATTGTTTCAAAAAGTTTGTATCAGACATGGATTATTTCGTATAAGAGCATGGGAACAGGCACATTTTGTTGTGCTCCTTATCTTTGGCCTTTTCCGAAATATAATGTGCACTTTGTCGATTCCAAAGGAAGGAAGGAAAGAAAATCCATAAACCGTTTTGGTGTGCCACCACTCCTGGGAGGGCAATATGTTATTCTTTAAACTTTCCTTGCGCTGAATATACAATATATCCAAAGAATTTGGGGACATAATATCCACAAGGTTAACTGGAGTTCAAAGCATTTCCTTTGTGGCAATCCAGAATTTATTGTTTATCATTTGGATAAATTATAATATTAATGTTTCGGCATCCAACCATTTTGCCTTAGAGACTGAGAAACGGGGACACTTCTGTTCGCATCACAGTAGTTTTATTTGTACGAACAAATATTTTACTTGTATGGTCAACAGAAAGTTGGCCATCCCATCGCTCACCCCCTATCAACTACGACAAACAATTTAACACACCGGATATAAAGGAAACGGAAGTGAACAGATCAAAACACGTGATTACAAATAACCAATAAGAAAAATAAACGAATTAAGGCCACTACAATTAATAATCCTGATGAATTCAAATATTAGTCAATGGTTCTGCTATCTGGGAGAATCCAGGAACAAAGCAATAGTACCATCCAGATAAACCAAGAAACCTTTGCACCTCCTTGAGGTTTTTCTGTTTTACAAGTAGTGATTTGTGTTTAAATGTTTCTTTGTCAGAGGAGACAGTGAGTAAGAAGTGAAAGACCCTCAGGAATACATACGTTACAGAAAGAAAGGAGACAGAGAGAAAGTGTGGGTCAGGAGCAAGGCAGGTTAAGAAGTGGAAGTACACCGCGGTCTTGTCTTGTCGAAGAAACCAGAGAGGAAAATAGAAATGCAGAATATACAGAAGGACCAGGCACGAGTGAAGGCACACAGTGACAGAGGAGGTTGGTTGACAGGCTAATGAATACACAGACATGGGAAACTCATACAGAAAATATATTGCAGAAGAAAAAAAGCTTTACTTTTAGATCAGTAAGGATAGGTCACCCTGCTTGTAAAAAACAGCTTGTTTTTTTCTGTGTATACTATTTACTGCATGAAATCGTCCTATTATGTCCATGTCAAAGATTTCAATCATAGTAAAATGAATGAATGAAATCAAACTTTGATGCTTGTTATCTCATACATTTGGCTCTGCATTAGAAATATGTAACCCTGCCTGTGAAATCATAGATATGATAATGAGTGGAAATGTATGGTTCCTCTCTGATAGAATAAGCTGCCAGTATCCAACCTTAAAAAAACAACTGACAGAAACCTGATCGGTGTACGTAAATGTATTAAAAAAAATTATTGTTGTATTTTACACTGTGTGGCATGGGGGGCGTGGTTAAGCAAGGTCTGCGCCGAAAGGGCGAGGCGAAAAAACACATATCACGTTGCAATGTGTTTAGGAGATATTAAAATAAGGAAAAGAAAAAAGAAAGGAAAAGATAGGAAAAAATTGGATCCAGTTTAACATCACCAGTTTAACATTATTTCACTATCCTCACAAATGGACAGTAATGCTCCATTTACACACCATTAAACTCAAACTCAAGCATGTTATCTGTCATTTGATAGAATCAATTCTCCCATCTTATTCTGGAATCCACCAAAGCAGCAAATAGCTAAAAAACATTCATGTTTCACCCTTCAGCAGCCAGTCTCCAGGACTTCCAAATAGCTAATTTGGTTTGACAGATTATAAAGTTTGCTACAGTGCACTGCTGTCTGTGTGCTCTTGAATACTTGCATCCATAGATAAATAGTGTCTTGTTAAAACCAAAACCAAAATCTTCAAGCAACATTCCAAGCAATGTAAATAATCTGTCCAATCTAAAACACAGATAGTAAGGAACAGAAAATGCTATTTGGACACATGAGAATTAGTTGGAAACACAATGTAATAACCGGCATTGCAAGTTTAGACAGGGGAACCTTATAAAAAAGCCTCCAAGAAGGAGAAAGCTCAGCAGGAACCATTTTGTGTCAACTCTATCCCTAATGAGCTAAAAATAATTAACTTTAACACACTTCTTTCCAGCCACCTGACAAACTAGGTCTTTAAACCCATTAAATCACAGCAGTTTTCCTTCCCCATCATCTTCAGTACAAACATTGGGATCTACTAGTAACTTAGGAAAACATACTCTAGAAGGGCCTCCTGACAGACAGTAGTTAAAGATGCGACTCTCTCTTGGAAGGATGTGGCCGGGGAATGGTCTCCGTAGTACAAATGCCTTATCAGCGACAAACACATGTGGCTGGGGTCCTAGATGGTCAGCTCCTGTTAGTGGCAGATCAGCAGGGAGATGGAGGGTGCCTGACTTTAGTGCCTGACCAAAAACTGAGTTTGCAGGAATCCCACCATCGTGGGTCCTCCTGTAGCCCCTGACATCAATTACGCTGGAACAATACTGGGCATCCACAACTGCCAAGAGAATTAAGAAGAATATTCCTTTGTAGTTGTAAAACTGGGATCCCAAGTTGGGAGGTGCTTTCAAGACAACGTGTTTCCCACCAAGAGCTCCACAGCCAAAATTCCACCTTTCCTCAAACTTCTCTACAGTTGACCTCCACTCCTCTGTGGTAGGCACAGGCATAAACTCTTCCACAAAGCAGTCCCAATTTACAGTGGCATCATCAGAGACAATCATGGAGACTGTGGTGTAGTGGTTTTAGCTGCATGTTAAGATAATGACGAGCTTAGCTCACCAAATAAATTCTCCACCAGATCTGTCTAGATCAAATTAATGAACTGAGTTATTTAAACATCAGTACAGTCAAGGAATTAGTTTAGCTCAATGTACAATATGTATAATAATCGTTATTAAATATACATATTTTACAGTCTCTGATTAGTAATGTACAGTATAACAATATTGGTATTCATTCGTCCAGCGAATGCATTAATTATTAATACACTTTACGTTATCTCATGGCCATAAGTTACGTTACTTCACTAAACAGAGGCTGGAGCAGAGGTAGCCTGGATCTAACACGGTTGAAATGACTTTGCGTTGTGAGCATTGATCACAGAAACCCATCACAGATGAATATATGGTTGTTTATTAAACTATATTTAAATGGTACACTTAACGATCGCAAATACAAACAAACACACAACATTAATACAGATATGGAGAGAGGAGAGATAGAAATGTGAGAAGAATAGATTGTGAGAGTAGCATGGAGAGTAGCATCTGAACAACAATAAAACATCTTTAACAGAGGCACAAATTTAACGCAGCTATTCTATGAATTGGACGGAATACTTGCGAGCTCGGTGCTGTATTTGTATCCGTAGCGTTTGGAGGGATGGCAAGGTTGCAATTGGTTTCAGGATGCGATCTCGATGGAAAAGTTCTGGCCTCGTGGCTCAGTGGTAGGCCGCAGTCCATTGTTCCTTCTCCCACCCCCCGATGGGGGTGATGGCAATCTCCGAAGAGACTCCAGGAACTGGTTTCTGGTCGAGGCAGGTCCAAAGGTGAAATACAAGGAAGAGAGCAAGAAGTGAAGAGAGTGATCTCTTATTTAAGTTGTGAGGAGGTCACGCCCTGTAGCTGTGACTGACCCAATCAGACGGTGGCACCTTTGGAGGGAAAGTAACTTGTCTTTGTCTGTGGAAGGTGATGGGGTCTTCTCATAAAACTTAGCTGAAATTATTTTGATCTTGAAAAGTTCCTCTGGACAAACTACAAATGCAAACAGAGTCTTCTCATATCTCCTTTTGCTTGCTTTGAAGCTTAGGAGTAGTAAATACCCCACGGAGAAGCAAAAGGGTTTGCCCTTTGATGATGGCAATCAAGGAACCAGAACAAAGGGGAGTGGGGGGGTTATGGTATTCCTCTCAATGATCCATACACTACAGTGGAATCCCAATTCGGAAGCTGATGGTGATTGTCCTGAAGGAGTCACCTGTGGCAAGGTATCTTGAGAGCAAAGAAAACATTTGTAATGATTTTATTAGCTTTGCTACAGAAATGCTGACATCAATAAAAAAAGAATGCCAAACAATTTCATTGTATCTACAGCAGTAAAATGCAACAAACAAAACAAAACATCCAGTATAATACAATGACAGGGAACATTTTAAGAGAATGTATATTTTATATATCGCTGACAATGCATGTACAGGATTCTGGGCTTTAAATGTGGTATTTATTTATATTTTAAATGGTGTTAATATGTGACACAGTCTGTGAAAACCAGTAACTTGCAGCACCAAAGTTTGATTTAAGTGTTATAATTTTAATCTTTGACATGACACAGAATTCAAAGAATATTCTTTACATCATGTAGCAAGATTTTATGTGGAAAACTGTTATGTGGAAAATCCGCAGTGTGACCCTTTAGCTCTCCGAGGACAATCTCCGCACAAACAGGAACTCATAGTGGATTGTGGCAGTCAAAGAATCATTAAATGCTTCTTTTTCGGTTTTCTTAATCTTGGTTTACAAACTCAGGAGATACAAGCTCCATTTCTACAGTTAGCGAAATGGAGGAGGTTTGAGACAGGTCATTTCTTGTTGTACTGTTGGGGGACAAAAGTACAGGAGTACAAATATCAGGGGCTAGAGGATCCTCATCTAATGAGGAAAAAAGAACTAATGGATGTGTATGGGTAGACATGGCCAGGGGTCAAAATAAAAGAAACAGCATAGGCCTACAGCGTTTCCCATATAACAGAGCATAATTTCACAATAAACAGTATTTATGTATTAAACCTCTTTGTCTTTGCAGTTTTAAAAGATCAACAATTCAGTTTCCCAAACAAAACATAAATCCAATCACCAACAAAAACATGTTTTGCTGCAAAAGCTCAGTTAAGACCTAGCACAGCATTGGGCGCCACTCTATAGCATGGTCACCTCAAAAGATTTATAAAGTTTATGTTGGACGCCAGACAGTTTGAATAAACTGTCATAACTCTAAACTGTGAGCCCCCCCTCAGCATTTAAATAACAAAAACAACTCCAAAGTACAGCATTTTAAACGACAAAATTATTATTATTAATTCAGTGAATATATATATATATATATATATATATATATATATATAAAAAAAATTCGAAAATGCACATGACCCCCCATATAACAAGTAATAAATCGGTCAAAAATAGACAATATTTAGAGCCCTTTTCCTGTAATATGCTAATAAAGGTAAAACTATGTTATGCACATTGGCAACAGTTTAACATGAAAAAACTGCTGAAACCCCTTCATAGCATTACCCTCACTAGAAAAAAATGAGTTTGAACATATCCTATATGTAATTCAATTGTTTGAAGTGATGGCGCATTGGACAGTATGGTGCCGATATCAAATATGATAAAATGCTGTCGTTTTAAATAGTTCATTAAAACATATCAAATAAAAAATGGAAACACAATGTGGCGTTAAATTTAAAATATGTGCCCATTGATGTATTCCAGCACAAATTCATTGATTTCGGTTTAGTTAAACTCAATTCTTTTGACACTGAAGCAGTGAAAAGCTTGACGTTTTTTGATGCAGTCACAGCCAAATCCGGAGACTAACTAGAGATTCGAATACCATCCAAACAAAAATATTTCATAAGGGGTAGCATTTAGCATGTGGTAAAAAAACCAATCAACACACTTATAACAGACTAGGATCACAGTTAGGCTTTTGTTGGGCGCCTCAAACCATGGTGTTGGTCGCCCAAAGGATCGGCTTATGGAGCATGTTATTAAAACATTTTTACCGCAAAGATTTTGTCGGTTTAGATTAACAAATCCAAAAAGGAACATTTCCACAGACCTTGCAAGGCATTCGCCGCATTGTAAACCTTATTTTGCCAATGATTTGGCATTAAAACAACTTTGTACTATTGTGAAAGCACCTGTGCCAGTCACTGCTTAAAGTTGACCTTTTACTAAATCTTTTGCATTCATCTTTGAACCATGCTATTGGCACCGAAGTGCCAGAAGCCATTTTGGAAATGGGTCTAAGAAAGGAACAACTTTGAATTTATATGCCAACAATAAAAACAATGAGCATGTTAAGGGAGGCTAGAGTTACATGATAAAGGGAAGGGAACGTCTTCAAAAGAAACCCCACAAGAAAAACGCTTAGTTGCAAAATATTTATTTTAAAAACACATTAAGATCTTTTGAAAACATGTTACATTTGTTGCAATATCCTTTAGCCCTTGATGGTAATCTCATCCAGAAGAGCGGTATATTTTTTGACTGGAAACTGAAGCATCCTGGCCATAGTTGCCAGAAAACACGTGGAAAGGAGCTTTAGCCACTGAAGTGGGGCTCTCTTGGTTAGGTGACTGGGACCCATGTTCACGGAGAGTCTGATCAGTTTGAGGCAGAGATGAACCAGAGAACATTGAAGACTTTCGGACACTCAAGCCTGAAGAGGGAGGCGAAGGTGGAGTGAAGCGTTCAGACATTTGGCCACTGATTGTTGAGCCAGGGGGAGCTTGAAAAGATGACGATAGCGGTCTCTGGACCCCACCTAGAGGACTCTGGCTTCTCCAAAGAGCAGAAGTCGGACCACTCTGTGCAACGGGTGCTACATTCTGGCTCGAGGCATACAGAGATGAAGAGAACCCACCATACATCTGGGCACTTGATGTGCTCTGGGATGAAGCTGTATCAGAAGTCCGGATGCCTTCGGTCAAACTAGCAGCAGAAGGTCGGCTTAAATACAATGAAGATTTTGCATCCAGGGGTGAAAACACGGGGGCATAATGGCTTGAGGAGCCATCAACAGCACTGCTACCTACATGCAGAGATGCATAACGACTGGATGAAAGTTGACCGTCAGACCCTGTCTGGGGACTTGAGCCAAACAGGCTTGAGCTCTGACCTGTGGCAGACTGGCTAGAACCAGGCTTTGTATATCCAGGGGAACCAAGGGGATACAGACTTGAGGTGCTTGGAGACTGGAGAGAGATGCCACTGACCCTCTGTGAGGAAACCAACTGGCCAGATCCTCCGGAAAGGGCCTGAGGATTACTTTGGTAAGCAGAGTCTCCTGCTAACAATGGGGACGAGAACCTGCTGTGCACCTGAGAGCTTTGAGACTGGTAGTTGCCCTGTGACAAAGCTGCACCTGAGGACTGAATGCCTTGGGTCCAACTAGAGGCTGATGGTTCCAGTCTTTGTGGCTTCTGGGACACGGAGTACACCCTTTGAGATGCTGGGCTATACTGGCCGGCAACGCTCTTGGTTGAGGACAAGGACGTGCTTGAATATTGGGAAGGAGACCCAGAGACAAACTGACTCATGCTACCTTGAGGCATGGACGATGAGTCACTCCCCTTTAAGGTGAGCGAAGAGCCTGTCTGACTGCCACCTAGGGAGGTAGAAGTAAGCCCTCCGCGTGAACTCGCAGTAGCAGACTGGGTGGCAAAACCTTGTGATGCAAGGGGAACGTTTACGTATTTGGAGGGGGATGCAGGGGCATATTGACCCAAAGATCCTTGAGACTGGGGTGACGAGCCACTGTTAAAGGCACTTTTTGCTTGTGAAAGTTGTGGCGAAGTTCCCTTTTGAGGCTCGGAGCCAAACTCTGAGGTTGCTGACAGTTGACCATACAAACCCGGATCACTTGTGGACTGCCTGTATACTTGGCGTGAGGAACTAAACTTGGAAAATGTAGGTGAACTGTGAGCAGGCTGACTAAACGTGCCCGGAGCGGATCCACTGAAACTGCTACTCATTCCCTGTGAGGCCAATTGACTAAAGGCTCCTAAAGGAGCACCAGAACTGTCCTGAGAGGTTATTACACTGGCTGATGGTCTAAAAAAGGAGGTGGGTTTAGGGGCGCCAAATGAATATTTACTAGAGCTAGATTGAGACTGGGGAAAAGAGCTACTTCCTCCCTGGGAAGGCACAGACTGACTAGAAACTCCTGATTGAGGCCAAGAGCCAATCTGTGTGGCTGAAGGAACTTGACTATGCAAACCTGGATCCCTTGTGGACGGACTAGAAACTCTGCGCAAGGAACTAAACTTGGAAAATGTAGGCGAACTGGGGGCATACCGGCTAGATGTACCCAGAGACTGCATAGAGCCACCGAAACGGCTACTCATTGCCTGTGAGGCCGATTGACTAGTGGCACCAACACTGCCACGTGAGCTTGCGTCACTCGTTAATGGTCTGGAAACAGTTTGGGGTGAGGAGGGTTTAAGAGCTCCAGATGAATATTTACTAGGGCTAGATGGAGGCTGAGAAAGTGCACTAGAGCTGGATTGAGACTGGGGGAAAGAGCCACTGTAAGAGCTACTTCCTCCCTGGGAAGAGCTGCTTGCTCCCTGGGAAGACACAAACTGACTGGAGGCTCCTGCTTTAGTGACAACCTGTGCAACGGTCCAACGGAAATCCCGAATGCTTCCAGATTGGATAGAAACACTTTGGGGCGATGAAGCTGCAACATTTAGATTCTTGGAGGGAGATGAGGGGGCATACACAGCAGAGGTGCCTTGAGGCTTGGGAGAAGACCGGTCCCTAGAACTGCTTCCTGTCTGCAATGGGACATAATGACTAGAACTTGCTAGTGGCATAGCATACCTTTTTGGAGCACTGGACATATACAGGCGTTGATCACTTGTGGACTGGCTAGAAACCCCCAGAGACAAGGAACCAAGCTTGCTAGGTGTCAGGAAACCAGGTGAATACAGACTAGATTTGCTTTGAGATGGGGAGCCAATGGAACCATTGCTTACTTCCTGTGTGGTTATGATTACTGTCCCAGAGCTGATCACTGGTTCTGTTATAGGGCTGCCAAGTGAAGTAAAAGCGAACCCTTGAGCCACCATAGATGGACTAGAAGACGAGCTTTTTGAAGAGTACACATGTACAGCAGCTCCTGATGACTTAAGGGGAGAGCTGCTCTCAGAGCCGGAAGCATAGATGCTGAGGGATACGTTGTCACCGTCAGGCTGATGCATCTCTGAGGGTGAGGACACATGCTCTGTAGGGGCTCCAGGGGCATACGGACTAGGAGTGCTTTGAGATGGTAGCAACACGTCACCATAAGAGCTAGAGGCAGAACCCGAAACTCCCAATGAAGGGCCAGAACTAGTGCTAGACATGGGAAGGCTGGGGAAGCCTTGATCAGTGGTGGCCTGGCTGGAAACCATTAGGGTAGAAGAACCGAGCTTGACATGAGACTCTTGGGTTTGCTGACTAGGGACATCTGGAGATGACAGAAGACCACTGGTACTGCCTTCACGCTGGTGGGAAACAATTTGACTGAAACCACCTGCCGACTGGAGCCCAGAACCGCCATTAGAGGAGGAAGAATTCTGGTTTTGCAAACTCTGTCCACTGGCAAATTGGCTTGTAATATTCTGAACACTTGAACTGGAGGAAACCTGGGGTTGAAGAGGTGTCAAACTGCTTTCTTGGCGTTCACCTTGGGGCACTGCCAAAGCTGCAGAAATGAAACCAGTTTGGGTACGAGATGTCTCATTGCTGCCGGACAAACCCCCCTTGACATACTGCTGTGGATTAAAAAACCTGGACCTGCTTTTCTGGCTTCTGTCACGTAAGAACCTAGAGCCCACTTCATCAACGGAAAAGCTCCCAGTCAATGGAGAGTCTGACGAAGATGACTGGACTGCACGGGGTGCAAAAGCACGGCCTGAAGCCTGACCCCACTGGAGATGGGTTTTTGAGTAAACCCCACCTAGAAATATAAAACAGTAACACGGTTTTACAAAAACACTACAACTACATGCCCAAATTGGATGTGGAATATAGTACCTGGAAACCCAAAAGCACATCTCCAAAATATTAGGAGGACAGCTAGTAAAGGGAGCCTAGAAGCGAAACAAAACCTTCTTAGGATTATTCATTAAACAAACGCAGAACCATTTAAAAGCACATTTGACCACACACCTTTTCAGCCTTTGATCCATGACAGAAAAACTGCGTGTGTTGCTGTTGCCACACACAATCTTTTTGGTCAGCTTTCCCTTCTCACATCCAGAGAACCGCAAATCAAAGTACGCATGTCAGCTGAAGTAGTTGTGTTTTATGGGCCGCCAGGAGTTCAGTCAGCTCATGTGAATGACTAATTACATCTAACGTTGTTCACCTGTGAAACTAAAAGTAACGCTGAATGTGAAAGGTGACCCTTGCGCAAGAATAAGCACATTCCTCATTCTAAATGGTTAATTTACATTTATTTGACCTTTACTGTTTGTCAAGGAAAATAGTATTCATGTTCAAAAAGAAAGACATGGTGTATCTTTATTTTTTTCATCAATTTTCAAAACACCACAAGGTACATACTAAATGTATACAGAATGTACCTGTTAAAAAACTTCAAATAAAATCAAACGATTAAAATCGCATAGTAAATTCATATTCATGATCAAATAAATGATCATTTACATTTACATTTAGTCATTTAGCAGACGCTTTTATCCAAAGCGACTTACAGATGAGGAAACATTGGAAGCAATTATAACAAATGACACAGACACACACGCAAAACAGTTCTCAACAAGGTATGTAATATACACAGTATTTCGGAATGTTTGATGTAGCATTGTTAGACTTAAATATGTGTGCTCAAAATTTGGCTGAATAGCATGTACTATTGAATCAACAGTTTGCGTTATTGTGGTAGCAGCTTTGGGACAAATCACACACATATTTCTAGTGTATTTTATAACAAGTAATAAATCCTCATGCCGGTCAAAAATAGACAATATTTAGAGCCCTTTTCCTGTAATATGCTAATAAAGGTAAAACTATGTTATGCACATTGGCAACAGTTTAACATGAAAAAACTGCTGAAACCCCTTCATAGCATTACCCTCACTAGAAAAAAATGAGTTTGAACATATCCTATATGTAATTCAATTGTTTGAAGTGATGGCGCATTGGACAGTATGGTGCCGATATCAAATATGATAAAATGCTGTCGTTTTAAATAGTTCATTAAAACATATCAAATAAAAAATGGAAACACAATGTGGCGTTAAATTTAAAATATGTGCCCATTGATGTATTCCAGCACAAATTCATTGATTTCGGTTTAGTTAAACTCAATTCTTTTGACACTGAAGCAGTTAAAAGCTTGACGTTTTTTGATGCAGTCACAGCCAAATCCGGAGACTAACTAGAGATTCGAATACCATCCAAACAAAAATATTTCATAAGGGGTAGCATTTAGCATGTGGTAAAAAAACCAATCAAAACACTTATAACAGACTAGGATCACAGTTAGGCTTTTGTTGGGCCCCTCAAATCATGGTGTTGGTCGCCCGAAGGATCGGCTTATGGAGCATGTTATTAAAACATTTTTACCGCAAAGATTTTGTCGGTTTAGATTAACAAATCCAAAAAGGAACATTTCCACAGACCTTGCAAGGCATTCGCCGCATTGTAAACCTTATTTTGCCAATGATTTGGCATTAAAACAACTTTGTACTATTGTGAAAGCACCTGTGCCAGTCACTGCTTAAAGTTGACCTTTTACTAAATCTTTTGCATTCATCTTTGAACCATGCTATTGGCACCGAAGTGCCAGAAGCCATTTTGGAAATGGGTCTAAGAAAGGAACAACTTTGAATTTATATGCCAACAATAAAAACAATGAGCATGTTAAGGGAGGCTAGAGTTACATGATAAAGGGAAGGGAACGTCTTCAAAAGAAACCCCACAAGAAAAACGCTTAGTTGCAAAATATTTATTTTAAAAACACATTAAGATCTTTTGAAAACATGTTACATTTGTTGCAATATCCTTTAGCCCTTGATGGTAATCTCATCCAGAAGAGCGGTATATTTTTTGACTGGAAACTGAAGCATCCTGGCCATAGTTGCCAGAAAACACGTGGAAAGGAGCTTTAGCCACTGAAGTGGGGCTCTCTTGGTTAGGTGACTGGGACCCATGTTCACGGAGAGTCTGATCAGTTTGAGGCAGAGATGAACCAGAGAACATTGAAGACTTTCGGACACTCAAGCCTGAAGAGGGAGGCGAAGGTGGAGTGAAGCGTTCAGACATTTGGCCACTGATTGTTGAGCCAGGGGGAGCTTGAAAAGATGACGATAGCGGTCTCTGGACCCCACCTAGAGGACTCTGGCTTCTCCAAAGAGCAGAAGTCGGACCACTCTGTGCAACGGGTGCTACATTCTGGCTCAAGGCATACAGAGATGAAGAGAACCCACCATACATCTGGGCACTTGATGTGCTCTGGGATGAAGCTGTATCAGAAGTCCGGATGCCTTCGGTCAAACTAGCAGCAGAAGGTCGGCTTAAATACAATGAAGATTTTGCATCCAGGGGTGAAAACACGGGGGCATAATGGCTTGAGGAGCCATCAACAGCACTGCTACCTACATGCAGAGATGCATAACGACTGGATGAAAGTTGACCGTCAGACCCTGTCTGGGGACTTGAGCCAAACAGGCTTGAGCTCTGACCTGTGGCAGACTGGCTAGAACCAGGCTTTGTATATCCAGGGGAACCAAGGGGATACAGACTTGAGGTGCTTGGAGACTGGAGAGAGATGCCACTGACCCTCTGTGAGGAAACCAACTGGCCAGATCCTCCGGAAAGGGCCTGAGGATTACTTTGGTAAGCAGAGTCTCCTGCTAACAATGGGGGCGAGAACCTGCTGTGCACCTGAGAGCTTTGAGACTGGTAGTTGCCCTGTGACAAAGCTGCACCTGAGGACTGAATGCCTTGGGTCCAACTAGAGGCTGATGGTTCCAGTCTTTGTGGCTTCTGGGACACGGAGTACACCCTTTGAGATGCTGGGCTATACTGGCCGGCAACGCTCTTGGTTGAGGACAAGGACGTGCTTGAATATTGGGAAGGAGACTCAGAGACAAACTGACTCATGCTACCTTGAGGCATGGACGATGAGTCACTCCCCTTTAAGGTGAGCGAAGAGCCTGTCTGACTGCCACCTAGGGAGGTAGAAGTAAGCCCTCCGCGTGAACTCGCAGTAGCAGACTGGGTGGCAAAACCTTGTGATGCAAGGGGAACGTTTACGTATTTGGAGGGGGATGCAGGGGCATATTGACCCAAAGATCCTTGAGACTGGGGTGACGAGCCACTGTTAAAGGCACTTTTTGCTTGTGAAAGTTGTGGCGAAGTTCCCTTTTGAGGCTCGGAGCCAAACTCTGAGGTTGCTGACAGTTGACCATACAAACCCGGATCACTTGTGGACTGCCTGTATACTTGGCGTGAGGAACTAAACTTGGAAAATGTAGGTGAACTGTGAGCAGGCTGACTAAACGTGCCCGGAGCGGATCCACTGAAACTGCTACTCATTCCCTGTGAGGCCAATTGACTAAAGGCTCCTAAAGGAGCACCAGAACTGTCCTGAGAGGTTATTACACTGGCTGATGGTCTAAAAAAGGAGGTGGGTTTAGGGGCGCCAAATGAATATTTACTAGAGCTAGATTGAGACTGGGGAAAAGAGCTACTTCCTCCCTGGGAAGGCACAGACTGACTAGAAACTCCTGATTGAGGCCAAGAGCCAATCTGTGTGGCTGAAGGAACTTGACTATGCAAACCTGGATCCCTTGTGGACGGACTAGAAACTCTGCGCAAGGAACTAAACTTGGAAAATGTAGGCGAACTGGGGGCATACCGGCTAGATGTACCCAGAGACTGCATAGAGCCACCGAAACGGCTACTCATTGCCTGTGAGGCCGATTGACTAGTGGCACCAACACTGCCACGTGAGCTTGCGTCACTCGTTAATGGTCTGGAAACAGTTTGGGGTGAGGAGGGTTTAAGAGCTCCAGATGAATATTTACTAGGGCTAGATGGAGGCTGAGAAAGTGCACTAGAGCTGGATTGAGACTGGGGGAAAGAGCCACTGTAAGAGCTACTTCCTCCCTGGGAAGAGCTGCTTGCTCCCTGGGAAGACACAAACTGACTGGAGGCTCCTGCTTTAGTGCCAACCTGTTTAACGGTCCAACGGAAATCCCGAATGCTTCCAGATTGGATAGAAACACTTTGGGGCGATGAAGCTGCAACATTTAGATTCTTGGAGGGAGATGAGGGGGCATACACAGCAGAGGTGCCTTGAGGCTTGGGAGAAGACCGGTCCCTAGAACTGCTTCCTGTCTGCAATGGGACATAATGACTAGAACTTGCTAGTGGCATAGCATACCTTTTTGGAGCACTGGAAATATACAGGCGTTGATCACTTGTGGACTGGCTAGAAACCCCCAGAGACAAGGAACCAAGCTTGCTAGGTGTCAGGAAACCAGGTGAATACAGACTAGATTTGCTTTGAGATGGGGAGCCAATGGAACCATTGCTTACTTCCTGTGTGGTTATGATTACTGTCCCAGAGCTGATCACTGGTTCTGTTATAGGGCTGCCAAGTGAAGTAAAAGCGAACCCTTGAGCCACCATAGATGGACTAGAAGACGAGCTTTTTGAAGAGTACACATGTACAGCAGCTCCTGATGACTTAAGGGGAGAGCTGCTCTCAGAGCCGGAAGCATAGATGCTGAGGGATACGTTGTCACCGTCAGGCTGATGCATCTCTGAGGGTGAGGACACATGCTCTGTAGGGGCTCCAGGGGCATACGGACTAGGAGTGCTTTGAGATGGTAGCAACACGTCACCATAAGAGCTAGAGGCAGAACCCGAAACTCCCAATGAAGGGCCAGAACTAGTGCTAGACATGGGAAGGCTGGGGAAGCCTTGATCAGTGGTGGCCTGGCTGGAAACCATTAGGGTAGAAGAACCGAGCTTGACATGAGACTCTTGGGTTTGCTGACTAGGGACATCTGGAGATGACAGAAGACCACTGGTACTGCCTTCACGCTGGTGGGAAACAATTTGGCTGAAACCACCTGCCGACTGGAGCCCAGAACCGCCATTAGAGGAGGAAGAATTCTGGTTTTGCAAACTCTGTCCACTGGCAAATTGGCTTGTAATATTCTGAACACTTGAACTGGAGGAAACCTGGGGTTGAAGAGGTGTCAAATTGCTTTCTTGGCGTTCACCTTGGGGCACTGCCAAAGCTGCAGAAATGAAACCAGTTTGGGTACGAGATGTCTCATTGCTGCCGGACAAACCCCCCTTGACATACTGCTGTGGATTAAAAAACCTGGACCTGCTTTTCTGGCTTCTGTCACGTAAGAACCTAGAGCCCACTTCATCAACGGAAAAGCTCCCAGTCAATGGAGAGTCTGACGAAGATGACTGGACTGCACGGGGTGCAAAAGCACGGCCTGAAGCCTGACCCCACTGGAGATGGGTTTTTGAGTAAACCCCACCTAGAAATATAAAACAGTAACACGGTTTTACAAAAACACTACAACTACATGCCCAAATTGGATGTGGAATATAGTACCTGGAAACCCAAAAGCACATCTCCAAAATATTAGGAGGACAGCTAGTAAAGGGAGCCTAGAAGCGAAACAAAACCTGTTTAGCATTATTCATTAAACAAACGCAGAACCATTTAAAAGCACATTTGACCACACACCTTTTCAGCCTTTGATCCATGACAGAAAAACTGCGTGTGTTGCTGTTGCCACACACAATCTTTTCGGTCAGCTTTCCCTTCTCACATCCAGAGAACCGCAAATCAAAGTACGCATGTCAGCTGAAGTAGTTGTGTTTTATGGGCCGCCAGGAGTTCAGTCAGCTCATGGGAATGACTAATTACATCTAACGTTGTTCACCTGTGAAACTAAAAGTAACGCTGAATGTGAAAGGTGACCCTTGCGCAAGAATAAGCACATTCCTCATTCTAAATGGTTAATTTACATTTATTTGACCTTTACTGTTTGTCAAGGAAAATAGTATTCATGTTCAAAAAGAAAGACATGGTGTATCTTTATTTTTTTCATCAATTTTCAAAACACCACAAGGTACATACTAAATGTATACAGAATGTACCTGTTAAAAAACTTCAAATAAAATCAAACGATTAAAATCGCATAGTAAATTCATATTCATGATCAAATAAATGATCATTTACATTTACATTTAGTCATTTAGCAGACGCTTTTATCCAAAGCGACTTACAGATGAGGAAACATTGGAAGCAATTATAACAAATGATACAGACACACACGCAAAACAGTTCTCAACAAGGTATGTAATATACACAGTATTTCGGAATGTTTGATGTAGCATTGTCAGACTTAAATATGTGTGCTCAAAATTTGGCTGAATAGCATGTACTATTGAATCAACAGTTTGCGTTATTGTGGTAGCAGCTTTGGGACAAATCACACACATATTTCTAGTGTATTTTATAACAAGTAATAAATCCTCATGCCGGTCAAAAATAGACAATATTTAGAGCCCTTTTCCTGTAATATGCTAATAAAGGTAAAACTATGTTATGCACATTGGCAACAGTTTAACATGAAAAAACTGCTGAAACCCCTTCATAGCATTACCCTCACTAGAAAAAAATGAGTTTGAACATATCCTATATGTAATTCAATTGTTTGAAGTGATGGCGCATTGGACAGTATGGTGCCGATATCAAATATGATAAAATGCTGTCGTTTTAAATAGTTCATTAAAACATATCAAATAAAAAATGGAAACACAATGTGGCGTTAAATTTAAAATATGTGCCCATTGATGTATTCCAGCACAAATTCATTGATTTCGGTTTAGTTAAACTCAATTCTTTTGACACTGAAGCAGTTAAAAGCTTGACGTTTTTTGATGCAGTCACAGCCAAATCCGGAGACTAACTAGAGATTCGAATACCATCCAAACAAAAATATTTCATAAGGGGTAGCATTTAGCATGTGGTAAAAAAACCAATCAAAACACTTATAACAGACTAGGATCACAGTTAGGCTTTTGTTGGGCCCCTCAAATCATGGTGTTGGTCGCCCGAAGGATGGGCTTATGGAGCATGTTATTAAAACATTTTTACCGCAAAGATTTTGTCGGTTTAGATTAACAAATCCAAAAAGGAACATTTCCACAGACCTTGCAAGGCATTCGCCGCATTGTAAACCTTATTTTGCCAATGATTTGGCATTAAAACAACTTTGTACTATTGTGAAAGCACCTGTGCCAGTCACTGCTTAAAGTTGACCTTTTACTAAATCTTTTGCATTCATCTTTGAACCATGCTATTGGCACCGAAGTGCCAGAAGCCATTTTGGAAATGGGTCTAAGAAAGGAACAACTTTGAATTTATATGCCAACAATAAAAACAATGAGCATGTTAAGGGAGGCTAGAGTTACATGATAAAGGGAAGGGAACGTCTTCAAAAGAAACCCCACAAGAAAAACGCTTAGTTGCAAAATATTTATTTTAAAAACACATTAAGATCTTTTGAAAACATGTTACATTTGTTGCAATATCCTTTAGCCCTTGATGGTAATCTCATCCAGAAGAGCGGTATATTTTTTGACTGGAAACTGAAGCATCCTGGCCATAGTTGCCAGAAAACACGTGGAAAGGAGCTTTAGCCACTGAAGTGGGGCTCTCTTGGTTAGGTGACTGGGACCCATGTTCACGGAGAGTCTGATCAGTTTGAGGCAGAGATGAACCAGAGAACATTGAAGACTTTCGGACACTCAAGCCTGAAGAGGGAGGCGAAGGTGGAGTGAAGCGTTCAGACATTTGGCCACTGATTGTTGAGCCAGGGGGAGCTTGAAAAGATGACGATAGCGGTCTCTGGACCCCACCTAGAGGACTCTGGCTTCTCCAAAGAGCAGAAGTCGGACCACTCTGTGCAACGGGTGCTACATTCTGGCTCAAGGCATACAGAGATGAAGAGAACCCACCATACATCTGGGCACTTGATGTGCTCTGGGATGAAGCTGTATCAGAAGTCCGGATGCCTTCGGTCAAACTAGCAGCAGAAGGTCGGCTTAAATACAATGAAGATTTTGCATCCAGGGGTGAAAACACGGGGGCATAATGGCTTGAGGAGCCATCAACAGCACTGCTACCTACATGCAGAGATGCATAACGACTGGATGAAAGTTGACCGTCAGACCCTGTCTGGGGACTTGAGCCAAACAGGCTTGAGCTCTGACCTGTGGCAGACTGGCTAGAACCAGGCTTTGTATATCCAGGGGAACCAAGGGGATACAGACTTGAGGTGCTTGGAGACTGGAGAGAGATGCCACTGACCCTCTGTGAGGAAACCAACTGGCCAGATCCTCCGGAAAGGGCCTGAGGATTACTTTGGTAAGCAGAGTCTCCTGCTAACAATGGGGACGAGAACCTGCTGTGCACCTGAGAGCTTTGAGACTGGTAGTTGCCCTGTGACAAAGCTGCACCTGAGGACTGAATGCCTTGGGTCCAACTAGAGGCTGATGGTTCCAGTCTTTGTGGCTTCTGGGACACGGAGTACACCCTTTGAGATGCTGGGCTATACTGGCCGGCAACGCTCTTGGTTGAGGACAAGGACGTGCTTGAATATTGGGAAGGAGACTCAGAGACAAACTGACTCATGCTACCTTGAGGCATGGACGATGAGTCACTCCCCTTTAAGGTGAGCGAAGAGCCTGTCTGACTGCCACCTAGGGAGGTAGAAGTAAGCCCTCCGCGTGAACTCGCAGTAGCAGACTGGGTGGCAAAACCTTGTGATGCAAGGGGAACGTTTACGTATTTGGAGGGGGATGCAGGGGCATATTGACCCAAAGATCCTTGAGACTGGGGTGACGAGCCACTGTTAAAGGCACTTTTTGCTTGTGAAAGTTGTGGCGAAGTTCCCTTTTGAGGCTCGGAGCCAAACTCTGAGGTTGCTGACAGTTGACCATACAAACCCGGATCACTTGTGGACTGCCTGTATACTTGGCGTGAGGAACTAAACTTGGAAAATGTAGGTGAACTGTGAGCAGGCTGACTAAACGTGCCCGGAGCGGATCCACTGAAACTGCTACTCATTCCCTGTGAGGCCAATTGACTAAAGGCTCCTAAAGGAGCACCAGAACTGTCCTGAGAGGTTATTACACTGGCTGATGGTCTAAAAAAGGAGGTGGGTTTAGGGGCGCCAAATGAATATTTACTAGAGCTAGATTGAGACTGGGGAAAAGAGCTACTTCCTCCCTGGGAAGGCACAGACTGACTAGAAACTCCTGATTGAGGCCAAGAGCCAATCTGTGTGGCTGAAGGAACTTGACTATGCAAACCTGGATCCCTTGTGGACGGACTAGAAACTCTGCGCAAGGAACTAAACTTGGAAAATGTAGGCGAACTGGGGGCATACCGGCTAGATGTACCCAGAGACTGCATAGAGCCACCGAAACGGCTACTCATTGCCTGTGAGGCCGATTGACTAGTGGCACCAACACTGCCACGTGAGCTTGCGTCACTCGTTAATGGTCTGGAAACAGTTTGGGGTGAGGAGGGTTTAAGAGCTCCAGATGAATATTTACTAGGGCTAGATGGAGGCTGAGAAAGTGCACTAGAGCTGGATTGAGACTGGGGGAAAGAGCCACTGTAAGAGCTACTTCCTCCCTGGGAAGAGCTGCTTGCTCCCTGGGAAGACACAAACTGACTGGAGGCTCCTGCTTTAGTGCCAACCTGTTTAACGGTCCAACGGAAATCCCGAATGCTTCCAGATTGGATAGAAACACTTTGGGGCGATGAAGCTGCAACATTTAGATTCTTGGAGGGAGATGAGGGGGCATACACAGCAGAGGTGCCTTGAGGCTTGGGAGAAGACCGGTCCCTAGAACTGCTTCCTGTCTGCAATGGGACATAATGACTAGAACTTGCTAGTGGCATAGCATACCTTTTTGGAGCACTGGAAATATACAGGCGTTGATCACTTGTGGACTGGCTAGAAACCCCCAGAGACAAGGAACCAAGCTTGCTAGGTGTCAGGAAACCAGGTGAATACAGACTAGATTTGCTTTGAGATGGGGAGCCAATGGAACCATTGCTTACTTCCTGTGTGGTTATGATTACTGTCCCAGAGCTGATCACTGGTTCTGTTATAGGGCTGCCAAGTGAAGTAAAAGCGAACCCTTGAGCCACCATAGATGGACTAGAAGACGAGCTTTTTGAAGAGTACACATGTACAGCAGCTCCTGATGACTTAAGGGGAGAGCTGCTCTCAGAGCCGGAAGCATAGATGCTGAGGGATACGTTGTCACCGTCAGGCTGATGCATCTCTGAGGGTGAGGACACATGCTCTGTAGGGGCTCCAGGGGCATACGGACTAGGAGTGCTTTGAGATGGTAGCAACACGTCACCATAAGAGCTAGAGGCAGAACCCGAAACTCCCAATGAAGGGCCAGAACTAGTGCTAGACATGGGAAGGCTGGGGAAGCCTTGATCAGTGGTGGCCTGGCTGGAAACCATTAGGGTAGAAGAACCGAGCTTGACATGAGACTCTTGGGTTTGCTGACTAGGGACATCTGGAGATGACAGAAGACCACTGGTACTGCCTTCACGCTGGTGGGAAACAATTTGGCTGAAACCACCTGCCGACTGGAGCCCAGAACCGCCATTAGAGGAGGAAGAATTCTGGTTTTGCAAACTCTGTCCACTGGCAAATTGGCTTGTAATATTCTGAACACTTGAACTGGAGGAAACCTGGGGTTGAAGAGGTGTCAAATTGCTTTCTTGGCGTTCACCTTGGGGCACTGCCAAAGCTGCAGAAATGAAACCAGTTTGGGTACGAGATGTCTCATTGCTGCCGGACAAACCCCCCTTGACATACTGCTGTGGATTAAAAAACCTGGACCTGCTTTTCTGGCTTCTGTCACGTAAGAACCTAGAGCCCACTTCATCAACGGAAAAGCTCCCAGTCAATGGAGAGTCTGACGAAGATGACTGGACTGCACGGGGTGCAAAAGCACGGCCTGAAGCCTGACCCCACTGGAGATGGGTTTTTGAGTAAACCCCACCTAGAAATATAAAACAGTAACACGGTTTTACAAAAACACTACAACTACATGCCCAAATTGGATGTGGAATATAGTACCTGGAAACCCAAAAGCACATCTCCAAAATATTAGGAGGACAGCTAGTAAAGGGAGCCTAGAAGCGAAACAAAACCTGTTTAGCATTATTCATTAAACAAACGCAGAACCATTTAAAAGCACATTTGACCACACACCTTTTCAGCCTTTGATCCATGACAGAAAAACTGCGTGTGTTGCTGTTGCCACACACAATCTTTTCGGTCAGCTTTCCCTTCTCACATCCAGAGAACCGCAAATCAAAGTACGCATGTCAGCTGAAGTAGTTGTGTTTTATGGGCCGCCAGGAGTTCAGTCAGCTCATGGGAATGACTAATTACATCTAACGTTGTTCACCTGTGAAACTAAAAGTAACGCTGAATGTGAAAGGTGACCCTTGCGCAAGAATAAGCACATTCCTCATTCTAAATGGTTAATTTACATTTATTTGACCTTTACTGTTTGTCAAGGAAAATAGTATTCATGTTCAAAAAGAAAGACATGGTGTATCTTTATTTTTTTCATCAATTTTCAAAACACCACAAGGTACATACTAAATGTATACAGAATGTACCTGTTAAAAAACTTCAAATAAAATCAAACGATTAAAATCGCATAGTAAATTCATATTCATGATCAAATAAATGATCATTTACATTTACATTTAGTCATTTAGCAGACGCTTTTATCCAAAGCGACTTACAGATGAGGAAACATTGGAAGCAATTATAACAAATGATACAGACACACACGCAAAACAGTTCTCAACAAGGTATGTAATATACACAGTATTTCGGAATGTTTGATGTAGCATTGTCAGAATAAATATGTGTGCTCAAAATTTGGCTGAATAGCATGTACTATTGAATCAACAGTTTGCGTTATTGTGGTAGCAGCTTTGGGACAAATCACACACATATTTCTAGTGTATTTTATAACAAGTAATAAATCCTCATGCCGGTCAAAAATAGACAATATTTAGAGCCCTTTTCCTGTAATATGCTAATAAAGGTAAAACTATGTTATGCACATTGGCAACAGTTTAACATGAAAAAACTGCTGAAACCCCTTCATAGCATTACCCTCACTAGAAAAAAATGAGTTTGAACATATCCTATATGTAATTCAATTGTTTGAAGTGATGGCGCATTGGACAGTATGGTGCCGATATCAAATATGATAAAATGCTGTCGTTTTAAATAGTTCATTAAAACATATCAAATAAAAAATGGAAACACAATGTGGCGTTAAATTTAAAATATGTGCCCATTGATGTATTCCAGCACAAATTCATTGATTTCGGTTTAGTTAAACTCAATTCTTTTGACACTGAAGCAGTTAAAAGCTTGACGTTTTTTGATGCAGTCACAGCCAAATCCGGAGACTAACTAGAGATTCGAATACCATCCAAACAAAAATATTTCATAAGGGGTAGCATTTAGCATGTGGTAAAAAAACCAATCAAAACACTTATAACAGACTAGGATCACAGTTAGGCTTTTGTTGGGCCCCTCAAATCATGGTGTTGGTCGCCCGAAGGATGGGCTTATGGAGCATGTTATTAAAACATTTTTACCGCAAAGATTTTGTCGGTTTAGATTAACAAATCCAAAAAGGAACATTTCCACAGACCTTGCAAGGCATTCGCCGCATTGTAAACCTTATTTTGCCAATGATTTGGCATTAAAACAACTTTGTACTATTGTGAAAGCACCTGTGCCAGTCACTGCTTAAAGTTGACCTTTTACTAAATCTTTTGCATTCATCTTTGAACCATGCTATTGGCACCGAAGTGCCAGAAGCCATTTTGGAAATGGGTCTAAGAAAGGAACAACTTTGAATTTATATGCCAACAATAAAAACAATGAGCATGTTAAGGGAGGCTAGAGTTACATGATAAAGGGAAGGGAACGTCTTCAAAAGAAACCCCACAAGAAAAACGCTTAGTTGCAAAATATTTATTTTAAAAACACATTAAGATCTTTTGAAAACATGTTACATTTGTTGCAATATCCTTTAGCCCTTGATGGTAATCTCATCCAGAAGAGCGGTATATTTTTTGACTGGAAACTGAAGCATCCTGGCCATAGTTGCCAGAAAACACGTGGAAAGGAGCTTTAGCCACTGAAGTGGGGCTCTCTTGGTTAGGTGACTGGGACCCATGTTCACGGAGAGTCTGATCAGTTTGAGGCAGAGATGAACCAGAGAACATTGAAGACTTTCGGACACTCAAGCCTGAAGAGGGAGGCGAAGGTGGAGTGAAGCGTTCAGACATTTGGCCACTGATTGTTGAGCCAGGGGGAGCTTGAAAAGATGACGATAGCGGTCTCTGGACCCCACCTAGAGGACTCTGGCTTCTCCAAAGAGCAGAAGTCGGACCACTCTGTGCAACGGGTGCTACATTCTGGCTCAAGGCATACAGAGATGAAGAGAACCCACCATACATCTGGGCACTTGATGTGCTCTGGGATGAAGCTGTATCAGAAGTCCGGATGCCTTCGGTCAGACTAGCAGCAGAAGGTCGGCTTAAATACAATGAAGATTTTGCATCCAGGGGTGAAAACACGGGGGCATAATGGCTTGAGGAGCCATCAACAGCACTGCTACCTACATGCAGAGATGCATAACGACTGGATGAAAGTTGACCGTCAGACCCTGTCTGGGGACTTGAGCCAAACAGGCTTGAGCTCTGACCTGTGGCAGACTGGCTAGAACCAGGCTTTGTATATCCAGGGGAACCAAGGGGATACAGACTTGAGGTGCTTGGAGACTGGAGAGAGATGCCACTGACCCTCTGTGAGGAAACCAACTGGCCAGATCCTCCGGAAAGGGCCTGAGGATTACTTTGGTAAGCAGAGTCTCCTGCTAACAATGGGGACGAGAACCTGCTGTGCACCTGAGAGCTTTGAGACTGGTAGTTGCCCTGTGACAAAGCTGCACCTGAGGACTGAATGCCTTGGGTCCAACTAGAGGCTGATGGTTCCAGTCTTTGTGGCTTCTGGGACACGGAGTACACCCTTTGAGATGCTGGGCTATACTGGCCGGCAACGCTCTTGGTTGAGGACAAGGACGTGCTTGAATATTGGGAAGGAGACCCAGAGACAAACTGACTCATGCTACCTTGAGGCATGGACGATGAGTCACTCCCCTTTAAGGTGAGCGAAGAGCCTGTCTGACTGCCACCTAGGGAGGTAGAAGTAAGCCCTCCGCGTGAACTCGCAGTAGCAGACTGGGTGGCAAAACCTTGTGATGCAAGGGGAACGTTTACGTATTTGGAGGGGGATGCAGGGGCATATTGACCCAAAGATCCTTGAGACTGGGGTGA
The DNA here is from genome assembly GCF_947034865.1 of Barbatula barbatula. NCBI lineage: Eukaryota > Metazoa > Chordata > Actinopteri > Cypriniformes > Nemacheilidae > Barbatula > Barbatula barbatula. The sequence continues at coordinate 9,096,066 of NC_136787.1, read as the reverse complement.
CGAGCCACTGTTAAAGGCACTTTTTGCTTGTGAAAGTTGTGGCGAAGTTCCCTTTTGAGGCTCGGAGCCAAACTCTGAGGTTGCTGACAGTTGACCATACAAACCCGGATCACTTGTGGACTGCCTGTATACTTGGCGTGAGGAACTAAACTTGGAAAATGTAGGTGAACTGTGAGCAGGCTGACTAAACGTGCCCGGAGCGGATCCACTGAAACTGCTACTCATTCCCTGTGAGGCCAATTGACTAAAGGCTCCTAAAGGAGCACCAGAACTGTCCTGAGAGGTTATTACACTGGCTGATGGTCTAAAAAAGGAGGTGGGTTTAGGGGCGCCAAATGAATATTTACTAGAGCTAGATTGAGACTGGGGAAAAGAGCTACTTCCTCCCTGGGAAGGCACAGACTGACTAGAAACTCCTGATTGAGGCCAAGAGCCAATCTGTGTGGCTGAAGGAACTTGACTATGCAAACCTGGATCCCTTGTGGACGGACTAGAAACTCTGCGCAAGGAACTAAACTTGGAAAATGTAGGCGAACTGGGGGCATACCGGCTAGATGTACCCAGAGACTGCATAGAGCCACCGAAACGGCTACTCATTGCCTGTGAGGCCGATTGACTAGTGGCACCAACACTGCCACGTGAGCTTGCGTCACTCGTTAATGGTCTGGAAACAGTTTGGGGTGAGGAGGGTTTAAGAGCTCCAGATGAATATTTACTAGGGCTAGATGGAGGCTGAGAAAGTGCACTAGAGCTGGATTGAGACTGGGGGAAAGAGCCACTGTAAGAGCTACTTCCTCCCTGGGAAGAGCTGCTTGCTCCCTGGGAAGACACAAACTGACTGGAGGCTCCTGCTTTAGTGCCAACCTGTGCAACGGTCCAACGGAAATCCCGAATGCTTCCAGATTGGATAGAAACACTTTGGGGTGATGAAGCTGCAACATTTAGATTCTTGGAGGGAGATGAGGGGGCATACACAGCAGAGGTGCCTTGAGGCTTGGGAGAAGACCGGTCCCTAGAACTGCTTCCTGTCTGCAATGGGACATAATGACTAGAACTTGCTAGTGGCATAGCATACCTTTTTGGAGCACTGGACATATACAGGCGTTGATCACTTGTGGACTGGCTAGAAACCCCCAGAGACAAGGAACCAAGCTTGCTAGGTGTCAGGAAACCAGGTGAATACAGACTAGATTTGCTTTGAGATGGGGAGCCAATGGAACCATTGCTTACTTCCTGTGTGGTTATGATTACTGTCCCAGAGCTGATCACTGGTTCTGTTATAGGGCTGCCAAGTGAAGTAAAAGCGAACCCTTGAGCCACCATAGATGGACTAGAAGACGAGCTTTTTGAAGAGTACACATGTACAGCAGCTCCTGATGACTTAAGGGGAGAGCTGCTCTCAGAGCCGGAAGCATAGATGCTGAGGGATACGTTGTCACCGTCAGGCTGATGCATCTCTGAGGGTGAGGACACATGCTCTGTAGGGGCTCCAGGGGCATACGGACTAGGAGTGCTTTGAGATGGTAGCAACACGTCACCATAAGAGCTAGAGGCAGAACCCGAAACTCCCAATGAAGGGCCAGAACTAGTGCTAGACATGGGAAGGCTGGGGAAGCCTTGATCAGTGGTGGCCTGGCTGGAAACCATTAGGGTAGAAGAACCGAGCTTGACATGAGACTCTTGGGTTTGCTGACTAGGGACATCTGGAGATGATAGAAGACCACTGGTACTGCCTTCACGCTGGTGGGAAACAATTTGGCTGAAACCACCTGCCGACTGGAGCCCAGAACCGCCATTAGAGGAGGAAGAATTCTGGTTTTGCAAACTCTGTCCACTGGCAAATTGGCTTGTAATATTCTGAACACTTGAACTGGAGGAAACCTGGGGTTGAAGAGGTGTCAAATTGCTTTCTTGGCGTTCACCTTGGGGCACTGCCAAAGCTGCAGAAATGAAACCAGTTTGGGTACGAGATGTCTCATTGCTGCCGGACAAACCCCCCTTGACATACTGCTGTGGATTAAAAAACCTGGACCTGCTTTTCTGGCTTCTGTCACGTAAGAACCTAGAGCCCACTTCATCAACGGAAAAGCTCCCAGTCAATGGAGAGTCTGACGAAGATGACTGGACTGCACGGGGTGCAAAAGCACGGCCTGAAGCCTGACCCCACTGGAGATGGGTTTTTGAGTAAACCCCACCTAGAAATATAAAACAGTAACACGGTTTTACAAAAACACTACAACTACATGCCCAAATTGGATGTGGAATATAGTACCTGGAAACCCAAAAGCACATCTCCAAAATATTAGGAGGACAGCTAGTAAAGGGAGCCTAGAAGCGAAACAAAACCTTCTTAGCATTATTCATTAAACAAACGCAGAACCATTTAAAAGCACATTTGACCACACACCTTTTCAGCCTTTGATCCATGACAGAAAAACTGCGTGTGTTGCTGTTGCCACACACAATCTTTTCGGTCAGCTTTCCCTTCTCACATCCAGAGAACCGCAAATCAAAGTACGCATGTCAGCTGAAGTAGTTGTGTTTTATGGGCCGCCAGGAGTTCAGTCAGCTCATGGGAATGACTAATTACATCTAACGTTGTTCACCTGTGAAACTAAAAGTAACGCTGAATGTGAAAGGTGACCCTTGCGCAAGAATAAGCACATTCCTCATTCTAAATGGTTAATTTACATTTATTTGACCTTTACTGTTTGTCAAGGAAAATAGTATTCATGTTCAAAAAGAAAGACATGGTGTATCTTTATTTTTTTCATCAATTTTCAAAACACCACAAGGTACATACTAAATGTATACAGAATGTACCTGTTAAAAAACTTCAAATAAAATCAAACGATTAAAATCGCATAGTAAATTCATATTCATGATCAAATAAATGATCATTTACATTTACATTTAGTCATTTAGCAGACGCTTTTATCCAAAGCGACTTACAGATGAGGAAACATTGGAAGCAATTATAACAAATGATACAGACACACACGCAAAACAGTTCTCAACAAGGTATGTAATATACACAGTATTTCGGAATGTTTGATGTAGCATTGTCAGACTTAAATATGTGTGCTCAAAATTTGGCTGAATAGCATGTACTATTGAATCAACAGTTTGCGTTATTGTGGTAGCAGCTTTGGGACAAATCACACACATATTTCTAGTGTATTTTATAACAAGTAATAAATCCTCATGCCGGTCAAAAATAGACAATATTTAGAGCCCTTTTCCTGTAATATGCTAATAAAGGTAAAACTATGTTATGCACATTGGCAACAGTTTAACATGAAAAAACTGCTGAAACCCCTTCATAGCATTACCCTCACTAGAAAAAAATGAGTTTGAACATATCCTATATGTAATTCAATTGTTTGAAGTGATGGCGCATTGGACAGTATGGTGCCGATATCAAATATGATAAAATGCTGTCGTTTTAAATAGTTCATTAAAACATATCAAATAAAAAATGGAAACACAATGTGGCGTTAAATTTAAAATATGTGCCCATTGATGTATTCCAGCACAAATTCATTGATTTCGGTTTAGTTAAACTCAATTCTTTTGACACTGAAGCAGTTAAAAGCTTGACGTTTTTTGATGCAGTCACAGCCAAATCCGGAGACTAACTAGAGATTCGAATACCATCCAAACAAAAATATTTCATAAGGGGTAGCATTTAGCATGTGGTAAAAAAACCAATCAAAACACTTATAACAGACTAGGATCACAGTTAGGCTTTTGTTGGGCCCCTCAAATCATGGTGTTGGTCGCCCGAAGGATGGGCTTATGGAGCATGTTATTAAAACATTTTTACCGCAAAGATTTTGTCGGTTTAGATTAACAAATCCAAAAAGGAACATTTCCACAGACCTTGCAAGGCATTCGCCGCATTGTAAACCTTATTTTGCCAATGATTTGGCATTAAAACAACTTTGTACTATTGTGAAAGCACCTGTGCCAGTCACTGCTTAAAGTTGACCTTTTACTAAATCTTTTGCATTCATCTTTGAACCATGCTATTGGCACCGAAGTGCCAGAAGCCATTTTGGAAATGGGTCTAAGAAAGGAACAACTTTGAATTTATATGCCAACAATAAAAACAATGAGCATGTTAAGGGAGGCTAGAGTTACATGATAAAGGGAAGGGAACGTCTTCAAAAGAAACCCCACAAGAAAAACGCTTAGTTGCAAAATATTTATTTTAAAAACACATTAAGATCTTTTGAAAACATGTTACATTTGTTGCAATATCCTTTAGCCCTTGATGGTAATCTCATCCAGAAGAGCGGTATATTTTTTGACTGGAAACTGAAGCATCCTGGCCATAGTTGCCAGAAAACACGTGGAAAGGAGCTTTAGCCACTGAAGTGGGGCTCTCTTGGTTAGGTGACTGGGACCCATGTTCACGGAGAGTCTGATCAGTTTGAGGCAGAGATGAACCAGAGAACATTGAAGACTTTCGGACACTCAAGCCTGAAGAGGGAGGCGAAGGTGGAGTGAAGCGTTCAGACATTTGGCCACTGATTGTTGAGCCAGGGGGAGCTTGAAAAGATGACGATAGCGGTCTCTGGACCCCACCTAGAGGACTCTGGCTTCTCCAAAGAGCAGAAGTCGGACCACTCTGTGCAACGGGTGCTACATTCTGGCTCAAGGCATACAGAGATGAAGAGAACCCACCATACATCTGGGCACTTGATGTGCTCTGGGATGAAGCTGTATCAGAAGTCCGGATGCCTTCGGTCAAACTAGCAGCAGAAGGTCGGCTTAAATACAATGAAGATTTTGCATCCAGGGGTGAAAACACGGGGGCATAATGGCTTGAGGAGCCATCAACAGCACTGCTACCTACATGCAGAGATGCATAACGACTGGATGAAAGTTGACCGTCAGACCCTGTCTGGGGACTTGAGCCAAACAGGCTTGAGCTCTGACCTGTGGCAGACTGGCTAGAACCAGGCTTTGTATATCCAGGGGAACCAAGGGGATACAGACTTGAGGTGCTTGGAGACTGGAGAGAGATGCCACTGACCCTCTGTGAGGAAACCAACTGGCCAGATCCTCCGGAAAGGGCCTGAGGATTACTTTGGTAAGCAGAGTCTCCTGCTAACAATGGGGGCGAGAACCTGCTGTGCACCTGAGAGCTTTGAGACTGGTAGTTGCCCTGTGACAAAGCTGCACCTGAGGACTGAATGCCTTGGGTCCAACTAGAGGCTGATGGTTCCAGTCTTTGTGGCTTCTGGGACACGGAGTACACCCTTTGAGATGCTGGGCTATACTGGCCGGCAACGCTCTTGGTTGAGGACAAGGACGTGCTTGAATATTGGGAAGGAGACTCAGAGACAAACTGACTCATGCTACCTTGAGGCATGGACGATGAGTCACTCCCCTTTAAGGTGAGCGAAGAGCCTGTCTGACTGCCACCTAGGGAGGTAGAAGTAAGCCCTCCGCGTGAACTCGCAGTAGCAGACTGGGTGGCAAAACCTTGTGATGCAAGGGGAACGTTTACGTATTTGGAGGGGGATGCAGGGGCATATTGACCCAAAGATCCTTGAGACTGGGGTGACGAGCCACTGTTAAAGGCACTTTTTGCTTGTGAAAGTTGTGGCGAAGTTCCCTTTTGAGGCTCGGAGCCAAACTCTGAGGTTGCTGACAGTTGACCATACAAACCCGGATCACTTGTGGACTGCCTGTATACTTGGCGTGAGGAACTAAACTTGGAAAATGTAGGTGAACTGTGAGCAGGCTGACTAAACGTGCCCGGAGCGGATCCACTGAAACTGCTACTCATTCCCTGTGAGGCCAATTGACTAAAGGCTCCTAAAGGAGCACCAGAACTGTCCTGAGAGGTTATTACACTGGCTGATGGTCTAAAAAAGGAGGTGGGTTTAGGGGCGCCAAATGAATATTTACTAGAGCTAGATTGAGACTGGGGAAAAGAGCTACTTCCTCCCTGGGAAGGCACAGACTGACTAGAAACTCCTGATTGAGGCCAAGAGCCAATCTGTGTGGCTGAAGGAACTTGACTATGCAAACCTGGATCCCTTGTGGACGGACTAGAAACTCTGCGCAAGGAACTAAACTTGGAAAATGTAGGCGAACTGGGGGCATACCGGCTAGATGTACCCAGAGACTGCATAGAGCCACCGAAACGGCTACTCATTGCCTGTGAGGCCGATTGACTAGTGGCACCAACACTGCCACGTGAGCTTGCGTCACTCGTTAATGGTCTGGAAACAGTTTGGGGTGAGGAGGGTTTAAGAGCTCCAGATGAATATTTACTAGGGCTAGATGGAGGCTGAGAAAGTGCACTAGAGCTGGATTGAGACTGGGGGAAAGAGCCACTGTAAGAGCTACTTCCTCCCTGGGAAGAGCTGCTTGCTCCCTGGGAAGACACAAACTGACTGGAGGCTCCTGCTTTAGTGCCAACCTGTGCAACGGTCCAACGGAAATCCCGAATGCTTCCAGATTGGATAGAAACACTTTGGGGTGATGAAGCTGCAACATTTAGATTCTTGGAGGGAGATGAGGGGGCATACACAGCAGAGGTGCCTTGAGGCTTGGGAGAAGACCGGTCCCTAGAACTGCTTCCTGTCTGCAATGGGACATAATGACTAGAACTTGCTAGTGGCATAGCATACCTTTTTGGAGCACTGGACATATACAGGCGTTGATCACTTGTGGACTGGCTAGAAACCCCCAGAGACAAGGAACCAAGCTTGCTAGGTGTCAGGAAACCAGGTGAATACAGACTAGATTTGCTTTGAGATGGGGAGCCAATGGAACCATTGCTTACTTCCTGTGTGGTTATGATTACTGTCCCAGAGCTGATCACTGGTTCTGTTATAGGGCTGCCAAGTGAAGTAAAAGCGAACCCTTGAGCCACCATAGATGGACTAGAAGACGAGCTTTTTGAAGAGTACACATGTACAGCAGCTCCTGATGACTTAAGGGGAGAGCTGCTCTCAGAGCCGGAAGCATAGATGCTGAGGGATACGTTGTCACCGTCAGGCTGATGCATCTCTGAGGGTGAGGACACATGCTCTGTAGGGGCTCCAGGGGCATACGGACTAGGAGTGCTTTGAGATGGTAGCAACACGTCACCATAAGAGCTAGAGGCAGAACCCGAAACTCCCAATGAAGGGCCAGAACTAGTGCTAGACATGGGAAGGCTGGGGAAGCCTTGATCAGTGGTGGCCTGGCTGGAAACCATTAGGGTAGAAGAACCGAGCTTGACATGAGACTCTTGGGTTTGCTGACTAGGGACATCTGGAGATGACAGAAGACCACTGGTACTGCCTTCACGCTGGTGGGAAACAATTTGGCTGAAACCACCTGCCGACTGGAGCCCAGAACCGCCATTAGAGGAGGAAGAATTCTGGTTTTGCAAACTCTGTCCACTGGCAAATTGGCTTGTAATATTCTGAACACTTGAACTGGAGGAAACCTGGGGTTGAAGAGGTGTCAAATTGCTTTCTTGGCGTTCACCTTGGGGCACTGCCAAAGCTGCAGAAATGAAACCAGTTTGGGTACGAGATGTCTCATTGCTGCCGGACAAACCCCCCTTGACATACTGCTGTGGATTAAAAAACCTGGACCTGCTTTTCTGGCTTCTGTCACGTAAGAACCTAGAGCCCACTTCATCAACGGAAAAGCTCCCAGTCAATGGAGAGTCTGACGAAGATGACTGGACTGCACGGGGTGCAAAAGCACGGCCTGAAGCCTGACCCCACTGGAGATGGGTTTTTGAGTAAACCCCACCTAGAAATATAAAACAGTAACACGGTTTTACAAAAACACTACAACTACATGCCCAAATTGGATGTGGAATATAGTACCTGGAAACCCAAAAGCACATCTCCAAAATATTAGGAGGACAGCTAGTAAAGGGAGCCTAGAAGCGAAACAAAACCTTCTTAGCATTATTCATTAAACAAACGCAGAACCATTTAAAAGCACATTTGACCACACACCTTTTCAGCCTTTGATCCATGACAGAAAAACTGCGTGTGTTGCTGTTGCCACACACAATCTTTTCGGTCAGCTTTCCCTTCTCACATCCAGAGAACCGCAAATCAAAGTACACATGTCAGCTGAAGTAGTTGTGTTTTATGGGCCGCCAGGAGTTCAGTCAGCTCATGGGAATGACTAATTACATCTAACGTTGTTCACCTGTGAAACTAAAAGTAACGCTGAATGTGAAAGGTGACCCTTGCGCAAGAATAAGCACATTCCTCATTCTAAATGGTTAATTTACATTTATTTGACCTTTATTGTTTGTCAAGGAAAATAGTATTCATGTTCAAAAAGAAAGACATGGTGTATCTTTATTTTTTTCATCAATTTTCAAAACACCACAAGGTACATACTAAATGTATACAGAATGTACCTGTTAAAAAACTTCAAATAAAATCAAACGATTAAAATCGCATAGTAAATTCATATTCATGATCAAATAAATGATCATTTACATTTACATTTAGTCATTTAGCAGACGCTTTTATCCAAAGCGACTTACAGATGAGGAAACATTGGAAGCAATTATAACAAATGATACAGACACACACGCAAAACAGTTCTCAACAAGGTATGTAATATACACAGTATTTCGGAATGTTTGATGTAGCATTGTCAGACTTAAATATGTGTGCTCAAAATTTGGCTGAATAGCATGTACTATTGAATCAACAGTTTGCGTTATTGTGGTAGCAGCTTTGGGACAAATCACACACATATTTCTAGTGTATTTTATAACAAGTAATAAATCCTCATGCCGGTCAAAAATAGACAATATTTAGAGCCCTTTTCCTGTAATATGCTAATAAAGGTAAAACTATGTTATGCACATTGGCAACAGTTTAACATGAAAAAACTGCTGAAACCCCTTCATAGCATTACCCTCACTAGAAAAAAATGAGTTTGAACATATCCTATATGTAATTCAATTGTTTGAAGTGATGGCGCATTGGACAGTATGGTGCCGATATCAAATATGATAAAATGCTGTCGTTTTAAATAGTTCATTAAAACATATCAAATAAAAAATGGAAACACAATGTGGCGTTAAATTTAAAATTTGTGCCCATTGATGTATTCCAGCACAAATTCATTGATTTCGGTTTAGTTAAACTCAATTCTTTTGACACTGAAGCAGTGAAAAGCTTGACGTTTTTTGATGCAGTCACAGCCAAATCCGGAGACTAACTAGAGATTCGAATACCATCCAAACAAAAATATTTCATAAGGGGTAGCATTTAGCATGTGGTAAAAAAACCAATCAAAACACTTATAACAGACTAGGATCACAGTTAGGCTTTTGTTGGGCCCCTCAAATCATGGTGTTGGTCGCCCGAAGGATCGGCTTATGGAGCATGTTATTAAAACATTTTTACCGCAAAGATTTTGTCGGTTTAGATTAACAAATCCAAAAAGGAACATTTCCACAGACCTTGCAAGGCATTCGCCGCATTGTAAACCTTATTTTGCCAATGATTTGGCATTAAAACAACTTTGTACTATTGTGAAAGCACCTGTGCCAGTCACTGCTTAAAGTTGACCTTTTACTAAATCTTTTGCATTCATCTTTGAACCATGCTATTGGCACCGAAGTGCCAGAAGCCATTTTGGAAATGGGTCTAAGAAAGGAACAACTTTGAATTTATATGCCAACAATAAAAACAATGAGCATGTTAAGGGAGGCTAGAGTTACATGATAAAGGGAAGGGAACGTCTTCAAAAGAAACCCCACAAGAAAAACGCTTAGTTGCAAAATATTTATTTTAAAAACACATTAAGATCTTTTGAAAACATGTTACATTTGTTGCAATATCCTTTAGCCCTTGATGGTAATCTCATCCAGAAGAGCGGTATATTTTTTGACTGGAAACTGAAGCATCCTGGCCATAGTTGCCAGAAAACACGTGGAAAGGAGCTTTAGCCACTGAAGTGGGGCTCTCTTGGTTAGGTGACTGGGACCCATGTTCACGGAGAGTCTGATCAGTTTGAGGCAGAGATGAACCAGAGAACATTGAAGACTTTCGGACACTCAAGCCTGAAGAGGGAGGCGAATGTGGAGTGAAGCGTTCAGACATTTGGCCACTGATTGTTGAGCCAGGGGGAGCTTGAAAAGATGACGATAGCGGTCTCTGGACCCCACCTAGAGGACTCTGGCTTCTCCAAAGAGCAGAAGTCGGACCACTCTGTGCAACGGGTGCTACATTCTGGCTCGAGGCATACAGAGATGAAGAGAACCCACCATACATCTGGGCACTTGATGTGCTCTGGGATGAAGCTGTATCAGAAGTCCGGATGCCTTCGGTCAAACTAGCAGCAGAAGGTCGGCTTAAATACAATGAAGATTTTGCATCCAGGGGTGAAAACACGGGGGCATAGTGGCTTGAGGAGCCATCAACAGCACTGCTACCTACATGCAGAGATGCATAACGACTGGATGAAAGTTGACCGTCAGACCCTGTCTGGGGACTTGAGCCAAACAGGCTTGAGCTCTGACCTGTGGCAGACTGGCTAGAACCAGGCTTTGTATATCCAGGGGAACCAAGGGGATACAGACTTGAGGTGCTTGGAGACTGGAGAGAGATGCCACTGACCCTCTGTGAGGAAACCAACTGGCCAGATCCTCCGGAAAGGGCCTGAGGATTACTTTGGTAAGCAGAGTCTCCTGCTAACAATGGGGGCGAGAACCTGCTGTGCACCTGAGAGCTTTGAGACTGGTAGTTGCCCTGTGACAAAGCTGCACCTGAGGACTGAATGCCTTGGGTCCAACTAGAGGCTGATGGTTCCAGTCTTTGTGGCTTCTGGGACACGGAGTACACCCTTTGAGATGCTGGGCTATACTGGCCGGCAACGCTCTTGGTTGAGGACAAGGACGTGCTTGAATATTGGGAAGGAGACTCAGAGACAAACTGACTCATGCTACCTTGAGGCATGGACGATGAGTCACTCCCCTTTAAGGTGAGCGAAGAGCCTGTCTGACTGCCACCTAGGGAGGTAGAAGTAAGCCCTCCGCGTGAACTCGCAGTAGCAGACTGGGTGGCAAAACCTTGTGATGCAAGGGGAACGTTTACGTATTTGGAGGGGGGTGCAGGGGCATATTGACCCAAAGATCCTTGAGACTGGGGTGACGAGCCACTGTTAAAGGCACTTTTTGCTTGTGAAAGTTGTGGCGAAGTTCCCTTTTGAGGCTCGGAGCCAAACTCTGAGGTTGCTGACAGTTGACCATACAAACCCGGATCACTTGTGGACTGCCTGTATACTTGGCGTGAGGAACTAAACTTGGAAAATGTAGGTGAACTGTGAGCAGGCTGACTAAACGTGCCCGGAGCGGATCCACTGAAACTGCTACTCATTCCCTGTGAGGCCAATTGACTAAAGGCTCCTAAAGGAGCACCAGAACTGTCCTGAGAGGTTATTACACTGGCTGATGGTCTAAAAAAGGAGGTGGGTTTAGGGGCGCCAAATGAATATTTACTAGAGCTAGATTGAGACTGGGGAAAAGAGCTACTTCCTCCCTGGGAAGGCACAGACTGACTAGAAACTCCTGATTGAGGCCAAGAGCCAATCTGTGTGGCTGAAGGAACTTGACTATGCAAACCTGGATCCCTTGTGGACGGACTAGAAACTCTGCGCAAGGAACTAAACTTGGAAAATGTAGGCGAACTGGGGGCATACCGGCTAGATGTACCCAGAGACTGCATAGAGCCACCGAAACGGCTACTCATTGCCTGTGAGGCCGATTGACTAGTGGCACCAACACTGCCACGTGAGCTTGCGTCACTCGTTAATGGTCTGGAAACAGTTTGGGGTGAGGAGGGTTTAAGAGCTCCAGATGAATATTTACTAGGGCTAGATGGAGGCTGAGAAAGTGCACTAGAGCTGGATTGAGACTGGGGGAAAGAGCCACTGTAAGAGCTACTTCCTCCCTGGGAAGAGCTGCTTGCTCCCTGGGAAGACACAAACTGACTGGAGGCTCCTGCTTTAGTGCCAACCTGTGCAACGGTCCAACGGAAATCCCGAATGCTTCCAGATTGGATAGAAACACTTTGGGGTGATGAAGCTGCAACATTTAGATTCTTGGAGGGAGATGAGGGGGCATACACAGCAGAGGTGCCTTGAGGCTTGGGAGAAGACCGGTCCCTAGAACTGCTTCCTGTCTGCAATGGGACATAATGACTAGAACTTGCTAGTGGCATAGCATACCTTTTTGGAGCACTGGACATATACAGGCGTTGATCACTTGTGGACTGGCTAGAAACCCCCAGAGACAAGGAACCAAGCTTGCTAGGTGTCAGGAAACCAGGTGAATACAGACTAGATTTGCTTTGAGATGGGGAGCCAATGGAACCATTGCTTACTTCCTGTGTGGTTATGATTACTGTCCCAGAGCTGATCACTGGTTCTGTTATAGGGCTGCCAAGTGAAGTAAAAGCGAACCCTTGAGCCACCATAGATGGACTAGAAGACGAGCTTTTTGAAGAGTACACATGTACAGCAGCTCCTGATGACTTAAGGGGAGAGCTGCTCTCAGAGCCGGAAGCATAGATGCTGAGGGATACGTTGTCACCGTCAGGCTGATGCATCTCTGAGGGTGAGGACACATGCTCTGTAGGGGCTCCAGGGGCATACGGACTAGGAGTGCTTTGAGATGGTAGCAACACGTCACCATAAGAGCTAGAGGCAGAACCCGAAACTCCCAATGAAGGGCCAGAACTAGTGCTAGACATGGGAAGGCTGGGGAAGCCTTGATCAGTGGTGGCCTGGCTGGAAACCATTAGGGTAGAAGAACCGAGCTTGACATGAGACTCTTGGGTTTGCTGACTAGGGACATCTGGAGATGACAGAAGACCACTGGTACTGCCTTCACGCTGGTGGGAAACAATTTGGCTGAAACCACCTGCCGACTGGAGCCCAGAACCGCCATTAGAGGAGGAAGAATTCTGGTTTTGCAAACTCTGTCCACTGGCAAATTGGCTTGTAATATTCTGAACACTTGAACTGGAGGAAACCTGGGGTTGAAGAGGTGTCAAATTGCTTTCTTGGCGTTCACCTTGGGGCACTGCCAAAGCTGCAGAAATGAAACCAGTTTGGGTACGAGATGTCTCATTGCTGCCGGACAAACCCCCCTTGACATACTGCTGTGGATTAAAAAACCTGGACCTGCTTTTCTGGCTTCTGTCACGTAAGAACCTAGAGCCCACTTCATCAACGGAAAAGCTCCCAGTCAATGGAGAGTCTGACGAAGATGACTGGACTGCACGGGGTGCAAAAGCACGGCCTGAAGCCTGACCCCACTGGAGATGGGTTTTTGAGTAAACCCCACCTAGAAATATAAAACAGTAACACGGTTTTACAAAAACACTACAACTACATGCCCAAATTGGATGTGGAATATAGTACCTGGAAACCCAAAAGCACATCTCCAAAATATTAGGAGGACAGCTAGTAAAGGGAGCCTAGAAGCGAAACAAAACCTTCTTAGCATTATTCATTAAACAAACGCAGAACCATTTAAAAGCACATTTGACCACACACCTTTTCAGCCTTTGATCCATGACAGAAAAACTGCGTGTGTTGCTGTTGCCACACACAATCTTTTCGGTCAGCTTTCCCTTCTCACATCCAGAGAACCGCAAATCAAAGTACACATGTCAGCTGAAGTAGTTGTGTTTTATGGGCCGCCAGGAGTTCAGTCAGCTCATGGGAATGACTAATTACATCTAACGTTGTTCACCTGTGAAACTAAAAGTAACGCTGAATGTGAAAGGTGACCCTTGCGCAAGAATAAGCACATTCCTCATTCTAAATGGTTAATTTACATTTATTTGACCTTTACTGTTTGTCAAGGAAAATAGTATTCATGTTCAAAAAGAAAGACATGGTGTATCTTTATTTTTTTCATCAATTTTCAAAACACCACAAGGTACATACTAAATGTATACAGAATGTACCTGTTAAAAAACTTCAAATAAAATCAAACGATTAAAATCGCATAGTAAATTCATATTCATGATCAAATAAATGATCATTTACATTTACATTTAGTCATTTAGCAGACGCTTTTATCCAAAGCGACTTACAGATGAGGAAACATTGGAAGCAATTATAACAAATGATACAGACACACACGCAAAACAGTTCTCAACAAGGTATGTAATATACACAGTATTTCGGAATGTTTGATGTAGCATTGTCAGACTTAAATATGTGTGCTCAAAATTTGGCTGAATAGCATGTACTATTGAATCAACAGTTTGCGTTATTGTGGTAGCAGCTTTGGGACAAATCACACACATATTTCTAGTGTATTTTATAACAAGTAATAAATCCTCATGCCGGTCAAAAATAGACAATATTTAGAGCCCTTTTCCTGTAATATGCTAATAAAGGTAAAACTATGTTATGCACATTGGCAACAGTTTAACATGAAAAAACTGCTGAAACCCCTTCATAGCATTACCCTCACTAGAAAAAAATGAGTTTGAACATATCCTATATGTAATTCAATTGTTTGAAGTGATGGCGCATTGGACAGTATGGTGTCGATATCAAATATGATAAAATGCTGTCGTTTTAAATAGTTCATTAAAACATATCAAATAAAAAATGGAAACACAATGTGGCGTTAAATTTAAAATATGTGCCCATTGATGTATTCCAGCACAAATTCATTGATTTCGGTTTAGTTAAACTCAATTCTTTTGACACTGAAGCAGTGAAAAGCTTAACGTTTTTTGATGCAGTCACAGCCAAATCCGGAGACTAACTAGAGATTCGAATACCATCCAAACAAAAATATTTCATAAGGGGTAGCATTTAGCATGTGGTAAAAACACCAATCAAAAAACTTATAACAGACTAGGATCACAGTTAGGCTTTTGTTGGGCCCCTCAAACCATGGTGTTGGTCGCCCAAAGGATCGGCTTATGGAGCATGTTATTAAAACATTTTTACCGCAAAGATTTTGTTGGTTTAGATTAACAAATCCAAAAAGGAACATTTCCACAGACCTTGCAAGGCATTCGCCGCATTGTAAACCTTATTTTGCCAATGATTTGGCATTAAAACAACTTTGTACTATTGTGAAAGCACCTGTGCCAGTCACTGCTTAAAGTTGACCTTTTACTAAATCTTTTGCATTCATCTTTGAACCATGCTATTGGCACCGAAGTGCCAGAAGCCATTTTGGAAATGGGTCTAAGAAAGGAACGACTTTGAATTTATATGCCAACAATAAAAACAATGAGCATGTTAAGGGAGGCTAGAGTTACATGATAAAGGGAAGGGAACGTCTTCAAAAGAAACCCCACAAGAAAAACGCTTAGTTGCAAAATATTTATTTTAAAAACACATTAAGATCTTTTGAAAACATGTTACATTTGTTGCAATATCCTTTAGCCCTTGATGGTAATCTCATCCAGAAGAGCGGTATATTTTTTGACTGGAAACTGAAGCATCCTGGCCATAGTTGCCAGAAAACACGTGGAAAGGAGCTTTAGCCAATGAAGTGGGGCTCTCTTGGTTAGGTGACTGGGACCCATGTTCACGGAGAGTCTGATCAGTTTGAGGCAGAGATGAACCAGAGAACATTGAAGACTTTCGGACACTCAAGCCTGAAGAGGGAGGCGAAGGTGGAGTGAAGCGTTCAGACATTTGGCCACTGATTGTTGAGCCAGGGGGAGCTTGAAAAGATGACGATAGCGGTCTCTGGACCCCACCTAGAGGACTCTGGCTTCTCCAAAGAGCAGAAGTCGGACCACTCTGTGCAACGGGTGCTACATTCTGGCTCGAGGCATACAGAGATGAAGAGAACCCACCATACATCTGGGCACTTGATGTGCTCTGGGATGAAGCTGTATCAGAAGTCCGGATGCCTTCGGTCAAACTAGCAGCAGAAGGTCGGCTTAAATACAATGAAGATTTTGCATCCAGGGGTGAAAACACGGGGGCATAATGGCTTGAGGAGCCATCAACAGCACTGCTACCTACATGCAGAGATGCATAACGACTGGATGAAAGTTGACCGTCAGACCCTGTCTGGGGACTTGAGCCAAACAGGCTTGAGCTCTGACCTGTGGCAGACTGGCTAGAACCAGGCTTTGTATATCCAGGGGAACCAAGGGGATACAGACTTGAGGTGCTTGGAGACTGGAGAGAGATGCCACTGACCCTCTGTGAGGAAACCAACTGGCCAGATCCTCCGGAAAGGGCCTGAGGATTACTTTGGTAAGCAGAGTCTCCTGCTAACAATGGGGGCGAGAACCTGCTGTTCACCTGAGAGCTTTGAGACTGGTAGTTGCCCTGTGACAAAGCTGCACCTGAGGACTGAATGCCTTGGGTCTAACTAGAGGCTGATGGTTCCAGTCTTTGTGGCTTCTGGGACACGGAGTACACCCTTTGAGATGCTGGGCTATACTGGCTGGCAACGCTCTTGGTTGAGGACAAGGACGTGCTTGAATATTGGGAAGGAGACTCAGAGACAAACTGACTCATGCTACCTTGAGGCATGGACGATGAGTCACTCCCCTTTAAGGTGAGCGAAGAGCCTGTCTGACTGCCACCTAGGGAGGTAGAAGTAAGCCCTCCGCGTGAACTCGCAGTAGCAGACTGGGTGGCAAAACCTTGTGATGCAAGGGGAACGTTTACGTATTTGGAGGGGGGTGCAGGGGCATATTGACCCAAAGATCCTTGAGACTGGGGTGACGAGCCACTGTTAAAGGCACTTTTTGCTTGTGAAAGTTGTGGCGAAGTTCCCTTTTGAGGCTCGGAGCCAAACTCTGAGGTTGCTGACAGTTGACCATACAAACCCGGATCACTTGTGGACTGCCTGTATACTTGGCGTGAGGAACTAAACTTGGAAAATGTAGGTGAACTGTGAGCAGGCTGACTAAACGTGCCCGGAGCGGATCCACTGAAACTGCTACTCATTCCCTGTGAGGCCAATTGACTAAAGGCTCCTAAAGGAGCACCAGAACTGTCCTGAGAGGTTATTACACTGGCTGATGGTCTAAAAAAGGAGGTGGGTTTAGGGGCGCCAAATGAATATTTACTAGAGCTAGATTGAGACTGGGGAAAAGAGCTACTTCCTCCCTGGGAAGGCACAGACTGACTAGAAACTCCTGATTGAGGCCAAGAGCCAATCTGTGTGGCTGAAGGAACTTGACTATGCAAACCTGGATCCCTTGTGGACGGACTAGAAACTCTGCGCAAGGAACTAAACTTGGAAAATGTAGGCGAACTGGGGGCATACCGGCTAGATGTACCCAGAGACTGCATAGAGCCACCGAAACGGCTACTCATTGCCTGTGAGGCCGATTGACTAGTGGCACCAACACTGCCACGTGAGCTTGCGTCACTCGTTAATGGTCTGGAAACAGTTTGGGGTGAGGAGGGTTTAAGAGCTCCAGATGAATATTTACTAGGGCTAGATGGAGGCTGAGAAAGTGCACTAGAGCTGGATTGAGACTGGGGGAAAGAGCCACTGTAAGAACTACTTCCTCCCTGGGAAGAGCTGCTTGCTCCCTGGGAAGAGCTGCTTGCTCCCTGGGAAGAGCTGCTTGCTCCCTGGGAAGAGCTGCTTGCTCCCTGGGAAGACACAAACTGACTGGAGGCTCCTGCTTTAGTGCCAACCTGTGCAACGGTCCAACGGAAATCCCGAATGCTTCCAGATTGGATAGAAACACTTTGGGGCGATGAAGCTGCAACATTTAGATTCTTGGAGGGAGATGAGGGGGCATACACAGCAGAGGTGCCTTGAGGCTTGGGAGAAGACCGGTCCCTAGAACTGCTTCCTGTCTGCAATGGGACATAATGACTAGAACTTGCTAGTGGCATAGCATACCTTTTTGGAGCACTGGACATTTACAGGCGTTGATCACTTGTGGACTGGCTAGAAACCCCCAGAGACAAGGAACCAAGCTTGCTAGGTGTCAGGAAACCAGGTGAATACAGACTAGATTTGCTTTGAGATGGGGAGCCAATGGAACCATTGCTTACTTCCTGTGTGGTTATGATTACTGTCCCAGAGCTGATCACTGGTTCTGTTATAGGGCTGCCAAGTGAAGTAAAAGCGAACCCTTGAGCCACCATAGATGGACTAGAAGACGAGCTTTTTGAAGAGTACACATGTACAGCAGCTCCTGATGACTTAAGGGGAGAGCTGCTCTCAGAGCCGGAAGCATAGATGCTGAGGGATACGTTGTCACCGTCAGGCTGATGCATCTCTGAGGGTGAGGACACATGCTCTGTAGGGGCTCCAGGGGCATACAGACTAGGAGTGCTTTGAGATGGTAGCAACACGTCACCATAAGAGCTAGAGGCAGAACCCGAAACTCCCAATGAAGGGCCAGAACTAGTGCTAGACATGGGAAGGCTGGGGAAGCCTTGATCAGTGGTGGCCTGGCTGGAAACCATTAGGGTAGAAGAACCGAGCTTGACATGAGACTCTTGGGTTTGCTGACTAGGGACATCTGGAGATGACAGAAGACCACTGGTACTGCCTTCACGCTGGTGGGAAACAATTTGGCTGAAACCACCTGCCGACTGGAGCCCAGAACCGCCATTAGAGGAGGAAGAATTCTGGTTTTGCAAACTCTGTCCACTGGCAAATTGGCTTGTAATATTCTGAACACTTGAACTGGAGGAAACCTGGGGTTGAAGAGGTGTCAAACTGCTTTCTTGGCGTTCACCTTGAGGCACTGCCAAAGCTGCAGAAATGAAACCAGTTTGGGTACGAGATGTCTCATTGCTGCCGGACAAACCCCCCTTGACATACTGCTGTGGATCAAAAAACCTGGACCTGCTTTTCTGGCTTCTGTCACGTAAGAACCTAGAGCCCACTTCATCAACGGAAAAGCTCCCAGTCAATGGAGAGTCTGACGAAGATGACTGGACTGCACGGGGTGCAAAAGCACGGCCTGAAGCCTGACCCCACTGGAGATGGGTTTTTGAGTAAACCCCACCTAGAAATATAAAACAGTAACACGGTTTTACAAAAACACTACAACTACATGCCCAAATTGGATGTGGAATATAGTACCTGGAAACCCAAAAGCACATCTCCAAAATATTAGGAGGACAGCTAGTAAAGGGAGCCTAGAAGCGAAACAAAACCTTCTTAGGATTATTCATTAAACAAACGCAGAACCATTTAAAAGCACATTTGACCACACACCTTTTCAGCCTTTGATCCATGACAGAAAAACGTACTCGGTTACTTACGTAACCTCGGTTCCCTGAGATACGGGAACGAGTACTGCGTAGCAGGACGCTATGGGAAAACTCCTTTTTCTCCGATGACTGAAGCAATTCAAAAGCGCAGTGAAACTGCACGGTGATTGGTTGGAAAAAAGCAGAGCTTTAAACCAATCGTAGCGGAGCTGCCGGACCAATGGCGATGGCACCCGCCAAAATGGGCGGGGCTTATGGCTATATAAGCAGACACATCGCCGTAGGGTCTTCAGGTTACTTCGACTGAAGCGACGACACAGCAGCTCGTAGCACGGCAAGGAACGCAGTACTCGTTCCCGTATCTCAGGGAACCGAGGTTACGTAAGTAACCGAGTACGTTCCCTATCGATACTTCACTCGTACTGCGTAGCAGGACGCTATGGGGAACCAGTATAATCACGCCGTGCTACAGATGGAACGAAAAACATAAATGGTCTCGGAGCCTCGGCTCGGAGACGGAGTAAAGCAGGGAAACCCTGAAAGCGGCAGAGGCCAAGCTAGAAGGTGGCCTAGACCGGTTATCGTCCCAAAGTAATTAAGTGCTGGCGTGGCCATAGCCATGGCTCAGCGACCTAATTCAAGCAGAAAGGACCCGGGCCTGAAGGGCCGGTACGTCCAGGTTATAAAACCTTGTAAAAGTGGACGGCGAAGCCCAGCAGGCCGCCGCACAGATATCCTTTATAGAGACACCGCTATACCATGCCCAGGAAGAGGCAACGCCTCTAGTGGAATGGGCTCTAATTCCCGTGGGGCATTGAAGGCCCAAGGAAGAGTAAGCCAGCGATATAGCCTCAACTATCCACTTCGATAGTCTATGTTTCGAGACCGAGGACCCTTTGGTGCGGTCGCCGAAGCACACAAAGAGCTGTTCCGACCGTCTGAATAGGGCGGAGCGCTCAAAGTATATTCTTAACGCTCTGACTGGGCAGAGCAAACTAAGCTCTGGATCCCGCTCTGAGGAGGGGAGAGCAGAGAGCGAAATGACCTGTGCTCTGAACGGAGTAGAGAGCACCTTAGGTACATAGCCATGTCTTGGTTTGAGAACGACTCTGGCGTCGCTAGGCCCAAATTCCAGACAGGATGAGCTCACAGAGAGAGCCTGTAAGTCACTCACACGCTTCACCGATGCTAAAGCGAGAAGCAGAGCGGTCTTGAGCGTCAAGGGACGGAGGTCCGCAGATAGCAGCGGCTCAAATGGAGGACCCTTTAGAGCCCTCAGGACCGTGGGCAGATCCCAAGAGGGAACTGTAAGAGGGCGAGGGGGGTGTAGCCGCCTGGAGCCCTTCAGGAAACGAACGACAAGATCGTTCTTGCCCACTCCTTGTCCTCCGATGTGGGTATGTGAGGCTGAAATAGCCGC
Source organism: Barbatula barbatula (assembly GCF_947034865.1). Classification (NCBI taxonomy): domain Eukaryota; kingdom Metazoa; phylum Chordata; class Actinopteri; order Cypriniformes; family Nemacheilidae; genus Barbatula; species Barbatula barbatula. Next base: position 9,075,455 of record NC_136787.1, on the reverse strand, counting down.
CACATAGACCTTGAGTGTGGAAGGGGCACGGCCGTTATCCAACAACTCTTGTAAAAATGACAGTATCAGTGATACGTCACAGGACACTGGGTCAGCGCCGCGTGTTGTACACCAGGAGGCGAAGACAGACCATTTGAGGGCGTAGAGGCGTCTAGTAGACGGAGCTCTAGCTTGTGAAATGGTGTTCAGTATGCTCTCTGGGAGGTCCGTAGGCTCCCGTCGAGAGGCCAAAGGTGCAGAGCCCACAGCTCTAGCTGGGGGTGCCATATCGTGTTCCCTGCCTGAGAGAGGAGGTCCCGCCTCAGGGGAATGGGCCACTGGGCTGCTATTAGCAGCTGGGAGAGATCTGCGACCCAAGGCTGGTTCGTCCACAGAGGGGCTACCAAAAGCACTCGGTGAGCTTGATCCCTGATTTTCCTGATCGTCTGCTGCAAGAGCGCGATCGGGGGAAAAGCATAGAGGAGCCGGTTGGGCCAAGCGTGGGCCAAGGCGTCCTTGCCCTTCGAGAAGTACGTCGGGCAATGAGTATTGTCTTCTGAGGCGAAAAGGTCGACTTCCGCCTTGCCGAAGAGTTTCCAGATTTGCTGAACCGACATGGGGTGGAGCGTCCATTCGTCTGAAGGAACATTGCTCCGAGATAGCATATCTGCTCCCCGGTTCAGTTTGCCTTGAAGATGAGTTGCCCTCAGTGAGCGCAGATTGGACTGGGCCCATTCCAAGAGGTGAGAAACTAGGGAAAAAAGGCATCTTGAGGAGAGGCCTCCCTAGTGATTTATGTAAGATACTACCGTCATGCTGTCTGATCGGACTAGGACGTGACGATCTTTTAGCACCGGTAGGAAGTAGCGGAGGGCCAACCATACTGCCTGCATTTCCAGGTAGTTGATATGGAGGCTTCCTTCCTGGTTCGACCAGAGGCCGAAGGCCGGTTCGCCATCGCACAGAGCCCCCCAACCCGTGTTGGAGGCGTCTGTCGTGACCACTTTCCGGCTGGATGTGGAGCCCATGGGCATACCCTGCTCTAGCCAAAGGGGATCTTTCCACGAGGCTAGGGCGGTTACGCAGGCTTGATTCACCACAACACGCAGTCGACCAAGACGCCAAGCGTGTGGAGGAACTCTGGGCTTCAGCCAGTACTGGAGGGGGCGCATACGGAGGATGCCCAGACTCAGTACCTGAGATGCAGAGGCCATAAGACCTAGCATTTTCTGAAAAACCCTGAGGGGGCGTGAAACCCCGGGTGTGAATGAGGCCGCAAGCCGTCGAATGACCAGAGCTCGGTCTGGAGAAATTCTGGCGGTCATGTGTTTTGAGTCGAAGACTGTTCCCAGGAACAAAATGTTTTGGCTGGGTGACAGTGCGCTCTTGGCAAGATTGATCCTGAGTCCCAGGCACTCCAGGTGGCTGAGGAGGAGGGATCTGTGAGACTTTAGCTCGTCCTCCGACTGGGCTAGAACAAGCCAGTCGTCGAGGAAATTCAGAATGCGGATTCCCTTCTGTCTGAGAGGGGAAAGAGCCGCGTCCATGCACTTCGTGAAAGTGCGGGGAGCTAGAGAAAGTCCGAATGGAAGGACCGTGTATTGATAAGCAATTCCCTCGTAAGCGAATCTCAAGAATCGTCTGTGACGAGGGGCTATCTGAATGTGGAAGTAAGCATCTTCCAGGTCCAGGGAGAAGAACCAGTCCTCTGGGCGTATTTGCGAGAGGATCTGCTTCATCGTGAGCATCCTGAAGCGCCGTTTCATAAGGGCGTGATTCAGATGCCTGAGATCGAGGATGGGGCGGAAGCCGCCGTCCTTCTTTGGTACTAGAAAGTACCGGCTGTAGAAGCCTGACTCGATTTGGTCTGGGGGAACCATTTCTATGGCTCTTTTTCCCAGTAAATTCCTCAACTCCGTGCGCAGAACGTGAGAATTTGAGTCCTGCACTCGGGTGGGGACGACCCCCGCGAAAGCGCGGAGGTCGACGAGCAAACTGGAGTGAATATCCTTGGGATATTATTTCCAGAACCCAGTCTGACACCCCGGGGATGGCTCTCCAGGCCTTGGCCCGGGCGGCAAGGGTTTGGGTGTAAAGAGGAGATACGCCGCCTTTTGGGGGCTTGACTCCCAGGAACAATGGAAGAGGAAGTTTGCTCTTTTTTTGACAAAGTCTGTGTTTTATCAAACATTTTGCAGAATGTGGTGTGGGCGTTAGAAAAGGCCCCGCACTTACAACATTGCATTTTAACAAAACATTTTTTGCCGGCACCCGGAACTGAACGGGGTGACCTGGCAGACATGAGAGCAGTCTTAGAAGGAGGGCCGGCTGGAGCGGGCCCTGTAGCCTTCCTCTTCCTTGCATCGGGCTCAGGATGGGGCCTGAGGCGCAGGGTTCAGCGTGATCTTTGGCCGGGGACCTTGTCGCTGAGGATGCGGGAAGCGCCGTCCAGATCGGGAGCGCTGACGGCTGTCAGCTCCCGAAGCCTTCTGAGCAGCAGGGGTTCTTACCGGCTGTTGCGTCGAGGCTGGCTTAGGATGGTTCGCCGCCGGCCGAGATCCGGGTCTTTTAGGCAGAAAGTGCCTCATGGCTTGCGAAGACTTCTGCGCTGCCGTGAAGCGTTCTGCGAAACCCTCCACCGCCGGTCCGAAGAGGCCGGTCGTGGAAATAGGAGCATCCAGGAAGGGGACCTTATCCGCATCCTTGATCTCCGTGAGCGTCAGCCATAGATGACGCTCAAGCACCACCAAGCTGGCCATGGATCTGCCTATCGCCTGGGCCGTGGCCTTGGTGGCGCGTAGAGCAAGATCCGTCGCGCTCCGTAGCTCTCTGAAGAGCGCAGGGTCAGGGTCGGACTCATCCATGCCTTGGAGGAGCTTAGCCTGATAGACCTGGAGCACAGCCATGGAGTGAAGCGCTGAAGCCGCCTGGCCTGAGGACGAGTATGCGCGTCCAGCGAGGGCCGAGGTGGTCCTGCACGGCTTTGAAGGATGAGACGCTTCAGCCCTCCATCCGATGGCGGCGGGCGGACACAGATGTGCGGCCACAGACTCATCGAGGGGGGGTAGCTTCTCGTACCCTTTTTCCTCTGCGCCGTCCACAGAGGTGAGCGCAGAGGAGGAAGAAGGTCGAAGACGGGCCGAATAGGGGGCGCGCCACGACTTCGTGAGTTCGCCGTGAACTTTCGGGAAGAACGGTGCGTTTCTTTGACGAGGAGCCTGACGGCGCCCCGGCAAGAACCACTCGTCCAGGCGGCTGCGAGTGGGTTCCTCTGGGGGAGACCACTCTAAACCCAGCTCGTTAACCGCCTTCGTGAGGACCCGGAAGAGCTCGGAGTCCGCACTGGGGGCGTGTCCGCCGGGTTCTGGAGACGGCGAGGGGGCGGGGTCATCCAACGCGCCCGCTAACTCCTCCCCGTCTGAAGCCGCTAACGACATGGCGTCGTCATCCTCCGGTTCGTTTCCACCAAACGAGATCATGTCACAGGCGGCCGCCAGTGGACGCTGATCTGTTCGGGTGAAACAGACCGGGGAAACATCTCTCTGCGGGGAAGGCGAGGCATGGCGAGCCGGCATGAGCTCGCGCTTCCCCGAGCGCTTTGCTCCTCTACCCCGCTGCTTCGCTCGCACAGTGTCCTGTGCGCGCAGAGGCGGGGGGGAGGGGCGGAGTCGCTCTCTGAAAAGAAAGCTATCCGCGAGCGCAGAGAGGAGAGACTCATACTCTCGCAGTGAGAGCATTCCGTCTCTTTGAGCGCGTCCTCTGCGTGGGAGAGACCCAGACATGAGACGCACTCCTCGTGCCCGTCAGCGGCGTGTAGGAAAACCCCACACGAGTGACAGGTACGGCGCGGCATTGTAGCGCAGTGAAAACTGCACGTGAATGCCGCAGGAAATTTGCTCTAACACTCTCTGAAAAGAAAGTGTGTGAAAATATGCTCTTTCAGCGTCGCCGGATAGCGGCAGGGAAAAGACCGTGCTGAATAGCGCGAACCGTTCGCTCGCGAAGCCGCCCACAGAATCCGCCGGAGCGAAGCCGCTGACGAATCCGCTGAAGCGAAGGCGCTGAGCAGGAGGTCGAATCCGCTGCAGGTGCTCTCTCGACGGCGAAGCAGTCAGTCTCGGGAAGCGAAGACGAGTCGTCGCTGAAGGAGAAGAGATCTGAAGACCCTACGGCGATGTGTCTGCTTATATAGCCATAAGCCCCGCCCATTTTGGCGGGTGCCATCGCCATTGGTCCGGCAGCTCCGCTACGATTGGTTTAAAGCTCTGCTTTTTTCCAACCAATCACCGTGCAGTTTCACTGCGCTTTTGAATTGCTTCAGTCATCGGAGAAAAAGGAGTTTTCCCATAGCGTCCTGCTACGCAGTACGAGTGAAGGATCGATAGGGAACTGCGTGTGTTGCTGTTGCCACACACAATCTTTTTGGTCAGCTTTCCCTTCTCACATCCAGAGAACCGCAAATCAAAGTACGCATGTCAGCTGAAGTAGTTGTGTTTTATGGGCCGCCAGGAGTTCAGTCAGCTCATGTGAATGACTAATTACATCTAACGTTGTTCACCTGTGAAACTAAAAGTAACGCTGAATGTGAAAGGTGACCCTTGCGCAAGAATAAGCACATTCATCATTCTAAATGGTTAATTTACATTTATTTGACCTTTACTGTTTGTCAAGGAAAATAGTATTCATGCTCAAAAAGAAAGACATGGTGTATCTTTATTTTTTTCATCAATTTTCAAAACACCACAAGGTACATACTAAATGTATACAGAATGTACCTGTTAAAAAACTTCAAATAAAATCAAACGATTAAAATCGCATAGTAAATTCATATTCATGATCAAATAATTGATCATTTACATTTACATTTAGTCATTTAGCAGACGCTTTTATCCAAAGCGACTTACAGATGAGGAAACATTGGAAGCAATTATAACAAATGATACAGACACACACGCAAAACAGTTCTCAACAAGGTATGTAATATACACAGTATTTCGGAATGTTTGATGTAGCATTGTCAGACTTAAATATGTGTGCTCAAAATTTGGCTGAATAGCATGTACTATTGAATCAACAGTTTGCGTTATTGTGGTAGCAGCTTTGGGACAAATCACACACATATTTCTAGTGTATTTTATAACAAGTAATAAATCCTCATGCCGGTCAAAAATAGACAATATTTAGAGCCCTTTTCCTGTAATATGCTAATAAAGGTAAAACTATGTTATGCACATTGGCAACAGTTTAACATGAAAAAACTGCTGAAACCCCTTCATAGCATTACCCTCACTAGAAAAAAATGAGTTTGAACATATCCTATATGTAATTCAATTGTTTGAAGTGATGGCGCATTGGACAGTATGGTGCCGATATCAAATATGATAAAATGCTGTCGTTTTAAATAGTTCATTAAAACATATCAAATAAAAAATGGAAACACAATGTGGCGTTAAATTTAAAATATGTGCCCATTGATGTATTCCAGCACAAATTCATTGATTTCGGTTTAGTTAAACTCAATTCTTTTGACACTGAAGCAGTGAAAAGCTTGACGTTTTTTGATGCAGTCACAGCCAAATCCGCAGACTAACTAGAGATTTGAATACCAAATCCAAACAAAAAAATTTCATAAGGGGTAGCATTTAGCATGTGGTAAAAAAAACAATGAAACCCCTTTTATACGTGCGTCACATTTAGGCAATAAAAGACTTCCGCATAGGATACACCTGTGTATCCTCGCTCATGACTCCTCAGGAAGCCTCCTCCCTCCTCGATTCCTCCCGGTGCAATTAGAGAATTGAGATGTCCTTCAATATGGCTGAGCTCGATCGGTTTCCGGGTCATAGGATGGAGAATAGAGGAGCGAGGAGACGAGGAGGGATATTGAGAAGCACCCAATGACTTGTAATTTCCTTCTTTTAAATTCTAATACAACAGAAATTTTACTTATCAGACCAAAGACAAGTAAGCCGAATATTTCCAATTCAGAAATGTTGCTTCTAGTGTATAATAAAACGGTTACATTAAATCTGAATGTTTGAGTTTGTGCGTTGCTTAATGAATTTAAGATAATTAATGGAATTTAGATAATATTGTTTTCCAGCAAATAAATGACACCGTACCTTAAATAAGGCTGTATAATTGCGTTGCTTATTATAGTTGTACCATCATTTACTGTCATGATCATTCATTTATACACATTAAGGTTTATTTCATTAAGCAAATGGTCACATACACATTTACAATATTCATGCATTACAACATTATACATTTATCACATTACATATAATTTATAAATAAATAGAAACAATAAATAAAATATGTTCACATGTTTTCAAAACTATGAAGAATGACACATTGTTGTAATACAGACATTTTTCACAAAAAAAATTATAAAAAATGCATTCTATCAGATAGGACGACTCTTTTAAAATTCCTTTTTAAACCATTCAATCCATTTTAATCTGCGCCTTACATTATATATAATGATCAATATATATAAAGAGGATTGTTTATGACGACACATAGATAAAATATACATGAAGAAATTATACACTCAAAGTTGGCCCTTTGATAAAATAACATCAACCAATTTTGTGGTGCACACTAATCGCTTCAATGTGTAAAAGAAACATCACAGACTACTAATAGATGCAGGCCACAACGCACATCATTCTGTCAAAACACAGTTTGAAACACTTAACACACACACGTTTACCTCACAACTTCCAGTCCTATTTAGTGACACTTACATAGTAAATAAATTCTGAAAGCAGCAATAAACAAGCCATGAAAAACAACTTTGCATTCCATCATTACACATATTGAGGCAACAGTGTACTTGATTTTAGCAGACAGAGATAGAGAGAAACATCTAGGAGTATAGAACATTTGACAAACCCATTGTGCAAAGCAGGACTAATGTTTGGAATCTCGAGGGTAAAACTCAGCCAGAGTGCTTTGAGGAATCCTCTTCAGCATCTCCTTGGGGAAGATTCTCAGAAGCTGCCAGCCAATGTCCAACGTTTCAAACACAGTTCGGTTCTCATACGCACCTGTAGCATGGTATACATTAAGGCAAACACTAGTTATCAGCTAACGCTACTATTTTCATACATATATAATGTATGCATACTTTTCTTTTGTATGACTTTTTGATTCCATAAGCATCCTAATGTCCTGACTTACCCTGAGCTATAAAGTTCTTCTCAAACTTTTGTAGGAACTCCAGGTACAACAAGTCATCTGCTGTCAGTGCTTCCTCTCCAACCACTGCTTTCATTGCCTGCACATCTTTTCCAATGGCATAGCATGCATACTGCAAAAAAGAAGATTTGTCATAGGCTGCTCATTCTTAGTGGCCACACAGGTATCGAACTCAACAATAAGTTGTTAATGACGACGTTTTTGTGAGATGCAAGAAAATAACAGTGCTAAACGTATTTATTTTCACACATTTTGACACGGGGCTAGCCGCTATCACAAGGCCTTTGTTTAAAGTGATAGTTCACCCAAAGTGATAATTCTGTTATCATTTTCTTACCCTTGCGTCATTTCAAACCTGTATGACTTTCTTTCTTCCCCAGAACACTAAAGATATTTTAAAAAATGTTGTTAACTGGCCCCCCTTCACTTGCATTGGTTATGTCTCCATACAATAGAATTGAATGGGTGCCAGTGCTGGGCTACCAAGACTATGGGTCAAATGCAGAGGTCACATTTCGGGTATGGGTGACCCTAAACTGACAAACAGGTCACTTTCAAATTCACAAAAAAATCTCAAATATCCGCAACTGACTATTATTGTGCTAAGCGCTATGATCTAAGACCAGAAAACCAGCATAAAAGCGCTTAATAATAACATTCATGGCAGCACTGTAAAAGAGCGCCCTGTGAAGTAGCCTTCTGAGGATAAACAAACGTCTAGAGACCGACTGAAGGGGAACACAACGCATCTATTAGTGGTATTAGAGGTAGCCCGCTTTTATACAAATGTAAAGGGAATAATAAATGAAACAATGTATTAAATTGCATATAATGTCATGTAATTCATAGATTAAACATTCTACAAAATGTTTAAGACGAAGTATTTAATTTGTCCAATACACATTTTTTTCATACCTCTCCTCAATAATGAGAAAGGGAAATAGACTTACGAATGGCTTTATGTTTTGTAATACCTGGTAATGCTAGTGAAATTACACACTTCAGCTTTAAAAACACTAGTATAACGATGTGGGTCACTAAAGGTGTTGTTGGTTTAGAATTTAAGTTCTCCATATTCACCAGCTGGTTAGACACATCAGAGTGATCCTTGCGTGTCATCCCTTCGCCGATGGCGGACTTCATCAATCGAGACAAAGATGGTAGTACATTGATAGGTGGATAGATCTACAAAAAAATCACATGGAATTCAAATATGTTCTACACAACTCATGCACAGCTGAGCCTGTAAGAGCGCTTCCAGGACTCACCTGTCGGTTATGAAGTTGTCTGTCAACATAGATTTGACCCTCAGTGATATAGCCAGTTAAATCCGGAATAGGGTGGGTGATATCTGTGGATGGTAAGTTAAAGGGGTAAACAAATCCAGTCCCACACCAGTTATGATTTAAGAATGAAAAGAGTATGGAAATGTTTCCTTGCCATCATTAGGCATAGTGAGGATTGGGATTTGGGTGATTGAGCCATTTCGTCCCTCCACGCGTCCGGCTCTCTCATATATGGTGGCCAGATCGGTGTACATGTACCCTGGGAAACCACGTCGGCCTGGCACCTCTTCTCTAGCCGCAGAGACCTTAAAGAAAATGATGGAGGTTATAGTAATGCGTTTTATTTTGCCTCTATGTTATCGGATAGAGGGTTTATACAAGTTTTTGGGGAGTGATATTTCAAGTACATCTATCCAATTAAAGCTTAAAAGGAGCAAGTAAATGAGGGTTGAATTAACATGACAAGTTCTGCTTTGTTTTGGGGGAGGAATGTTCAACTATCCTTTTCCCCTTTCATTTGATGCATGTAATTTTGCAATAATGCAAACAATAACGCAAATCATTTTTGATTATTTCTGTACAACAGTATTCAACCATTTTTCAGGAGCATCAAAATTTCAAGCACATTTCTAACATTTATGAATTATGTCATACCTCTCGTAAAGCTTCGGCATAAGAGCTCATGTCAGTCAATATGACCAACACATGCTTCTCACACTGATAGGCCAGAAACTCAGCAGAGGTGAGTGCAAGTCGAGGGGTGATGATGCGCTCAATCCTGCGACAACAAACCATAATCTCTGGTTCATTTCACCAGTTTACTCACAGTTCAAATCAATCCATAATGATAAACAGTTCAGTAAATGGAAACAGAATTGTTTTTTTAAAGGTCCAGTGTGTGAAATTTAATGGCAACTAGTGGTAAGGTTGTGAATTGGAACCAACTGCCCACTCCACCCCTTCCTTTCAAAGCAGTATGATGGCCAACACAGAAATAAGATGTTTTCCCGTTTTCGGTTCTTTGCCGAAGGAGATAACAAATTTACGAAACGCGCTCTGTAAAGCAGTTTGTCTGTAGAAACAACATGGAGAATTCCATGTGAGAGGACCCGTGGCGGTGAATGTAGATCAAAATAGCTCATTCGAAGATAATAAAACATATCGCTTCATTGTGTGAGGTCTTTATACACCTCTGACCACACAGTTATGTATTTTATTTTGCATTTCTGTCACTAGCCTCCTCCTAAAATTTACACAACGGACCTTTAAGTTTAACAACATCTGATTGGATACTGACGTGGGGTCATTGGCCAGATTTAAAAAGAGGCAAACGTTGTCCATGGATCCGTTCTCTTCAAAATCTGACTTGAAAAATCGTGCAGTCTCCATGTTGACCTAAAGATACAGCTAATGTCATGAAGATATCACACTAGTATAGATACATAAATGGCACACATAAAACATTAACATCTCCTCACCCCCATGGCAGCAAACACAATGGCAAAGTTTTCCTCACTGTAATCCATCACATCTTTGGACTTCTTCACCAATCCTGCCTGACGACAGATCTGTGCAGCAATCTGAAAAGAATTTAATTTGTTACATAGTGGTTATGTTTACACGCGCTCATTTTTGTCAATCTGACTGAATTCAATCTGACCGCAGATACTTTCAGTGCTGTTTACATGTCCCTTAAATGTTGCAATACGATTTAAAAACTTGTTTAACTTATTGTGCAAGCGCACAGCTTGGGTTGCTAGATTTGCGTAACAAACCCAATCCAATGGCTATTCAAAACAAATCCAAAAACTAGTTCAATTGACCTTGCATAGCACAAATATCAACATCTGAAGAACAACAGTATTACACTTTTAACCCAGGGGAAAGAAACAAACCGTTTAAAAACATCCCGAACGTCCATGTACTTTAAATGTAGTGGGACCTGGCAACACTGCGCACACGTCTAACATGGATATGTTTTTTAATTAAATATAATGTGTTAAATGTGAACAAGAGGTTTAAGTTTTACCGCATGATAACGAAAAAAAATGGATAAAAACATTATAGAAAACAAGACAGATGTGGTGTGGTGTCACCTCATTATGGGGCAGACCAGCAGCAGAGAAAATGGGAATTTTCTGCCCTCTGGCAATACTGTTCATGCCATCAATGGCAGAGATTCCCGTCTGGATCATTTCCTCAGGATAAATACGACACTGAGGATTAATTGGCTGACCTGCAGGAAAACAGGAAGAACAGTACACAGAACATAAATGCATAAAAATATCAACATATGATCATGCTAGTGCACGACCTTCAGTCAAACCCAAAATGTCCATGATGTACAGAAACATAATGTACCCATAATATCTAAGTAGTCTTCTGCCAGCACTGCTGGCCCCCGATCAATCGGCTTTCCCGATCCGTTGAAGACACGACCTGCAACAAGCCTCCAGTTTTAGCAAATACACATAATGAAACTTCACATGCTCTTACTATTAGCATAATTCTCACCCAGCATATCCTCAGATACGGGCGTGCGCAAAATGTCCCCGGTAAATTCACATGTGGTTTTTTTGGCATCAATACCAGATGTGCCCTCAAACACCTAAAATTAAACAATCTGGAATGTGAATTACAGTGTTCAAAGAAAACAAACAGGTGCATTTGGATGACCTTGTTTTCTGACCTGAACCACAGCTTTGGAGCCTGAGACCTCCAGGACTTGCCCACTCCTCTTTGTGCCATCAGGCAGTGTCAGGTGGACAATCTCAGCATACCTGGGAAACTGCACAAGATGCACAAATGTCATTTAACTACGTTTTAACATTATATCAAAGACCAATGGCACAGCCCAGCTAATTTAAAAATAATGATTTGATGCTTTCACAATCAATGGAAAACTGGGATGGCTCATGTGTGTATAGAAGGATGTGAATGTGCTCTTGTGAGACGGTTCAACAAAAAATTTAATTCATTCAAAACCTGCATGACTTTCGTCAGCAGAACACTTAAGATATTTTGAAGAATGATGGCAACCAAACAGCATCGCCTCCCAATGTATGGCCAAACAACCACTGATACATTTCTCAAACTGTCTTCTTTTGTGTTCTGCAGAAGAAAGACAGTCATACATGTTTTGATGACTAAAGGATGAACGTATGATGACAGAATTTTGTTTTAAATGAACTATCCCTTTAAACAAATAAAAACCGGATGAACAACAGTAAAAAGAAATAAATGAAATACCTTCACTTGATCCAAAATCACCAGAGGCCCGTTCACACCAGCCACGGTTTTATACGCTATATGCACACAACAACAGAATCATGTCATGCAGGTATTTAATATCTAGATCATAAAATAAACGCAACCTCATAATCACAGGCAAATCTCAACAAGATGTGACGTCATCAGTGCCTTTGGTGATGCTGCGGTCACGATTCTTTCCTCCATTGCACAGAACGAAGCAGCATCACGTTCAATGAATGGCATCGGATGTGCTACTGATCCAAACGATCATCAATTAATATACATTGTACCATGTAATTTACAAATAAACAGAATGCATAAGCAAATAACGATCCTTCTAGTTAGCAGGCTGTTATATCAGATGACCCTGGATACATGGTCATCACTTGGCTGCACAGATCATGAATATCATACAATACAATCGATTACAAGGGTTTGCATCCACAAAAACAACATGCCATTGAGTTCTACAGGATGCGGTGTAAATACGCAGCTTGTCATTCATTCAAACATCAAGTGGGTTTGTTTATAAGGGGCCTTTCTGCTCACTCACTTAATCTCGGCTGTGAAATGTAGTCACGGGTAACGGCGAGAATATTTTCCCGAACGGCGACTTGTTTGTTCCCGGTAACGGCGGATGATATTTCGCTCACGGCTCCGCTCACCATTCCTCTAAGAGCCTTCATGATGACTATACACAGATATCAGCCTGGTAAGCAAAGCGTGAGAAGATGTCCGCGCATGCGCTGTAGGGAGTAGATGTGCGCCTCCCACCTTCAGACGACGCAGTGCGCGGTTTTAGTTCCCTTTCGGGTCTCTCGACATTGCGTGAACCGCCAGGGGACTCTCATTCCTCCCGTCCTGGTCCGAGGCTGGGGTGACTGCCCACAAAGCGAAGAAGGCGTATTTCGCCTCTGGAGAGGACGTTAATTCGGCAGTTCTCACAGGGAACCCTCTGCTGGGTTTTGCCTTGTATGCTGTGTAATTCAGCCGTTATTCACACAAGACCCTCACTTCGGGTTTTTCTTGTTTATATATGCCGTGTACTTCAGTTGTTTCTCGCACTATGAGCCGCTTCTCGTACACGAGCAGACCCCGTGCTTAATTTTCACACGTGAGTGGGCCCCCCATTGTAATGGCGGCATGCCGTGTCAGCACACGTTGTGATTATTCTTTTCACGTTGTCTTCTTTGTGTGCTCGGTTTACTGCCCTTATCATGTGCGCCGTTGTAGCACGGATCAATTCCTATTGAGTCGATAGACTCAAATGAACACCCCAACTCCGAGTTGTACACTGGCTTGTGTTGGTAGTGTGTGGGAACAAGGACTGGTCGCATTGTTGTGACACGTGTTATATACACAATTTAGCGTTAGTCCCTCTTGGAGGTTTCATGCTCTTAATTCGTGCTCTTGAGTGCGTTTAAGGTACTTTATGAGTGGCTTTGACCCTCTCCGTTCAGATCGTTGCACTGTAATGTGCAGTCGTAAGATTCTGTGGTAATGTGGTCCAGACGGTGTAATAAATAGGGTGGCTACCAAGCCCCTAAGCGACGTCTTGGACCACATCGGCCAGTTTCATTTTCATTTCTACTGGCGTTATTCAATAAGGTTTCACTAAGGTTTAGAGAAGGGGAGTCCCCTAGCATTTCACACAATGTCTTGTTCCTTCCTCTCAGGGAACCGAGGTTATGATAGTAACCGGAGACGTTTCTCTCTTGTTTTGCAACTGAAATTCATCAATCGATAAATAATTGTTTTTGTTGTAATTGACATGAAAATACAGTATAGAGAAGTTTACATAAAAATAACATAACATGGACGTTTCTTCGTTTTTGGTTTAATGTAGACATGCATTTGACTTAAAAAAAAAAGAAAATCTGCTTATCAGACAAGGACATAGAAATATATCGAAAAAAGTTTAAAAAAGTTAAAAATACAAAAATACAGGAGCTATAAAAAACATTAGACTTCATGACAAAATACAGAAAATGAAAAAAATGATATTAACCAAAAACAATAATAATGGAAGTTCATCATCACTGACAAGTTAATCTCAAACGAAACAAACAATTTTATTAATAACATAAGAAACATTTTCTGATTAGCAAATCTTACATCTAAGTAACCAACTATTAAAACCTAACTATCACACTGCATAGCCGAATCTGCTGTCATACTTTGCAGTGCTGTAACTGGTGTGAGTGGAAGGTGGGTATTCTTTTTGGGATTGGTCCACTTGACTGTAGGCCACACCTGAGCGAAAGCTGGAGATACGGCTGGTAGGGCGACTCTCAGGGGCGGGAGCGTCCTCTCTTTAAAGACACAATAAAAAAGAAGACATCAGAAATGTATCTGTTTATTACCATCAAATCAGCATATATCCCATGATAAAAAGTGATATATCACCTGATCTCATTGGAGAACTCTTTATCCTGCCGGTTTCTATCACATTTAAAGATGAGGAGCCATATAACCAGCAGCACAGTTATGATGAGCAGCAGACATCCAACAATAGTGCCTGAGATGACTCCAGCTCTGTTAGGAGCTATGAAAGTTTGTGAAAAATCAGTCCTTCAAATCCTGGAGTTCTGATCAACAGTGTGTGTGTGTGTGTGTGTGTGTGTGCGTGTTGTATTGGCAGCTTGAGTGCATGTACACACTTACGCTTCACAGCTTGAAGGTTAATCCGGCAGCTTTCTTTTCCAACGGCATTTGAGACTTCACACGAGTAGATACCATTGTGACTTATGGAGTGGTTACTGATAAGAAGTTCTCCTGTGTGGGAATCTAGTGATAAACAAAACCAGTCAAAAGTTTGGACACAGTTTTTTTAAAATACACCTTTAAATGTTGCCTAAATGTTTAAATATACAACCCGATTCCCAAAAAGTTGGGCACTGTACAAATTGTGAATAAAAGCAGAATGCAATTATGTGGAAGTTTAAAATTTCCATATTTTATTCATAATACAACATAGATGAGATATCAAATGTTAAAACGGAGAAAATGTATAATTTTAAGGAAAAAATAAGTTGATTTTAAATTTCATGGCATCGACATATCTCAAAAAAGTCAGCTAGCCGTGTTTACCACTGTGTGGCATGCCCTCTTCATTTTATAACAGTTTGCAAACGTCTGGGGGTACAAGTTGCTCAAGTTTAGGAATAGGAATGTTGTCCCATTCTTGTCTAATACAGGCTTCTAGTTGCTCAACTGTCTTAGGTCTTCTTTGTCGCATCTTCCTCTTTATGATGCGCCACGTGTTTTCTATGGGTGTAAATTCCGGACTGCAGGCTGGCCATTTCAGTACCCGGATCCTTCTTCTACGCAACCATGATGTTGTAATTGATGCAGTATGTGGTCTGGCATTGTCATGTGTCAGACTGTTCTAGATTCTCTGAATCTTTGGATATTATGCACTGTAGATGATGATAACTTCAAACTCTTTGCAATTGTTCTCTGAGAAAATCCTTTCTGATATTGCTCCACTATTTTTCGCGGCAGCATTGGGGGAATTGGTCTGCCCATCTTGACTTCTGAGAGAAACTGCTACTCTGAGAGGTTCTTTGTTGCCAATTGTATTATAATGTAATGTAATTTAATATGCGTATATAGAGTGTGTATGTATTTGATTTTCTTTACTTTCTTAATTTCATATTACTTATAATTACAAAAAACGCTTATAAAAATAAACTTGAAAAATACATAACCTTACCCAGTATGATACATAGTGAAATGCTTTGTGCAACACACCATCCAGAGTAAAAATGAAATGAAGAGTTTATTTGCAAAAACAGATAACTCAGTTTTGAAAAACATTGAAAAATCTAGTTTTTCATTATGATATCACATATTATTGTGTTTTATAGTGTTAGTGCTTTTTTGTGCTGTATTTCCTTTGAGTTACTATTACTTAATCAAAACATCCCGACTGCAGGTTTTATGGTATTACTTGGAATGCACACTTAAAACGTGATGTTTTAACATTTTATTCTGTTATCTGTTTTTGTAAATGAGTTCATCATATACACAATACAATAATAAAAATGTAAATAAATCCATAAAATAAGAAAATGAAGATTAAGAAAGTAGATTGTGAAGACAGCAATAGCAGACAATGGCAAATAAAAATGAACATGAATAAATATGTCAATCTATAGGAATGTAGTCGTGAAAATAAGCTACAATAAAAGATGCTTTATTATATGGTGCATTTATTTATATTTTTGTTTTCGGGACTTCAAATGAAACGATAGAGAGTTGTTTGAGCAGCATGTTGTTATAAGACAATAGCAGCAGGGGTCGCACTTACACTGAACAGCATCTGAAGGAATGGGGCCACCGCTCTCTCTCCTCCACGAATATAGCAGAGGTGCAGAGCCCTCGTCTGAGCTACAGTGCAGTGACACAGGCACACCCACAGCCTCTCCTCCATTCACCCAGCACTTGGGCACTGATGGCCTCACTGCAACAGACAGAATAAATATAATTTACCCATACAAACACTGGACCTTTACCTTCAGAAATCATCTGAATGTTTGTTTCATACTCATTGGAATAAGGATTCATGATTCATGATTTTTTTATCAAAAAATAAATTGTTAAAGAAAGTCATAAAACCATTGGTTAATTACTTAACATAATCTGTAGAGGCTAATTTGAGAAGAATGCATCGTTACCCAACACGATCAGGGAGATCTTCCGACTGTCCACACCGGGTGTCTTCTTTACTTTGCACTGATACGTTCCAGCATGATAGGCAGCGAGTGATGAGATCGAGAGAGATGCTTCGCCCTGGGATGGGTCCGCAGCTGTGAAATCCACACCTTTCATAAACGCACTATCACCGTGGATATATTTCCTTCCACCTGTATATGATGTGATCTATAACACAGTCAAAGATTCATCAATTTACCACAACACACATTTATATCTTGTATATCGTACAGTTCCCATCTTGTTTAAAAATGCGTCTAAAGGGACCAAATACTTTTATGGGCCGCTGTACAGTATCCCTTATGAATACCAGGTTATCAAAAGCGATTTTGGAATAGGCCAAGAATGTTTCAAATGAGGACAAAGCAGTGTCTAGGCAAGGGGCTTATTAATTTTTTCTGTAAGAACTGATTTACGCACCATGTGGTCCTTTTTCGTTGTATCTGGGCTGACAACCGACCACTCGATGTCAAGCTCGCCTATGTCGTCTGGAGTCGACGTGTAGGTGCAGTCTAACGTAACACGCTCCCCCTGAGCCATCTGTATCGTCTGTGCTCCATTAGAAGTCACTTTGACTGCTAATGTCACATCTGCAAAGATTGAATGAATGTGCAGATCCATTTGCTAAGTTCTCAGCTGACATGAGGTCAGGAAATACATTTTTTTTAAAGAACGTACAGAACTTTACTGTTTAATTCAACATCATTTTCACATATTTTAAAGAACACAAATAAACTGGAAATGTGACTGTCAGGTGTAAACAAACTTGAAAAGACAAATGTTATTTAAACATTTTCCGGCACACCAGCTGCTGAAACATTCATGCGTTTTTCTTTATGTGTTAGGACTCTGTCCTTCCTGTCTCGAGCTTTCTAGCTCCCTGGGCAGAGTCATGACATTGCCACGTCTTTCGGGTTTCTGTTGTGTTATGTGTGGAGACATGTGGCTTTATGTTGTTACTTAATGCCACGTGTCTTCCTGTTATGTCTCTCAGCCCCACCCTCCTATCTCCTGTAATTTTATTAGGGTTTCATTCCCATCGTCTGTTTTGTAATTCACCTCGTTAGGGTTTCATTCCCATCAGCTGTCACCACTCTCCCCATGTAATCACTCCTCGTTAGTGTCTCCCTTTATATGGTCTCAGTTTCTCTCTGTTCAGGGTTGGTGCATTGTCTTTATCTTTTGTCTTATGGCTATTGTCTCACGGTAGTATCACAGTTTCTTGTCGTGTTGGACTACCCTGTTTCGGTTTTGTAAAGTGTTTTGTTTCTAGTGTTTGTTTTCTAGTGTGTTTTTGTTCTTGTTTTTCCCCATTGCGGGTGTTTGATTTAATAAACATTTATATTTAACCCCTCGTCTGCCTGCATCTGGGTTCTGTCAAAACCATTTCGTGACATTATGTTTCTGCAGTTGTGATGCCGCTGCACACTAGTATAACCATGTTTAGTTAAACAAATCTTTAAAGGTATAGTTCACCCAAAAATGAAAATTCTGTCATCATTTACTCACCCTTTTGTCATTTCAAACCTTTAAAGGGGTGGTGCAACAGTGTGTCATGCATTCTGACTTCAGTGTTAAACGTCTTCTCGTGCTTAACATGGTCAACTTGTCAAAAAAAGTTGGACGTATTATGTAGTATTTCTGTGCTCGATACACTTCCCCCAGTGTTTGTACAGGTTTCGGAAAGTTTTTTTGAACATGAAAAATTGGTATGAAACAACAAAAGCACACGTCACGCATCAACCATGGAGAGCGGTAAAAGGAGCATGCGCAGAAGTCACTATCCCTTGTGTGCAGGAGAGAGAGAGAGCACTATGTTCACGAAGTTCAGATGTCTTTGTTTGTTCGCTGCATTTGTGTGATGAATGTTAAATAAATGCTGGATATAACGCTGGATTTGGAGATAGTTTGAAACTGATAGATAGAGCGGCGGTCCCGTAGGCAGATAGTGAAACTGTTTTCTTGGCAATGTGTGCGGACGTGCCTTAAAAGGGTGAGGAAAGGATGACAGAATTTATATTTTTGGGTGAACTGTCCCTTTAAGTAAAACCATTAAAAGGTGTTCTTATGATCATTTTCAAAAACAAATTCATTGAGACTTTACTTAAAGCCTTTATGTAGTATGCGTTATAAAGGGTTATAAAGGGTATGATACATTATAGTTCTTCAAAATGTGTCTTGTCATACATTAAATGTTGTGAATGTATAATGAATTATAACCAAATAAAAAATGCAAAGTGTCACAATGAAATGAAATGAAGTGTTATAATGTATAGTTACAATTATTCATACGACATTACGATGTATCACATAACTGCTTTAAGTAGTGTTCCCACAAAGTCAAAATCCAAAACAAACATTTTAGTGGCTCTCGCTCTCTTTTCCGGGTCAAATGAGTTATTCTACTGAAGAACTACCGTTCCCCACCTTTTGATGGCCCGGTACAACATTGTGGCCCGGATGACCTGTACTATCGTTTTGATGCTTTCTCATAAATGATTCATATGAGCACATACACTGACGGCCACATCGTTTGGATGAAGGACATAATTGAGGAAGTATAGCGGTGCTGTGAGCCGAATATAAAATAAACCCTGTTTAATCTTCAAACTGCGCTCAAATTCGAAACGTTTCAAAGTACGTGATTTTTTTGAAAACTTACCTGCTTTGAGAAACACTGCCAGCACAGTCAATATCATAAATGAGGACAACGGGGACGAACTTGTTCGTCTCACACAAGGCCGGGTTAGAAAGCTGTGGGAGATTGAAGTATACAAAGAAAGAATGCAATAGTGAGAACTGAAAGTGAGTGACAACAACACGATAATGAGCATGTCTTGCTGAGTTTTCCTTATATTTTGAACTTAGCGATGTGCAATAATACCTTGTGGAGAGGCAGGGGTTTGGTGCATTCATGTCTGGAGTCCTTTTTATGTGAGGCTGAACATAAAGGCTACAAAATAGATGGGTATTTTTATTTTGTTACAGTTCATGTGTTATATTTGACAACTTGCAATTTACAGATGTTAATATTTACACTATAGACTATCAATACTTTATATATCCAAATGTCACAACTGTAAATTATGTTTTTAAACAATGATAGGAAGTAACAAAGTAACTCACCTGTGACCCAAAGACAATTTTGCTCACAAAGCACAACGTTTTTCTTTACTTCCCCACTGCGTGAAAACAAAACAGCTTGTTTGTGCTCTCTCCATTTTTTCAACCTGCTCTATTATTCCTCCTGCATTTCAAGAGCGCGTAACCTCAATGTTTAACTAAATCTATGCATTTTACAACACAAGCAGAAAGAGATTTGGCTGATCTTGACCTGATCGGCCGGAACAACCGGTTTCAAAGTTGCTTCACTGTTTAACCAAGCAAGAAAATACAAACATCCATTAAAAATGAAAGAAGCTTACATAGAAAGGCAGTTCATCTCCTTCTTCATCACATGCACATTACCTTCTGAATGGCTTTACTGCGAGTCACCTGTGGTATCATGTAAAGGTGGTGCCATGGTGATGTGGTCCGCAGAGACCAGTCTCAGGTGACAACTGGTTACACCGCTCGGATAAACAAAGGGGAGGATAACAAATGATTATATTGTTTCAGCTGAATGCATTATTTGTATATCTATAGGTTGTTATTTAATAAAGTTGTTTCTTTCTTTGAACAGCACATTTTTTCTTTTCAATAAAATGCATTACAGTTAATCCAAAGGTAATGAGCTTTTAAAAATAAAGGTTAGAGACCAATGTGCCTTGAATTGACCAATGGAACATCATTTTTAGGTAATGCAGTGTTTGTGTATTTTAAGAACATAATGAGACCCATTATAACAATTATTTCCAATCAATCTGATGATCAGATGAGCTTTTATTCATTGTGTGCAGAACGCTGGTAAATGTGAAAACAATACATTATTAAGTTATTAAACTTAATACAAGACAACCACATTTACCATTAATGTGATGAACTTTACATGTGGCACCTTTGGTTTCCCTTAGCTGTGTGAACTTGAGGACCAGCATGCAGTTGCAAAATGTTAAATAAAAACATAAAACAATAAATACATTGTGTTTGTAGACAGAAATTAACAAGCTTTATCAGCTGTATTTGTGGTGAAACCATATGTAAGCATGAATTTACCATTCAATGAACACATGTATAATTACATCCCTAAAATTGTATTAAATTAAACCAATTTTATCCTTGTCTTGCCTCTTATTTTGTCACTGTTAATTCAGTCTGAAAAAGTCTGCTGCAAGCCGAAGTCTAAATGAGTTATGATATAAAACTGATGGATGTCTTTCTATATATTGCGGTCCTTCCAAACATTTGGATTCACAGTTTTTAAGGAAATTGAAAAAACACTGTACCTCTTAAATGAGCTGTGTTTTCAAAGTAAATAAGCACTTTTTAATCTTTTTTTATGGGTTAGAAATTTGCAAAACCCAATGATAAACATAATGGGTGACTAAATATAACGAGTTATATATTGAGTTATATATCATAAATTGTGGAGATACAAGGTTTCCGAACTAAATACATGTGATTATTAAACCTTCACAATAAAACCACCATTACTTTCCACAACACTTGGTTTATTGGAAAAATACAATCGTATCCTCCTTAAAGGTGTCATATAGGCCTACATACACAAGATCAAACCGGCACACGCGCTCGGTTGCGCGTAACCAGAATAACGGTGGGAGGTCTGACAGTAACTTTTTATCGCCTCTTCCGGTTTCCCACTTCGGTTTTCTCTCGCTTTATCGCGATTATGACTGTGAGCCTTCACCTAAACCAACAATCAGATAATAAATGCGAACTTTCAACTGGTCTTCCGAGGTGTCAAATTTACTTGTGCAATAGAGTTCAGTGTTAGTTCGAGCAGCTCCGGTGGATGTGCGCGATGTTTGCGGAGGAGTCGTGCGATATTGTGGTCGTGGGCGCGGGGCTGTCAGGACTCAGCGCGGCGCGAGATCTGCGCAGAAGACACGAACAACTCAACGTGTTGGTGTTGGAGGCCAAAGGTGCGTCGCAACATGATTTAGGCAGATTGTCATTGACTGCTTCTTGTAATGTTCGCTTGGTTGGGAAAGTGTTGGCATTGCATACATTTGTGTTGTTATTTACTGTATATAGATCGCGTCGGTGGACGGACTTTAGGTGAAAATATACCTGCGGCTGATGGCATGGACCTCTGGGATATGGGGGGACAGTGGGTTGGCAGGTAAGCCGGATTGGCAGGAAAGACTGTGGGTCTACAGTACACAAAGGCACATCAAAGTTCGCACAAGACAAGTTACATTTCATGTGTCTATTCGAACACTAAATCTCATTTACACTTTCTGTGTTTTGGATCACCATTAAAATCTCAAACCAGAGATAGGTTGGATGTTGTGAGAGAATTCTTCTGGAAAGCACAAAAACAAGACACATCAAGCTTTTGAATTCATTTATTTCAGGGAAGACACGTCTTTATATAGTGTGAGATAAGACACCTGTTAAAACCCAACAAGGTGTAGAAACTACATGGAAGAAACATCTTTATATAGTGCACAATAAGACACTTGATATACAAAATAAGGTATTGAAAACTGCATGTCAGACAAAGAATGTTTAGTTTAGAATAAATCCCCTTCCTCCACATTTAGCTGTGAGCAGAAAAACCATACATTCATTCATTAAATGATTTATGTGGGCTTTATCAATAAATTGGAAAAATAAATCTAACAATTACATATCGTTTGTTTTTTGTCTTTTACATGCTATTTATGCACGGCAAGATATGAGTTAATAAATAAATAAAGGGAGAAATGCAGAAATTTACGCTTGAATAGACCTATTTTCCCCCTCAAGGTAGCCCATTTTTACAGAACGTTCATTTATTCATTTGCCTTTGCACATTTTACATGTTTATTCATCTATTTACTATTCATTATAAGTTATTTCTGTGCGTCGCACAGTTACTTTTCAGATTACTATGAGTATCAAGATAAAAGAGAAAAACAAATAGGCCTAAGTGACAGTTTGATCCAGTTGCGTGCTTCGTCTTACTGTGTAAACGCAACCAGGTTCTATTAAACCAGAATAATTTACATTGAATTATAATAACTGGTAGTTGTTGTTGCATGTGTATTATTGCCCATATGGCTTGTTTTTAACAATGCAGTAATTTGGAACATCAAAAACCGCGTCTTGTAGGCCTCGTAGCAGAAAAATGTATTATCGAGGCATTGGTACAGTACACAAACCATTATTACACACCCAGAGCTATTCTCAGAGACCACACAGATCAATAAACTAATAAACTATTCCCTGTGGCTTCACAAGCCTTTACTATAGACGAGAGAAAGAAGGATTTTACACAAAAGATGCTTTGTGGCAGTCTTCAAAGAGCCGTGCTGTATCATTACTGTATAATATATTTTATTTTCCCATATTTTCTGTAGCTCACAGACCCATGTTATGGAGCTTATAAAAGAACTTGGCGTCGAGGTCTACCCACAGTTCGCCGAGGGCAAGAAGGTGCATCACATGGGCGGCCCACGCGCCAAGATCAAAACTTACACTTCTAGCATCCCGTCGTATTCTCCTCTGGTTATGTTGGATTTCCTTCAGTTCCTCTGGCGGGTAATTATAAGCGTGCCATCTTATCTGACTGTTTGCCAATCTGCAATAATTTAAGAATATTTTTTATCCTTTTTATTGAGTTGAGGAAATGTGACTGATAACCATCATTTCAAATCTTAATGGAAGGAGACTTAAGGTTACTTTATGGAACATATTTTCTTTATACAATCATCCATAAGCACACAGCGTACATCTTTCAAAGTGCTTGTGCCGATAATGATGATATATGAAGGCTCTTTAGCTACTATTTTTAAGAAACAGTGCAGTCGGAGAATGGACTAATGGTTTTGTCCAATCTCTTGACGTCATTAATGACATCATGCTAGTTTATAGCCCCACATTATAGGCAAAAATGTGGGAAATGAATGAATCAATGCATCAAATTATTCACAAAGTGGATTATGGTGTTTAATAACCACCTAGGCTGTGGTGTCTTGCAGATTGATAGACTCACTAAGACCGTATCAGTAGAAGACCCAATGAGTTCTCCTAATGCTCAGCTTTATGACAGCATGACGCTTCAATCCTATATGGAACAACATGTGTGGACAGCAGGTGAGCTTTGCACACGTCTGACAGGTTAATTACACAACCCATTAATAATTATTTATGCATACCTATCGCTATCTGTTCCTTTGTGTCTTTTAGAGTTAAAAGAGGAGATGGCCTTGTGCAGCCGTGCCGTGTTTGGCATGGAACCCTCGCAGATGTCCTTCCTCTATTTTCTAATGTACTCCAATGCGGCAGGGGGCACCCTAAAACTTTTGGAGGCCACACCTGGTTCAGCACAGGAGTTCAGAGTCAAGGTTAGGGATGGGTAAACAAAAATTTATTTAAAAAAAAATATGAATGTTACTATAGACCGTTTCATCGGCAACAACATAAACAAACGTTATATGGCCCAAACATTAAGTGGCACTCCGTAAGCATGGCCTCTTTGGGGCCATCTCAGTTTGTAATTGCTACTGCAGGTGATGTGCAGAGGTATTTTCTTTACATATGTTGTGATTCAGCACTGCTCAACTGCGCGGAAGAATCTGATGTTTTGAGTCGTATGTCACGTGTGGCCTGTGAGAATCTTCACTGTACATCAGTAGCACATGTAATAAACATAACAGATGATATAACAAGAAACAAATAAGAACATAAACAGGCTGTGTTGAAGTGTTTTGATATTATTTCGGGTGCTGGGTCATATCCATACCTGTCTCAGTCTCGCGTTTTGTTATTTCTCATGGAAACTCCCGTAATGCGAACTAGACAAAGATCCCCGAACACGATCGCGGCTCTCAAATGCTTACAGGTACGGTCCTACATCATTATACACCATACAACTATATATAGTTGCTTTTCAGCAATGTAAGCAAACAAAATGTAGTGTATTCTATATCCATCATTCTAAATATACAAATTCACTTTCTGTATACAATCCTACCCAGCAGTTGTGAGGACACTACAAACCACCAGTCACTCGCAGCATCCACAAGCGGGCTAGCAGCCTCTTCGTTCTGTTTACACATGTGATGAAATGACGCATAGACGAACCAGGACAAACCATTATTACAAGCTTTCCGTGGTGAATCCACCAAGGGTAATGACACAGTGTTATACCCCGTTTTTTCATGTACTTGCTCTATAACTGGTTTTAGCTCACTTTTAATAAAGAAGACTTACAGATTGCCACTTTCAGTAGACCTTCGCAGATAATATGTAACTGTTGAGTAGTTATACATTTATTTATTACAATTACTATAATAATAAAGTATTGATGGTAGTAATATAAATTAAATAGAAAATAAATTGTTATATTTTAACCAAACACAGAAGTTTACTTCGGTCCAGTAATCCGTCTGTAAATACAAAGTAAGCAGACACCCCTTTATCGTTTATCAATTCTATAATCATCATTTGAGGCTGTGCCTTTATATGTAGTATTTGTGATTTATTTAGAATAAACCAGAGGTATTGGCCATTTAACATTAGGGACTATAAATCAAGGTTATTTTAATTTGCTAAAATGCTTCGGTTTATTGAAATATTAGCCTGAACTTAATGAAAAATTTAAATGTTGCCTGAAATAAGTTTAAGTCGCTAAAATTAAAATAAGAAAAAAGTTATATTAAATAGCTAGCAACACAGAAAATAAACATAAATAATAAAATGACAATATTGATAACTAAAATCAAAACTACAATAACTTTGCTAGAACTATACATTTTATTTGAACAGCTTAAAAACATAATCAACAACTTTTATAATTCAACATGAAAAGCTTATTAGCCTATGATGTTTATAGAATATTTCTAAGAAAATAATTCAAGGTCCCTTGGAGTATATGCACACGGGACGATGGCGTACTTCCGCTAAAATCTCAGCCATCTAGGCCATTTCCGTTCTCATATTACTAAGGGGATTTTTCACGAAGTGATAACGATGTGTTTATTAAGAAAATGTTCAAATTTCGGCAAACCGACAGCACTACAGGTGAGCATTGTTAAGCGCCTCTGTGATCATGCCTTTATAAGTGCAAAAGTTCACTTTTCTTTTTTTTCATATTTGTTGATGTACCTTGAAACTGATAGCCTGAAGTGCTTCTCCTCTTTGGTTGTCGACGTATGGCAAAGTGTTTGAATAATAAGACTGGCTGAGATTTTAGAGGAAGTACATCATTTAGCGGAAGTATGCATTTACCCTACTTATGCATTTTGGCTGGGATTATTATTTTTTCACGTTAAAGCTTATGATACATAACATACTAAATAAGTCTGTAGATATACTGTAATAGTGCTGTAGTCTAGTGTGGGCTAGCTGGGAACTCAGTAAGATAACAGCAGTTTGATTTGGGGTAAAGGTATGTGACATTGCAAAAGCACAATTTTGAGGTTTTTATCTTCTAGTTCACTCTCACCTACATACAGAAACATTTTACTGATTGTTTATCATTTAGTCATTTAGCAGACGCTTTTATCCAAAGCGACTTACAGATGAGGAAACATTGGAAGCAATTATAACAACATAGGCAACAAAATACATAAGTGCATCAAACTAGTCCATCAAAGCCTAGCACAGTATACAAAGCTAAGAATAGTGAGGTTAGTAAGGTTGTGTTTTTTTTTTTTTTTTTAAATGTTAAAGAAGGAAAGGGGCAACCGAGTCTGCTGATCTTGTAGCAGCTGGTAGATCATTCCACCAATGTGGTATCACTACTCTGGATTGGTCTTTTTACAAACAACCAACAAGCATGACATAATATAAACATTGTATTATAGCATGTACAAGATAATATAAAACAGTCCTTTCTTATAGTCTCATCAATGATAATTTGCATTGAACTTTGTTCATGACATTCTTCAGTACAAGGTAATTGTGGCGAGCAGGGCGGGACGAGAGCTGTGAGGACACGGCGCGATGCCGTTGACGCGAGTGACCGGTCTCGCATCTCTCACGGGGGAGCTCCGGAAGCATAAGAGGGAAGACAACAGGGAAGGGCCAGAGGACCAGGCCTGGACTTTATGTTCTGTTTAATGATGTTTGTGTGGCCGGCAGTCAACCGTGACAGATGCGAGACCGGTGCATGCGCGGCTGGTGCTCTTTATCACTAACGCCACCGTCCTCGCGCCGTTCCCTCACATTTCTTATAGTTTTGGCATCCCTTTTACTCTTCCTCAAAAATAAATAATATATAATTAAATGGTTATAATATTTTTGTTAAATCATATACTTATGGTGTCATATGAATTCTTGTGTATATAATTATTTTCTAAAGCGCTTCCCTATTTAAGGACAGGGTCTTATATAAGATTGTCAGCTCTTTTATGATTTTTAAACTAAGTCATTTCACTTTGTCAGGAGAAGCTTTGGGATTCACGACACAACACAAACATCTGTTTCTCAATATAGGAAAAGAGGGTGCTGTTGTTTTTGTGCTTTTAGGAAGAGCCACGATGTAAAGCTCTGTTGTTTCCACAGGGGGGCACTCAACAGCTGTCAGAAAAACTGGTGGAACAGATCGGAAAGGAGCGGGTTCGATTGGGTTCCGCAGTGATGACCATCTGTCAGGTAATGACTCTATCAGAGCAGAGGCTTGACACACAGATAACAAGCATTTCTTATGCGGCGCGTGTGATCACTTCTATTCCTTCCAACAAGAAGCGTATTCAGAGACTAGGCAAGAGAACTTCGGTGTGTTTTTTTTGTAGTTTGAAAAGGTTATTTTGTCTGTTCTCTTTGTCTCTCACTTTCTTTTTTGTGTTATATACTGTTGTAAGCTGAAGTGCCTGTCATCTCTAAAATATTTGGATAACTTAAATCAAATCCACTCCATTAGATCGCTCTCATTTGCGAATTGGTGACACAAAATCTTTTGAAAGCCTTGGAGTCACATCAGGGAATTAGCCTATAATGTCGCTCTCACACATAGAGAGGTAAAATCCATTAGCCTTCTTAATGGTGTTACATCGGCATCTCTGAGTAGAAAGTTTTACTCACCCCCACTGTTTATTAAAATGAACTCATTGACTTTTATCATCTATATTTAAGTTAACGCTATAGTGGTATGTGCTAAAATTAAGTTTTAAAACAGGTCCGTTGGGGATGGATTTAACGTGCGTTTCTTGTCACGTTGAGTTGTGGTGCTAACATTGGTGCCACTAATGTAGCTGTAAGGTGCACACTTTTGATTTTTCTCCTGTGCAAAAAAAAAAAGATTTCTTGAAAAAGGGCAACATTGAAAGGGCAGAATTGAAATCCATCAGTCTATTGATTTTCAGTATGGAACTGAAGCTGTGAGAGATCTTGTGCTAGACAAAGCCCACGTCCCGAATCTGTACAGAAATGTAACATTCATAGCAGAACCATGAAGGAACAGGAATAATGGCTGTGCGCGAACATACAAAAGCCCACAGAGGTAATACCTTTCAAGTATTTAAATTGTGATCTTGGAGTAAAAGAACAACATGAATCAGTGGATTTATAACTAGTAAAATTATAGTATAGAATTACATGAACATGCACGGGTCAGGGCTGTGTTTCCCGAAACCATCTTATCACTACGTCTCTCTTAAGAGTAGATTGCTACCACTCCTAAGGTATAACTTAAGAATGACGTAGACGATACATTCAGGTGTTTCTACTCAGGCGGTAGATAGGTCTGATTTGACATCTCAAAGACATAGTATGTAATTTTCTCTGCTAGAGGTCACATTTTTTTTAAACAATAACACTGGTGCAGCTTGATGACGCAAGCGCAGAATGATGGGAGTTGTTGTATTCACCTACACTGCGGATGGAAATCAATGCGACGTGACTCAAAAAAGTTTACTTTAAGATTCAGGCATTAAGTAGACACTTTTTTCCAAAGCGACTTACGAAACTGAGGATACATTGAAGCAATTAATCTTAAGGAGGCAACAATAATAGATTTTAATATATGACATAGTTTTACAAGCGTTATGTTTGATCGTATAGTATATTTAATGCTAACAAATAAGCTGCACGTAACAATGTTTAATGCTAAATTAGGCTACTACTTTGTGTTCAAAATAATAGCAGTGTGTTTAAAAAAAAAGCTCAAAATCCTTATAATAACTTTTATTTCAAATGCACAAATGCATTGGGAACACCCCACATTCTATTCTAAATCAAAACATGAAGAAAAATGCATCAAATTTGTAACTACTGTACAGGAAGTGAAGAACTACTGTTGCAGTACTCACAGGTAGCATCTGACTTTCTTTGGTCAACCTGGAGCTGATCATTGAATGAGTCATTGCAATTTTGGCTATTCTTCGATCCATTAGAATGGTAGTTTTGCGTTTTCTTCCACGTCTTTCTGGTTTTGGTTGCCATTTTAGAGCATTTGATATCATTTTAGCTGAGCAGCCTATCATTTTCTGCACTTCTTTATATGTTTTTCCCTCTCTAATAAATAGTTTTAATCAAATTACACTGTTCTTCTGAATAATGTCTGGAACGACGCATTTTATCCAGATTTTCAGAGAGATATGCACAGTACAACATGTGCTGCCTTTGTCCTTAAAAGGGGCCACTTGTTTGACACCGGTTTCTTTACAGAATGATTTAGCTTTCTAATTGAACTCCACACTGCTAATATTTTTAATACGCCCTTTTCAATAAATGATTCAATTAAACCGAAATTAGCAGCATGCATGTCATGACTGTTGGTTTTCTATTACTCTACTACACCTACTAGTAAAATATTTGCCATATAGAAATATAATTTCTAACAGTGACTGATCTGGTTAGTGATATTGGAGTGCTATTATTTTGAACATAACTGTGTCACTTTATTTGTCAAAATAAATGGCAGCATAACACAGTTTTATATGTTCAGAACATACAGTACTAAAAATACATCTGAATGGCAGTTGTAGACAGGCTGACTTACTATTTATATTTATCACACACTGCCATAGAATAGCTTGCTAGATGCTACAAATACTACCTTTGCACTGGTAGTTTCTACAGCAGTTAAAGCAGAAACCGACAATAGCACGACTCCATTGAGATGCAATGCAATGAGGAGGAACGTAACACTGGCTACAGTTGTGAATATCACTGGCCTTAAACATTGCTGGAAACCTTTGCCATAATATACACAAGTGAACAGAATTGATAACATTGTGCTTGTGGTTTTTGGATATTTGGTTACGCTTTACAGTAAGGTTGAATTTTATAATATTAGTTAATGCTTTATCTAACATCCATTAACACTACTTAAAGGTGCAGTTTGTAAACATTTTGCAATGAAATATCCAAAAACCACTAGGCCAGTGTCATATATTTTGTTCAGATGAGTACTATTTCAAATGTTTCCAACTACTTGTAAATTGTGAGAAAATCGCATTCTAAACAGTGACCGAGGGTTGTGCAGTCGCCTGACCATGGCGTCATATCCACGTTACCCTTTGTTACCACCTTTACTGACGTAGACAAATGCGGAAGTAGCTTCTAGCATGCAACTAACTTGTTTCGAGCAGTCACTTATTTATGGACCACAATTATACCAAACATTTCTAAAATTTTGTTCCTTTAACTCATCCGCTAACATGATTTCTCCTTCCCGTCTGATTGATGGCCATCAGCGGTGGAGTTAAAGACAACAGTTCCCATCATTCCTCGCTCCTTACAGCGTCATCAAGCTATGCCATTGTTGCGATTTTTACAAACTGTACAAACTTAAAGCATTTTTTTTCCGTCAGCAAGTTGTATAACCTTAGTTAGTTAATAATTGTATTGGCATTAGCATTAACTAACATTAAAAATGTTTTAAATGATATTGTTCCGTGTTAGTCCACCTTAGCTAATGCATTTACTACTGTTAACAAATACAACCTCAGGCCGTGTTCAGACTTTACTTCCATTTAAGAATTACTGCTTTTTCTTTTTTTAAGCTTTCTTTTTTTTAAGAACCAATTAAATTCCTCGCATGTTGTTATGGAAACAACAGGTCTATGTCATTGGTCAGCTGTGAAAAAGGAGCTTGATGTAGGGCGTCTTTTTTTTCAACCGCTCTGAGCTGCAGAAAAAGACGCCGGCGCTGATGTTTAAAAAAGCACTCAGGACATTTTTGAAAACACAGTTTACACCATAGGATTATAATGTAAAACAGACGCTAGAACACAGCCTTACTGTAAAGTGTTACTGTGTATTTTGATGCAACAATCATAGCCTACACATTGTGCCTTTAATAAACAAAGCAGAAGATTTATGTTTTGGTAGCTGTTCTCTATCATAAGTGGCACTCTCATGTCTGTGAAACCTTTGGGGGTCATGCGTACATAACAGCCAACACTCATCTATCCCTGTCCATCACTGGCAAAGCCACAGGCTGTCTGCTTGCGGAATTGTCTAAGGAAGACTTAATTACACAGAGCCATGTTAATACAGTATAAGATGCCTTCCTGTGTGCTCTATGCGTGCGTGTTCTCCATTTCCAGTCTTTATTTTCCACAGGGATCAATAAAGAAGATATATTCTACCCAATTATTTCATTAGCCACATTGTGCCTGTGTCCTTGCCGATTTAGTCCATATAAACCTCACTATATAAGGCAGTGTTGACTTTCTGTCTTTGAATCAATTGTAATGTTTTTCTCTTTCAGAATTCAGAGAACGTAGAAGTTAAGACTTCTGCAAGCACAATCACTTGTAAGGCCGTCATTGTTACCTGTCCTCCACACATGGCAGGTTAGTGCACTTGCGTGTATACATAAACTGCGTTGAACCCACCTCGCTGAGAATCACGACGTTCATATCAAACGGTGTGTCGCTCCGACCCGAAACAGCTGTCAATCATACAGTACGTCCCATGCCATCTTCCTCCTGCTGGAGCGCGGCCATCCTGGCTGTGAGTTTGGCTGCCACGTTTTGTTTAACAGATAGCGCACTGCAGTCTGTTGTGGGGTGTCTGGCGAGGACATTTTTAATGTGACAGATCTAAAGACAGTTCTGAATTATGCAGAGTGCCTGAACTGCCATCTTCCCGCTGGCCCTAAATCAGAAAGTACGAATGGCAAGCTGACAGGTGACGAGAACTCTTAAAAACTGCAGACACTGTTGAGATTAGACAGCTGTCCAGAATGCATTTTCCGATATAAAACAAATGCAGTGTTCCTTAAAGAATTGTTCACACTAAGATGAGAATTGTATCATTATTTACACCCCCCCTGTCTATTCAAACCCGTGTGACTGTGTTTCTGCTGTGGAACAAACACAACGGGAGATGTTTGGCAGCGAAATCTTACATGAGGTGACATAACAGATCCATGAAGTAATATAGCCTGGGCTACAGTATATTCCAGTCTTTCAGTGACAGATGATAATATAATTCCTGTTATTACATGGCGCTCTGTAATGCTTGATTCTGATTGGCCAGTGACGACATTCCAAGGTTTGTTCTTTTCAAATATCGCCCTCTCAAAACGAATGACACCCTGTAACCCGGATGCTGCAAATCATTTTGACAGCTGTAGTTTAATATGACACAAAAATTCCTCATAAATATGTATTTTAATAACATATATGACATTATATTTACAAATGATTAAACCAAATTGCCAGTTCTTGGCATTGGACCGCCGTGTCTTACCTTAAAACCGAAAGTAAATGCGTTTTCCTCGCGGAAGGTCTGCATTCGTTTAAAATGAGCTAATTCAATATTTCTAATATTTTTTTCATATTCAATAACTTACTTATGAGGCAAGTAGCCGTGTAATAAGCGGGATGATGTACAAGCAGCCGATCACAATCTGAACACGCTGTCAGGGCTCATTTCTGCGATAACAACCTGTACATTATCCCAACTTAATGATTATTTGAACATCTTTTCAACTGTAGCTCTTAAATTTTATTTGTGTTTCACAATATGGCATGCAACTTATCTTGGTGATGGAGTGGAAGATATTATGCAAATGCTAGGCTTTAGAATTTTTATTTTTGGTTGAAATTCGTATAAGGTCAACGTTAACATCTGTTTGACACATACAAAATTAATATATTAATAAGATTGCATAATAGTAGTGTTACTTAATAAGCAAAATATCTAAGTATAAAAATATATACAATTATCACAATATTTTCTTAAATTATTATTATTATTATTATTATTAGTTCATTAAATATTATAAAAGATTGTTAAATGTATTATGTTGTGCTTTAATAGGGCCTTCACGATAACAGATAGTTTATATACCACATGTTTAATAATAATTCAAGTTAACAATATTATTGCGGTATCTATTATTTATTGTGTAAAGTTTTGTCAAAATAAAAAACTATTTTAATGTTTTTAAGTAAAAAATACAAACGTTTTTAAACCAAACTAAATAAATAATCTGTCAGTCAAATTCATAAAAAAGAATTTGGGCAAGTAAATCATACTCTAAACAGGAGTGTATAGGGAGGCAGAGAGAGAGTTTGGAACCATTGTGGCCCTTAAAGCAACATTTTCATTATTATATATATATATATATTTTTTGCGATATCATTTTGAGATTTTTCACAGACTGCAAACCAACCCTCAAAAGAATCGTAACTTTTTAAGCTTTTCTTTGGCCTGTAGACTCACTCACTCAAGTTGTGGCAGTCTGTGTCCCTCTGCATGTTCTCTTGTCATCCAGGCTGATGGAGATTTAAACTCCCGTCCATCTATCTTTTATAATGAGTGTAGTCACTCCCACACCGTCTCCATTTCAATGATTAATGAACTGTTTGACTGAATACTACTTTACCGTGCTTCCGTCTGCCATCCCAGCTGATGGAAGACTTGATTCTACTGGCAGCCAACAAGAGCTGCGCCTCACTCTACTTTTAACATTCACTTTTTACATACTTTTCCAAATAAGGAATAGTTTGACCAAAAATGTTAATTCCGTCATTATTTACACGCCTTTACGCCAATTTAAACCCATATGCTATTTTTGGAACGCAGTGCAGTTGTTACACATCTCTTGTCGTACAATGACAGTTTATAGAGACTAAAAAACATCCAAAAGTATCAAAAAAGTTGTCCATTTGTTTCTGAAAACAGTGCCATAGTTTTCTGGAAGAAACCAACTGAAATTGAAGTCATTATTCATGTTTAATACTTACGTCTGTCACAAAAGTGGTACATCGATGACACAGAGGACAAAACTGGATCGGTGCGTGTAGTATTCCAACATGAGTGAGTAATGACTTAAATTTCATTCTGTTCCACATGCGGCTTCAGAAGTTTCATTGATTTTTTATATTTCTTTTGGATCTTAACAATCCTTGTTGGCAGGAGCTGACAAACACCCCAGCTCTTTCAACAGCAAAACACCCCAAATTCTCACTCACGGGTGAAGCATTCTTTTAAAAGTACTCATAACTCATAACATTTTTGTCTCTTAACAGTCATCATTCCTTGTGCATTTGCTTACTTTGCTGATACGCACTATTTTC
Organism: Barbatula barbatula; assembly: GCF_947034865.1. Classification (NCBI taxonomy): domain Eukaryota; kingdom Metazoa; phylum Chordata; class Actinopteri; order Cypriniformes; family Nemacheilidae; genus Barbatula; species Barbatula barbatula. Next base: position 9,041,428 of record NC_136787.1, on the reverse strand, counting down.
TCAAAGACACATTGAAATGTGAGCGTTAAGACGGCACGCAGCATCCCTGGATTTTTCCGTCATTTTGGAAAGAACAGAATATGAAGTGTGGGTGTGCGTGGGCAACCATGAGAAATGTGTGTGCGTTAGCTGAAATTGCTGTGCGTGGGCGCGCATGTTGCTGTATGAATCCATGAAGTATTCATGCTACGCTGCCGCAGCACCACATAATATCCCAGTCATCAGACAGGATGGAGGATGCCCATGCTTTTGTCTCGGTAATTTGGCCTGTGCTCAAATAGCTTTGGTCGCATGACATCGGTGGGTTAAAGGCATGTCGAAGCGTAACCCGGCTGGTTACTATATTTAACTGCGAGTCTTTTTCCAGAAAGCTGTACCTGTCCGCACTTGCAGTGCAGCTGCACGCAATTTCAGCAGACTGGCAGAGAATGCGCCTCCCCACCTGGCGCTCTGAAGAGAGAGAGAGCATCTTCAATGATGGTGGCTAACAACCTCACAGATACATCTTATATTACACCTTTCCTTAAATACCTGTTTATACGCCAAGGAAAAATAGAGCCAATCCATTAGCATCCAACTGACAGTCGTGACCTATTTTTTAACGTGGTGCCTTTTTTTCTTTTTTAACCGCCGTATTCCCCATGGCAAGAATGCAGAGAGCACCTGTGGCCCATTAGCCTGAGGTTATCTTACAATTGTTTGTTCCACCAATCATACTGCGGCTGCACAGGTGGCAGAGGTGTCAAAAGCCAAGGAATGATTGAGGGAAGGCACAAAGAAAAAGTTAGAAAAAGGCGCATGAATGGAAGCAGGTATACGACATTGAGCTGTTGAAATGCTGCAGGAAAAGAGAAAAGTACAAGCACTGTCTTCGATGTTTTAGCACTGGAGTGGGTAAAGGCGTTACAGATGTGACATATGCAGTGAAAAACATTGCATTGAACCATCTGTTTATGTTTTCCCAAACCTCCGATGATAGAGTCCAGACATCTTTTTCTTGACGTCTCAATGAAGGGCGCCATTACCGCGAGTGACCTCCTGTTTGATGCGCCGCACTGCCGTTTTGTATTTGTTTCTATGTTTGAGACATTTCTGTTAATGGTTAAATATATAAAGCTTCTCAAAACATTTTTGCAGTGGAAGGCTGTCACACAAGCCACAGAATGCCCCGAAAACCTTACGAACGACGGTTACCACGTGACACAACAAGAGCTTAAAGTAAATAACATTTAAAGACAGCCTGGTCTAAGCTGACTACTGCATTCTGGACCTGGAACACATAAAGCATACATCCAGGGCTAAGTAACATTATAATAATTTAAGTTTAAGATTTAATATATTCACATTGGATGACGCAGGAAATACACACTATTTACAAGTATTTTGTATGTAAGGTATGTATTTAATTGTATGATTGGCCAAGACAGCTTTTTAGCTCTATAAATAAAGGCACGTTTAACTACACAGCAGCTGTATCGCTACAAAACATACCAGAACGAGTCACAGAGCATCCAGATGCTTCCAATACTGTGTATTTATAATAAATCCAATACGATGTGATCAGGTTTATCTGGTGTGGTGGGTATCAACATCTTCCCGTTAGATTATGACTCCCCTGTTACACTGTTACCTCCACTTTAGAAATGTGAACTGTTGATAGTTATGGCAAAGAATAAGTCCAATGTTAACGCTGCGTTAAGTGTTTTTATAAATTTAAAGCTCTTGGCCGTCTACATACATAAGACGATATATCAAATGTGCCTGCTGGCTGGAGAGTAATGTCATCATCCTAATAGACGTTGCTAGAGAAACAAAGTAGTTTTTTTACGGTCTAGGTTAGACTGCTCTTTAACATTATGCGGTTTTAAATGACATAAAAGTATTATATCGTCCGTTTAAAAGCTGTCAAGCTAACATGGTAATGCCTTACTAACCGGACGTCTTAAGCATCAGCCCTACACGCATACACAAGGAATAAAGGGTAATTTCACACATTGCGAAAAATGTGGATACTGTACATGTTTCTGTTTAATATGAGGATAATGCATTATGGATGGGACATTTGCAGTGAAAAGTTGAAGTATAAACTGTTAGAGAACGTCTTTTTACCAATATATTGAACCATATTTTTTTTTATTTAAACTTCTAATGATTGAGTCCAGACATCAGAAAAATAGCATCTTATGTTTTCTTTTTAAGATGGCGTTACAGATGTGACAAAAAGGGATGCAACATACTTTGTAGGAGTTCTGTGAATTAAAATCCACAAACCAGAAGCGAAAAAAAACCAACAAATGGAGAAGGAGAACACATGTGCTCTTTATTTAAATGCTTTCCATTTCCAAATTTTAAATGTTAATAGAAAATTTTTATTAGATTCAATTAAATATCCCCGAATTAATGGGGAAGAAACGATGTTACGGATGTGACATGTACTTAACCTGACTGTGGAAAATGCTTTAAAGCTTTAAAAAGATCTCAAAACCTTGACATCTGAGTAGGGCTGTCAAACGGTTAATTGCGATTAATCGCATCCAGAATAAAAGTTTGTGTTTACATAATACGTGTCTGTGTACTGTACATGTTATTGTAATTTTGTATTAACCAATGCATAAACATACACATACATATTTATGAAATATTTACATGTATTTATATTTTCCAATCATTTAATTATATATAAATGTTTATTATTTTTTATATTTTATATTTGTCATATATATATATATATGCATGTATGTGTTTATAAATTCAAATGAATATGCACAGTACACAGACATCATGGACACAAAGTTTTATTCTGGATGCGATTCATCGCGGTTAATCATTTGACAGCCCTACATCTGACATATAAATGTGTCCTAGGCGCCAATTGTATACACTGAATGCACTGTAAGTTGCTTTAAGTAGAGATATGTAAACTCTTTGTTAATATTCGCAGCTTGAAGGCCATATTTTCATGTTGTTCTGGGTGTTTGGTTGTGGGTGATGTAGCAGACTATCACAATCTGGCATGTTTCACTAGGACTATCTCCATATGTGGCCTGTTATAACACTTTTCTTCATCATGTGATTCAATGAATTAACGTTACGATAATCAGTGAAAAATCCACAAAGACGTCTTTTTAATCAAATTCCCTGCTGTTCATGAAAGATAATAGTGATTAACATTAAATAGGACTTCATAAACAAGGTGCATGTAGTTTGCATACGAATTACGTTTTAACATTAAACCGGCACGTGTAGCATCTGATCAAGTTATAACTGTTAAGTCCCCCCACTGTATTGAAGCAATCTTCCTACGTGACTGTCAAAAAGGCAACGTTGCAGAATTGTATCGAACTAAAGCAAGCAGACAGAGCCTGTCGCTCACAGCCACACAGATATGATGGACTGCCAGGCACAGAGCGATCGCTCTCAATCAATGAGAGCAACTCCATGCCTCAGTCACTGCGACTAAATTAGATCCGTTTCCCCGGTCTGCCGTCGTAGCTCTTTAAAAATAAAGACTCATGTGGGTTGATGTCTGTCAGTCACATGTAACCGATTACAAAAATAAATCAAGGTTAAGAAAAAAAATGTTCAGTGCTGTGTGGTTTGCCTTTTCTGACGCGTGTCGGAACATGCCGTTTTAGACGAGTTAATACAGTGAAAAGCCTCTTGTTTAATTAGCAACATGTTTGTGAAACAAACAACACAAACAAAATTTCTTCGTGACTGTCATCGGGGAATGCGTCATTTGAACATCTTTTATTGTCAGGATGGAAAGATTTATTAACTTTACCGGCAATTAAAATGCTTGTCTGCTTAGTGCTCAATCCGCATGAACTAACGTGGATATGTGAATTTGCTTAACATTTCCCAGATGTTTGCTTCCGAACAGTATTAAAGCACCTTTTTATGTTTTTTTTTTTTATTGCATTGTATTTTCAGAATGTTACTCATTATAACCACATCTACGTTACGGTTTTCCAGGCGCTTAACACGTGTAGCGGAACATAACATTGGACATCCACAGGTGTGATTCTGGAAGTTATTACATTAACTCTGTTTGTTGGCATTTTCAAAAATCCTTCAATGAAGATTTTTTGCCTTGAACCAAAGTGACCGTTTCTGAGATGTAATTGGTATAATCTTACTATTGTTTTAATTAATACATTATTAATAAAAACATTGGTTAACTTTAGCTACATTAGTATGTGCATTTATAAACACACACACATAAATGGATACTGTATATTTAAGAATAATATAAAAATGAATGAATGCTTAATGGAAATTTAAGAGATCATTCTAAAATTTCATTTAATCAGCATTCCTGATGTTTTGTCCTCTTTCCAGTCCATTGTCTGTTGAATTTCAACAAAATCAGACCTTGGGAGCGACAATGTCATCCAACAACAATGTGAAAGACTGACTGCATGACAACACACATGAAAATGTCTCGGTTATGACTGTAACCTCGGTTCCCTGATGGAGGGAATGAGATGTTGTGTTGAGAGACTGACTGGGGATTGATCTTGAGAACCTGTCATCTCTGAGATTAATTTTAAACGCCAATGGGCTCAGCGAATGGCACACACACGGCAGTCTCCGCCCCATACATACGGGTATAAAAGGAAGATGGCGGCAGTCATTCATTCACCCTTTGGGCTAAGGAACCTGAGAGGTATTTTCCGGTCAGCGGTTCAAAGAAGAGTTGTGGCATGAAGACACAACGTCTCGTTCCATCCATCAGTAAATGGAGGTTACAGTCATAAGTGAGACGTTTCCCTTCAGTCGGTCTCTCGACGTTGTGTTGAGAGACTGACTGGGGATCTATCTCCCATACACCACGGCACTGAGCCGTATCACGACCTCAAGCGGAGCGACTAGCGAGTCACAATGAGCGCTACTGTGAGACGTAATTTTCAAGTGGAATAGTAGTGGTGATACTGAGAAGCCTGTACGTACGCCTCTAGTAGCGAGGTGCTGCCCGGAGCCGAATACTCTGTGTCGAAGAGTGTGTTACTGAGGCCACATCCTACCACAAGGGGGAGGTTACATGTGGCGATACTAACATGGTCTCACCAGTGGGGAGAACAACACATGAAAAATGTGTCAGCCGTAATAGGGGGACAAAACCCAGGTGGGACAACCACCGGAGGGGAGGTCACAGATTCACCGTCTGGGAAATCAAAAGTGAGCAATTCAACATACGGAACGACCCTACAGTAGGAGTCAGCCTGATCAGGGGTGACTCTACCAATACTGGACTCGGTTCCATGAGACTACTCCACCCAGTCTGTTTACCAAATGCCAATGCTTAGTGATGGATGGAATGCCTCTACTTCGCCCTGAGAGGGGGAAAGTAGGGATGCTAAATAGCACGCTAGACTCACCTGAGAAGGGGAGAAGGCGCTTTTGCAGGCGTACGCCCAAACCAGGTGCCCGTCCTATACGTTGGTAGCGCTTGGGGCATGGGCTGACACTGGTTCCACTCTGAGGTTGTAGCCCTCCCTCCCTGGGTGCTGTCCCCCATAACAAACAAAGAGCTGCTCAAAGCTTCTAAGGCTCTGTGTGCGGTCCAGATAGAGGTGCACCGCGCGTACTGGACACAACACATTGAGGTTGGGTCTTCCTCCCCAGAGGGGAGCGCCTGCAGGTTCACCACCTGGTCCTGGAAGGGAGTGGTGGGAACCTTGGGCATGTAACCGGGCCAGGGTCTCATGACAACGTGAGAATCACTGGGCCCGAACTCTAGGCACCCCTGGGAATGCCTGAAGGTCCCCCACCCTCTTGATAGAGGCAAGCGCCATCAAGAATGCGGTCTTGAGAAAGACTGGCATCTCTGAGGGGCTCAGAGAAAGATCAGGTCTGACCAGAGATTACCCCTGTCGTGGACCGCCATGTGGCCCAGGAGCCTCTGAAAGTTTTTCAGCGGAGCCGAGGAAGTCTGACTGATCATCCTCAGACAGTTCAGCACTGACTGTGCGCGCTCGTTGGTGAGACGTGCGACATACGGACAGAGTCTAGTTCCATACTGAGATAAGAGGAGCTCTGCGCGGGGGAGAGCTTGCTCTTTTCTCTGTTGATCCGAAGGCCCAGACGGTCTAGGTACCGAAGCACAAGGTCCCTGTGCGTACACAACACATCTTGCGAGTTTGTCGTCGAGATAGAGACGTGAAGGTACGCGAAAGTACGCGTCCTTCAGGTTGATTGATCCAGAATGGGGCGCAGCCCCAACACAACGACGAGAGAACGGCTGAAGGGGAACTGTGCTCATATACAAATAGGATTTTTCTTTGTTTTGCTAAACATGTTTGTATGTATGTACAGCCGCTGAAAATTATTATATAATATAATAATACATTTAATATAATTCCAAAATTATATTTAGTTTTTCTGAATTTACTGTTTAGAGGTATGTGTTTAGGGTAATTTTTTGCTTCATTCTGTGAGTTACAAACAATATTTTTCCTAAAAATGTAATAATTTTCTGAAAATTTAAACTGGAGAAGCAGGTGAAAATAACAGAAAAGATACCATGTATTTTTCAGACCTTAAGCCTTGCAAAGAAAACAAGTTCAGATTCACTTTTTAAGCAATACAACAGTAATATTTGTACATTTCTTTGTCTGTATTTACTTTCTTTCCTGCACATCGGATTTCACTCACCACGGCACATGTGCTGTTGGTGACGTGACAATAAAACTGATTTGATTGATTGATTTGAAAACTTAAAAAATATATATTTTTAATGTGATAACCTTGATTTTAATGACACTTTTCATGTGTCTTGTCATGCTTTCAGTCTTTCACATTGCCGTTCTGTTGAAATTCAACAGACACTGGACTGGAATGGCCAAAATACATCTAGAAATTATGATTAAATGAAAATGTGACATTGTCATAACATTTACAATACAATACAATAAGACTTTCAAGGCAATATATGCAGGTGTTTGCATCTCTCATAAGTACTGTATTTCAAACGTTGGCTTGTTGCCAACCAAATGGTCGTCTCATCACAAAATCAGGTCAGGGCCCCTTCTGGCAGTATTTGTCTCAGGCAAATGTAGAGACAGCCCCGAGGGCCACAGATAAAGTTATTGGATACCCCACACTAACACTGGCAAAATGGCTCTCTTAATTATGGCGTTTTAGAAAAGACATAGTAGTAGTGTTAAATCGCAGGGATTCTTTATAGATTGGCAATTTCATGGAGAGCCAGTCACTGGAGCATTGGATCCAATTTCCCAGAGTGCTGCTTGATTAGAAGGTATTGCTACCTGGATCAATACCATAGGAGGATCACAGACCTACGAGATATTCTATCCCATAATCCCCCCTCTGCCCCACCTTTTACCCTTTAACCTCTTCATTAAATTAATTTTAATCTCTCCTACATACTGTATTCCAGAATCCTCTATGCAAAAAAGTAACGTCTCCGCTGTCCTTCAGAAACCTTGGGGGTTTAAATTGACTGTTTTTCATGAAATAGAAAAAGCACTGCACTTTTTAAGCCATTAAACACTGTGTAGTCAAAGTTGACAAGCACTTTTTAATACTTTTTATTGGTTAGATATTTGAAAAGCCCAATGACAAACATAGAGGGTGACCAATAATGATGATTATGGCCCACATGAACCACATGAACAATGTAAATACATTAAGGCAGAATTGTTATTAGGGGGAACTATCCCTTTGAGATACTCAATGAAACTGTTTGCAACTAATGGTAGTGTAATATACAAAAAGTATTTAAACCTACTTTTATTATTTAAATTAACTTTTTACCCCGACTTTACCCCTGTCTAATTTAACCTAATTTGATCCTCTTGCAGCCCAAATCCACTACGAGCCTCCCCTGCCAGCCGAGCGCCAGCGTCTCGCCCAGTGCGCACCCGTCGGCCACATGCTGAAGTTTATCATCACGTATCCCACTGTGAGTGACACGCGGAACCCATCCGTTTACCCACAGCCGGCTTAACCCACTGTCTCAATACAGAAAAGTGCAGTACTATAATAAAGTTAAGATGTGCAAAGACATGAAGACTTCTATGTTCAGTGTACCGCATTCTATTTCAGTGCACATTTTAATTAAATTTTCAGTCTTAGCTCCGAAGTGACTGCAATGCTACTTTAATTGAATTATGAAAGGATTGTGCGTATAATCAAACTATGAAATGCTTTTTATGAAGCTTTAACCGCCTTTTTCTACATTCCATACATTTAGATAATGACCCTGCCTGGGTGGATGCAAATATATATTGTAGTCATGCTTTATTGGATGTAATTGCATATGTTCATAGATTATGCATAACACATTTGTTTATGCTTTTTATGTGTGTGTTGCATATGGCAGCCTTGTAAGTATGCAAAGCAGTCGGTTGCTGTAGGGAAAAAGTCAAATATGAAATTCACATTGTGAATTATTCACATATTAACCGGCAATTTTTTTCTAATATGATATGCACAAATAAGCTTAAAAGTGAAATTCTGTAATAGTTTACTCATCCTCATATAGTTCCAAACCTGTATAAAAATCATCAGTTGCAAAGGTATATGTTTGCCAGAATGTTTAGGCTGCTTTCAATGCAATGAAGTGAATGGTGACTGGAGACTATTTTAACATAAATATAAAAAAAATGATTGTTAAGGATTCTTTGTGGAAAATAATACTAGGTTGGAACGACACGAGGGTATACTGTTTAAATCATGACCACGTTGTTTTTGTTTTGATGGGCTGTTCCTTTAAATGAATAATGTCATTAATGTGGGATTTTTGAGACAGTTCATTTCTTGTTTGTTTTGACTTGTCAGGCATTTTGGAGGAACAAGGGATTCTCTGGGGAGATCGTGACCCGTCCCTCTGAGGATTGCCCTTTGAGCGTCACATTTGATGCCACCAGCCCCAGAGGCAATCCTGCACTGGTGGGGTTCATCGCTGGCGTACAAGCCCGTGACTGGTGTGGAAGAGAGGTGAGAGACATAGAATGTGTGTGTGTATGTGTGTGTGTGTGATAGATAGAAAGAAACATACTATTATAATAGCATACAGTGAGCTGTATGATGGGGTGAGAAATGGAAAGAGGGAGCAAGATATTATGGAGGCGGAAGTTTAATATGCTCCAGTGTTAGGTCTATGCTAAGTTTCAATATGAGAGTAACATTGGTTTTGCTGTTTGTCAGAACTAAGATATGATGTTGTTGATGTACTAATATGTGTAACGGAGCAGTTTTGAGTATCAATGTGGAACCAGTGTGCCGCTTGTACATACTCTTGTCGTCTTCGCTTGTTGTATGCGTTTGCATTATTATTTGCGTGGTCTAAGCTATGATAAAGATTCTTCAAGAAGAAAACCATATTCAGTCAGGATGCCTGGAGGGTGAGTAAATTGAAAATACTTGTTTTGTCACGTTTAAAAGAAGCATACTATTTTCTAATTCAAGTGAACTTGAAAGTGGACAACAGTTGCTCAGCTGGCACAAGTACACAGTTTTAAATCCGCCATCTTTGCAAATGAAACCACAGAATTGTTTTGAGCCAATAACCTTGAGCAGTAAATGTTATGTGCAGCACGAAAAATATATAATAATGGCTGACGGAAACATTATCCCATGACCTTCACTAACAATTATCTTGACATCAAAAGGAGGTAGACAGGGTAAAATAAGTAGTTTGACACTTTCCGTGAGCTCTCTAAAATAATCTGTGCTTGGAAAAACATGTACAATAATAAAATTATGATAATATTAAAAACTTAATAACAAAATATATTCGTTTGTTAATGGTCATCAGTGGAGGGGACTTTGTAAACTATGGCATGAATCTAACCAAACTGGCATAAACCAGCCTGGACCATCTTAAAAACACACAAGTTGGTTTTGAACTAATACTCTGTGTGTTTGTATTGGTGCAATAATAAATGCATTTAGTTGGCAAATAAAGCCCTTTCCAATAAGCAAACAAAGTATTTCATATTTACTGAAATGTCAAGTGTTAAAGTGGTAGCGTTTAACCGATCGCTTTATCTCTGAAAACAAACACTTGCTGCTTCAAGCCTTCAAAGGCTCTTCCACTGACTGTTAATGTGACAAAATATTGATTTATCTGTCACCCATCGCTCAATCAAAGATGCCCACACATCCTGTGTCTGAGGAAGAAAAAGCCTTTCTAAAGCTAAAATCCATGAAACCCCTAACCAGCTCATCGTTGAGAAAGGCTGGTTTATTGCATCTTTGCATTTTAAAAAGAACTTTTGTTTATCGTGCATTTTAGTACGAATAAATAGACATGGACAGCTTGGTTTCGTCTTCTAAAACACAGCAATAGTCATCAGGTCTGGATGTTTATACAAAGGTTGAATTAAGTGTGGTTTCACCTTTAGTTGGATTTCTCCCCCCTCATTTAATTTAGGTCGGAACCGCGGATCGTTTGCGTCATCAATCCAGCAACTGTTTACCATCGCTTGTAACAATGACGCAGGACATGGCGGCAAAATGCATAACCTTGCTCGCTTCATTTTTATACATTTATGTTTAAGAACATAACGGCACTTTCGTCTGTCTTACGAATGTACTGCAAATGCACTTAAGAACGCTGAAGGCAAACAGAAATGAGATATACGGTTCTCTGCTTGGAGCGCATCAGGCATGCTCGTCATAAAAATGAATGAAGCACAAACCAGCAAACATTTTGTTGATTTTTTTTACGAAAATACGTCATTAATAGCGATGTAGTACGATTGCGTTCATATCACAGCGAACAATATTGCACCCCAGACCTCCCTTTTTAAGCTCGGTCACAGTTCGCTGGTGCGCACCCGCGTTCGGAAGACAGCATTCAGATCATCCAACTCTGACGACAATTGAACCCCGGTGCGCATCAAAAGTGCAAATGTGAAACCGGCCTAATAACGTAGTCTGCGCATTAACGTCACAGGAATTAGATGGAAAAGGTGCTTTATAACAAGCACATGTGCTTTGTTTTAATTGACAGCCGTTAGAGACAGTGACTATCACTTCAACTCTTCATGTGTGCATCTATAAAACTCATCATTTTCTGGCCTCTGTATTTGGTGTAAAGCCATCATTTTGTATTGAATTATGGCCCGGGACACTGAGTTCAAGTGGTATAATGCACAAGATACAGAATTTTTATGTGTACCCCTAACATCTGTCATTTGTTGGCATAGTAACAGCAGGGATGTACGGCCAAGACCCTCTGCACTCATAACTTATAAAGATCTTATACTGAAAAGGCAGTGAGTTATATTGATTTATGGAGGAAAGAGAACTGGTCCTCAACCTTTTCTGGAAAGCACGGTTATATTTTAATGGTGATCGAAGGGTGTGAGGGGAATGATCTACAGTAGACCTGTCAATCAATTTATGTATAATTTACAATAACTCGCCCTCGTGTCATTCCAAACCTGTATGACTTGTTTTCTTCTGCCGAACACAAAAGAAGGTCTTTTGAAAAATGTAGGTAATCAGACAAAATTTACCCCATTGACTTGTATGGACACAAACTACACACCTAGGACACATTTATCAAAATATCTTCTTCTGGGTTGCACAGAAGAAAGAGTCATAAGCTGGGTTTCCATCACGTCATGGAAACGGCAAATTTCAAAATAATAAAAAAATGTATGCTCGCTTTAGGTGTTTTTTCTTTTTTAAGAAAAGGGGTTCATGCAAATAATGGCAGATGGAAACGCATTTGAGGAATAAAATCCTCCAAAAAGTCCAAAAGTCTTCTGATTGGTCAACTGCTTTGGAACTGACATTGATTAGCAGCTCTGCATGAAAAACTTGATACGGTGTCTTAAAAACGTGGCGGTCATGTGCGAAGAGCTGCAAAAGATGTGAGATGCGCAACCATCATGCACGTCTGTCAAACACATGTTTACATAGAAAAAGAATGAAAGAGTAACACATTGGAATGGAAAAACGCGTTTCCCCGAACAGCAGGCATCCACAAAAGCACCGCATTTGTTAAGTTTCGTCTGCTTCCGCAAGTAATTATTGTGAAAATTATTATATTCAGTGTCTTCTCTTACTATTCTTACTGATATGTTGTGCCTGTTTACTATGAAGTGATGGTTGACTAGTTGGATAGAAGCTGCTGCAAAATGTTGCGATGTTCCAAATTTGCGCATAAGTTAAATTCACAACTTTGGATGGAGACCGGGCTATAGGTAGGTTTTGAATGAGATAAGGGTAATAAAAACTAAAAAATACTATACTGTTCATGTTAAATAATGCATTTATTAATGTTAAAAAGTACAAGCTTATTGTAAAGTTTTCCTCATTCTATTTTAACCGACAGCTTATAAACAAACACATCTTTGCTCATTTCAGATGAAGGAGAGAAGAGCTGCTGTCATTTCCAGTCTGGTGAAGTATCTCGGCCCTGAGGCGTCCACCTACATTCACTACCAGGAGAAGGTATGAAGTGAATTCAGCCAAAAGGTGCATTGAAGTCATGGAATGTACAGTCATCATCATCACGTAGAAGTTTGAGATGCAGAAGTGCACAGTATACAGTGACACCAGTGGTGGTCGAATCTGTTGAAGTGGGAAGATGCTAGTTTAGGTCGTAACGGATGCATGGTAACTCAAACTTAAAAAATATATATATTTTTTGCTTTTAGTTTTGGCGTGAGCGGTGTTCAGGGACAACTGCTGGAAAAAGTGTTGTGCTATTTTGTGTTGTCGGAAATGGACTAATCCTTTTTTCATGGATAATTCTTTAGGACACTTTTGGGTCTGTGGAGGTTTGTCTTCATTTAAAAATTTTTTTATCCAAAGCGACTTACAAAGAGTTCAGGGAGCAATAAGCGATATGTCATACAAGAGCAATAGTACAATAGGTGCTAATACAAAGTTACTGGTTTTAACAAAAGCTAGACCACTACCCGTTGAGAGAAGAGGGTTAGTGTACGTTTTTTTTCCTTCATTTGTCTGTCAAGTATTCACAGAATAGGTTTGTTTTAATTAGTTTTTTGAAGGTTGTGAGAGATGTGGTTGACCGGACTGCATTGGGAAGAATGTTCCACCAGGAAGGAGTTGTGAAGGAGAATGACAAACCAAAGGGAAAGGCAAAATAAAGCCCCACCCTACATTTTGATCTCATTTCAGAAGCCGTTTCACTCTGATACACGTCACGAAATGGAAAAGAAGTTAATCGCAACTTCCGTTTCATGATGACTTTAAAGCACTACAGAGGCTGACACAGGACTAAGATGTCTTCACGTTTTTTGCTTCTTTGCCGAAGGATAACGTTGTGGTGAGGAAGGCGGGTCGAGAGTCGTAAGGCGGGGCCGGTGGCGTGAGTGATAGTTGGAATCAGCTGTGCGCGCACCAGTCCCGCATCACGGCTCTCGTCCTGCCTTCCTCACCACAAACATATTTACGAAATGCGCACTGTAGAGCAGTTTGTCCATTTAGGGCTACTGTAGAAACAACATGGAGAATTCCATGTGAGGGTACCCTCGGTGTATGAAGATAGAAATAGCTCATTCTAAGGTAACAAAAACATAACGCTTCATTAAGTAAAGTCTTTATACACCTCTGAAGACATACGTAGCTGTGTATATTAAATTGAATATCTGTCAACAGATCCACCTTAGTCTTACAAAGTGCACCTATAGGACTGTCATGATTCTGCCGCATCATGTTATGTTTCTCTTGGTCTAGTGGCAGGATCATGACAGAGTCTCATGTTTTGTGTGGAGAGAGGCGATTATGGTTTATTTGCTTTGCCATATACTCTCTCGGGTCTCGTCTCTGTTCCCATCCTCTCGTTTCCTTGTTTATTGCTTGTTGATTAGTTCATGCCCGCATCTGTACCCATCTTGATTATTCCCTTATTTAATGCCCTTGTGTCTTCTGTCTTGTGCTGGTTCATTGTGGTTTGTGTGGTGAGTCCTTGTGTCTTGTTAGTTTAGTCCAATCTAGTTATTTTGTATTTTATTCAAGTTTTCTCCCTGTCTTGTCAAGTTTAGTTTAGTTATTCCACGTTCCTGTGTCCTTGTTATGTTACCCCCACGTGGGTCTTTGTTTTGTGTTTATTTATTAAATATCTGTTAACCCCGTACCCGCTGTCTGCACCTGGGTCCTCTGTCCGTGTCTCACCACCCGCGATCATGACAAGGACAGCTTAAACATGCTTTTTAGTCTGGGACTCAAGCCTTAAAGGGATTGTTCACCCAAAAATGAAATTTCTATCAGCATTTACTCACCACTTGTCATGTAAAACCTGTATGACTTTCTTTCTTCTGCAGAACACAAAATAAGATATTTTAAAGAATATTGGTAACCAAAAACTGTTGGTCCCCATTGACTTTTGACTCTTGGAGGTTTTGTTGATTTTAGCTTACCAACTTTCTTCAAAATATCTTCTTTTGTGTCCTGCAGAAGAAAGTCATACAGGTTTGAAATGACAAGAGGGTGAATAAATGTTGACAGATTTTCATGTTTGGGTAAAGTATTCCTTAAAATGGCCTTAAACTGTACCTTGACTAGCATGATATCGGTGTAGTGGCGCTGGTGTTGTACTTGACAACCCTAAAGAAACTCAATCGCCTCATACACTATTAACCTGAGCTCGTATTAACTCAATTTCAACAATAATATATGGTGTGTACTTCCAACCACACGTACAAATGACAACATTTCACAATCTTCAATCGACACAAATGTCAAAGCTCTCAGCTGCTTCAAAGAAATCCCACTTGAAGAATAAATCACAGCAGAATGAGTCAGCATGTGAAAGGAAAACACATTGTCCAGTCGCAGGAAACCTATTAAGAACCCCCAGAGTTCATCACCTATTCCACACTTCCCTCAAAGCCACACAGCTCCGGCCAGTCAAAGGGTGACTGTCACCAAAGGCGCTAACTGAAATGGAAATCGTCTAAATGCACCATTTCACAAAGGAAATGTGAATGTATTCCGTCCGAGGAGGGAAAAAGATGTTCACAAGGCGTAATTGAGATTGACAAACGAGTGGATTGGTTTGCCTTTGACAGTTTTGTAAAATGTTTTGCCGTGGTGTGCAAAGGAGCACTTTAGCACAAAGTGAAAAGGGTGAATAGCCTTGGGCAGTTTTCGGACTGAAGAGGGAGAAAGCGAGAATGTGAGGCGTTTCTGCTGATGGCAAGTCTTCTTTTGAGGTGATCAGCAGCAGTGAAAGGAAGCACGCAATCTTTTTATCTGCAGAATTACCCACAGAGCGGATAAACGTCTCACGTGCCATGCTCAAGGGTGAGGTGTGCAAAGCCTGCAACAAAGCAGATGTGTTCATTTTTTCCTTCGACATGGACGTGAGTGTGGCCTCTGCTTACTGAAGCATCTTGAATTGAACACTCCAGATGGCGTTGAGTTCGTTCGGTGTACAGCAGTTCATTGTTAACTGTTTAACCTCCATTATATAATTCAGAATATGTACACACTGTCTCTTAGAAACAGTGGAAATGTTTCACCAAACCAACGTTTATATATTTCACCCATTTACTTACTATTCATTACACACCTTTACAGTACTTGACAAGAAAAATGCCCTCAGATATTTAGTCTTGCTTTATGAAAGAATTAAGTAAGTTATTGTTTAAAACAAGCAAAAACACTTTGGTTTAAAAATATTCAATTTGTTTCCAACTAGAATCCACCTAGTGATTCTCAGCCATTTCCAGCACTGTATATTTTAAGTATATATATTTATAGAAATAGTCAGAATAACATCTGCCGATACCAATTCAAAAGATTCAAGATATTTTTTAACTTTCTGAATGTAATTAATTCAAATAGCGACTATTAATATTGAAATATTGAAATCAAACTGGTGATATTTCTTAACATTTTCTATATGCAGAGCACAGATTAAATGCATTTTCTGTCCTCTTTTGATTGACAGGATAAAAATCGACAGCAGACAGTGTGAAAAATAGCTTTTATTGACCGATACGGATTATTGGCCGATATATCTCTACTTTAGTAGATGTACTCTAGTATTAAAAACTCCTACTTACTTACACTTCAAAGTGTACTTCCATAAACTAATAAAATGTGCTTTATCAGCTACAAGTATACTATCTAGTACTAACTAGTATAGTATACTATGCTGATAGTATACTAACTAGTATACTATCAGCAAACCTCTACGTTCACTTCTAGTACAATTCCGGTATAAACCAAAGACGTAGTTGTATACTACTTGTGTACTCCATACTGTAGTATTGAAATAGTGCACTTACAATTTACTACTAGAACATTATTGTTAGTATACTTAGAGTACAGTAACTGTAGTTTTTTAAATACTTAAATACTACTTGACATGCATACCTCTTTTAAGGAACAGCATGATGTCAGCATGCTAAATAATGCACTGCAGCTTGCAATACCAAAGCAAACAAAAACCTTGTGTAGATTATAAATAAATAATGAGATAATTTATATCAAACTTGCTAAGTAATAAGAATCAAAAGAATCATACTGTTAGAATGATGTCATGAAGGTAAGGCATTCCAATAATATTGTAACATGGGTAGCCTATGCATGTCTTTAATAACATATTTTATGTACTTCATACTTAATCTAATTATGAATATAGGTAAAAACTAGAGGGAACCACACAGAATTCTCACAAACTTCAGAAGTGACCTTAAAAAAGTTAGATAGTCAATAAGCAGGACGTTAAGGATGATGTGAAGATGCATAAATAAAAACCCACTTGATGTTGTTTGGTTCATTTAAGACAAACAATCCAACTGTCTGCCAAATGTTGTTTGCCAGACATCCAAAAGTTTTGTCAGTGTCATCACAAAAGGCAGCTGCATATTAAATTCACCTCTTCAGGAAAATAAAGCACAGGCTACGTCACAGTCCCAATTAGCAAATGTTTTTCAGATTATTTATTAGCAAGAAATTGGAGGTTACACTGACACTGACCGATGCAAAATGGTAATGCTTGTTTTCGTGCATTGTGATGTGTTCAGGACTGGGCCAAGGAGGAATACAGTGGAGGATGTCCTGTGAATGTGATGGCCCCCGGGATGCTAACGTATTACCACCCCAGTCTTCGAAAGCCCTTCGGCAGGTAAACCAATTTCACCGAGCTCGCAGTGTCCCTTCATGTTCACCAAAGCCTGTTTTAAATCCTAAGTGCTCCATTTCACACCAGCTCTTCTTAAAGGAGTTCACCAAAAATGCAACTTGTCATTATTTAGTCAAGCGTGTCCCAATCACGCTTCTGGAATGTTCTCAACACTACACACTTTCAATGTTTCTTCTTTCGGACACCACATTCAAGTGATGATCTCTGAGATGTTCGTTAGATTAAGGAGACATCCAGAACCCAAATACTCTTTTGTCTTTCCAAACACGAACGCTGTTATTATTTGAAATGTTTTAAGAATCTTCACGCAGACCTTTTTTCACTTAACTGCAGGTCAATAAATGTGTTGCTATGTATAATGTATTTGGTGTTATTTTAGAATTTTACATACTGGTCATTATAATGCTTAATTTTTGGAAACAGGTTGCGTAAAAGATTCTTCACATTTTGAACCTGATCTAACAGATATTTTATATGAATTTGTATGTCGTGTGAAACATAAAAAATGTACGATTACTAGAAAAAAGCAAAACTGAAGCCCGCCCCTAAACCGAAGGTCACAGGCGCGAAAGCAAACCGTACTAAAATGTACGAACGAGATCGTCGGAATGCAAAGGAATAAACTAAAATTAGCCATCTGATCTCAGCTACGTTTTTGCCATGTGTTTTAGTGTTTCTCGACACAGTTTGAATGACACAAGCTGAGAATTCAGCCCCTTCTACCACCGACCTGCCGATACACAGGGTAAAAGTGAGTGTATAAATGCTCCTTTAACCCAGAAGCACAAGCGCTTCCAAACCGCATGACTTAATGTCAGAAGGACGACGCTCTTGGGGGAAAAACGTCTCAAGCCTATTTGAAATTGGCCCGTTTTGCGATTGACAGGGCTGAACAAATGCTCGCCCAAGGAGAACGAAGAGAGCGAGCGCACGCCGGATGCAGTCGAGGGGGAAATTTCCATAATAGAATTAAATCCATAGAGAAGTGAATGAGCTCATCATATAAACGTGGTCGGGGCATGTACGGACTTCTTATTTTGTCTGATACCTGTGCGGGCGGGGCGCTGTGTCCTTAAGGACGCCTGTAATCTGTCCTTGACCCAATTGGAAATGTACGGATGCTAAACTGGATACGTCATCATTTAAAGCATGAATCCATTCGTCCTCTGAATATTTACGAGATTTTTAAGTAGATGTTAATAATTAAAGCATTGAATTAGGAAATGATGTCTGGTCCTCAGCACAAGGTTCTAAAGGAAGCGTCTTGCTTGAGAAGTCTCGGGAGAGACCGGTTCGAGCTTTAGCAAAGCACCAGGCTGTAAGAGATTTTCTACCTGACTGCTTTTGATCCACATATGCAGAGTTAGAAGTACAACTCTTGCTCGCCATAGACTCTGGAACAGAATCCACCCTTTCATGTCTTCACACAGACAAAGAGCATAGGTGAAGAGCACTGTGGGTAAAAGAGATCCCTGAGGGGTTTCATGCACAAGTCCAAGCATCCATAATGCATAAAGAGTAAACAGTGCGGTGGATGGGACACCGTCATGCATAAAGAATTTGTTGTGAAATGCCAAACTACAAAAAATGAAATTATTGTCTTCAGGAAACCAATCAGGGAGCTCTTGTAGGTAGATTATAAACAGACAGGGAAAATCATCTTCTGGAGGACTGTTTATACAATTTTTATACATGCAGAAGAAAGAATCCTGCATGAAGTCCTGCTGGGATTAAAGCAGTGCTTCTCCGCTTTGCGATCCAGATTTGAAATTCACCATCGACACCCGACACAGCACCAACATTTTTTCGTTTACAATCGTAAACAAAAGGTTTTTAAACATGACATGATCAAATATTTAGTTTTATTAGTTTCACAAGCTTTGACGTCAACAACTTTTAACGTCGAACACTTTTTTCCTCCTTTTTTTGCTATCTTAAAGAGATAGGTAACCCAAAAATAAAATTGTTGTCGTCATTTGATTCACCCTTATGTCATTCAAAACACAAAATATATTTTCAGAAAACTGGTTTTGTGTCTCATTGGGTGCCAGTGTTGTTCGGTTACCAACGTTCTTCAAAAAATCTTCTTTTGTGTTCTGTGTAAGAAAGAAAGTCATACTGGTTTAGAATGACATGAGGGTGAATAAAAGGTTTTAGGTGAATTGTCTCTTCAACTCTTTATGTTTCTGTTACAAGTTACATTAAATGGATCATAGCTTTGTTTCCTGGGTCACAACCCACAACCCAGGCCTTTAAGCTTAAGAAATTACATTTTAGTCAAAATCATAACTGACAGCACAAAGGTTACATCCAACTACGTTGTTTTATTTATTTTGATGTGCATACAGGTATTAGGAACTACAGGTGTAACGGTACGCGTATTCGTGCCGAAATGTCATGAACTGTCACGGGCAAAATTTTAAATGAAGTCATCATTCCTATGCCCTACTCCCTTTGAATGGCAGAGCCCTAGGAGTTTAGATTTAGGAGTGAACAGGGCATTTACTTAACATTATGCAGACGTTTGGAATGCACTTTCCTCATTATGTTCCTGTGACAATGAAGCATTATGTCCGTCAGCAGATGTCGCTATTTTAAAGGCATAATTTAAGCATAAAACCTAACTGTTTGCAAATAAACATCCATTTTATATTTTTATAAGTTTTTAAAATATGCTTTATAATATAAACACTAATATTGTGCATTACAAATGCGTCTATTTGCGTCTTTACATTTACTGCTAGATTTGCGTTTGGTGTAAACGCAGCATAACACCGTGTCTACACCGGGCGCGACGAGACACGTCAAAATACTTTAGAAACGCATTATAATTTCAAATTTTGTCCACATTTGATGCGTTGCGGAGCAATGAAACAAATCCATTAAGAACAAGCAGTTTGTCATGTCGCATCCCGCCTGTCTCGTCCGGTGTAGACACAGTGTAAGAGCTCATTTTCAACTGTCCTTACCTCTGTTGATAGGATTCATTGGGCAGGCACGGAAACAGCGACCCAGTGGTGTGGCTACCTCAGCGGGGCGATTCAGTCTGGTCAGCGGGCATCCGTAGAGGTCCTGGCTCAGATTAGCCCATCCTCTCTGTCTCAGCAAGAACTACTGGCAGTGCAGGCTTCTCAGATATCCCGTGACCTGAAAAAGAATTCCGAATGCAGGTCGTCTACCTCGTGCCGCATCCTGGCTGTGGTTATGACTGCAGCTACACTGGTGACTGCTTACCTCCTGGCCAGGCCCCAACTGGGACTCGAATGGATTTGATGGGATTTGCTTCTTTTTTTGGAAATGCCACTAATTTGTGTCTCGGAAGACGTTGTAATTTAGAGCTCATCTTAAATCGGGATGGTTGGGGAACATTGATTGTGGTTTAATTCAAAGAAAATATATTCTGTCATTAAATTCTCTGCATCCATGTTGTTTCAAAGCCTTACGTTATTTCTACCATAGAAAATAAAGGAGACATAAGAGTCATATGAAGTTTAAATGAGCTCTGTGCTATATTAAAATTGTTTATGTGAACAGACTGAAATGTAAGTCGCTAAACTGAAAACGTGCAGCTATTAGATCAAATGTGGTTTGACGTCGGTGAGGTTTGGGCACCAGACACCCGGCGACCAATGACTTCTGATGTAATTGACATCCAAAAACTGAATTTATTCGGTTGTGTTCAGAGGACTCATAACATACAGAACGCCAGTCATAGGGAATAGTTGTTGTTGTTGTTTTCTATATCCTTTCAAGTGTTTTACAAAAATATAAATATAGACAATTTTATTCAAATAAGCTGATGAGAAAATTCTCTTTTTGCGTCACTGAAGCCAAATACATACCAACCTGATCTCACTGAAAATACCAATTTAACGAGGTGGCAAATATGTATCAAACAGTACTAGGTGAATCACACATTTATTTCTAAATGATTATTAGAAAAAAAACAATAGCGAAGCCCCTCCCATAAACCTAACGTCACTAGGATGAAAGCAAACCGTACTAAAGCGTAAGAAAAAAATCTTACAAATTCATACACCTTAGCCACGTTAGGTTGTGTTATTAATTTAGTTTTATAGGTCTACTATATAATATCAAAGTATTATAAGATGATTGTATGTAAGATTAAGATTATGAATGTGAAACATTACATTTCTATATTTAATCTTTAAAGCTGCTTTTGAAACTGCCGTATTATTATTAGGTGATGTGTGTTAGGGGAGTATAAAATATCAAAGCAGAGAATTGACGCAGACACACTGAGAGCTGTCAACGTTATTGTCATGCACAGTAAGTGCCTCTCTGTTTGTCAAGCCTGTGGTACATCTCAATTGTTTCCGGTGCTTTAGAAGAATAAATGCGTTCGGATGCTCAACTTTGTCATGGTTTCTTTAAACATGCTCAGGTTGTGTAATGGCTCTCTCGTTGAGGAGTGAGGCAGGCAGAAAAACAAAGAGAGACTGGATTTGATATAGGCGTTGGCCACGTTGGTGCACTAGTTAACCATCAAGAGACTAGTCAATTAGTGAGCTTGACTAGATTTTTTCTTGCATGATTAAAGTTAACCTATTTTTCCTGTTTCAAGCATGCAATTGCACTTGTTATTTTTTGTGAGCAAACCACACTTGGCTGTTGCTTATAATCCATACAGTACGCTTATAAAGTATACATTTTAAAAACTGCTGGATTATCAACCCATGGTTGGGCCAAATATGGACAAACCCAACCGTTGGGTCAAAAATAACCTATAATGTCTATTTGATGCAAACATGGGATGAGACAACACAGATTATGTTATTTTATACTCAAGCTTTTAAATAGTTTAGTGTATCTTCTTAAAATTGTTAAAAATGTAAATTCTGTCATCATTTACTCCTCTTCTTGTTGGTAACCAAACAGTGCTGGCCTGGCACCCATTCTCTTCTGGAGACAAAAGCCAAGTCAATGGGTGCATTGACATTATGTTGACAAATGATGACATCATTTTTATTTTGGGGTAAACTATCACTTTAACTTAGTCTGTGTGTGTGTTCCCTGGAAATCGACCTTGCAGGGTTGTTATCATAAAAAATATTTACACATTTCTGATCATTTAAATCAACTCAAAAACAGGCCTAAAAAATAGTTTTTTAGTTTAAATTATGGCACTAACAATAACCGAAATTAGTAAAAACTAAACTAGTGCTGTCAGAGTATTACATTATTCACAGATGTTTCATAATTCACAACATTATTAGATTAGATTTTTTTTAGATTCAACTCTATTGTCATTACACATATACAAGTACAGTGTAACGAAATGTAGTTTAGGTCTTAGCCGAAGTGCAGTTAGCAAGTGCAGGATATTCAGTTTGAATAAATACAGCCGGAAATGCATAAACTGATATCCAAAAGCTCCTGCCGGGTGTACGATGTAAATGCACAACTGTTCTGGACGAACAGACCCGAGATGAGCAAGAAATACACTATATAAGCGATGTTCATGCTCCGCCATCTTGGTCTAAATAGTTATTGGTTTAAAAAATTATTGCGATATCTGTAGACTTTAAAATAAATAATAAATAATGCTATCGGTCAAATTGATCTTTTTGTTGTTAAAGGCTTATTAGCCACAACATGTCGGTGTTTGGTCACTTGTTGCTTGTTTTTAATGCCTAAGCCATAAATAAAAAAAGGCTTTTAAAATTTTTCACCAAATTTTCGGGTGCCTTACCGTGATGTGCATTGAAACCACGGTATCGGTCATCGTGATTTGAGATATCACGGTTATTGTTATTGTTCTGGTGTGTTTTGTGACTTGCCTAAACTGAACTAAAAATAACAAAATATGAAAATTACAAAAGAAAATTAAAAACATAGCTAAAAGGTAACAGGAAACTAAAAAATGTAAAAATTGAAGATAATTTAAAGTATTAATAAAACCACAAATAAACTACTGCTGACAAAAGGCCGAAAAAAAATGATACTGATACATTTAATACCACACTTTTATGTGGAATTACAATTTCTATGAGGTATAAAAACTTTTCCAAAGCATGTCCTGTTTCATCAAGGCCCTTAGTTTTGCACGACTCGTCTGCAGTTGGCATGTCAATCCGACTGTAATATACTGTAGCCATCCACACTGAACTGTATCACACGCACTTGCGGATGCACGCGTGTGGCCGCCCACATGCAGCACGGACTCCACGGCTCTGGAAGGGTGAGATGAATGAGCCATTCGTACCGAGCTCGCGTCCCTGTGAAAGTGATTTAATCGCTGGTGCTTGATAACACGAATGATGGAGAAACCTCCCGTCAAGCTTGCATGCTCTTCAAGGGGCTGTTTGACTTCTCTAGTGTTCTGTAGACAGCAGGGGATCGGACTTGTTCGCCCCCGGTCATATTTGACTTCATTACGTTGATCTCATGGGGCATCGGCTTTTCTTTTTCCTCTCGTTTGACCCCCATCAAGATCAAAACCCTGACCAACATATTTTTGTATGTGTCCGATTTTCAAGCTCAAGTCGAGATGTCATACTGTAGCCAGCACAGCACGTCTTACGGACTCTGGCCAGAAGCCACGGGGAAGATGAGTCTCTCGCTATTGTGAGTCTGATTTTTCATTCCATTTGCTAGATTACCTCCGCGTCCTGTCGGATAGCCACACTTCTTCATTTAGAGCAGCTCCACAGTGGGGATTGGCTATTATTTTGGGAGTCTCACGCACCGTTCAATGGCTCTCACAGGAAACGGTTGGAATCCACCGCTTAAAGATTGCATAATGTAACAACTTGTCCCAAGCATTGGCAGATTGCCTGCGTCAGTTTGCGGTATGAGTTATCTGATTCAGAGCAACGCTCCGACTTCACAATCGTGCCAAGATGGAAGGCCGCACACCTGAGGGTAATATGCATACTATTAGAGAGCTAGAATGGACGGGAAAGTCAACAGCGTCCTTCTCTTGCGATAAGATGTGTGGCATCACACTGTGAATCTGTAATATTGAAAATAACTTAGGCCTGGAGTGTTGAAATCGTCTGTATTTAAATGCCTTTCCGTTTGGAAATCGAGCAAAATCACATACCGTTCTGTCTGATTTGAGTTTTTTTGATGGAACAGGCTTTGACATTCAACTTAAATATAAATCATTCAAATGAATATTTCCGTAGGCTTCATAAAATATTACGTCACATTTCAGAAATGTCTGACTTTTGCCAGAGTGGAAAGATTCATAATGTCGATTTTGTACACGTTACCTTTTTAATTCAGTATGACAGATGGCTTTTATTCGTTTTCCATAAAAACTGCTTGCAAATCTGGTTTACAAATATAGCTTGTTCTGGTTTCATCAGACGCAGGCGCTGGGCCAAAGTTAAAGGGATAGTTCACCCAAAAATGAAATTCTGTCATTATTTACTCACCTTCGAGTTGTTCCGAATCTGTATAAATTGATTTGTTCTGATGAACACAGAGAAAGATATTTGGAGGAATGCTTATAACCAAACTCGGACCCCCATTACATTGGACCCCATTCATAACCATCGTAGGAACAATTACTTGATCATTTTTTTGTTCTGCTAAGCACAAAAGAAGATATTTGGAAGAATGTAGAACAGCAAACAGTTCTGGGGCACTTTTGACTACCGTTGTATTTTTTCCTACTATGGTAGTCAAATGGGGTCAAAATCTGTTTGGTTACAAGCATTCTTCAAAATATCTTGGTGAGTAAATGATGACAGAATTTTACCTTAGTCTTACATGTTTCTTCAAAAATAGAATGAGAAATGAGCGGACACAACATAAACAAAGGTTATGTGGCCGAAACTTACATTTACATTCAGCAGCCGCTTTTATCCCAATCAACTTACAGAGAGCTCAGGGAGCAATAAAGCAATATGTCCTAAGGGATGATACCAAGTTACTGGTTTCCACAAAAGCCAGAACAATACCTGTTGAGAGAAAGAACGAGAGGGGCAAGTGTTTTTTCCATTAGACCTCCGCAATGAAGTTTTAAATTAAAAATAGACATAGAATAAAATACTTCACCCAAAAATGAATACTTCATCAAATCTATAGACCTTTCATCGGACACATGCGCCTGGACCGCAGTTAACTTCCGGTTTGTGTTTGGCTAGTGTCTAATAATAATCTAACATTTAAAATTTAATTTAATTTATTATTGTATGTTCATTTTATGTAATAAACAATTTGTTGAATGGGTCCTGTAGTTTGGTTGCATTTAAAGAAACCATTGGAGAGACGAGTTTATCCAAGTAACGGTTCTTCCCCGTTTCATTTGATTGTTATCAGAAATAATCTACAGGCATTCTATTGTTTGTGAATATGTACCTGAAGTTAACTGCAGTATTCTCAGTAACGTTTGTTGATGTTGTCACTTTGAAACCCTCTATATAAGCAACGTGAAAGAGCCACATCTGAGAACTAAATTTTCCCTCTGGGAAGTTTATTCTCGTCTGAGAAATAGTTCATATAATGATTCCTCTCAAGCACTGAAGTCTCGGATCATTTTAACCACTATTTGAACCATCATTCTAAAAGGTTAAAAGGATTTGTCTCCCATGGAAACATTTTGTCCACGCAGTCCCCCTACCAAAGACAGTATAATACAGTCATATATCAACATTAAGGTAGAAACAAATCCTGGCAGCCAATATTTCATCACTATTTTATTCAAAGAGACTATTCAAATAAAACAAGACATTCCCTTACAAGTTGCACTCAGCTGTATTTCATTAAGGTTTTAACTTTCTATTAAATGTTTAACAAGTGCACAGATATGTCATATTGTCCCAGCGAGAGTCAGACTAAAGCGAACGTTTGAACTGTTTTTCTTTTCGCGACTTCTTCTTTTGGATTTCTATTTACAATGGGAACCTCATTTACATGATAAAACAGACCACTGCTTTCTTATCCATTAACAAGTTCTTGCTCTTTTCCATCCAGACCTTGTACTCCTTGAATCTGAGCACTCGGTGTCATCTCTAAACTTTTAATTAGCCTCAAGATGTGTGCCTAAAAGAGATGTTCTGCTTGGGTGTTGCATCAATCCCATGGTCCCTAGAGGATGTAAACCCACACCGGAGATCAAAAGTGGAACAGAGATGTCTTTGCCATGAGATTTTTTCATGAGACCTAATCTCCGAGCAGTCCCTTGACGCCCACATCAATCTGTAAATTGTGTGTCAATCATCCGTGATGCAATCGCACTTTTAATAATCACTGATAGCCTAAAAACGCCGTTTGAAGGAGTATTTTTGAAACAGGCCTGTTCTGTGTGTATGGAATACATTATTCACAACTCCTAAAACTTCTTGTACACGTTGATCCCATGTGACCGTAACATTTTACTTAATAAGTATAAAAACAAATGTAGGATTAAAAAAAATGCTGCAATTATTTCCAACCATACGGCTAAAATCAATAAACATCCTAACCAGAGAAAAATGTTGTTGCTCAGATCTTTCTCTTTCTCAGCTCAGGGGATTTGATGGAGGTCGCAGTTGTATTTTTTGGCAGAGAAAACTAATTCTCAGTATCAGATGTTTCTCCTAAGATTGCTCAGAAGAAATAAAACAGAAACATAAGCGACACAATTGTTCAAATGCATTGTTCAGGATAGTTCATTGATGTAAAATTTCAACAAAATGAAACTTCAGGGGTGACAAAGTCCTCCAACAGCAATGTGAAAGACTGACAGCATGACAAAACACATGAAAACATTATGACACAAAACAATATTTTCAAATGTTCAAATACTACTGTTGCTTAAAAGTGAAAATGAACTTGTTTTTCCTTCCAGTATTTGAGGTCTGAACAAATAAAGTTTTTTTAAATAAAATGTTTTTATTTACCTGTTTCTGCAGTTTTCATCTTCTTCAATTCAAAGCAAATAGAAACAATGGTAACACTTCAGTATGGGGGGCGATTCTCACTATTAACTAGTTGTTATTAACATGCCTATTATTGGCATATTGGCTGTTTATTAGTACTTATGAAGCACATATTCTGCATGACCATATTCTACATCCCTAATCCTATACAACTACCTTACAAACTATTAATAAGCAATTGTATTGAGGAAAATGTTGTAATGAATGGTTTGTTAATAGCGAGAATTGCCCCCTTTACTGAAGTGTGACTGAAACAATATTTGTATTGTTAGCAGTTCACAAAATAAAACAAAAAACTCAAATTTTACCTAAACACTATAAATAGTCAATTCAGAAAAACTGTTTTTATATTTCGCAATTGTCTCTTAATCGATTCTGTGGCTGTAAATAAAATACATATTTTACAAGATAAATTTTTCTAATCATTTTTTAGCATCATTGAATATCCTATGCACATACTGTACTAAGAGTCGATCATCTAGGCAAAGTGTTTAATGGAAAGAAAATGCTTTAGACTGAAGGCCCACAACAGCTTACCGGGTCACCTATGAAGAAAAATAAATCCTTCTAATGCACAAATTGAATGAAGTACATTCATTAGTCCAAGTTTCTGTTTGACATTTAACACATAATGCCCTTGAATCCATCCGGTCTGTTTTGCAAATCCGATTTCGTTGGTCTTTTGTATTTGAGCGCTGTACTCTCGGGATGTCATGATTGAGGTTAATGGAGCACATAACAGCCAATATCTAGATGCGGTCAGGTCTTCTGAACGCAGGCCTCGTCCAGTAAGACACCGTTGACTGGGCTAAATGTCAGGGCTTCTTGCCGAACGTGAAGGGAAGGAGCTGGTGAATAATTCATGGGCATAGTTAGGTCGAACACAGTGCTGAGTCTGTTTAGCTGTCGCCTCGGTGGGACGAGAGAGACGATGGGGGAGCTAGAACGGAGCAGGAAAACATCAGAGCTGATTTGCCATCTGGACGTCGTGTAAGACAGCTTGACGCGTTCCTGGAGGACTTTACACGGGGCATGCTCTTCACGTTAACCCCCTCTCGAGAAATGACTAATTATGTCACGCTGGGATGAGATTTGAACTAGAAATGCTTTCTTTCTCCGGCCGTGACCGGAGCTGGCGTGGATCGGACAGACCTTCAGGTTTACTGGACTTGTATTAATCTGACAGCATCACAAAGAGGCCACACTTAAAGAAAGATTGTAAGCGTACAGACGCAGGAGAAGTAGCCCAGACTTTTTCTTTCTGGCTTTTTTCTACTCACACTGACAATGATTTTAGCTCAAATGGAGGTCAAGGGGTTGATGTGGGTCGTATGAATTTCTGCCGCAGCACTTCCTGAATATGATGCCTTAGGAAACGTGTGGCTTTCTTGCAGATACTGACTTTTTAATTCTCAAATTTGAATATTAAACTTTCCCAACTTTGTGTTGTTGGATCAGCATTCGTCGAAAATAAATGGGCTTCGGGTCACTTTGTCACTACAGATATCTGTTCGTGTAAACAGCCCTGTAAACACACAAGTTTCCTGAACAAGTGCCAAAGATTTATTGGGACTCACTAACACTATAACCCAAATAGAAATGCTACAAAATGTTTATGAACCTTATTTCGTTTTGTAACTTTATTACAGCTCAAAAGTTGTTTCATTGTCATTTCTATGGTAACACTTTATCCTGGTTAGTACAGTGTGGTGAGGAAGGCGGGACGAGAGCCGTGAGGCGGACCGGTGGCGTGAGTGATAGTTGGAATCAGCTGTGCCCGCTCCGGTCCCGCATATCTTACGGAGGAGATCGGGAGTTTAAGAGGACGAGTGGCAGACGGAGAGGACCGGGCCCGGACATTTGTTAAGTTTGTGTTTATGTTCTTGAGGCCGGCAGTCAACTGTGAGGTGGCTGCTGGTCCTTTATTGTTTGTTTATTTTGATTAAAGTTTGTTTAATGTTCGCCGGTTCCCGCCTTTATGGATCTTCATTACATGCAGTACTTGTAGTTAATTATTAATGCTCAATACTTAAATAAATCTACAATTACACTGGAACACAAGACACTTAAAGTGATCGTTCAACCAAAAATGAAAATTCTGTCATAATTCAATAACCCTCTTGTCATTTCAAACCTTCCACAGAACGCAAAAGATATTTTGAAGAATGTTTGAAACTGAACAGCACTGCCGTCCCATTCACTTCTACTCTATGAACATTCTTCAAAATATATTTTTTGTGTTCCGCGGAAGAAATAAAAAAAATAAAAGTTTGAGCAGAAATTTCTTTGGGGTGAACTTAATCTTTCAAGTGTAACCCTGCAGCGTGTATAAACCAGCTGCATTACGTGTTCTGCGAGTTCAATGTCGTCCAGCCCACTCGTGTTTTCACAGTAATTTCATTTCTTCTCGCTGGAAAATCGATATTGTTGAGTAAAATGTGAGCATATATTAATCACATATTCATAAAAAATGAGTCAATCGATGCTCATTTCCCTTTGACAAATGTGTATTTCTCACCATTGATTTTGACAAGGTTCTCATTAGAAAACAGAAATTGGTGGCGTACAATTTATATAATGTGTTACAAAATGAAATTAATCAATTAAAAGTGGGCAGCAAAGATATTTTACAGAACAGCTGTACTTTTAAATGTAAATTCTGCTGGACCCTGAATAAAAGACTGAACAGGTCATCTATTCAATCAGCTGATGAAAAAACTGAATACACACAAACAGGCACTCTCATCCTTAACACACATTTGACAGGTAAGGTGTGTCATTTCTGTACCACTGTGTCATCAAACAGCTTTGTAAAAAATAAATGAATAGATAATAATGAAATCATTCCTAATACTGCAATGAAATATATACGACCCAACCCCTTTGGTCGACCGAACAGATAATAAACATAGTTTAAGTTTACTGCGTCTGAAATTGCATACTGTGATTTAGATATCAACCATCAAAACGGTATGTTATATACTGTAGTAGGTGTTGTATGACTACACGTTGGACATACTGCCATGTTTTCATTGCGATGTGACGAGTATATGACGTATTAACAACTGCGCAAAAATAATGTACGTAGTTGTTGGTAAACAAGCGTAATTTAATGATGAGGAATGTTATGTGGCCGAAACGTAACTTCTTTGCTGAGGTCTACCAGAATCAATAACTGTTGAGTAATAGAATTAATATACAATTAAATATTAATATAAATTAATATATATCTAAATTAAATGTTAAATATCGAATATATTCAAACCAAACACAGACCAGAAGTTAACTTAGGGCCAGGCGTGTGTGTCAGATGAAACAGTCTATATAGCATGATAGTGGGCGATTTCAGACACAGGGAAATTTAGCGTTAGTGCTAACTTATAGCTGCTTATTAACCTAGGATTAAAAAAATACAGCATTTCAACATGGTAAGAAATTTCACACTCCACACTTGCTTTCAAAATGTGTTATCCTTATTTTAAATCTTGACACGTGTACACACATTTTCTTACAAACATTAACATGTTTACACACTGACCAATATAATGACATTAGTCATTACAAAGTCCATCACTGTTATAAAGGGCTCTAAATAAAACAAAACTGTACAGAGTAAATCCAGCGGACCACCAAAACGAATCCAATATTAGATAGCAAGCATACGAGTTTCACCCTCAAAGTCATTTTTATTATGAGATATTCTGATAAACAAATTTTGAGTGGATTTCCATTAAATAACAAAGTTTGGGCTTTAAATTCCAGAGGTGTATGATAAAAGACTGTGGTTTTAGAGTTTATGTAAAGATCCCACATACAGTGTCAAAAGTTTAGTTGATCTGGCGCTGGGTATTTCATAAAAGGCTGGATACATTTCATTTCTTTTTATTTGAGTGCTGTGACCCTGTTCCATTCGGTCCACCTGGAGGCTTTATCGACACCCCGATGAACTACACACCCACCTGTATGGTCAAGTCTGTCCAGGTGAATTAGAGATCAAAGTGGGCCATCCAAAGAGAATTGTATAAATATGCATCTGAGGATTCGCCGCAGCTGTTCTTTTTCTCAAATGTCCAATTTGTGATGATTCAGGGATATCCGGAACAATCTCGAAGCAATAACAATATGAGTGGCATGACGGGAACAAAGGTTGATGTGATCGGTATGATGCAGGTAGGCACAAAAGTCCGCCTGTGGATTACTTTGTGGTGAACAAAACATTTTTGTTAGTGTGTGGTGGGCATATCTCCAATCCAAGCTCCTGGTAATGGTCTCGGACACGTGTATTTATTCTGCAGGTAACAAACAAGAGATAAGAAGATTAGCATCAAACAGTAGATGGTTCACATTTGTATTGCCCAAAATGTCAATTGAAGAGGGATCCGATTTGTTAATAATGCAAGGTACGCATTAGTTTAGCAACATGCAATCTGAAGTGAAGCCAAACAGTCATGAATGAATATTAAAGGAACCGTTCACTCAACAATTCTGTCATCGTTTACTCATAAGCTCCCAAACTTCTTAAAGCTTCTAAAAGGGAGTTTACCTGGTGTACAAATCATTAAATGTGTTTAAATAGATGATTTTCTTAACGCGATTATTCACAACCTTTTTGTGTGATAAACTTCTATGAATCGCACACTTATAGTGAAATTAAACATACACAATTTATTTCGTTTCACATGTTTATTTTAGTGATGTCAATCGATTAAAAAATAAAAACTAATCACACATCATGTTTTTAAATACACTTTTGATTTCACATTTTATCTCCACATTAATGTTGAAGAAACCCATTTCTTTAGCAGCATCGTTTTAATATTGCAACTGATGTCTTTATTAAATATAATTGTATTTTCTACTAATGAAACCCATTATAATAAGTGTGCTGTCTAACAGGTAGGAAATATACAGAAGTTAAATCAAGTTCTCAAACACTTGACAGTTTTTACTGCTAAATACATGAAATACAGAAGAATCCTCATAAGGCTTCCAAATTACATTGATTTCTTCTTTTCTTTTGTTCATTGCGCCATTAACCACGTTTGGTGTGAACACTCTACGAGACATTTAAAAAAATATATATATACAGTTTCACTAAAATCATGTCTATATTTTATAATAAATATTGGCTTTCGGACTCAAATTTGCTAAGTTACTAACATACCCTAATTATTTGTTAAATTCACCTACCAGCATAAAATTTCACAGAGACGAGGCCAAGCGGTTGGGAAAGAGAAAGGTTAATTAATATGCATAAGTAAATGTTTTTAATTCAAGTAGCACTCACTATGAAAATTATGATTGTAATAAAATGCTTTTTAAATATACTATATCTCTTGAAAAGTAATCATTTGTCTGTACGGTGCATAACAAAATAAACTATTCTACCATCAGGAGGCATAACAAATACATTTCAAATCATAATTAAATCTCCATAATAATTCAGGTAGTACCTCCGGCCCATCTAATTTTCTGTTACAAACCGACCCGGCCCCCCATAAAAGACAGGGAATTATGTGGCCCTTGCAGAAAAACGTTTGGGGATAATACATGCTAGCATCAACCAGGAATACCTTAACACAGTAAACGGCTTATAGACTGTCATGAATCTCAGGACAGAACCCAGGTTCAGTAAGGTTCTGAGCAACAAACAGAAAATGCTCCAAAAAAATTCTAAATTAACTAAATAAAGAAAATTAATAATTTGCCATTGGCTATGTAATGGGGAGGTAAAAACAAGGGCTTCAGTCGGACTCGGGCTGAGAATTCTGACAAGCCGTCGGACAAGGGCCGGGGCCTGAGCGTTTAAGGCCAGGGCTGGTGAGGGCCTAAATTTGAGGCCTGTGCAGGGCTCTAATGCTAACATGTTTTGTGTGTTGTTTTGTGTTGTGTGTTATGTTATGTTATGTTGTTTAAATCTGCTTTTTATAAATAAAGCAAATGAGGACTGCAGCTATAAAACTTTCAGGAGCGTTTTTCGCAACTTTACGGACTTTATGTTCATTATATTTCAAGATGATAGCTTTTGTGAGAGACATAGACGACATTCAGTACATTTTTCACAAAAAAACTGACACCCCAGCTCTCCTTGACATGTTAATGAGAGTTGAAGAAAGTCAGACATGCTGGTTTGGAATGAAACGCGGGTGAGTATACGAGTGCTGAATTGTCATTTTCCGGCTGAACCGTTTATTTAAAGCAGAAGAAAAGTTTTAAAGTTGGCGAAGCAGCAGTCATTTGGCAGCTTGCTTTCAATTAAGATGCAATCTAAATCTGAGTCAGAAATCGACTTATGGCAGCACATTGTGTGCTATTATTGTTAAGACATTAAGAGTTTTGACGATGACATTTAACCAGCTCACGTGAGCATGAGCAAACAAATGACCCTGAATACAAATTCGAAATTTGCATCGAGAACAATGATTATCTGAATTATCCTCAAGAGCAGCAAGGATTGCTTAAACATGAAAACCAAAAGGAAAACAGCTTTGAAAACATGTTACACTATCAAGATCTGAGAAATTGTTTGATAAATTGAGGAGAACCGGGAGCTTGCCTTTTCTATTCATAAAAATGAGAATCCTCCCTTTCAGAGGGATGAAATTTAGCTTGTTTTCACACACAGGAAACTCAACGCTTGTCAACTTCTGCTTCGCTTTACTAGGTAGCTGCTAAATCTTAGTGCAGATTTGATGCCCCAAACTGTGCATTAGTCTGAGACAGAAAGAAAAAACTAAAATTGTGTGAATTATGTATTGTGTTGAGGTAATGATGAAATTACTAAACCATGAAGTGGGACGCTTCGAATCCTTAAGAGAGAATGCAAGCAAAAACAGGGAGACCAAACTTTAAACAATTGTTCGAATGAAATCTTTAATCTTTAAAACAACAATAAGCAACATAAAATGATACCTCAAGTGGATTCACTCTACATAGTGAAAAAAAATGCTCAAAATCAAACGTTGATGCTCTTTATCTCATAATTAGATTATGTTACTTTAGCCTGGATTTTACAGACTGGGTCACATTTTTCCTGTATTTTCGACTGTATCCTTACAAATGGTAATGTGTACGATCTGCCCATTGCAATGAAGTAATGCAATATAAAGGTTGCACAATTGGACAATTGAAGTTGTGACATGTATCCCTTTGAAATTAAGAATTAAATAAAAAAAAGGTTATTGAGATTATAAAAGGGAAAGAAAGAGACGGTTCTTCAAATAACCTTATTATTGAATGGATTTCTGTGGAACCAAAATGGTCATGTTTAGCCTTGTAGGTAAACAGTTTAAATCCTACAAAATTATTTTTTCATGTTTTGGGGAAAACGTAAAAATGCAGGATGTATTCTGTGAGGTTGATATTAGGAAATGGAATATATCGTTTGTACAGTATGAAAGTGCACAGCACACCACACCACAATCTGCCAAATCGCAGATTCTAAATCTGCTCAGTTGCTTTTTGTGTCTAACAGCAACGATAACTAAGAAAGGACAGTTTTCCACTGTTCCAAGACTACATTCAAGATGCCTAAGGGTGAGCTTTGGTTTTCTTGTAGGCAAACCTGCTGACACAAGGTGAAGCCCAGATTTCGAACTCAGGTGAACTTTTACAAGACGTTGAAAGTGTCTTTGGTAACTTAGAACTGCGAAAATGAGTTCTGCCTTGCAGAACAAAAAAGGGTGCACAGGCACTTCAATGCACTCAAAACGAATGCTCAAAGCAGACGCTCATCGCACTAGAGCGCTAAAACGCATACAGCACATATCCTTGAGCTCTGTGACCAGGTACATAGAGGGGTTGAAGGAAAACGATAAATCCCTGACATCCCTTTTGTGTTCTGAAATATTAATACAGCAGAGAGGAACATTTGTTATGGCCTATGTTCATAAGTGAATATTCACATGACTGCTTGACTGACGCAGTTTGAGCTTTTCAGTGGATGTGATATTAATAATCACATTTGCCCCTAATTCTCGAAATACACTGTATACATGCGAAATACGATTTATTTTGTGTATTTGAAACAGACCGATGATATGCAACATCATTCATTTCAAACAATAGTATGCTACATTGTTGTCTCATTACCTTTTCACCGTTACCATCCAATTATCTTGGACACTGGATATGTATATCTGTTATGGATATGCCTATATATATATTGTCCAGCTAATAAAATATGTATTTAATATCTAGTAAATATCTCACCATCGCCAATAGCAGCGCTTTCATATCGTCGCTGTCCTTCCGAAACCTTGTATGTCCAAATTCGCTGCTTTTCAGGGAGTAACACTATACGTTTTAAATGGTTAAATACTGTGTTGTCGAAGCCGACAAGCTGTTTTTAATACTTTTCATTGGTTAGATATTTGCCAAACGGTGACAAACATAATGAGTGAATAATAATAATGGTGATTTATGGCAGGAAACACTTTATTTAAAGCCTGTGTATAATAAATTATAAAGGGTTATTAAAGGGTATGATGCATTATAATTGTTCATAATGTGTGTTGTAATGCATTAAAAAGTTGTTGTAAAGAATTATAACCAAATTTAAAATGCAAAGCGTACAAATTAAGTGATAAGTGTTATAATGTATTAACTGTAGTTACAATTATTCATGAGAAAATTACAAGGCATTATAAGGTGCATACATTAAAACTGCTTTTATAAAGCATTTTACATACACTCACCTAAAGGATTATTAGGAACACCATACTAACAGTGGCGGCGCCAGGGGGGGTCTTGGGGGGTCTCAAGACCCTTCCAAAAAACGCCTTGACCCCCCATTAGACCCCCCACCCCTTCCTGATTAAAAAATATTTTATATATATCCTGGATAAAGATTTAAAAATTGTTCTCTTCAAACTACGCAGAACAATAATAATTAATAATTAATCGACATATAAAAAATATAAACATAAGAATCAAAGCGACGCCTCATGAACGTTGCTGTCGCTGCGCCTTGCGTCATTACGTTCAAGACGGTGTCGCGAGCCCGCAAGAGCTGCTACGCACTTTTCTTGAAGCTAAAAATGGATCGTTTTGTAATACCTAAAAAGGGCGGAGGAGACAGGTGAGCGATGGAAAGAAATGGCGCTTCATCGAGCGCTACAGCGGGCACGCATGTTGGGAATCCTGACGGCGGAGAGCATTTAACTGGGGATTTAATCCATGGCTCAGCCGAGAAACCAAGACAGCCTCAACTAAAATCATACCCGCGTCGTTCTTTTGGATTGTAAATATGTTTTCTGTCATGAGTGTGGCCAGTGCTGCCGCTCCCACGCGCATCACGTGCGTTGCGTAAGGCACCAAGTGATGAGGGGGCACCAAAAATAGCGTAATGAAAAACATTTTTTTAAATCTAATTTTATTTCATTAGGCTATAGAAAAATTATTAGGCAGGCACATTTCAGCCATGTATATGTAAGAAAACCGGCCGAACATTCCCATATCACCACCACCCGCAGCAGCGCCGGTTGATCGCGCGTGCGCCTGACGCAGTTTGACAGATGGTTGCCTAGGCAACTTATTTGGAAATGGCCCCGAAAAGACATTAGGAGTCAGGATAAGAGATAAGAAAGAAGAAGAAACTGCGAGATGATGCCCGTGCATCACATGCTGGTATGTCCATGTTTAATTAACTTAAATTCGGGAAATGTGGATGTGCTGCTACTAATTCTGTTTACTGAAGAAAAGTTTGCACTTTCAAATGTGTAGTGTGTGTTGGCTATTCTACATATGTTTACAAAGTCAGCAAAGCTGTGAAGATTTTACTTTCTCTATTTAGTGTTCCTAGGTTTTATACTGCGATGCTGCTATTGTGTTATTGGTATTGAGTTATATGTTTGGTAATAAAAAGGAAACTGGCAAATTATAGGGTGGGGGGGGTCATCATAATGGAATTATGCTTAGGGCACCAATATGGCTAGCAGCGGCACTGGGTGTGGCAATTAAAGTTCGAGCATATTGTTGGCAAACTACAATTGATTAATTAATTAAAAACAAAGTAGTTGATATGCTGTGTTGTTTTATTTGTTTAGTAGCATTAATATGCAGCTATTAGCCGTGTCCACTGTATTTTCTGTCGGTTTTCATGAGACCCCCCTTTAAATGACCAGGACCCCCCATTGACCCCCCAATCAAAATTGTCTGGAGCCGCCACTGCATACTAATACTGTGTTTGACCCCCTTTTGCCTTCAGAACTGCCTTAATTCTACGTGGCATTGATTCAACAAGGTGCTGAAAGCATTCTTTAGAAATGTTGGCCCATATTGATAGGATAGCATCTTCCAGTTGATGGAGATTTGTGGGATGCACATCCAGGGCACGAACCTCCCGTTCCACCACATCCCAAATGTTGTGTCTCTCAGGATAAAAGATGCTCTATTGGGTTGAGATCTGGTGACTGTGGGGGCCATTTTAGTACAGTGAACTCATTGTCATGTTCAAGAAACCAATTTGAAATGATTCAAGCTTTGTGACCTGGTGCATTATCCTGCTGGAAGTAGCCATCAGAGGATGGGTAAATGGTGGTCATAAAGGGATGGACATGGTCAGAAACAATGCTCAGGTAGGCCGTGGCATTTCAACGATGCCCAATTGGCACTAAGGGGCCAAAAGTGTGCCAAGAAAACATCCCCCACACCATTACACCACCACCACCAGCCTGCACAGTGGTAACAAGGCATGATGGATCCATGTTCTCATTCTGTTTACGCCAAATTCTGACTCTACCATCTGAATGTCTCAACAGAAATCGAGACTCATCAGACCAGGCAACATTTTTCCAGTCTTCAACTGTCCAATTTTGGTGAGCTCGTGCAAATTGTAGCCTCTTTTTCCTATTTGTAGTGGAGATGAGTGGTACCCGGTGGGGTCTTCTGCTGTTGTAGCCCATCCGCCTCAAGGTTGTGCGTGTCGTGGCTTCACAAATGCTTTGCTGCATACCTCGATTGTAATGAGTGGATATTTCAGTCAAAGTTGCTCTTCTATCAGCTTGAATCAGTCGGCCCATTCTCCTCTGACCTCTAGCATCAACAAGGCATTTTCGCCCACAGGACTGCCGCATACTGGATGTTTTTTCCCTTTTCACACCATTCTTTGTAAACCCTAGAAATGGTTGTGTGTGAAAATCCCAGTAACTGTGAAATACTCAGACCGGCCCGTCTGGCACCAACAACCATGCCACGCTCAATATTGCTTAAATCACCTTTCTTTCCCATTCTGACATTCAGTTTGGAGTTCAGGAGATTGTCTTGACCAGGACCACACCCCTAAATGCATTGAAGCAACTGCCATGTGATTGGTTGATTAGATAATTGCATTAATGAGAAATTGAACAGGTGTTCCTAATAATCCTTTAGGTGAGTGTATATGCCTTAAGTAACATGTTATGTAACACTTCAGTATGGGGGGCAATTCTCACTATTAACTAGTTGCTATTACCATGCCTATTATTGGCATATTGGCTGTTTATTAGCATTTATAAAGCACATATTCTGCATGACCATATTCTACATCCCTAATACCTAAACCTAACAACTACCATAACTATTAATAAGCAACAAATGAAGAGTTTATCCGGGAAAAAATTGTAGTCAATGGTTTGTTAACAGCAAAAATTGCCCCCTATACTGAAGTGTGACCAAGTGGGAAAGGTGAACAACTATTTTAATATGTTATCAACAAGTTCAGAGTATTGTAAATGGCCCAAGATACCAATATTAGCAGCGACAGCTAGTAGTAGCATGCTCCACAACAGTGAAGGGTGAAATCACAGGGCAGATAAAACCGAGACTATCCTGTGATTACCAGCCAAAGAGCTGCCACCAGCTTATAACAAAGCGACAACAGATGTCGATGAAACGGACAAGGTGAAAGACATTTAACACCGTAAGATTAACGGAGACGTACGTGACTGTATATTTTAACACGGAGATGCACAGGAACCCATAGCAGTAAACTGACTTAACTAATTAGCGAGGTAATAAGTCTCGTCTGGCTGAACCTCAGCACCTCCAATTAGCACACACTGGTTACGAGCCAAGTTAAATAATGGATGAGCGACTTCCTCTTCACACACACGCATGCGTTTCCCTCATCTCCGTTCAGGAAAGTCAAATGAACTGTGCTTCAGATTATACGAGTGAGGTTTAATTAATAGCAGAAAGATGCTGTAATTATTCTGGATAGTGTCAGAAGTATGTCAGGCTCAACCGGTGAGCAAATCCATGCTGCTTCCCTCTTCACTTCCAGCCCAGAGCACCAATTATCTCATCGTGTCTTCCAAACAACAGGAGGTCAATGACTGTACGCCGTTTCTCTCTTTTATGGAAAATAAAGGAACAAAAAGTTTCAAATGGCACGTTAAAAGGGTGCTTTCGAAAATCGCTCCAACCTTTCAGTCCGAGTTTTGCTTCCATTGAATTGCTTGCTTTGAAAAAAACTCTCTTTGGTAACGACTGGATGTATCACAATTGTATTGATTTTAGTGGCATTTCCAAGATTTATATATATATATATATACTGTACAACATATAAACGCTTTGAAAAGACAGAGCAGCATTTTTCAGAAGGAAGTCGAGTAATTGTGACTTTGGTTAACAAATTACCAATGAGCTACTGTATATTGTTTCTCAGCATTGAATTTTAATGTTAGTTAATGCCAATACAATCATTAATGATGCTCATTTGGCAACTAGCTTAATAAAGAAGCATACATTAAGCTTTCAAAATGGATTAGTACATCAAAATTACAAGATTAATAAATGCTTAAAACCGATAGGGTTCATTGTTACTTTGTGTAAATTAATGCATTAACTTATGTCAACAGATACAACCTAATCATAATATTGTATCACAAATCTGTGTAACAGACTTTCTAAACAAAGGAAGAGAAACTGGGTCTACAGGGGTTCCCTATCGATACTTCACTCGTACTGCGTAGCAGGACGCTATGGGAAAACTCCTTTTTCTCCGATGACTGAAGCAATTTAAAAGCGCAGTGAAAACTGCACGGTGATTGGTTGGAAAAAAGCAGAGCTTTAAACCAATCGTAGCGGAGCTGCCGGACCAATGGCGATGGCACCCGCCAAAATGGGCGGGGCTTATGGCTATATAAGCAGACACATCGCCGTAGGGTCTTCAGATCTCTTCTCCTTCAGCGACGACTCGTCTTCGCTTCCCGAGACTGACTGCTTCGCCGTCGAGAGAGCACCTGCAGCGGATTCGACTACGGCTCAGCGCCTTCGCTCCAGCGGATTCGTCAGCGGCTTCGCTCCGGCGGTTTCTGTTGGCGCCTTCGCTTGAGAGCGGCTTCGCTTGCAGCCGGTCTTTTCCCTGCCGCTATCCGGCGACGCTAAAAGAGCAAGACTTTCCACACTTTCTTTTCAGAGAGTGTTAGAGCAAATTTCCTGCGGCATTCACGTGCAGTTTTCACTGCGCTACAATGCCGCGTCGTCCCTGTCGCTCGTGTGGGGTTTTCCTGCACGCCGTCGACGGTCACGACGAGTGCGTTTCATGTCTGGGTCTCTCCCACGCAGAGAACGCGCTAAAAGAGACGGAATGCTCTCACTGCGAGAGTATGAGTCTCTCCTCTCTGTGCTCGCGGATAGCTTTCTTTTCAGAGAGTGACTCCGCCCCTCGATCCCCCCCGCCTCTGCTCTCACAGGACTCTGTGAGACCGAAGCAGCGGGGTAGAGGAGCAAAGCGCTCGGGGAAATGCGAGCTCACGCCGGCTCGCCGTGCCTCGCCTTCCCCGCAGAGAGATGTTTCCCCGGTCTGTTTCACCCGAGCAGATCAGCGTCCACTGGCGGCCGCCTGTGACATGATCTCGTTCGGTGGAAATGAACCGGAGGATGACGACGCCATGTCGTTAGCGGCTTCAGACGGGGAGGAGTTAGCGGGCTCGTTGGATGACCCCGCCCCCTCGCCGTCTCCAGAACCCAGCGGACACGGCCCCGGCGCGGACTCCGAGCTCTTCCGGGTCCTCACGAAGGCCGTCAACGAGCTGGGTTTAGAGTGGTCTCCCCCAGAGGAACCCACTCGCAGCCGCCTGGATGAGTGGTTTTTGCCGGGGCGCCGTCAGGCTCCTCGTCAACGTAACTCACCGTTCTTTCCGGAAGTTCACGGCGAACTCACGAAGTCATGGCGCGCCCCCTATTCGGCCCGTCTTCGACCTTCTTCCTCCTCTGCGCTCACCTCCGTGGACGGCGCTGAGGAAAAAGGGTACGAGAAGCTACCCCCCCTCGATGAGTCGGTGGCCGCACATCTGTGTCCGCCCGCCGCCATCGGATGGAGGGCTAAAGCGTCTCATCCTTCTAAGCCGTGCAGGACCACCTCGGCCCTCGCTGGACGCGCATACTCGTCCTCAGGCCAGGCGGCTTCAGCGCTTCACTCCATGGCAGTGCTCC
This sequence comes from Barbatula barbatula, assembly GCF_947034865.1. Taxonomy (NCBI): domain Eukaryota; kingdom Metazoa; phylum Chordata; class Actinopteri; order Cypriniformes; family Nemacheilidae; genus Barbatula; species Barbatula barbatula. The sequence continues at coordinate 9,000,013 of NC_136787.1, read as the reverse complement.
AGGTCTACCAGGCGAAGCTCCTCCAAGGCATGGATGAGACCGACCCCGACCCTGCGCTCTTCAGAGAGCTGCGGAGCGCGACGGATCTTGCTCTACGCGCCACCAAGGCCACGGCCCAGGCGATAGGCAGATCCATGGCCAGCTTGGTGGTGCTTGAACGTCATCTATGGCTGACGCTCACGGAGATCAAGGATGCGGATAAGGTCCCCTTCCTGGATGCTCCTATTTCCACGACCGGCCTCTTCGGACCGGCGGTGGAGGGTTTCGCAGAGCGTTTCACGGCAGCGCAGAAGTCTTCGCAAGCCATGAGACATTTTCTGCCTAAAAGACCCGGATCTCGGCCAGCGGCGACCCATCCTAAACCCGCCTCGACGCAGCAGCCGGTGAGAACCCCTGCTGCTCAGAAGGCCTCGGGAGCTGACAGCCGTCAGCGCTCCCGTTCTGGACGGCGCTTCCCGCACCCTCAGCGACAGGGTCCCCGGCCTAAGATCACGCTGGACCCCGCGCTTCAGGCCCCGTCCTGAGCCCGCTGTCAGGAAGAGGAAGGCTACAGGGCCCGCTCCAGCCGGCCCTCCTTCAAAAACCGCTCTCATGTCTGCCTGGTCACCCCGTTCAGTTCCGGGTGTCGGCAAAAAGTGTTTAATAAAATGCAATGTTGTAAGTGCGGGGCCTTTTCTAACGCCCACACCACAGTCTGCAAAATGTTTAATAAAACACAAACTTGGTCAAAAAGAGAGCAAGCTTCCTCTTCCATTATTCCTGGGAGTCAAGCCCCCAAAAGGCGGCGCATCTCCCCTTTACACACAAACCCTTGCCACCCGGGCCGAGGCCTGGAGAGCCATCCCCGGAGTGTCAGACTGGGTTCTGGAAATAATATCCCAAGGGTATTCTCTCCAGTTTGCTCGTCGACCCCCGCGCTTCCGCGGGGTCGTCCCCACCCGAGTGCAGGACTCGAATTCTCACGTTCTGCGCACGGAGTTGAGGAATTTACTGGGAAAAAGAGCCATAGAAATGGTTCCCCCAGACCAAACCGAGTCAGGCTTCTACAGCCGGTACTTCCTAGTACCAAAGAGGGACGGCGGCTTCCGCCCCATCCTCGATCTCAGGCATCTGAATCACGTCCTTATGAAACGGCGCTTCAGAATGCTCACGATGAAGCAGATCCTCTCGCAAATACGCCCAGAGGACTGGTTCTTCTCTCTGGACCTGGAAGATGCTTACTTCCACATTCAGATAGCCCCTCGTCACAGACGATTCTTGAGATTCGCCTACGAGGGAATTGCTTATCAATACACGGTCCTTCCATTCGGACTCTCTCTAGCTCCTCGCACTTTCACGAAGTGCATGGATGCGGCTCTCTCCCCTCTCAGACAGAAGGGAATCCGCATTCTGAATTACCTCGACGACTGGCTTGTTTTAGCCCAGTCGGAGGACGAGCTAAGGTCTCACAGATCCCTCCTCCTCAGCCACCTGGAGTGCCTGGGACTCAGGATCAATCTGGCCAAGAGCGCGCTGTCACCCAGCCAAAACATTTTGTTCCTGGGAACAGTCTTCGACTCGAAACGCATGACCGCCAGAATTTCGCCAGAACGAGCTCTGGTCATTCGACGGCTTGCGGCCTCATTCACACCCGGGGTTTCACGCCCCCTCAGGGTTTTTCAGAAAATGCTAGGTCTTATGGCCTCTGCATCTCAGGTACTGAGTCTGGGCATCCTCCGGATGCGCCCCCTACAGTACTGGCTGAAGCCAGTACAACCATCTCAGGCAGTATGGTTGGCTCTCCGCTACTTCCTACCGGTGCTAAAAGATCGTCACGTCTTAGTCCGATCAGACAGCATGACGGTGGTATCTTACATAAATCACCAGGGAGGCCTCTCCTCAAGACGCCTTTTTTCCCTAGTTTCTCACCTCTTGGAATGGGCCCAGTCCAATCTGTGCTCACTGAGGGCAACTCACCTTCCAGGCAAACTGAACCGGGGAGCAGATATGCTATCTCGGAGCAACGTTCCTTCAGACGAATGGACGCTCCACCCCATGTCGGTTCAGCAAATCTGGCAAATCTTCGGCAAGGCGGAAGTCGACCTTTTCGCCTCAGAAGACAATACTCATTGCCCGACGTACTTCTCGAAGGGCAGGGACGCCTTGGCCCACGCTTGGCCCAACCGGCTCCTCTATGCTTTTCCCCCGATCGCGCTCTTACAGCAGACGATCAGGAGAATCAGGGAGCAAGCTCACCGAGTGCTTCTGGTAGCCCCTCTGTGGACGAACCAGCCTTGGGTCGCAGATCTCTCCCAGCTGCTAATAGCAGCCCCGTGGCCCATTCCCCTGAGGCGGGACCTCCTCTCTCAGGCAGGGAACACGATATGGCACCCCCAGCCAGAGCTGTGGGCTCTGCACCTTTGGCCTCTCGACGGGAGCCTACGGACCTCCCAGAGAGCGTACTGAACACCATATCACAAGCTAGAGCTCCGTCTACTAGACGCCTCTACGCCCTCAAATGGTCTGTCTTCGCCTCCTGGTGTACAACACGCGGCGCTGACCCAGTGTCCTGTGACATATCACTGATACTGTCATTCTTACAAGAGTTGTTGGATAACGGCCGTGCCCCTTCCACACTCAAGGTCTATGTGGCGGCTATTTCAGCCTCACATACCCACGTCGGAGGACAAGGAGTGGGCAAGAACGATCTTATCGTTCGTTTCCTGAAGGGCTCTAGGCGGCTACACCCCCCTCGCCCTCTTACAGTTCCCTCTTGGGATCTGCCCACGGTCCTGAGGGCTCTAAGGGGTCCTCCCTTTGAGCCGCTGCTATCTGCAGACCTCCGTCCGTTAACGCTCAAGACCGCTCTGCTTCTCGCTTTAGCATCGGTGAAGCGTGTGAGTGACTTGCAGGCTCTCTCTGTAAGCTCATCCTGTCTGGAATTTGGGCCTAACGACGCCAGAGTCGTTCTCAAACCAAGACATGGCTATGTACCTAAGGTGCTCTCGACTCCGTTCAGAGCACAGGTCATTTCGCTCTCTGCGCTCCCCTCCTCAGAGCGGGATCCAGAGCTCAGTTTGCTCTGCCCAGTCAGAGCGTTAAGAATATACATCGAGCGCTCCGCCCTATTCAGACGGTCGGAACAGCTCTTTGTGTGCTTCGGCGACCGCACCAAGGGGTCTTCGGTCTCGAAACATAGACTATCGAAGTGGATAGTTGAGGCTATATCACTAGCTTACTCTTCCTTGGGCCTTCAATGCCCCACGGGAGTTAGAGCTCATTCCACGAGAGGCGTTGCCTCTTCCTGGGCATGGTATAGCGGTGTCTCGATAAGAGATATCTGTGCGGCAGCCTGCTGGGCTTCGCCTTCCACTTTTACAAGATTTTACAATCTGGACGTACCGGCCCTTCAGGCCCGGGTCCTGTCTGCTTGAATTAGGTCGCTGAGCCATGGCTATGGCCACGCCAGCACTTAATTACTTTGGGACGATAACCGGTCTAGGCCACCTTCTAGCTTGGCCTCTACCGTTTTCAGGGTTTCCCTGCTTTTCTCCGTCTCCGAGCCAGCCTCTGAGACTATTTACGTTTTTCGTTCCATCCGTAGCACGGCGTGATTATACTGGTTCCCCATAGCGTCCTGCTACGCAGTACGAGTGAAGTATCGATAGGGAACGTACTCGGTTACTTACGTAACCTCGGTTCCCTGAGATACGGGAACGAGTACTGCGTTCCTTGCCGTGCTACGAGCTGCTGTGTCGTCGCTTCAGTCGAAGTAACCTGAAGACCCTACGGCGATGTGTCTGCTTATATAGCCATAAGCCCCGCCCATTTTGGCGGGTGCCATCGCCATTGGTCCGGCAGCTCCGCTACGATTGGTTTAAAGCTCTGCTTTTTTCCAACCAATCACCGTGCAGTTTTCACTGCGCTTTTAAATTGCTTCAGTCATCGGAGAAAAAGGAGTTTTCCCATAGCGTCCTGCTACGCAGTACTCGTTCCCGTATCTCAGGGAACCGAGGTTACGTAAGTAACCGAGTACGTTTTCTTCAGACGCACACGCCTGGCCCACAACTGTATATGGTTATAATATAAAAAAATAATTAATTTATATTAATATTTTATTGTATGTTAATTGTATTAAATTAAATTAAACTAATCTACGTCACGTTTGTTTCTATTGCTATTGCTGTAACAGTCTATATGCAGAGAGATTTAGTTCGAAAATGTAGTAAAACAACTAAAGACTGACAAAACTGAACAAAACGGCACATGTAAACTACAAAACAACCACCAACAAATCCCACAGGTGTATATAAAAACAGACTAATGAGAAAAACAAGGAACACCTGGAAACAAAAGGACGGGACTACTCATTACAGGACATGACATCATGAACTAAATACAAAATACAGGAATCGAAATAAAGACATGACATTAGAGACATTAGATTATGTAAGCATATTGTGAATATGTGAATGTTCAGTCCTAGTGTGGATCATAAAAGACCGCTGCTTTGATGCTCTCGGACTTATTACACATCACATGAAAGCAGGGCTTTACCAGCCTTGACTCCAAATGTAGGACAGCGGAGGTCTGTTTAAAACCCTGGAGCCATGTTTGTTCATTCTTTCATTAATGAAGTCATTAAGGCTGAGCCACATGTGAAACATTATTCACTTCAAGATGGATATTGCTAATCATTGTTCCCTAATCTCTAGAAAGGCAATATTGAAATTCACTGAAGATAGTTATTATTTGAATAACTGGATACATTTTTCCTCAGCTAACAGCGGTAATATTAATTGACAGAGAACCCTGGAGGAAACCAATATTGATTTAGTATCGCTATTTCATAACTTCGCATCAACTTTACAACTTTTAGAAACTTAAAGTGGAGAGTATAGCCATATAGACTTGGTAGAATATTTTGAGCAACATTTGGGTTCATATTGAGCTCTTTGATAAATCTCAGCCTAACTTGTGACATTACAAAGAAACTCTGAAAGAAACTGATTTATTTTTTCAAAAGAGAAAGTTCCGAAAAGAAGATCTAAGCAAAAATAATAATTATAATGAACTCAAAATAATTAAAGTTGCTCTCAATACAGTCTCAGTACTTTCTAGGGAAACTGAATTATGACAATTACAGATTTTTTTCTGAATGAGAGAAAAATTGCATTTACAATGTTTTCTTTTCATATTCAACAGACATAGCACACAATCTTAAAATGCAACAAAATCTTCATGTTCGACTAAGCAAGTAATCTGTGTTTGTGTCCTTTTCTACATCAATTTTTAGTCGTACTAAACTAGAGAGAGTCTTCAATACCATTTGGCATCTTATATAAACACTAAAGTTTTTTTACAAAAACTGTCACTGGGATGGTACCCTTTAAAATACCTATTGGCTAATAACATTAATATAACCAACTCCAATGCCTACACACAACAAACTCCAGCAAATACCAACACCAAAAGAACTCCAACAGATGCCAACAAACAACAAACTTCAATGCCAACAAACTCCAACAGATACCAGAAAATTCAAAATGAAGCCAACAAAGCATACATGCCAACAAAAACAAACTCCACCTGATGCCAACAAACTCCACCAAACCACACATGCCAAAAAACAACTAGCTCCAACAGATGCCATCAAACTCCAACAGACGGCAACAAACTCCAACAGATACCGACAAACTCCAACTGATGCCCACAAACTCCAACAGATACAGACAAACTCTAACAGATACCCACAAACTCCAACATGCCAACAACCTCCAACAGATACCCACAAACTCCAACAGATACCCACAAACTCCAACAGATACCAACAAACTCCAACAGATACCAACAAACTCCAACAGATGCCCAAAAACTCCAACAGATACCAACAAACTCCAACATGCCAACAACCTCCAACAGATACCCACAAACTCCAACAGATACCCACAAACTCCAACAGATACCAACAAACTCCAACAGATACCAACAAACTCCAACAGATGCCCAAAAACTCCAACAGATACCAACAAACTCCAACAGATACCAACAAACTCCAACAGATACCCACAAACTCCAACATATACCCACAAACTCCAACAGATACAAACAAACTCCAACAGATACCCACAAACTCCAACAGATACCCACAAACTCCAACAGATACCCACAAACTCCAACAGATACCAACAAACTCAAACAGATAACAACAAACTCAAACAGATACCAACAAACTCCAACAGATACAAACAAACTCCAACAGATACCCACAAACTCCAACAGATACCAACAAACTCAAACAGATACCAACAAACTCAAACAGATACCAACAAACTCCAACAGATACAAACAGACTCCAACAGATACCCACAAACTCCAACAGATGGCAACAAACTTGAACCATACGCAGCATAAGAGCTGCGAAATAAGCTAATTCATAAAAGAACGTCTGTCCCTCATGGCAAAAAAGAGGAGTGCTGGAAGTATGTGTATTGTTCATTTCAGTGGAGTGCTATATGTGAGACATGCACCTGTGTGCCTACAAGCTAAACCAATGCATCTTCCATTTTCCAACAATTCACTGCTTTCTTTTTTAGTAACCTTCATTTAACCCCAGGTTGTTCAAAGCAAGCATGACCTTTCAAACTTAACATTTTTCCCCAAGAGAGTCTGCAGAAGATTAAAATGACGGTTTTAATAAGGCGCTGAACCAACACAGAGCGTACACGGTGTCGTCAAAGCTAATCTGCCTGCCTGTCAGCTTGCCATGATAGTGCTGTTAGATGAAAGGATGTATGTGCGTGTACTCATCAAATGAACATATGAATGCAGTTTTGAGGAACTTAAAATATTGCAGCATGCTCAGAGTGAAAACAAAGTGTAAATATCCTCATTTTATTGATTATTCTGTCTCTGCAGTGGATCAGAGGCATTTCCAACTCTCTTCCGTCTTACATTTATTTTAACAGCCTACTAAATGAAAAAAACTAGGACTCCCTCACTTGCCTCCGCCTGAAGGCTATACGTGGCTCTAGCTGTAGATTTTAATAAAGAATAAGCTGTAAGGCATAAGGTGTTTTCATTTTTTGTACAAAAACATCCATTCGGCGTACGCCTACGACCATTTCACACCTGAAATAAAGATAATCTACCTGCTGAGTCAAGTTCAAACATAGTTCAGTGGAACAAAAATTTAAATTCTTTACTTTTGAAAGTCCTTATTTCCCTATTCTGATTTACTTAAAAAAAAACTGACCTGTCTATGGCCTGTAAAAAGAATTATCATACATTACTTTGAACCAACCATCTTACTTATTTTACATACTGTGCCTTTAAAGGCCAATCTGCTTTCTTCACAATGGATGGATTAATACATATATAATGGGGAATTTGGTGAGGTGTGGCAGAAATCAACCTTTAAAAGATTGCCTTTCAAATTATAAGAGAAAAAGAATGTAACTTGTGAATTTCATAGCACTCGTAATGAGGCTCTCTTTGACATGCAGTGGCATTAAGTCTTTAATGGCCACTTTCATCTGATAAGGCACTCCCTCACATCATATGCTGTATTCGGTTCAAAAGTATGAAGTCATAAAATGGATGAATGAAATTGTTCTGTGGAAATTAACGGATTATGCAGCCATTCAGGCTCCATGTAAAATCACAGTTAAAGGGAGGGTTCGCCCAAAAGTAAAACATCATTCATCATTTTCTTACTCTCATGCATTACAGTATGTCATTTCTAAACCTGTATGACATTTTGTATTTTAAAGAAGATTTTGGTAGCCAAACAACATCGGTCACCATTGACTTCCATTGTATGGGCACAAAAGCACTGAGACATTTCTCAAAATATCTTCTTTTGTGTTCTGCAGAAGAAAGTGACATATACAGTTTTTAATGCCAGAGTGGATAAATGATTTTTTTTTCTATAGCATCACAGTTCAGATATTGAATGGGTGTCAGCCCTCAGCTGTGCCGATTTCCCTTATATTACGTTCACCGATCAATTCAGTGCTTTAAGAATATAAGTGAAAAAACGTGACTGTCCTTTTAAATTATAGTATTGACTTAAACATACTGGTAATAATCAGAATACTGTTTCAAAATATTATTATTCATCAAAGCAGAAATGACACATACATGTCCATATGCTCCAGCAATATCTGACTATACAAACAATTTTTGTAAGAAAGCTATACTTGAAATGAAAATTGTTATGATATACTCTTATTTCTTGACATCCTTCCGTAATATACAAAAGAACTATTTCAGTATGTCCTCTTCCTAGTGCTCTTCGGAGAAATGCAAACTGGATCTGTCGAGTTCAAGAAAGTAGGTCAGCTCTATATGACCAGAACACTATATTCTAAGCAATACAATGAATCCCCTTGGAATTATAAGGTTTTATTTACAAACTAATGTGATGTTAGCCAAACAAAAAAATCTAATAACACCTCAAATCATATTTTTGCCAAAGATGGTTTCTGTCATTTCTGTTACTTCTTATCATGCCGATGTATGTGCGAGTGTTTGTTTATTCTAATAATTTAGTTTTTATTTAGTTAAAATGATTTAAAAAAGGGGTGTGACACATTATTTGTGTGTTAGTGAGTCTGTGGGAATACGGGCGGGACCTTACAATCATTACTGTGCGAATGACGTCACTGGTCAGCGTCCATTGTTTGGACATTATGGTTTCATTTCTCTACAGTGCAGGGATGAGAAGAGACACCGCCCATCTATTCCTACATTCTATTGTTCAGCATTTCAAACGCTTTGATATTTTTTATAACACCATCGGGGTGTCTGTGATATCTAAAGCTGGACGATATTGCTTAAAAGTCCAGTGTGTAATTTTTGGGATGATCATTTGATATAAATGCAATATAATATACATACCTAAGCCTTCCGAGGTGTATAAAGACCTTACACAACGAAGTGTCATGTTTTTATAACCTTAGAATCAGCTATTTCTATCTACATACACCACGGGTCCCCTTGAATGTAATTCGCCATGTTCTGTCTAGATTTTACTGACTGGACCTTTAACTATCATATCTTTATCCAGAGCGGATTTTAAGTTCCAATGTTCAGATACTGTTTTGTATGGATTTACACTGGGATTTTATTTCCACGTATAGCTAATGGAGACGCACCAGATCTAAATCTCACTCATGCACTCTGTGGAAAAGTGAATAAGGATGAATAAGGTCATTCAAGTCCAAAGAGCAGCGCTGGCTTTCATTCCCTCTCCTTCCTCCTCACCAGCGTTGATTCCAACTCAGAGCAAAAGCCTCTGCACACTGCGATTCAATGTCCTGCTCATCATCAGCACATCTCACCTTCATCCACAGGGACGGCCTCCACTGAGCGAGGATGAAATGAATTTTTTTGCGCTCTGCACAGCAGCTCTGTGCTTTCATAAGCATAAGCAAAGTGGATGCCTGCGCTTCCATTTTTAAACAAAGCCAGAAACTGGTACAATAACAAAAACAGAGGAAAGGAGAGTAAACAAAAGAAGTTTGCTGTCACCTTTAGTTAGTAGCTGGTAAAGAATTGAACGGTTGGAAAGCGATACTGTCATTTATTTTATTTTCAGAGTCAATACAAATTGACTTTGATTTAATATTAAAACACATTTCTCTAAATCTGAAGTCATTTTAGTACAGCAATATAGACATTTTTAAAGGATTTTCTCCTAAGAGTCTCTTGATTTTAAAGCTATGTGTAAATCTAGAGTGAAGTTGTAGTACATATTTTCAGCCTGATATTCACTAATGCCGCATTCATGTCTTATCTGAATTACTGTAATTATGAGATGACAAGTCAGAGAAGTCTTCTCAGGCGTGTGTCCTTGGAATTCATTCGTTTCTATGGCAATGATCACAAAGATGAAATGTGCAGCTTTGTTGTTCATGACAGCAAAATATTCAATCGCTGCAATTAGTTCATAATTTCATCTCAATATGTACTTGGAAACAAAGAAAGTGCCCTGCAAACAGCAAACACTATTATATAGGATATAACATATTGTATAAAACAGAAATAAAACATGCTTTAAGTCATAACAAAAACTGACTTGAGCCTTTTCATGTTTGAAGAAAACCTGGAACCATAAGGAAACTTGAACATTCAAAGAATGTTCCTGTTTCACAAAATGGTCTTTTAGTCAAAAAAGGAGAAAACAAATAGATAGAAATGGAGCCTTAATCCCTTAGAATTGTTAGCTGAAGAATAAAGCCGTCTAGGCCATCGTGAAAAGCATCACAGACTCCACGGGGCTCCTTCCTTCCCGCTGCCATCCAGGTGTGCAACTGTCTGCTGAATCTTATGCCATTACATCTGTTCGACCTGCTATAACACGTAGATTTCTCCATGGGATAAACAATGCCATCTTTCTTCGCAAGTGGCACAATCCCTTTAGTATCAAAGGAGCATACATATACTACTATTTTGTAAATGCTTAGTTTGAGAAATTCAATTTTTACCGCTTTTTTATTGTCTCATTTTTGGTTCCCTCAATTGGCTCGGCCGAGCAAGTACTTAACTATTTTTGTCTCCTTTTTTTGACATACGGCTCTTCTTTCAAGTGTAAATAATCTCTTTTGTTTGAACATGCCAGGTGCGCATCCATTGATAAGATTTACATAGTTTTGGTTAAATGTGCTTCGCGACATTAAAGCGGGAACAGAGAGCTCGAGATTGTACAGAAGAAGGTTATGGTAATTATTCTGATCATTTGCCTCCTTTTCATATGCTGACTGAAGTCGAGCCATATAATGGGATTTTGCATGACTGTTTAAACCAGCACCCTTGCGAGTAAGCTATGAATCTTGGGTAGAAAACTAAACTTCATCAATACCAGTCATCATCTATAATCGACAGGTAAAAAATATCCACAGTTGTCATCGATAATGGAACATCTAGGCTTTAAAATGACAAGCTGAGTACATCAGTTAGGGGATTGGGGAGATGATAAGATGCTTTTAAACCCTTCACATTACATTTGCATTTATTCATTTGGCAGACGCTTTTATCCAAAGCGACTTAAAAGTAGTTTTTTACAGTGACACATTACTGCAGAGCAATCAGGGGTAAGGTGCCTTGCTCAAGGGCACTTCAGTCATGACCTGCTGGCACTGAGATTTGAACCACCAACCTTCTGATCACAAGCCCAACGCTCTAACCCCCAGGCCCAAATTTACTGTTTCCCATTTGTGAAACAATCAGATAGTTTTCACAAACCATTATTACTGACCCGTATTCAATATTATTAGCATGACCAAACAACTGTGAAAACCTGCACGAGTGCAGAACTTAAATAAAAAGTGTAAATGTGTTCAGCAGTGCATAGCTTTTGTTAAGGGAACCATTGACTCCTGGGTTATGAAATGTGGACTAAATGAAACATCCTTTAGATGAACCATTATATGAAGGACCTGAGGAGTCAAGGGTACATTTCCCTGCTCTTATGAATATTTGGAGCATGCACAATGAAGAATTTACCTCTATGTCCTGAGTCGCTCATTTGTTTTGATCTGATTTTTTTTTAGGCTGCCTTTCACACGTCATACCTCACATTCCCTGGAGCCGGATATGGTGCAGGTGCAGTTGCCTGTCCCATTGCCCAGCACCTCCATGGCTTCTGGTGAGGCAGCAGGGTTGTAGCTCATGTAATATTCCTGGAGCTGGGAGCTCAGGTTCTGTTCTGGCTCCTGACTCTTTTTCCTCCGTTTTCGACCCACAACTGAATTCTGCTGAAGCAGCCTGGTGGCACCGGGGTATCGTTTCCAGGACACGTAAATAACTGACAAGACGAATAATACAGAGAAAAACAGTGCCACGCCTCCCATCACCACTTTGTGGAATGACACGTTGTCCAGATCAGGAGCTGGGGTCACTAATAAACTGTTGGAGGATGAGGGTGTCCAGTGATGGGAGTCCCTGGGGTGTGTATGTGTACGGCTGGGAAAGGTGGGACGTTGAGGAGGTTGTGGTTGGGGAGGAGGAATGGGCGCCTCGGAAGCGGGTGAAGGCAGGGGTGGAGGGGATGTTGTAGGGGGCATTGTGGGTTCAACTGTGAGCTCAAAACTTGGCTCGAAGGTTTGGAGATACAACGGAGACTGAGCCGTGATTTCATAATCATCACAGTCAATAAAGTTTTTTGTGGCCTCCATAACCTTTTCCCCTTGAAGGTACTTGGGACTGCTGCAGATTATACTAGTGTCCTTAGTGCCTCTAAAATTCTTGAGCCATACGACAAGAGGACAAACGCCCGGCCCACAGTCCCACATATTACCAGCAAGACTAATAGTTGTCAGGGAAATCCAGGCGGCCACAACTTGCTGGGACACATTTGCCAGTTTGTTAGACTCCAAGTTGAGAACCTGAAGATTGGGAAGGCATTGAAACACCACAGGATCAAGTGTTTGTATCTCATTGCCAGAAATATCAAGCTTCTGCAAGGTGTACCAGCTCCATGGAAGACCTTGATTGACAGCTCGAATGCGGTTCCATTGCAGATACAGGGAGCGAAGGTTAACCAGACGAGGAAAGAGAAAGAAGTTGATTCTTGAAAACTGATTGTGCTCCAGGTGGAGTTCCATAAGTCGAGATAGCCCCAGGAATGCCGTGCGAGTGACAACACGAAGCCGATTGTAGCCCAAATCCAGAAACTCCAAACTCCTGCACTCCAGAAATGCCCGGACAGGGATGGTAGTGAGCCCATTGGAACGCAAGTGCAGATTCTGCAGTTTTCGCAGACCAAAAAACTGGCCTGGCTGCAGCTCTTGCAACTTGTTATAGGAGAGATCGAGACTGCGGAGGTTTGGTGCTCCGTGAAACGTGACGTTGTGCAGCTGTGATATCCGGTTAGAGCTCAAGATCAACTCCTTCAACCTCCGCACCCCCTGAAAAGCTCGGCTGTCCACAAATTCAATTTGATTGTGGTCCAGGTAGAGCCAGAGCAGCTGGTTTAGATGGGCGAACTGGTAGGGGAGCATTGTGTGCAGGTTATTGTAGCGCAGGGACAGACCTTGGCAAGTTACAGAAATGTTTTCAGGGACGTCCTGGAAGCCAGATGACTCACAATGGACGATCTTTCCCTCGCAGTTGCAGCTATAGGGGCACATCCTTTCACCAGAACCGAACAACAGAAGCGAAGAGGCTTGGAGAAAGATGAGGCCAGCTAATCTCTTGTCACACACAACAGGACCTGCAGGGGATAACAGAACATTATCATTTTATCACCTTTAACAATAGGCCAAATTTGGAAATATTCATGCTCATCTGAGAAAATATGGCTAGCATTCACACTACAACAATACATAATCTTCTAAACATACACGATGACTTGCCAACATTTGGGTAAACACTTTTAGGTTATTTAGGCTTTAGCTGGAATTTAGCTATGACTGAAACAGACAATTTACAATTCAGCGTATTTAGTTATTCATTTATTTAGGTATATTAGTCATCAGCCAAGTGTTTTTTTTAAATCATGACTATAAACCTCTGTAACACAAAGCATATCATCGCTGTCTTTCAAAAACCTTGGATGTCCAAAATTAATATTTTTCAGGAGATGGAAAAAAAACAATGTAGGCCTACATATAAAATGATTGAACACCATATTGCACTTTTTAATACTTTTTATCGGTTAGAAATGTGCAAATCCCAGTGACAAACATAAATAGTGCTTAATAATAATGATTTATGGCAATAAATAAAAATCATAAAATATGGACAAACAGGATTTCAGAAGAACAGCAATTCAGCAATATTTACCGATATATCTTTAAGCAAAGGATGCTAAATTCAAAAATACTTTCACATTAGAGTTTTTGTTGTGCAACAAGCAGAAGTGGGAAATACATAAGTGAGTAAATTTACTCTACTTAATAAACATTTTTCAAGTATCTGTACCTTTTGTTAAACAAATACTTTACTACATTTTAAAAATATATCATACTTGTCCTCTACTATGTACATGTTTTACATGTTTCTTACCATTAAAAATATATTATTACTTTTTTTAGGCAAGTCAATTTTGAGTATGACTATGAAATGTTGAGTACTTTTGAGTAAAATTAACTTAAATATAATGTAGTGGAGTAGAAGGTATAAAATATGTAGTGAGGCAAAGTACAACACAGAGTAAAAGTAAAACCAACGTTAAATTTGAAAGCGTACTTGAGAGTAAAAATATTTCCCAGAGAAATATGATCTTTTATAGACAAATATACATTTTTAAACTAAAGGATGTAGTAAAACAATCAATTTCAATTGTGGTGTTCTGTCTCCACAAACTGAGGGTTTATAGATCAGTCTATGAACTCACTTTTATGTCTTAAAGTACTCTTTGTTCATTAAGTTTTATTACTGTACAATAATGAAATGATAAAGTTCTCAAGTTTAGATGAACACTCTGAACAGAGTAGTTCCTAGCATTTCTGTTGAATAAGCCGTAAACACTAATTTAGACAAGGAGCCTTTTTAGTAATTATCACCTAAGATGTAATCAACTTTAAGATGTGATTTATGTCCAACAATATATTTAGCACTATAGTTTTATACTGTGTCCATGGGAATTACACAATTTAGGGCTGAATCATTACATCAAACGTAATTACTCAGAACCAATTTGTTCCATAAAGTGTCGTCCATGCCAAAAAAGATGACGCGGAACGAGCAATTTCATTACAATTTTTTGCCTCAGAAATATTTTAAACAGGACTTTCCATTGCCAGGGAAAAGAATACAGTGAGATGCGTAACAAAGAAGGAATTGATCTGACTCTTAATGTACAGCCCGACGGCTGAAGTATCGGCTCGCGTGGAACCATGCGCTCACAGCCTGCGCCAGCTGAAAGAAGAGGACAGCGGCCATCCGAGCGTACACGGCAAATTACAGAGTCATCAGTTTCACATAAACTGTAATCCCATCGGTGCTATTAAGAAAATTTTAAAGAAACCCAGATCAATGCATCTTCCAAAGTGCTTTACAAAACTCAAAACAGACTTAAAAGGATAGTTCACACAAAAACGAAAATTCTGTCATCCTTGAATCCCCCTCTTGACATTTCAAACCTGTATGGATTTTATTTTCAGAACACAGAAAAATATCTGCACAATAGAAGTCAATGGAGACCAACGGTTTTTGGTTACCAACATTCTTCAAAATATCTTCTTTTGTGTTCTGCATAAGAAAGTCATGTTTGTCAGTTTTATGTAATGATGAAAGAGTGAACTATCCCTTTAATCTTATAACCTCAATCTCACATTGCAGTTAGTGTGCAGTGGTCCACTACAGATTTCCAAGTAAACACATGGCAATGAAAACTCGCAATTGCCTGTATCCTTGGACTATTTCTGAAGATAAAATAGCATGGAAACAGGTCAGTGTCTTTCCGATTAATGTGTTGACTATTATAGGTTGGTTTTGTTCACTGCTTGTCCATTACCCATATTACTTTCTGCTCTTTAATGGGCACGCATTTGTCTGTGAAATGGCTATATGTTCCTCAAGGTGACCCACTAATCCACGAGAGCTGACAAGATACAAGAAACATGAAATGTGTACTGAATTAGAGCTGATTAGAAGCAGAAACCCATTTTAAACAAGGCCGTGCAAGAGTGCTGTGCTGTCCTACAGTCCGAAGCTCCTAGAAAAATACTGCTTAATACAAAGGAAACATGTTTTCCTACAGCAGTTGTCCTATTTCAGGCTGTAGATGGCTAAAAACAACCGAAATCTTATCAGTAGACCTCATTAGATGACCTTTAAATGATCCTGTCATGAGCCTCAGATCCATCATTTTGCTGATTGCTGTATTCTTATGTCATTGAAATTAACTGCTACTTTTAGCTAGTGAGTTTAGTCAGTGAACTTTAAAAAGACCAAAGTTATGATATTCCAGAAAAGGCATAGTCGACAAAACCAACATCACAACTTTAAACTCAACAACGTGCCTTTAGAGCAAACCCAAAACTACACATATCTCGGTATAAACATCAGTAACACCGGAAACCTAAACAAGGCAGTGAACGACCTGAGAGACAAGGCACGAAGAGCTTTTTACGCTATCAAAAGGAATATAAAAATCGACATCCCAGCTGGAATTTGGCTTAAAATAATCCAATCCGTTATAGAACCAATAGCACTTTATGGATGTGAGGTTTGGGGTCCCCTCACCAACCAAGAGTTCACCAAATGGGACAAACACCCAACTGAGACCCTGCAAACAGAAATGTGTAAAAACATTCTACGGGTACAACGCAAAACCCCAAACAACGCCTGCAGAGCAGAATTAGGACTATATCCTCTAATAATAAAAATACAAAAAAGAGCGATTAAATTCTATAACCACCTTAAGAACAGCGATACAGAATCACTCCATCTCAAAGCCTTACGTCATCAGGAGCTGAACCCAGAGAAAAGTTGTCTCATCCAACTGATCTCAGAGCTAACTCTAAAACCCCAAACGTGTCCAACTGAACCCCAAACTCCAGCCAGAATTAACCAAATGATAAAAACACAAAAAGAAAAATATCTCAAACACTGGACAGAAGCAACAGCTCAGCAAAGTAAACTTGAATGCTATCGTTCATTAAACAGAGAATATAAAGCGGCAGAATACCTCAAAAGCGTATCAGACCCTAAACTAAGAAAAGTGTTGACCATGTACAGACTCAGTGAACACAAGCTCACTGTGGAGACGGGCCGACACAGACAGACATGGACTCCAAGAGAAGAGCGACTGTGTCCACACTGCACACAGAGACAAGTGGAAACAGAGCTGCACTTCTTAACCTCGTGTCCAAACTATACGGACATCAGAGAAACATTCTTCCCCCAGTTCACAAACTTCCACAAAGACTTCAACCAGTTTCAACAACAGGACAAGATCTCATACATACTGGGAGAAAAGCCCATCAGCTCAAACCTGGCGGCGAGATACGTCAAGTCCTGTCACGACAGAAGAGCAACAACCAGTACAACACAAAACAACACTGACACAACACAGACACAACACAGACACAACACAGACACAACACAGACACAACACTGACACAACACAGACACAACACAGACACAACACAGACACAACACTGACACAACACAACACACACACAACACAACACAACACAACACAACACTGACACAACACAACACAACACACACAACACAACACTGACACAACACACACAACACTGACACAACACACACAAACTGACACTTATGACAGGATCCTGTCACTTTCACTAAGAACTTTTGTCAATACTTCGCACTTTTATGTCTGTATTGATGTGTACATATTGTTTCTTATATAGGATACTCTTATTTTATTTTATACAGAATGTTTATATTTAATCTTCCTGCTTTGGCAATGTAAAACACTTTTTTATCATGCCAATAAAGCTTTTTTGAATCTTGAATCTTGAATCTTGAGTTTAGATGAGCTGACTGTTCACTTAGAAGAGTCAGAACGCACAAACACACACATTGTGAGTTATGTAAACAGCCACACTTTCTTATAAAATGTTGTAACGCATTACCCACAGTCAGCGGTGGCACGAGGGGTGGGTTAAGGGGTCTGTAAAGCCTTGAATATTTTAGCGCAAGATTGCTATCTTAAATGTAGAGGCACGGCATGTGCGTTTTACGAGAGATCAACAAATATTACAAAGCAACACAGCTTGCGTTTCCAAGTTTAGACATGAAATTAGAGCTCAACGCTAAGGATTTTTTTCGATTTGCCCTGTCAGGCAAGCGATTTACATTTTTACTGGACCTACCAAAAGTTTCACTGGCTCCTCTACATATAAAGTAATAAATAACAATATTGTCTAGTTATTTGTTTGTTCGTTGTTTTACCTATGTAGTCTTCATAAATAAGGTTATTATACCATAAAACATTTACCTTACTTACGAAATGTCAAATATTGTTGAAGACAACTAAGCAGTAAGTAATAAAATAAGAACAAGAAATCAAATAATTGAACGAAATATAAATAAAATCTTACGGTTTAACCGACAAGGCTTAGCTTAAGCCAAGGACTATGCCTCAGTTAAATTATGATATTAAAATGCCTTAGATAAAAACATTACTGGTGTGCATCTTGCGACGAAACAATGGCAATGACACATTGGCAATGACACAATGTTAGGGCCATTTATCTTCAGTAAAGAGTCTGGGACTAGTCTTAAAGCGTCCGTTCTTTTGCTCTTTTCAAAGCTTAATTTAGTTTTTTGGGTGTTTAACAATGGATGTTTATTTTTCTTGTTTCATAAAACGCTTTATATTTCACATGTTTAAAGTCATATCGTTCGTTGCTATCCCTCTTCTCACAAAACGCTAGGATTGTTTCCGGTTTCCGGAAACCTCCTTCCGAAAAGCTCTGATTGGTAAAGCTGACCCAGTCTGTCAAGATTGGTTCCCCGCTTAGAGCGTGTGTCTGAAGATGTCCCACCCGTACAATATCAGCGAGCTTCCGCTTCGAGCTTCAGCATTTTTTTCATAGAGATTGCGATTTCTTTCTACTATTGCAACAGAAATGACACCGGACCGAATGGCGTCAGACCGGTTATATTAATTAAGACTAATAACAGAAGTGTTAGTTTTGCCTTTTTACATTGGACCTAAGTTTGATTAAAAAAAACAAGCAGATTGATCAGAAGATATTTTCAAGAAGGACACAATAACACACACACACACACAATAATAGTGTATTACACAGAACAGCTTTCACAGCCGATGTTAAAGTCATGGAAGCTGTTATTTGACTGTTGGTAATCTTAGAATGTGTGTAGATGAATTCTTATTACCAGCTGTAGGACTGTAATGAAAGTAGTTTAGTGCATAGCTCAGTCAAGTGTTTACAATCTCTGAGAACCAAACACTACTACAGCGGCTCTTCCTCTTCTCTAAAGAAGGCCTCAACCTTTTTTGGCGTATTCCTTAGGGCGGAGGTTATTAAAAGCACTCGGAATAGTGACATCATGTACCTTTACAAGGATACTTGCTTATATGGGCATTTTATGTGCATATGTCTGTTTAAGAAAAGAGAAAACGTGAAAGAGAACTCAGTTCAGTATTTTGCACGTTGTCTGAGTTTCGGCTTTCCGGCTGCGTGCATATTTCCAACTCCTTGTGAGAACAGATTGGAGTTCACGGTTGCGTCTTTTTGAGAATATTTAAATAGGCGAGGCATAGAAAACTAGCAAATTATAAACTTTAGTTACGATACAGTAATGGCCCAAATCGGGCAAGTCTTTAAACTAACCGGGTCTCTCATTCTGCCCCATCATGAAATGATAAGAGCAGCAAATAGGTTTTGGGCAGGTTCAGAAATAAACCTTTGATTTAGCATTTTGGTATCACAGAATTTCATATTCCAGGTGCGAGACTTGGCATTCAAACCAACAAACTGCCGGTTGAAGACTGCTGATAGCAATAACTCTCTAATGCGTAATCCGTATCTACAGGCCACTGCCAATCAGCAGCAACGACGTGGAACATTTTTGAGATCGCTCCTCCTAGTCCAACTCCCAGCACCGCATGTCATCTTATAACTTATATTCCAAGAAACAAAATACGAGTGCACTTTACCAAGGTATCGCCACAGCATCTGACTGCAAATTTTATTCGAAGTACAATATATAAGAGATCTATGGCAGGGCGGTAGATGTGACTTATACCGCAAATAAAAATCGATCCGGACACTACTTTCTTACTTTGCTGACTAAAATGCATTGATGGCCGTCGTGCCATAGCTCATCCAAGGTTAGTTCATTTAAAAGCCACTCATTTAAAAACCTGTATGACTGTGGCGGCCCCTTTCAAACATCTTCGAGGACGTTGGCACTTACAGCAGTGTCAGCTGCTGTGTTGGTTGGCAAGGTGACAAGTTGATATTTCATTTAAATGCTACTCTGTTACAATGTGCTGATGCTTAAGCTATTACCCAAAGTACCGAGATAATGGCATAACCTTAACAAAATTTGGACATTTGTAAGAGCAATGCTCGAAATGAAATCAAATGGTTTTAACCAACGAATACATCCCTTTATATGAATTTCACTTCGAGGTTGCGGAAAAATCTATAATCTATTTGAGCGCACAAATCAGCTGTCAGGTAAACACAAATTTGAAAGCAGTCAGTTTGACAGTTTGGATAAATGTTTAATGACTGCACTCAAAATGTCTCATCTCTCTAGTCTAAACTACTGTAGGTGGAAATCGTCAAGTGTGTATTTGGCTTGGTCGATATATCTATGATGTATGATTTATAATATATGCAATGATTTGCTTGTAGAGGTAGTCACAACTTTGCAAAAATAGGAAAGATTTTGTCAATAGTTTAGATTCATGATCCTCCCATAGCAACCCATGGAATTAGAGCGATATGTTTTATCAGATTAACTTTTTGGATTGATGTTTTAATAAATTGATTATAATTAAAATACTCACCGATGCATTTGTGTATTAAATGTTTCATGTAATAGCAATCTTCGACCAAAAAATTGTAAGATAGACATGTTTTAAAAGTAGTGTTATTGTTGTTTCAGTCAAATCACAATGCAACATAAGGCAACATTTCTACATAAAGTAAAAAGAATAATAGATTCTCTGAATTAACCCTCAATAGAGTATCGCAGTGATGACTCATTTTTGTATGCAAAGCCCAGAAGCGAGTTAGCATTTTAGCACTTGAGGCTCCATTGTTCCAAAGGTTTTTTGAATGGGTTTTTGTTAAATTGCATGGAATACAATCTTTGGTTAAAACAACTCTAAACAATTACATTCACATTTTAATCTATGACATAAAACACACCAGTTATAACCAGCTAATGATTGTTTAAAGCTTTGTCTTGCCTCACGTCATGTTTTTACTACAGTTGACATGTTTTTTGGGGTACAACTGTAGCAAAAACATGACGAGAACCATAGTTTTGAAAAACCGTATTTAAAACTTGGTTACTATAGTAAAACCATGATTTCGCAAATAGATGCACCAATAAAACATGGTTATTACACTAAACCACGAAAACATATATGGTCAATCTTCGTAAAGGCAGTTGCTAAGAAGTTGCTAAAAGAGACTACATCCTTTGGCGGGGGTGGCAGACCTCATCGTGCATATAAAGGCCACAAATCTAAAAAAACGTGGGCGGGGATTCATTAACAGAGTAATTACTCGACAGGGAACATGTTTTTCTTTTTAGTTTGAAAGAGTTGATAGAATGACCGTAGTGCAGTCTGTTTATAGCCTCATGTTTTTACTTCTGCCGATTGTATTTTGGCTTTAAAAGTAACAAGTGTTGTGTTAATTTGTAAAGATGATCTTGGTAGACAAAATGTCTAAAAATCATAAACCTTTGTTAATCACAGAGCTAATTTTTTGCCATCATCCAAAAGTCTATGGGAAAATGCAAAAGGCTTTTGGTCAAAGCGACCAGTGTGGTGCTAACTCCCGGGTTGGCCTGCAAAAAATCGTAATTGCTGTAAGAGTATAAGAGTAGGTACAATAAGTTGGTAGCTTATTTAAGCTTTTTCAAGGTAGTTTCAAAGTCACTTTGAGGTAGGTCATCCTACTCAAAGTCCATATTTGTACAGCCTCCGTGCAGCTTTTTCAGTCACACAAGATCAAATTCGTCTGACTTGAATAGGTGATATCTTTAATATTGCTTAAGATAAAAAAAACATACCCACAACCAAAGTTATACCTTAAACCAACTATACCATAAATGTTGTTTCATAAGCTAAGATTGTTTCACAACAATCACAACAATAAATACAGAGCGTTGTGCTTTTCTTCATTCATAGTAATCCATTGTTTTGTGATGTAAGGAGTACCATTTCCAGGTCCAAGACACTCACTCGTTTCAAGTTTGGTTACCATTTAAACAGACATGAGCATTGTTTATTCCTATTGCACATTTAAGCTAAACCTTTATAAACACATGGTGTACACTACACTCTTCAGGCTCACTGAATCTCCGACATTTAATATTTAATTAAAAATGAATCGCCGTCTGACCATCTGGGACTTGTGGAAGTTAGGATCATCTTAAAGATCAGGCAATAAAATACTAGCTAGGTCAACATTAAGATCACTTGTATGTCATTTAGGATAAAGATGTCAATCAAACGTGTAAATGCTGTGGTAAGTGGTTTTCCTGTAGCTAAGTTGCCCGAGCATTGCGCTAGCAACACAAAGATCATGGGTTTGATCACTTAGGAACACACGTGTCATTTCAAACCTGTGTGACTTCTTTCTACAGAACACAAAAGAAGATATTACGAAGAAATATGATTTTCATTTTTTTCATTTCCATTGTATGGACACAAAACTACTGAGAGGAAATGGGTAGCATCATTGATCGGTTGGTAAAATTCTTCAAAATATCTTCTTTTGTGTTCTGTAGAAGAAAGAAAAGTCATACAGATTTGAGATGACATGAGGGTGAGTAAATTATTTTGGGTGAACTATCACTTTAAACGCCCTACAAGTTGCTTTGGATAAAAGCATACACCAAATGCACACATTTTAAGCATTTATTTTAATAAATCAGTTCAGACTATCAATTCTAGTGAATTGACACACGAGTTATACTCAAGGAGAGAATCAGTTGTGTCATCACTCAAAATGTTTACAATTTATTTCCATGCTATTTTAAGTACAGTATTTGTCATTTTAAGAGCATTTGTCACTCACAGACATCTTTATATCATAAAACAACTCATGCATAGTTAACTAGTTTCTGATTACATCTGCAAGTGACTCTCATTTGGATGAAGGATACAATAGCTCTAAAATAACAATGTTGGCAGCTCTTAACGGTGGTCCAAGATCTTAGAAAGTTTTAGGATAATGAAATGTAAGGGTGCATAAATGTTCATAGATCACTGAGCAGAATGGACCCCATCCAGTTTTTAAAAAGTGACAGTAACCGCACAAGGCCGCAGGTGGGGGACAGTTTACCCGGCCGGTTACGAGAAAGCTGTGAGACAACGGACCTCCTGCGCGCATTATTTCTCACATTAATTCTGTGACTTCCGAGAGTCGTAATTGTGTCTTCCAATGTGGAGAGCAGAACAGAAAGGGTGATTTATACTAAAAGCTTTATTTATAGCAGTGGTGATTGTTAAATCAGCTTTATCCACAGTAATGAATGAAGCAGATGCAGGAAAGTCTTTTAGTTTTTAGAAAAACTGCAGGTGCAGAATCCAAGTATGTGAATTGCACTTGAAAACATTTTACAATTTCTGCTCCTATGTCGCTCCCATAAGACAGAAAGTGAATATCAACTGTGGCTGACAGACACTAACATTTCGCTCAATGTCTCTTTTCGTATTCTTTAAAGAAAAGTCAGTCCTACTGGGTCGGAACAAGTCAGAAAAATGTTGACAGAACTTGAATTTAAGTTAAGTTGCAAGACTGGGTGGGTTAAACTGGTGGAAAATGACAGCTCAGTCAAGGTTGCGGCTTCACAACATTCAGATCAGGTTTGAAATGAAATGAATTTAAATTAAACATAAAATCTTACAAACTGCGAGAGATCTCCTTGAATAAACAAGAGGTGCTCCTACATGTCTTTGATCTTTTATTACACCTGTACTGTTTACAGATTGTTTTAAGAAGGTTGACTATTAAAGGAACATCACCTGTCACTCTTATCTCTGTGAAACGCAAAAGAAGATATTTCGAGAAATGTCTCAGTGGTTTTGTATCCATACATTGGAAGTCAATGGGGGCCAATTTTGCTTGGTTACCAGTATTCTTTTAAATATCTTCATTTCTGTTCTGCAGATCAATGAAGTTAAATTAGCTTCCTTTATTCGAGTCAACAAAAGGCACTTTATGAACTAAGTGTTAATTGTGCTTATCTCCATTTTAACACCTTTTTTAATAAGACTACATTTAGTTTAGTTATCACACTGATCAATAAACCTGTGTTACGAGAATATCTGCTCAGACCACACAGCTCTAAAGTTCGTGTATTGAAAGTAATGTGGTACACCTTTTATTTTTTGAAAACTTCAGGGTTTTTTTACATTAGATCCTTGGTCATTACCTGGATTTCAGTCTTGGATTAACATGTTTTCATATGAACCAATGCAATGGCAAAATGTATCAAAAGCTGACTGTTAGGATAAAGCAGTAATATCAGACATCCCTGGCAGGCTCCTGAAGCTCAGACTTCTGATCAAATAGCCTCAAGAATGAATTTGATGTAAACAAAATTCATGACAACTGGCAATTTCTTAGTGCAATCCATCATTCCGGCCTGTCATTGCCGATGCGATCTTCATTCAACAGAAATAAATATAAAATCAGGTTAGCAATGTTATCGGTTTAAGAATTCAACATAGAAGAGGAATAGACATGACACACAGATCCGCCTTTGAGTTTCAATGAAGGAAATCATAATGAATTACAACAGACATGTTTAAAAAAATAATATAAAGAAAGTATATTGTGCAACTGACCATGCACTTTATACGAGTATAAAGATCTGTAAATAATGGGACTGTAGAAAAATGTGTGTCAGGGTAAACAACGGAGCTTCATGTGGTAACTTACAAAAGTTGACGTTATGCTTTATGCGGTAGATGCTTTAATAAAAAATGTGCATTCAAGCTATACATTTTTTTTACTTCGTGTTGCCAGCACACTACTAACTTGGGCTCCAGGATGAATGTTTTAGGTCATGATCTGATATTCTGGATCTTCATGGAGTCATTTTAAGGGTGACTTCAACTAAAAATCACAATTGCGTAGTTAAAGAACAAGAAGAAAAAAAGCGCAATTCAGACAAAATATTAAAACGTTTAAACAACGAAATGCATGCATAGCTACCGTATGATTGAGCACGTTTTACAATAAAGGTTCAATCCAATCTAGCTTCTTTTCTTCAGCCTCGACATTTCTTGATGGCGAGCATCAGCTATTGAGTTTTGAGCGTTCATTTCACTCCCTTATAAGAATTAACAGTCGTTTCATAAGTCAGTCCAAAAATATCAGCGAGTGGATTTTACGAACGCATTTGCTTAAGACGATTTCATTATCGTGAACGCCTACGAATAAAACTCGTTTCAACGTTATTAGACATGTAAAACATTTACCGAAGGTCCATGTTTTAAACTGCGTTTCATCTTTCGCAAATTTCGCAATAAAAACCGATCGGTACGTTGTTTGTGAATTCATACGATTAGCAATCGAT